>NC_059205.1:28551143-29244893 GCF_020615455.1 Coregonus clupeaformis
CACCACTATGGCCAAGACCAAAGAGCTGTCAAAGGACACCAGAAACAAAATAGTAGACCTGCACCAGGCTGGGAAGACTGAATCTGCAATAGGTAAGCAGCTTGGTTTGAAGAAATCAACTGTGGGAGCAATTATTAGGAAATGGAAGACATACAAGACCACTGATAATCTCCCTCGATCTGGGGCTCCACGCAAGATCTCACCCCGTGGGGTCAAAATTATCACAAGAACGGTGAGCAAAAATCCCAGAACCACACAGGGGGACCTAGTGAATGACCTGCAGAGAGCTGGGACCAAAGTAACAAAGCCTACCATCAGTAACACACTACGCAGCCAGGGCCTCAAATCCTGCAGTGCCAGACGTGTCCCCCTGCTTAAGCCAGTACATGTCCAGGCGCGTCTGAAGTTTGCTAGAGTGCATTTGGATGATCCAGAAGAGGATTGGGAGAATGTCATATGGTCAGATGAAACCAAAATAGAACTTTTTGGTAAAAACTCAACTTGTCGTGTTTGGAGGACAAAGAATGCTGAGTTGCATCCAAAGAACACCATACCTACTGTGAAGCATGGGGGTGGAAACATCATGCTTTGGGGCTGTTTTTCTGCAAAGGGACCAGGACGACTGACCCGTGTAAAGGAAAGAATGAATGGGGCCATGTATCGTGAGATTTTGAGTGAAAACCTCCTTCCATCAGCAAGTGCATTGAAGATGAAACGTGGCTGGGTCTTTCAGCATGACAATGATCCCAAACACACCGCCCGGCAACGAAGGAGTGGCTTCGTAAGAAGCATTTCAAGGTCCTGGAGTGGCCTAGCCAGTCTCCATATCTCAACCCCATAGAAAATCTTTGGAGGGAGTTGAAAGTTATTGTTGCCCAGCGACAGCCCCAAAACATCACTGCTCTAGAGGAGATCTGCATGGAGGAATGGGCCAAAATACCAGCAACAGTGTGTGAAAACCTTGTGGAGACTTACAGAAAATGTTTGACCTGTGTCATTGCCAGCAAAGGGTATATAACAAAGTATTGAGAAACGTTTGTTATTGACCAAATACTTATTTTCCACCATAATTTCCAAATAAATTCATAAAAAATCCTACAATGTGATTTTCTGGATTTTTTTTTCTCATTTTGTCTGTCATAGTTGACGTGTACCTATGATGAAAATTACAGGCCTCTCTCATCTTTTTAAGTGGGAGAACTTGCACAATTGGTGGCTGACTAAATACTTTTTTTCCCCCACTGTATATATATATATATATATATATATATATATATATATATATATATATATATATATATATATATATATATATATATATATATATATATACACACAACAACAAAAAAAACATGGGGGATTGGAAGTGATGCAGACAATTACATTGATGGAAGTTACAATCTATCTGCAATATTAAGCTGATCTATCCCCCAACAAATAAAAGAAAAAAAAAAGAAAAGTATCTTCTTCTTATTGGTGTCCTTTAGTAATTGTTTCTTTGCAGCAATTCGACCATGAAGGCCTGATTCACGCAGTGTCCTCTGAACACTTGATGTTGAGATGTGTCTGTTACTTGAACTCTGTGAAGCATTTATTTGGGCTGCAATCTGAGGTTCAGTTAACTCTAATGAACTTATCCTCTGCAGCAGAGGTAACTCTGGGTCTTCCTTTCATGTGGCGGTCCTCATGAGAGCCAGTTTCATCATAGCGCTTCATGGTTTTTACGACTGCACTTGAATAAACTTTCTTGACATTTTCAGTATTGACTGACCTTCATGTCTTAAAGTAATGATGGACTGTCGTTTCTCTTTGCTTATTTGAGCTGTTCTTGCCATAATATGGACTTGGTGTTTTACCAAATAGGGCTATCTTCTGTATACCACCCCTACCTTGTCACAACACGACTTATTGGCTCAAACGCATTAAGAAGGAAAGAAATTCCACAAATTAACTTTTAAGAAGGCACACCTGTTAATTGAAATGCATTCCAGGTGACTACCTCATGAAGCTGGTTGAGACAATGCCAAGAGTGTGCATCAAGGCAAAGGGTGGCTACTTTGAAGAATCTCAAATATAAAATATATTTTGATTTGTTTAACACTTTTTTGGTTACTACATGATTCCATATGTGTTATTTCATCGTGTTGATGTCTTCACTATTATTCTAAATTGTAGAAAATAGTAAAAATTAAGAAAAACCCTGGAATGAGTAGGTGTGTCCAAACCTTTGACTGGTACTGTACATAACAAAAAACATCCCCTTTCAAAATCCATCAGTTTAAGCTAGAGATATCTGGGGGGTTTTGCATTTGGATGCGTCTCAATCCACTTTATCCATCAGTGTCGCACTTCCACATCTGCTGTGAAAGGTGGCAGAGCTAGAGCGGTGTTTGTCAGACCATGAGACATCCTGAAAATCGGTCTTCTCACGTAAACGACTGTAGCGTCCGAACGGTTTGACCAAAAAAAACTCTCACAAACACGATGTTGTTCTCCGTTTTGCTCTCCGATCCCCACAAGTGTCAGAAGACTTGTCTAAAATCGGTACTGTCGATGTGCCAACTTCTGTTTGATAGCTTCCGAACCGCTTGGGCCACAGACTAATGTGACCCCACAAACATGACGATGTTCTCCATTTTGCTATACGACCCCCACAAGTGTCACGGGACTCGTCTGAAGGTAACCAGTACCAGTTTTAATAAACAAATGGAACTATGAGGGTAGTTTTGTGCCTACCCCAAGAAAAGGGGTTAAATATGCGTTAAAAAATGCATGTATATTTCCTTTATTTATTTTTCATCTCCTAGATTTAGGACATCAACTTCAAAACCTTGTTTCTTATGATATATTTTTTGAATGTCCTATTTAATGCGTTTCTATGGGCTTTAGTAGTAAATTGTTTAATATTCTATTTTTATACCTAAAGGGGTCCTAAAATTCCAAATCAAACAGCTAAATAATCCATAGTATGATCATCTTAAAACAATTCCATATGTCAGCTTAGCACCCTCTAAGGCACAGGAACTATGGTGGTCTGTTTGAAACGTAGGTATTACATAGATCATGCATTTTATCTTTGGCCTATTGGAGCGCTGTGGCATTTATGGATGCCAAGGGAAGCCAGGCTTCCCCAAAAATAAAAATGTCAAATGTCTCTTTCGTCTCTCTTCATTTAATAATTGTCCTTAAATTCGCAAGTAGCTGAATATACTGTATCTCAACTGAGAAGTCATCCGAGGAAGGGAAACAGCACTCCTCTGTCTCAGTATGTGTAGCCCATGTATCTGATGCTGTCTGGCCAAAAAGAGTATGACATGTTGCTGTCCTTAGCATTGAATTCAATAGCATGGGAAGCCAGCCAGAATTTGTCCTTCCTTGATAATAAAATTATAGCCAATCAGCGTTGAGCTGAGCTACGTGAGCTCCTAGCGTAGCAATACATTTTTAAGGGAGGCTAGTTTGGATTTGGCTTCACACATTTCACCAAAGCGAAACGTAATTATTAGCTTATGTTCTGTGTCGTTTTCCTGCAGTAGATACAAGTGGGGGAAAAAAGTATTTAGTCAGCCACCAATTGTGCAAGTTCTCCCACTTAAAAAGATGAGAGAGGCCTGTAATTTTCATCATAGGTACACGTCAACTATGACAGACAAATTGAGGAAAAAATTATCCAGAAAATCACATTGTAGGATTTTTAATGAATTTATTTGCAAATTATGGTGGAAAATAAGTATTTGGTCAATAACAAAAGTTTCTCAATACTGATAACTGATAACAAGTTCAAACAGGTGCCATTAATACAGGTAACGAGTGGAGGACAGAGGAGCCTCTTAAAGAAGAAGTTACAGGTCTGTGAGAGCCAGAAATCTTGCTTGTTTGTAGGTGACCAAATGCTTATTTTGGTCACCTTAAAACAGTGCACTCTCCGGAGTGCACTGTTTTAATGCACATCTTGGGGTTACCACAGGTAAACATCAAATCAAATCAAGATGTATTTATACAGCACATTTCAGACATGGAATGCAACACAAGGTGCTTCACAGTGAAAACAAAATAAATAAAAAACAATGGAAAAGAATACTGATATATTTACTACACAACAAACATAAGAGGATAAAACATTTAAAAATAATTTTTAAAAAATGACTAAAAACAAATTGGATCGTTTGTTTGTATCCCCCAGGGCAATTGAATTAATTCCAGAAACTGATCCAAAACACCGCCGGCGGAGGAGAGGTATTCGGAGTGGTATTTCTAGCGAGTATATTACTCGCTAATGTTCAGCCTCTGGATAATAAAGTAGATGAGTTCAGGGTGAGAATCTCCTTCCAGAGAGACATCAGCGATTGTAACATACTCTCGGGATATACTGTCATTGTCCATACAGCCAGCTGGGTTCTCAGTATATAGCGCAGACAGAAATAAAATACTCTCCGGGAAGAAGAAAGGCGGGGGTGTTTGTTTCATGATTAACCACTCATGGTGTGATTGCAATAACATACAGGAACTCAAGTCCTTCTGTTCACCCGACCTAGAATACCTCACAATCAAATGCCGACAGTATTACCTCGCAAGAGAATTCTCTTCGGTTATAGTCACAGCCGTGTATATTCCCCCCCAAGCCGATACCACGATGACCCTCAAAGAACTTCACTGGACTTTATGTAAACTGGAAACCACATATCCTGAGGCCGCATTTATTGTAGCTGGGAATTTTAACAAAGCAAATTTGAGGAAAACGCTACCGAAGTTCTATCAACACATGGACTGTAGTACTCGCGCTGCTAAAACACTCAACCACTGCTACTCCAACTTCCGGGATGCCTACAAGGACCTCCCGCGCCCTCCCTTCGGCAAATCTGATCACGACTCCATTTTGCTCCTCCCTTCCTATAGCCAGAAACTCAAACAGGAAGTACCCGTGCTAAGGACTATTCAACGCTGGTCTGACCAATCGGAATCCACGCTTCAACATTGTTTTGATCACTCCAGGTAGCCTCCAAGATTAACATTGACGAAAACACGGATATGGTGACTGAGTTTATTAGGAAGTGCATAGGAGATGTTATACCCACTGTGACTATTAAAACCTACTCTAACCAGAAACCATGGATAGATGGCTGCATTTGAGCAAAACTGAAATCGCAAACTACTGCATTTAATCATGGCAAGGTGACTGCGAAATATGGCCGAATACAAACAGTGTAGTTATTCCCTCTGTAAGGCAATCAAACAGGCAAAACGTCAGCTCAGACACGAGACGTGTGTGGCAGGGTCTACAGACAATCACAGACTACAAAGGGAAAACCAGCCACGTCCCGGACACCAACGTCTTGCTTCCGGACAAGCTAAACACCTTCTTCACCTGCTTTGAGGATAACACAGTGCCACCGACGCGGCCCGCTACCAAGGACTGTGGGCTCTCCTTCTCTGTGGCCGACGTGAGTAAGACATTTAAGCGTGTTAACCTTCGTAAGGCTGCCGGCCCAGACGGCATCCCTCGCTGCGTCCTCAGAACATGCACAGACCAGCTGGCTGGAGTGTTTACGGACATATTCAATCTCTCTCTATCCCAGTCTGCTGTCCCCACTTGCTTCAAGATGTCCACCATTGTTCCTGTACCCAAGAAAGCAAAGGTAACTGAACTAAATGACTTTCGCCCTGTAGCACTCACTTCTGTCATCATGAAGTGGTTTGAGAGGCTAGTTAAGGATCATATCACCTCTACCTTACCTGACACCCTAGACCCACTTCAATTTGCTTACCGCCCCAATAGATCCACAGACGATGCAATCGCCATCGCACTGCACACTGCCCTATCCCATCTGGACAAGAGGAATGCCTATGTAAGAATGCTGTTAATTGACTGTAGCTCAGCATTCAACACCATAGTACCCTCCAAGCTCATCATTAAGCTCGAGGCCCTGGTTCTGAATCCTGCCCTGTGCAACTGGGTCCTGGACTTCCTGACGGGCCGCCCCCAAGTGGTGAAGGTAGGAAACAACACCTCCACTTCGCTGATCCTCAACACAGGGGCCCCACAAGGGTGCGTGCTCAGGCCCCTCCTGTACTCCCTGTTCACCCATGACTGCGTGGCCACGCACGCCTCCAACTCAATCATCAAGTTTGCAGACGACACAACAGTAGTAGGCCTGATTACCAACAATGACGAGACAGCCTACAGGGAGGAGGTGAAGGCCCTGGAGTGTGGTACCAGGAAAATAACCTTTCCCTCAATGTCGACAAAACAAAGGAGCTGATTGTGGACTTCAGGAAACAGCATAGGGAACATGCCCCTATCCACATCGACGGGACCGCTGTGGAGCAGGTGGAAAGCTTCAAGTTCCTCGGCGTATATATCACTGACGATCTGAAATGGTCCACCGACACAGACAGTGTGGTGAAGAAGGCGCAACAGCGCCTCTTCAACCTCAGGAGGCTGAAGAAATTTGGCTTGGCACCTAAAATCCACAAACTTTTACAGATGCACAATTGAGAGCATCCTGTCAGGCTGTATTACCGCCTGGTACGGCAGCTGCACCACCCGCAACTGCAGGGCTCTCCAGAGGAAGGCGAGGTCAGTACAGGTGCATCAAAGCTGGGACCGAGAGACTGAAAAACAGCTTCTATCTCAAGGCCATCACTAGGCGGCTTCCACTCGGTTACGTAACCCTGCATATTAAAGGCTGCTGCCCCATATACATAGACTTGAAATCACTGGCCACTTTCATAATGGAACACTAGTCACTCTAATAATGTTTACATATTTTTGCTTTACTCATCTCATATGTATATACTGTATTCTATTCTACTGTATTTTAGTCTATGCCACTCCGACATTGCTCATCCTAATATTTATAATATTTATATATTCCTTAATTCCATTATTTTACTTTTAGGTTGTGTGTATTGTGTATATTGTTGTAAATTGTTAGATATACTGCACTTTTGGTGCTAGAAACACAAGCATTTCACTAGACTCGCAATAACATCTGCTAAACATGTGTATGTGACGAATACAATTTGATTTGATTTGATTTGAAAGGGAAAATACAAGGATTTCGTCGAGGTAGATGAACAAGAACCGTTTCAACATGTCACGGAGCATGTCGTTGACCAGTGCCTGGAACACTGCGGGAGCGTTGGTCAGTCCGAATGACATAACCAGGTACTCACAGTGCCGCTAGCCATGTTAAAGGCTGTCTTCCATTCGTCTCCTTCCCGTATCCGAACCAGATGTTAGGCGTTCCGAAGGTCCAACTTTGAGAAAATGGTCGCCCCCTGGAGAGGCTCAAAAGCCGAGGAGAGGAGTGGTAGAGGGTAATGTTTTTTTACGGTGATGAAATTAAGGCCCCGGTAGTCGATACACAAAGAAGAACCCTGCGCCGGCCGGGGAGGCGGAAGGACGAATTAACCCTGCAGCCAGAGAGTCCTCAATGTACCCTTCCATGGTCTTGGTCTCCGGACCAGACAGGGAATAAAGCCGTCCCAGAGGCGGTGGAATGCCCGGGAGGAGGTCAATGCCGCAGTCGTAGGGTCAATGTGGAGGAAGAGATGCGGCGCGGGCCTTGTTGAAAACCTCCCAGAGGTCCTGGTACTCAGCGGGAACGGCTGAGAGATCTGAAGCTTTTCCCAAACCCGCAGGAGGACGTCCAGGGGAAGGCTGCGCCACCTTGAGACAATGTGCGTGACAGAACGGGCTCCAACCCAGGATATAACCCGAAGCCCAGTCGATGAGGGGGTTGTGTCTCTGGAGCCATGACAATACCAAAACCACGGGTACAATGAGCAGAAACTGCATGGACTCACTGTGGTTACCTGACACTCGCAGGTAGATGGGAACCGTACTGTGAGTGACCCTGCCAATAGAGCGTCTGTCCAATGCTCTGGCGTCCATGGGAATGGAGAGGGGTTGTGTGGAGATGCCCAGCTCCGAAACCAGGGTAGCATCCATAAAGCTCCCGTCAGCCCCAGAGTCCATGAGCACCCGGAGAGATTTAGACCGGTCACCCCACAACAGGATA
Source organism: Coregonus clupeaformis (assembly GCF_020615455.1). Classification (NCBI taxonomy): domain Eukaryota; kingdom Metazoa; phylum Chordata; class Actinopteri; order Salmoniformes; family Salmonidae; genus Coregonus; species Coregonus clupeaformis. Next base: position 28,559,168 of record NC_059205.1, read on the forward strand.
GCATGGAGAGGAGTATGAGTAATGGGAGATGGGAGACTCCCTGTATGGCCCACCAGCGTACTCATACCTACTGATGAGCCTGGTCTTTTACTGGACAGGTGTAATACAGACAATACAGACAACCTTTGGAGCTCAGTCTGCATAAACGTTCCTCAGGAGACAATCTAGCCCTGTCCAGTTGCATGGCCTCCAGAAGAGGCGAGTCGACAGTCCTCGATGATTCCCGAGGGAACTCGGGCGACATCGGATTCCCTCGGGAATGCTGGCGTCGAGGACTTCCGAGATTCTTCGGATGCGAGGAGGAACCCGTGGATGAGCGCGTGTGGAACAGATCTCCTCTCCCTGCTGCGTTCCCGTAACCGCCCATCGATCCTTATAGTCAAGGCTATGAGGGAGTCGAGGTCCATGGGCAGCTCCCGGGCTGCGAGCTCATCTTTAATTCCCTCCGATAATCTGTGAAGGAAGGTGTTGAACAGGGACTCCGGATTCCAGGCTCTCTCGGCGGCCAACGTGCTAAAAACGACTGCGTAGTCTGCCACACTACAGGAGTATTGACGCAGCCAAAGTAGCTTCTGAGCCGCCTCTCTCCAGGACACCGGAGAATCGAATACCTTCCTTACCTCCGCCATGAAATCCTCCAGACTAAGGCAAATGACCGATTGTTGCTCCCACACCGCCGTAGCCCAGGCGAGCGCCCTCCCGGACATCAGTGTTATGAGATACGCTATCTTCGAGCGATCTGAAGGAAACAAAGAAGGCTGTAGCTCGAAGATGAGGGAACACTGGGAGAGAAATGCCCGGCAGATTCCAGGATCCCCAGCATAGCGCTCCGGAGGAGGAAAGCGGGGTTCTCAGGAAGCCGGGGTAGGTTGGGAATCTGGAAGGTAACCGTTGTGGCTTGCTGCCTAGTAGATAGCCCGCAGAATTGTTTCAACAATGCATCGAAGGCATGGTCATGGCGTTCCGCCAAGGTATGGAGTCCCTCCACAAGGTTATGAAGTAACTTCTCGTGTCTTCCAATGGTGGCTCCTTGGAGTGAGACAGCATTGCGTAGCTGGTCCAAGTCTGCTGGGTCAGTCATGGCCAGTTCATACTATGATGACTCAGGATATGAACCAGATGCAGACACGGGAGGCGGATAGTACGATTCTCCGAATATTTATTATAACAAAGGGGCAGGCAAAGGGCAGGTCGAGGTTCGTAATCCAAGGCAGAGTCAATCAGGGACAGAACGGCAGGCAGGCAAGAACTTGAGAACAGGAGAAACGGGAAACACGCTGGTAAGACCTGACAAAACAAGACAAACTGGCAACAGACAAACAGAAAATGCAGGTATAAATACACAGGGGATAATGGGGGGAAATAGGAGACACCTGGTGGGGGGTTGGAGGCAAGCACAAGACAGGTGAAACAGATCAGGGTGTGACACTTGCTTGACTGATACCCAGCCTAATGTTTGTTATCTTATCTCTGAAATATGCCGCAAACTATTATTAGTGATCAAGTTAGAAAAATGAGCCCATCTGGCATTTCAAATTGCCTTGTAATATATCCCAATTTGCTTTCTCAGAATATCATAATGGACCTGCAACTGACTTTGTCCACTTCCTCTCTGCCTTTCTGCAATTTTTCACTCATCCAAGGGGCTCCCCATTTGGATGTGGCCTTTTAAAAACTTTACTGGAGCTATGGCATCGATGGTTGCCCTTAATTTGCTATTAAAGTTATCAACTAAATCATCACAAGAGGAAAGCAGAATAGGTGATGGAGTATTGTTCATTCACTCAATAAAATCTGTGTCACGATCGTTGAGAGAGACGGGTCAGACCAAGGTGCAGCGTGAAAAGCGTACATATTTATTTAACTCAATAAACATAATCATAAACAAAACAAGAAACAACGTAACGTGAAGTCCTCAGGCTATACACATACAGTGGGGGAAAAAAGTATTTAGTCAGCCACCAATTGTGCAAGTTCTCCCACTTAAAAAGATGAGAGAGGCCTGTAATTTTCATCATAGGTACACGTCAACTACGACAGACAAAATGAGAAAAAAAATCCAGAAAATCACATTGTAGGATTTTTTATAAATTTATTTGCAAATTATGGTGGAAAATAAGTATTTGGTCAATAACAAAAGTTTCTCAATACTTTGTTATATACCCTTTGTTGGCAATGACACAGGTCAAACGTTTTCTGTAAGTCTTCACAAGGTTTTCACACACTGTTGCTGGTATTTTGGCCCATTCCTCCATGCAGATCTCCTCTAGAGCAGTGATGTTTTTGGGGCTGTCGCTGGGCAACACGGACTTTCAACTCCCCTTTCAACTCCCTCCAAAGATTTTCTATGGGGGTTGAGATCTGAGACTGGCTAGGCCACTCCAGGACCTTGAAATACTTCTTACGAAGCCACTCCTTCGTTGCCCGGGCGGTGTGTTTGGGATCATTGTCATGCTGAAAGACCCAGCCACGTTTCATCTTCAATGCCCTTGCTGATGGAAGGAGGTTTTCACTCAAAATCTCACGATACATGGCCCCATTCATTCTTTCCTTCACACGGATCAGTCATCCTGGTCCCTTTGCAGAAAAAACAGCCCCAAAGCATGATGTTTCCACCCCCATGCTTCACAGTAGGTATGGTGTTCTTTGGATGCAACTCAGCATTCTTTGTCCTCCAAACACGACGAGTTGAGTTTTTACCAAAAAGTTCTATTTTGGTTTCATCTGACCATATGACATTCTCCCAATCCTCTTCTGGATCATCCAAATGCACTCTAGCAAACTTCAGACGGGCCTGGACATGTACTGGCTTAAGCAGGGGGACACGTCTTGCACTGCAGGATTTGAGTCCCCTGGCGGCGTAGTGTGTTACTGATGGTAGGCTTTGTTACTTTGGTCCCAGCTCTCTGCAGGTCATTCACTAGGTCCCCCCGTGTGGTTCTGGGATTTTTGCTCACCGTTCTTGTGATCATTTTGACCCCACGGGGTGAGATCTTGCGTGGAGCCCCAGATCAAGGGAGATTATCAGTGGTCTTGTATGTCTTCCATTTCCTAATAATTGCTCCCACAGTTGATTTCTTCAAACCAAGCTGCTTACCTATTGCAGATTCAGTCTTCCCAGCCTGGTGCAGGTCTACAATTTTGTTTCTGGTGTCCTTTGACAGCTCTTTGGTCTTGGCCATAGTGGAGTCTGGAGTGTGACTGTTTGAGGTTGTGGACAGGTGTATTTTATACTGATAACAAGTTCAAACAGGTGCCATTAATACAGGTAACGAGTGGAGGACAGAGGAGCCTCTTAAAGAAGAAGTTACAGGTCTGTGAGAGCCAGAAATGTTGCTTGTTTGTAGGTGACCAAATACTTATTTTCCACCATAATTTGCTAATAAATTCATAAAAAATCCTACAATGTGATTTTCTGGAGAAAAAAATTCTCAATTTGTCTGTCATAGTTGACGTGTACCTATGATGAAAATTACAGGCCTCTCTCATCTTTTTAAGTGGGAGAACTTGCACAATTGGTGGCTGACTAAATACTTTTTTCCCCCACTGTACAAGCCTATCACGGAACATAAACAAGATCCCACAACTAAGGTAGGCAAACAGGCTACTTAAGTATGATCCCCAATCAGAGACAACGAGCGACAGCTGCCTCTGATTGGGAATCACACCCGGCCAAACCTTGAAATACAATTCTAGATCCTAAACATAGAAATTCTAACATAGAGTTTCACACCCTGACCAAACTACCTAGAGAATAACAGTCTCTCCAGGTCAGGGTGTGACAGTACCCCCCCCCAAAGGTGCGTACTCCGGCCGCACCAACCTGACTCATAAGGGGAGGGTCCGGTTGGGCATTCCGCCTCGGAGGTGGATCCGGCTCCGGGCGTGACGACCTCTCCCTCTCTGCCTCCCCGTTGCGCCCCTCGTCTGGTCTGGACCTCGGCGCGATGCTTCCCCTCTCCTTCCTCCCACGATGCACCAAGCCCTGTCTGGACCCTGGTGTGGGAGACCCCGAACCTGGAGAGGGGCGGACATCTGGGCCTGGATCGGCAATCCTCCCGCGATGCACCAAGCCCTGTCTGGAGCCTGGTGTGGGAGACCCCGAACCTGGAGAGGGGCTGACGTCTGGGCCTGGATCGGCAATCCCCCCACGATGCACCAAGCCCTGTCTGGACCCTGGTGTGGGAGACCCCAACCCTGGAGAGGGGCTGACTTCTGGGTCTGGACTGGAGCCGCTGACCGGAGCTGAACTGGACCCCGGTGGAGCGGACTGCTCTGGCTCCGGAGTGGAACCGCTGACCGGAGCTGGACTAGGCACCGGTGGAGTGGACTGCTCTGGCTCCGGAGTGGATCCACTGACTGGAGCTGGACTGGGCACCGGTGGAGCGGACTGCTCTGGCTCCGGAGTGGAGCCGCTGACCGGAGCTGGATTCGGCACCGGTGGAGCGGACTGCTCTGACCCCGGAGTGGAACCGCTGACCAGAGCTGGACTTGGCACCGGTGGAGCGGACTGCTCTGGCTCCGGAGTAGAGCCGCTGACCGGAGCTGGACTGGGCACCGGTGGAGCGGACTGCTCTGACTCCAGAGTGGAGCAGCTGACTGGTGCTGGACCAGGCACCGGTGGAACACGCACCACTGGTCAGGTGCGAGGAGCAGGAACGGGCCGGGCCGGACTGGGGACACGCACCACTGGTCTAGTGCGAGGAGCAGGCACGGGCCGTACCGGACTGGGAACACGCACCACTGGCTTGGTGCGAGGTGCAGGCACGGGCCGGGCCGGACTGGAGACACGCACCTCTGGCCTGGTGCAGGGAGCAGGTATGGGGCGTACCGGACTGGCGACACGCACCACTGGTTTGGTGCGAGGAGCAGGGACGGGCCGTAATGGACTGGGAACACGCACCACAGGTTTGGTGCGGGGAGCAGGTACGGGGCTTACCGGGCTGGCGACACGCACCACTGGTTTGGTGCGAGGAGCAGGTATGGGCCGTACTGGACTGGATACACGCACCACTGGTTTGGTGCGGAGAGCAGGTACGGGGCTTACCGGGCTGGTGAGGCGCACTGGTGACACAGTGCGTAGAACCGGAGCAAGATATACTGGACCGTGGAGACGTACTGGAGGTCTGGAGTGTACTGCTGGCACAACCTGTCCTGGCTGGATGCCCACTCTCGCACGACACATGCGGGGCGCTGGCACAGGACACACTGGGCTGTGAACGCGCACTGGTGACACAGTGCGTGGGACTGGCGCAGGATATACTGGACCGTGAAGGCGCACTGGAGACCAGGAGCGTTGAGACGGCACAACCCGTCCTGGCTGGATGGCCACACTCGCACGACACATGCGGGGCGCTGGCACATGACGCACTGGGCTGTTTATGCGCACTGGCGACAGTGCGTATCTCTGCATACTTAGGTTCCTCTATGAACACACACTCCTTCTGTTGCCTGACCAGCTCCTCTCTCCTTGCCTCCACTACTTCCTTCTCCCTTTGAGCATCCTGTAGCGCCTCCCTCTGAATGGATAACTCCTGCTCCCTCTGAGCTAACAGCTCCCGTAACGTGGTGGCCTCCTCTCTCAGACTCTCGATCAGCAGGTCTTGGAGGACCTCTAGAATAGCGGCCTCCTCCTCTCTAGTCAGCCCTTTCCCGGCCTCCTGCTGCCTCGTCGACCACCCCGTGAGCCCCCCCCCAAAATGTTATTGGGGCTGCTTCTCGGGCTTCCTCTTCGGTCGGCACCGTTGATGTCGCCGTTGATCCTCTCCTGCCTGGGCTTCCTCCTTCGCCCAGGGTCCTTTACCTGCCAATATCTCCTCCCAAGTCCAAAATAACTTCCCCACCTGTGTCCAGGGTGTCTGCAGCTCCTGGGCACGCTGCTTGGTCCGTTTTTGGTGGGATCTTCTGTCACGATCGTTGAGAGACGGGTCAGACCAAGGTGCAGCGTGAAAAGCGTACATGTTTATTGAACTCAATAAACATAGAAATTCTAACAACCCTGACCAAACTACCTGGAGAATAACAGTCTCTCCAGGTCAGGGCGTGACAATCTGTAGCAACTTCAGAGGTAAGATAGCGTTTCTTACTAATGCGTTCAGTATTACCCTGTGCTATGGGCAACAAGGTAGTAAGAAATACAAAGTGGTGATCAGAGAAAGCAACATCAACAGTAGAGGATATGTCAATAGAAAGCCCTTTTGGGCCCAGTAACATGTTAGATAAAGTCCATAGAGCTCAAAAGATTCAGAAATTCAATTGCCTTGGAGTCAGTCTCTTTGTCAACATGAATATTAAAATCGCCCAACACAATGATTTTATCATAGTTCTCAAAGACAATAGTTCAGATAAATCAGTAAAGAAAGTGGGGCAGTGCGTTGGTGGCCTATACAGGGTTATGGCCAGCACTGGTGGCTGACATTTAAACAGTATAGCATGATGCTCAAAAGTGAAATGTCCTTACAGCTGAGAGCATTAGTAAAAATAGAGGATGTCCCCCCACCCTTTTTCCCTTCCCATTCTGATAGAGTGTGAAAAGCTGTAGTCCTGGGGGAGGCTTCAATAAGAGCGGCACTACAGTCTGAAGACAGCCATGTTTCAGTGAGAAATATGCAATCATCTTTGCGCTCAGTAATTCACGAGAAAGGTTTTACCAGGGATTGCTCTAACATTTAAAAGTGCCATATTCAATGAGTGCGGGCCACTCTGCTCCTGGGGCATCTGCCTAGAGGTAGCCAATGGAATAACAGCCAAAATATTAACCTCACAACCACGTTTTCTGACAGCCTCCAATCTATCAGAATGGTAGAAGATAAAAGTTTGTATAAACTCACTAGAATGCAGAGTTAAAGGAACGTAAATGTGACCGACCGCCTTGATTCGGTCTTATGTAGCAAAATTTGAAATTATGTTTTTTACATTGGATAAAAGCAGAGACACATAGCTACAAAATGGTATATCATACACTGCATTTGAGGAACAATGGGAAAGTAATTCTGCTTTGAAAGTTGATAAACTTGTAACATCACTTTTGAAAAAATGGCCTTTGAATGTTTTGGTGCCTACTGGAGAGCTCTTCTTTGTCTACACCCATTCAGCATCGTTCACACCCTCTTAAGCTTTAGCCCCACCCATCTCTTTAAGGGTTGATCCGAGTGTTCTGTCCTAACAACAACAGTCAAGCACCCAAGCTAACTGGCTAACGTTGGCTAGCTTGCTAGCTACTTAAAGACACAAATGAGAGAACAGCTCACTGACCATTTTACTCGCCCTAGCAGAGCTGGTTAGGCAGTTTTTATGTTATCCAGAGCGTTGGTGACTGCCACTGTGCTGCTGGCAACCATTTACGCTTTTTTGCCAACGTTTACTGACACCGGCCATATTCAACCGGTGTGGAGCATTCGTAAATTCATCAGTTATTCTGCGCTCTGGCACACTCAGACGAGAGTGCTCTGAAATCGGAGTAGATAGCCAGAGCGAATTTACCAGCTACGTCTATCAACAGTTGTCGCAGTGGCATTCTATTGAAATGGTTACTTGCATAGTGGAGTCTTTTGTTAAGACATGTAGCTAGCTAGCTAGCTAGGTAAACAATGAACCCAAATCCCAACTCATGACATTACTACCCTGCATGAATCTGCAGGTAGCTAACCAACCAGGTTCAATGTTAGCTAGCTAACATTAGGCTATAACTAGCGCAGTAAAGGCTCTGAGATACGAATAATAAGATCATACACGTAACGTTAGCTAGTGAGCCAGCCAGCTAACATTAGCTAGCTAGCTAACAGTACACTTTAACTTGAAATGAAAATGACTTTGTGTCAAAATTAGAAATGTGTAATATCTGAAAATGTAGCTAGCTAGACTATCTTACCCGTGCTCTGAAATCGAAATAGATAGCCAGAGCGAATTTACCAGCTACGTCTATCAACAGTTGTCACTGTGACATTCTATTGAAATGGATACTTGCATAGTGGAGTCTTTTGTTAAGACATGTAGCTAGCTAGCTAGCTAAACAATGAACCATAATCCAAATTCATGACGTTACTACCCTCCATGAATCTGCAGGTAGCTAACCAACCAGGTTCAATGTTAGCTAGCAACATTAGGCTATAACTAGCAAAGCAAATGGCTCTGAGATACGAATAATAAGATCATACACGTAAATTAACTTGAAATGAAAACGACTTTGTGTCGAAATTAGAAACGTGTAATATCTGAAAATGTAGCTAGCTGGACTATCTTACCCATATACATCATGGATGGTTGCCTCTCCCTATCATGGATGCCATGGTTGCCCTTAGTTTGAATATGTATATATGGCAGACCAATCCGAACTCATCTCTCGGCATGTCTAGCCCACTGATTATCTCAGCCAATCATGGCTAGCAGGAAAGTTGCTGTCTTTTTCTGTGGCTAAACCAACTAGGCTCGTAATTTAACAATTTTATTTGTATTTACAGATGGCATACAAGTCTGTTATTAAGGCACATGAAAGTTCACATGTTCCAGAAGGCATTGCTGCCCAAAAAGTTTACGTTCAAATGGCTCTCCTGTGAAGTAGTGACCTAGTTGCCTAGTTTCCTGAATGCCTCCATATGCCTAGTTTCCTGAAACAAGTCACAAATTAGGTTACTCACAATAACCATAGTGTCATTTGTATAGGAGCTGATATGGTTTCCAAGTCCTCTGTTGCTTATTCTGACAGGGAGAACTGGAGCACTACCATACCCTGTCTGTCAGTCTCTAAAACAGTTTGCGATGTTACTGGAAATAATCCTGGAACCCCTGCAGTTAGGGTGAATCCGTCTCTTTTAAAAAAGTGCTGGTTCCTCCCACAGCAAATCAAAGTTGTCACAAAAAGAGACATTCCTGTCGTTGCAAAGTTTCTTCAGGCACTCCTTTAGGGAAAAGAGTCGGCAGAAACGTTCCGAACCCCTTCGGTAGCATTGGAGGGGGCCAGAGATAATTTTTATCTTCCCTGTGCTAGCGAGGGTCTTTAAAAAAAAATTGTGGTCCTCCCTCAGTTCCTCAGATCGCCGAAAACGAAGGTCATTAAAACCTACGTGAGTGACGATGGTGTCAATATTGGAGTAGTTTGCCAGAACCGTGGGCAGAGCGGTGATGTCATTGACACAGGCTTCTGGATGACAGTGGACCTTGGTCGGTCCACAGACCATAGGCAGGCCAACATCTCTCACCATCGAGCTGCCCACAATGATGGTGGTAGTGATGGAATCTGATAGGAAAATGACCTGCTGAACTGTGGTGGCCGTGGGGGAGGGTGCCACTGGGTGGCCACCGGCTGTTGGTATACACCCAGGATCCGTGCTGACTCCTGGTGCTGGTAGGTCCATCTCAAACGGGGCAAAGCTGTTTGATAGCTGGATCAGATCTTCTCAGATAGATCAGTGGGAAGACTGCCTCCCCGATCTCCTACGCCTTGCGAGTGTCCAGTCTCCCATGGGCCGCGTACTTGTCCGTTGGAATGGGACAGATCAATGCCACTGACTTATCGACAGCTTTTCTATAGGAGGCATTTAAAACTGAGATTCGATTTGCCTGGGTTACAGCAAGGTCGGTGTACTTAGAAAGCAGGTCTTCCTTTTATCGCAGCCAAGCTAACAGCCGGAGAATCTCTTCTGCTTGATGGTGGTGCATTTAGGGCAGACAAATCCCTGTCTATTTTCCAGTTCCACCTTATCTTCATGTTGTGATTGTGTGGAAATCATCTCACACCTGAAGCATTTGTGCCCAGCTATGGATAAAAACACCAGTGGGCTAGCACTGCTAGTGTTAGCCTGCTCCATTTTCATGATGGCTAGCAGCTAACTGCTACTTAACAGGAATCCGGGACACAAACTTGCGGTCCAAGCCGTAAAGGCTGACCACGTCGCTGAATCAGTAGCAATACAAAACTTTAGCTACTATTAAAAACAATTTAATGAAAACAATGTAATAAAAACAACAAACCGAGTGTAGGCAGTACACTGTTCTGTTGTGCGCTCTTCCGGGGGCTTCTCCCTATAGTTAGCCTACAACATGTCAAAGTTGAAGTGCATTGCGGTTGTATTTCGCATTAGGCTATTTTAATCTTGCTGTTTAGGAAAAATATTTTAGTAAGGATGTTATTACAACTTAAAGAAACTGATGGTGAAATTAACTTTGAAAACGAACTTTAACTTACATTTGACCATGCTGTGTAGGTCATGTAAGTGTTTGTTATTTATGCAATATTTTATTTGTGTACTTAAACAGGACATACACTACATGACCAAAAGTATGTGGACACCTGCTCGTCTAACATCTCATTCCAAAATCATGGGCATTAATGTGGAATTGGTCCCCCCTTTGCTGCTTTAACAGCCTCCACTCTTCTGGGAAGGCTTTCCACTAGATGTTGGAACATTGCTGCGGGGACTTGCTTCCATTTAGCCACAAGAGCATTAGTGAGGTCGGGCACTGATGTTGGGCGATTAGGCCTGGCTCGCAGTCGGCATTCCAATTCATTCCACAGGTGTTCGATGGGGTTGAAATCAGGGCCCTGTGCAGGCCAGTCGAGATCTTCCACACCGATCTCGACAAACCAGTTCTGTATGGATCTCGCTTTGTGCACTGGGGCATTGTCATGCTGAAACAGGAAAGGGCCTTCCCCAAAATGTTGCCACAAAGTTGGAAACACAGAATCATCTAGAATGTAATTGTATGCTGTAGAGTTAAGATCTCCCTTGACTGGAACTAAGGGGCCTAGCCCGAACCAAGTAAAACAGCCCCAGACCATTATTCCTCCTCCACCAAACTTTACAGTTGGCACTATGCGTTGGGGCAGGTAGCGTTCTCCTGGTATCCACCAAACCCAGATTCGTCCGTCGGACTGCCAGATGGTGAAGAGACGGAACGCGTTTCCACTGCTCCAGAGTCCAATGGCGGCAAGCTTTACACCGCTCCAGCCGACGCTTGGCATTGCTCATGGTGATCTTAGGCTTGTGTGCGGCTGCTCGGCCATGGAAACCCATTTCATGAAGCTCCCGACAAACAGTTATTGTGCTGATGTTGCTTCCAGAGGCAGTTTGGAACTCGGTAGTGAGTGTTGCAACTGAGGACAGACGATTTGTACATGCTACGCTTTTCAGCACTCGGCGGTCCCATTCTGTGAGCTTGCATGGCCTACCACTTCGCAGCTGAGCTGTTGTTGCTCCTAGACGTTTCCACTTCACAATAACAGCACTTACAGTTGACCAGGGCAGCTCTGGCAGAGCAGAAATGTTATGAACTGACTTGTTGGAAAGGTGGCATCCTATGACGGTGCTACGTTGAAAGTCACTGAGCTCTTCTGTAAGGCCATTCTACTGCCAATATTTGTCTATGGAGATTGCATGGCTGTGTGCTGGATTTTATACACCTGTCAGCAACGGGTGTGGATGAAATAGCAGAATTTAAAGGGGTGTCCACATACTTTTGTATATGTAGTGTATGTTGCTCTCCGGTTTTTTAATTTGATGCAACATAAACATATGTGGTTTAATTTATTCTTCCACTGTGTGACACTTATCTTTTGGAATTGTGTCCATGAAACGATGTAGGCTTATAGGTCTTATATCGGCTATCATGGTGCCGTATAAATGTATTTCTAACGGGTTATAGAGCAAACAATGCAATTATCACAACATAAGTTGTAAAAATGTACAATCCTCTCACTCCTCTTTTCGCAGGGAGCGCATACAGAGAATGCATAGATAATGGAACGTGGGCTCTGAAGAGCAACTACTCCAGTTGTGAACCCATTTTGGAGGAGAAGGTTGGTAGGACTTGTTTATGCTGATCAAACCCTATGCCCTCCCCTTTATTTTGCTTGTTGCAAGTAACCTGCTAGAGAAAAAGTTAACAACCAGAACCACATACTCAGATCAAACTGTTAGTCGATGAGGTATGATATGTAGGGTAATCCTGTAGCTCAGTTGGTAGAGCATGGCGCTTGCAACGCAAGGGTTGTGGGTTCGATTCCCACGGGGTGCCAGTATGAAAAATGTGGATAAGAGCGTCTGCTAAAAAATTAAATGTAACGTGAAGTAACTTGCCCCCTGGTATAACTGCCCCACTCCCCCCCACAAAAAAAATTGTTATCTGTCTCATCTACATTTTTTAAGTCACTCAAACAAAACAATTCTGAGGTAAGTTGATCTTATATTTCATGATTTAGAAAAAGTTGTATATATGTCTATATACATACATATATATATATATATATATATATATATATATATATATACAGTACCAGTCAAAGGTTTGGACACACCCACTAATTCCAGGGTTTTTCTTTATTTGTACTATTTTCTACATTGTAGAATAATAGTGAAGACATCAAAACTATGAAATAACACATATGGAATCATGTAGTAACCAAACAAGTGTTAAACAAATCAAAATATATTTTATATTTCAGATTCTTCAAAGTAGCCACCCTTTGCCTTGATGACAGCTTTGCACACTCTTGGAATTCTCTCAACCAGCTTCATGAGGTAGTCACCTGGAATTCATTTCAATTAACAGGTGTGCCTTGTTAAAAGTTAATTTGTGGAATATCTTTTCTTCTTAATGTGTTTGAGCCGATCAGTTTTGTTGTGACAATGTAGGCATGGTATACAGAAGATAGCCCTATTTGGTAAAAGACCAAGTCCATATTATGGCAAGAACAGCTCAAATAAGCAAAGAGAACATCATTACTTTAAGACATGAAGGTCAGTCAATCCGGAACATTTCAAGAACTTTGAAAGTTTCTTCAAGTGCAGTCGCAAAAACCATCAAGTGCTATGATGAAACTCCGCCACAGGAAAGGAAGACCCACAGTTACCTCTGCTGCAGAGGATAAGTTCATTAGAGTTAACTGCACCTCAGATTGCAGCCCAAATAAATGCTTCACAGAGTTCAAGTAACATACACAGCTCAACATCAACTGTTCAGAGGAGACTACATGAATCAGGCCTTCATGGTTGAATTGTTGCAAAGAAACCACTACTAAAGGACACCAATAAGAAGAAGAGACTTGCTTGGGCCAAGAAACATGAGCAATGGACATTAGACCGGTGGAAATCTGTCCTTTGGTCTGATGAGTTCAAATTTGAGATTTTTGGTTCCAACCGTCGTGTCTTTGTGAGACGCAGAGTAGGTAAAAGGATGTTCTTCGCATGTGTGGCTCCCACCGTGAAGCATGGAGGAGGAGGTGTGATGGTGCTTTGCTGGTGACACTGTCAGTGATTTATTTAGAATTCAAGGCACACAACCAGCATGGCTACCACAGCATTCTGCAGCGATACGCCATCCCATCTGGTTTGCACTTTGTGGGACTATCATTTGTTTTTCAACAGGATAATGACCCAAAACACACCTCCAAGCTGTGTAATGGCTATTTAACCAAGAAGGAGAGTTATAGAGCGCTGCATCAGATGACCTGGCCTCCACAATCACCCGACCTCAACCCAATTGAGATGGATTGGGATGTGTTGGACCGCAGAGTGAAGGAAAGTGCTCAGCATATGTGCGAACTCCTTCAAGACTGTTGGAAAAGCATTCCTCATAAAGCTGGTTAAGAAAATGCCAAGAGTGTGCAAAGCTGTCATCAAGGCAAAGGGGTGGCTACTTTGAAGAATCTAAAATCAAAAATGTATTTTGATTTGTTTAACACTTTTTTGGTTACTTCATGATTCCATATGTGTTATTTCATAGTTTTGATGTCTTCACTATTATTCTACAATGTAGTAAATAGTCAGAATAAAGAAAAACCTTTGAATGAGTAGGTGTGTCCAAACATTTGACTTGTTCTGTATATATAATCTAGTTATGTTATATCTATAAACTTTTTTATATACTGTATATATACCATTAGGGGAGCCTAAAGATAAATAATCCACTTGTTTAGAGACAAAAAATTTAATCAGTTTTTAATAAAGCAGTCAAATTTAAGGTGAGTGTGTAGGGGGCAACTATCCCTAGAATAGCCCCCCATCCAATTGGGCAATGACATTAGTAGCTACTCTCTTTTTATGTTTCAAAAGCAGCTACTTGAAATATTAGCTCAATATACAAAGCTCTGATTTAGGAAGATCAGTCAAAAAAAATTGAAACAAATAAAATCCTAGCTTTTTGGAATGTTTGTTCATTCTTACTAATCCAGTCAGCTAAGGTAAAGTGGGGAAAAAAAGTATTTAGTCAGCCACCAATTGTGCAAGTTCTCCCACTTAAAAAGATGAGAGGCCTGTAATTTTCATCATAGGTACACATCAACTATGACAGACAAAATGAGGAAAAAAAATCCAGAAAATCACATTGTAGGATTTGTAATGAATTTATTTGCAAATTATGGTGGAAAATAAGTATTTGGTCAATAAAAAAAGTTTCTCAATACTTTGTTATATACCCTTTGTTGGCAATGACACAGGTCAAACGTTTTCTGTAAGTCTTCACAAGGTTTTCACACACTGTTGCTGGTAATTTGGCCCATTCCTCCATGCAGATCTCCTCTAGAGCAGTGATGTTTTGGGGCTGTCGCTGGGCAACACGGACTTTCAACTCCCTCCAAAAGATTTTCTATGGGGTTGAGATCTGGAGACTGGCTAGGCCACTCCAGGACCTTGAAATGCTTCTTACGAAGCCACTCCTTCGTTGCCCGGGCGGTGTGTTTGGGATCATTTTCATGCTGAAAGACCCAGCCACGTTTCATCTTCAATGCCCTTGCTGATGGAAGGAGGTTTTCACTCAAAATCTCATGATACATGGCCCCATTCATTCTTTCCTTTACACGGATCAGTCGTCCTGGTCCCTTTGCAGAAAAACAGCCCCAAAGCATGATGTTTTCACCCCCATGCTTCACAGTAGGTATGGTGTTCTTTGGATGCAACTCAGCATTCTTTGTCCTCCAAACACGACGAGTTGAGTTTTTACCAAAAAGTTCTATTTTGGTTTCATCTGACCATATGACATTCTCCCAATCCTCTTCTGGGTCATCCAAATGCACTCTAGCAAACTTCAGACGGGCCTGGACATGTACTGGCTTAAGCAGGGGGACACGTCTGGCACTGCAGGATTTGAGTCCCTGGCGGCGTAGTGTGTTACTGATGGTAGGCTTTGTTACTTTGGTCCCAGCTCTCTGCAGGTCATTCACTAGGTCCCCCCGTGTGGTTCTGGGATTTTTGCTCACCTTTCTTGTGATCATTTTGACCCCACGGGGTGAGATCTTGCGTGGAGCCCCAGATCGAGGGAGATTATCAGTGGTCTTGTATGTCTTCCATTTCCTAATAATTGCTCCCACAGTTGATTTCTTCAAACCAAGCTGCTTACCTATTGCAGATTCAGTCTTCCCAGCCTGGTGCAGGTCTACAATTTTGTTTCTGGTGTCCTTTGACAGCTCTTTGGTCTTGGCCATAGTGGAGTTTGGAGTGTGACTGTTTGAGGTTGTGGACAGGTGTCTTTTATACTGATAACAAGTTCAAACAGGTGCCATTAATACAGGTAACGAGTGGAGGACAGAGGAGCCTCTTAAAGAAGAAGTTACAGGTCTGTGAGAGCCAGAAATCTTGCTTGTTTGTAGGTGACCAAATACTTAATTTCCACCATAATTTGCAAATAAATTCATAAAAAATCCTACAATGTGATTTTCTGGATTTTTTTTCCTCAATTTGTCTGTCATAGTTGACGTGTACCTATGATGAAAATTACAGGCCTCTCTCATCTTTTTAAGTGGGAGAACTTGCACAATTGGTGACTGACTAAATACTTTTTTCCCCCACTGTATGTCATTTATTATCAGAACGTTCCACGTTTCCACATTTCGATTTTGATGTATTATTGCAAATGCATGTCTCTGTCAATGTGTATGTACAGGTAACTGCCAAAATAATGGAAACACAGGTAAATGAGGTATACAAAGTACATTGAAAGCTGTTGCTTCCACACAGGTGTGGTTCCTAAATTAATTATGCAATTAACATCCCATCATGCTTAGGGTCATGTATAAAAATGCTGGGCAGGCCATTACTTTGGCTACCATGGCTATGCCCCCATTGGATGACAATGCCCCCATCCACAGGGCACGAGTTGTCACTGAATGGTTTGATGAGCATGAAAACGATGTAAACCATATGCCATGGCCATCTCAGTCACCAGATCTCAACCCGGCGCCTGAGACAGCGTTTTTCACCACCATCAACAAAACACTGAATGATGGAATTTCTTGTGGAAGTATGGTGTTGCATCCCTCCAATAGAGTTACAGACACTTGTAGAATCTAAACCAAGGTGCAGTTACCTGTATATCCCCTTAATTTTGTATTAATCATTTTGTGTCTTTCGAGATTTTGAAGTAGATCTTGTGGTATTCTCTCCACAGAGGAAATACCCAATGCACTATAAGATTGCTCTGATCATCAACTACCTAGGCCACTGTATTTCTGTGGGAGCTCTTGTTGTGGCCTTCATTCTCTTCTTATGCTTAAGGCAAGTACAGAAATAGTACCCTTCTAAATGAATCTGCAGTACATGTGACCTCTTACAAAACAATGAGTGACATTTATTTGAACTGCAGGATTGCCCTCCATTAACACATTTAATGTAAAATGAAGAGATCCCTCTCAGTTGAAAACACATATGTTAGGGATATATCGCAAAAAATTCACTAAACATATATTTCATCTAGATTATTGTCTTTGTATATGTTTTGATGCTTGTTAATCTAAAAATACTAAAATATATAACATCAATCAAGGAAATTGTACCCAATAATAAAATGTTGTCGCCTACTATAGGAATATGATTTTGATTGGAATATTGTAACTTTAGGTATGTAAAACATTGTTTTCTTTATTTCAAATTTTCTTTATATTTCTAGGAGTATAAGATGCCTTCGAAACATAATCCACTGGAACTTGATAACAACCTTCATTTTGAGGAATGTTATGTGGTTCCTACTTCAGTTGATTGACCACAATATACATGAGAGCAATGAGGTAACATTCGTTACATATTATTATTTATTTTAACAATTCACGTGACTGTTAAGCTTTTCATTGCACTAATACCTAACGTAAGTTTGTTTTTATATCTTTCTACAGCCTTGGTGTCGCCTTATAACAACGATATATAACTATTTTGTGGTGACCAATTTTTTCTGGATGTTTGTTGAAGGATGCTACCTTCACACAGCCATTGTGATGACTTATTCAACGGACAAGCTAAAAAAATGGGTCTTCTTGTTCATTGGCTGGTGTAAGTACATGTCCGACTATGACAAGTGACTGATATCAATAATACAACTCTAGATAACATCCGTACATACAGCAGAATTGAAACCCGCCTAAATATGAAACATGAAATGCTAACAGTTTCTTTCACTATTTTGTCAATCTGTCAATCATATTGTCACCTCTATGAGCCATTATAACAGTCTGGTAAAAAAAAAATAATGTTTATAGAAATATGAATGTCACTCTACTGTAGCTGTAAGAGGTAAACACAGGTTGATTTGTGCAGAGGGGGTTGAATCCCCACATACTACACAAAACACACCATTAAATGAGACAACGGAAGAGCTACAGTGCATTCGGAAAGTATTCAGACTCCTTCCCTTTTTCCACATTTTGTTATGTTACAGTCTTATTCTAAAATGGATGAAATAAATAAAAATCCTCACCAATCTACACACAATACCTCATAATGACAAAGCGAAAACAGGTTTTTAGAAATGTTTGCACATTTATTAAAAATAAAAAACAGAAATACCTTATAAACATAAGTATTCAGACCCTTTGCTATGAAACTCGAAATTGAGCTCAGGTGCATCCTGTTTCCATTTATCATCCTTGAGATGTTTCTACAACTTCATTGGAGTCCACCTGTGGTAAATTCAATTGATTGGACATGATTTGGAAAGGCACACACCTGTCTATATAAGGTCCCACATTTGAAAATGCATGTCAGAGCAAAAACCAAGCCATGAGGTCGAAGGAATTGTCCGTAGAGCTCCGAGACACGATTGTGTCGAGGCACAGATCTGGGGAAGGGTACCAAAACATTTCTGCAGAATTGAAGGTCCCCAAGAACACAGTGGCCTCCATCATTCTTAGATGGAAGACATTTGAAACCACCAAGACTCTTCCTAGAGCTGGTCGCCCGGCCAAACTGAGCAATCGGGGGAGAACGGCCTTGGTCGGGGAGGTGACCAAGAACCAGATGGTCACTCTGACAGGGCTGCAGAGTTCCTCTGTGGGGATGGGAGAACCTTCCAGAAGGACAACCATCTCTGGCGCACTCCACCAATCAGGCCTTTATGGTAGAGTGGCCAGACGGAAGACACTCCTCAGTAAAAGGCACATGACAGCCCGCTTGGAGCTTGCCAAAAGGCACCTAAAGGCAGTGGCGGCTGGTGAAAAATATTCTCGGTGGGGCTGTGCCATACTTTTTTTCCTGTAACCATCGCGATATATTTTAACACAAACTGCAGGACAGCAGTGCTCAGTGAAACATTCAGTAATTATTTAATGCCAATATTAAAAAGTTGAGGCATTCTTACACAAAAACATATTACACAAACCCAAGCCTTTCATTTGCATTTAAAGTGAACTTTTTACCATTGGTAGTAAACAGGCAACGCAACAGGCATGCTGTCAGAACAGAGTGGAAAGTGGACAATAACATGAAATTATTATAAAGTTTATAGGAAATCTTACACTGTATAAAAGGATGTATAATATAGAAATGGATATCAAGTGGATGAACTCAAACCTTTGACTGGAAGAATAGCATACAGTATTTTATGATCATACTAAATGTGACTAATTGTTAATGTGCTCCAGAACTGCAACAATTAATTGATACAAAACAACATATATACAGTAATATTAGCAAAGACACTATTAAGACTTTCTAGAGTACCATATATAACTGGATTTTTATGCTAAGGTCAACTATATACAAAGAAACATGCGCCAGAGCTGCTCTGTGTGTGTGTGTCTGTCATCTTATTTGTACAGGAATTTTGCCCGTCTGTCCTTCTGAGTGGCAAACCTCTCAATGACCCTTTGATTAAAGTCAGGAATGTCCCTGACAAGTTTCTTCTCCATGGAGAGCATGGCCAGAGCGTTCAGGCGATCCTGTGTCATGCTGTTTCTCAGGAAGGTCTTGATCCTTTTCAGTGTAGAGAAGCACCCTTTCTGACTCAGCAGTTGTCATGGGTGTGGTGATGAGGATCTTGAGGAGGCTGGCAGTCTCTGTGAAAGTGCTCTGAAGGTTGTTCTCCATGAAGAACTGGTACAGGGGCACTGCACCACTACAAGCCTTGAACTCACTGTTCTCATAGATGAGGGACAGTTCGGTTTTGAGCTTTGGCCTTGTTCAACATGGGGTACGCCTCCACGGTTGTTTCCAAGCGCTGTATCGGGGAACTTCACACTGTGTTGTGGGAACAACTCTCCGTGCAATAGTGTTGCGCTGATGAGGTGCTGGGTGAAGGAGAACCTCTCTTTGGCATGACTCAGGATGGTATCACATACCTGTAAAAGATACATCATCAGCTTTAATTTGCAATTGCTATTTTGATGCAAGTGATCCTGACTGACACATGCCTATGTCCAACTCAAGTATATGATTACCAAGGTGCTGATTGTTCAGGGTTTTGGCTACATACTACCAGGCCTGAAAAAAGTTCTATGGGGAAACACTGACAATTACATCACAACTTACCTCTATAGCCAACCTCTGTTGTTCTCCTGGTCCCAGCATCCTCCGTCGCTTGATGGGCTGTTGCTGCTCGTCAGATGCGCTGTCCCCACACAAAGAGGGGAATTGAGGCCCTGGGTCCAAAAAATAAAGTTTAATTTGATAACTTGCAATCAGACTTCTTAGCTCACTGTAATTCCCCCTCAACACACAACCAGTGACTTATATATATATATATATATATATATATAGACAGACAGACAGACAGACAGACAGATAGTGTGTATATACACACAAACTATGTCTAGTAACTGCTTTTAACCTGTGATGTACATAATTAACTGATGTTATTACGTTTTAAAGCCTTTTTTCTATTACATTTGTGAGAGGGATGCAACATAATTTTGTTCTGCTGTGCACTTAGCAATAAAGTTAATCTTCAATAACAACTAGGCCTCTTCTAGAAATTGACCTGGTGGACACCTGAATAATTATTACAAACTGTGTAGTACTTTCCCTGCATTATTATCAACGTCTGATTGTGTCTTTTTGGACAAACACTTGTTCTCGTGGTTCGAGTAACAACAACTGCGCTCCTTGAGTGACGGGGTGGTACTTGGTGAGAGAGGGAGAGAGACGACCCAAATTGCGGAGTAAACTAGAAAAACGGACGTTACACATGGCGGAGTGGCATTACCACATTTAACAAACCAAACATTGAAATACCGTTATAGAAGGTAAAGTAAAAACCCAAACTGGTCTGTGCATCAATACCGGTATATAGTAATATATAGGCAACATACCGTAAATCTGTATCAATTATGTATCAGTTTTACATGTGACCCATATCAAATTTGCGCATTCACACTGAAGGAGCACACAAATGCAATGCTCATTTGGGCGTGATTGTCGTGGTAACACAGGTGAAAAAAAATCCTGAATGGTATCCTAATGGCAGCCATTTTGGTTAGGAGAAATACAACAACTCTACTGCCATACATTCCAATTAGACTGAAGGCATACAGTTGTGTCCAAATATATTGGCACCCTTGGGCTTTTCTTAAATAATTCCTATTTCTTCTAAAATCAGTTGAAATTTGAGAGGAAAAAAATGGGTCTCCACACCTTTAATTATATTTCTGTAAACTTAAGTTTACAATTGTAATTTAGAAAATATAGACAAATGTCATGGACTAAATTATTGGCACCCTGGAGCTAGTACTTGGTTGCACAGCTTTTGGCCAAGATAGCTGCCAACATATGCTTATTGTAGACATCAATGAGCTTGCTGCACCTTTTCTGCTGGCAATTTGGCCCATTCTTCAGCAGCAAACTGCTGTAATTCTTCAATGTTTGAGGGTTGCACTCCACCAACTTCTTTTTTCAGATCTTGCCAAAACTAATGTGGTCCCGTGTAGCTCAGTTGGTAGAGCATGGCGCTTGCAACGCCAGGGTTGTGGGTTCGTTTCCCACGGGGGCCAGTATGAAAAAATGTATGCACTCTTAACTGTAAGTCGCTCTGGATAAGAGCGTCTGCTAAATGACTAAAATGTAATGTAAATGTCTTCTCTTTCCTTTTAAAATACTAAAACAAATATAATTGTGACGGCTCTATGATAATCACTCACTTTGATGACCAGACACATTTAGGCTTTTAAACTGTTGTAAGTGAACTATTCATCTTTCTAACAGCATCTTTATCAGCCAATAGTAAATATAGTTATTTACCTGATTGTTAGCATGCTTTCTGTGAACCTCTGGACAAGTGCTTTAATGAAGACAGGGTCGATGTTCCTCTTCTGCAGCTGGCTGAAAAGCATGTCCACATTTGGCATGATCTTGTGGAACAGTGCCAGGAAAAAACAGAAAGCCTCGTCTTCGAGCATCCTCACAAAGCCCCCCCGCCTCTCTGACAGTCGGGGCATCAAAGTTCCCAGAGTCTCTGATGGTCTGGAAACACGTTAGGAGGTCATCCCTGTACTCGTACACAGTGTTTACAGCGCGACTGTGGAAGTTCCACCGTGTTGTAGAGGCTCTGGGGAGTCTCCTCGTGCCCACGCAAGGCCAACTCAAAAAGCCCCACAGAACTTCACACAATCGATAATTTTGGATAGAATGTGCCTGTTTTTATCCACCTCCTCATTGTGTTTCCTCACCGCAATCCTGTGGCCGTCATCCAGCTGCGTAGCAATGTTCACCCTTCCTAATACAGCTAGCTTTACAGAGTTGTCCATGTGTGCCCTGGTGTTCTCATGTTTCTTTACCTTCTCTGACAGGTGCTTCATATCCCTCACTCCGGTACCTGTCCATGCTGAATCTGACCCCGTCGTTTTAAAAAAGCAAGCACGGAAAGCAAAATAAAGCATTAGCATCAGTGCACCCAGCTAGCCAAGCCTTCCTGGTGTACCAGCTACGGGAGAAGCCGCGCATATACTGCTTCCCTTTCTCGCTAGCCTGCTGTCTGATTGAGAGGTCAGGTTGATCTGGGCCCAGCTCTTTCACCCGAACTTTCTCTGACAAAGTTCTCCTCTCAAACGGATCTTGGAGGAGAGATTTCACCGAAGTTAGGGTTGGGTCTTGGAGGAGTAACGTTTGCGTTCGCCATTGTCGTCTAGTAAAAATGGCGCCACTGGAGCCCGGTCCTTATTTTATCAGGGGCGAGCTTGGGGCGATAAAATAATCGCCCTCCTTGGATTCGAATTAAAATCGCTGATTAGCTACATTTTATGTCATACATTCATATCTTAAATTAGCAATTGGCTTAACTGCTACGTAGACCCGCCTCCTCGGGGCACTTTCTGTATCGCCCAGAGCTGACGAGGCGTTTGACAGGCAGAGGAAAGGTTGCGAATATGATTTTCTATCATATCTTACACATATTACTGTGTGCATTCCATATTTCAAACACACAAATATTGACATACTGATGTTTTTATAATTATTATTATTATTTTTATTTTTTTATTTTTTTTTTTAAAAATAATTTTATTTAAGGGGCGGCGCCCTAGCGCCCTCTATCGGCCAGCCGCCACTGCCTAAAGGACTCTCAGACCATGAGAAACAAGGTTCTCTGGTCTGATGAAACCAAGATTGAACTCTTTGGCCTGAATGCCAAGTGTCATGTGTGGAGGAAACCTGGCACCATCCCTATGGTGAAGCATGGTGGCAGCAGCATCATGCTGTGGGGATGTTTTTCAGCGACAGGGACTGGGAGACTTATCAGGATCGAGGGAAAGATGAACGGAGCAAAGTACAGAGAGATACTTGATAAAAACCTGCTCCAGAGCGCTCAGGACCTCAGACTGGGGCGAAGTTTCACCTTCCAACAGGACAACGAGTCTCTGAATGTCCTTAAGTGGCCCAGCCAGAGCCCAGACTTGAACCCAATCGAACATCTCTGGAGAGACCTGAAAATAGCTGTGCAGCGACGCTCCCCATCCAACCTGACAGAGCTTGAGAGGATCTGCAGAGAAGAATGGGAGAAACTCCCGAAATACAAGTGTGCCAAGCTTGTAGAGTCATACCCAAGAAGACTCGAGGCTGAGGTGCCAAAGGTGCTTCAACAAAGTACTGAGTAAAGGGTCTGAATACATATTTAAATGTGATATTGAAGTTTTTTATTTTGTAATACATTTGCCCAACAAAATACAAACCTGTTTTTGCTTTGTCATTATGGGATATTGTGTGTAGATTGATGAGGAATATTTTTTTTGAATACATTTTAGAATAAGGCTGTAACATAACTAAATGTGGAAAAAGTCAAGGGATCTGATTACTTTCCAAATGTACTGTATATGAAAATCCACAATATTTATTGTCACATTTGCTGTTGATTTTGTTTATGACAATCAGACCACTTATCCAATATTTTATTAAGATAAACTAATAGTTTGATGTGTAAAATTAGCAGTGCAATAGAGGTAACAGTGATTATGATTATCAATCAAATCTTGACGTTTTTCTGCTTTGTGTCGCTCACTTCACCCTCATGCCTCACAGCTTGAATGTTTAATCTCTGAAAATAAACACAAACAAAAGCAAAGCAAGCATGCCATGGATAGTTAATCTTGATTGTTTTTTAGTACACCTGCCATTTGATAACTCAGGGGGTTTCTGCAAGTTGTTGATTTATGGAGTGATCTACACTAGTTTGTGTAGTGTTTTTATTCATTCACTCCACATCACAAAGCAGGAATGCTACAGTACATGCTTGAGTGGACAAACTTAGACAATGTAGCTAAATATTAGTTTTAAAAAACTCCATTCCCCACAAAGCATCTTGTGAGATTAACAGAAGTGTCTAATTTCAAGAAAATAGAAAATGCTATTGGAGTGTGGGGAAGTCCGAGGTGGTTGATGGGACAGGCAGCAGATGCAGTCATCGCCACATAAATGATCCACGCTCTGGATAAGAGCGTCTGCTAAATTACTAAAATGTAAAATGTAAGTGTTGGTGAAAAAACATTGCATGTTAGAAACCGACTCACACCCTGGAGAGGCTCCTGCTCAGCTCAGCTCACTGCGGAGTCATTTTGCCGTTTTCTTTATATAACATGTAATGTAGGACTATGTATGCACTGGCATAAATCTGGATGGATCTGTATATAGGTCACATTTATGTGAGTCATACCAAAGAGACCTTTGAACATATTGTACGCTAGGGTATAGGATATAGTGCAGTATAGTAACACACCCAGTATAGTTATTAGAAATCTCATCTTGGCCTCAAAATGGAATTAACCAAAGGTTTTTCACTCACACTTGTTAACTCAGGTGTGTATTGGAGGTGATGTGGAATTGTTACATTCCATTGGTTTCACAAGTGGGAGGTACATGGATTTCAGAAGTGGGATGTATTGGTGTCAGCAGTGGGATGACAGACGCAATTGATTTTATACATTCAAGAAGATGTCTTTATTGTGTATAACCTTGTGTATAACCTTGCACAGTAGGCTCATTTGTTATCTACACTGAGTGTACAAAATATTAAGAACACCTTCCAAATATTGAGTTTGCCCTCAGAATAGCCTCAATTCGTCGGGGCATGGACTACAAGTTGTCGAAAGTGTTCCACAGGAATGCTGGCCCATGTTGATTCCAATACTTCCCACAAGTTGTGTCAAGTTGGCTGGATGTTGTTTGGGTGGTGGACCATTCTTGATACACACAGGAAACTGTTGAGCATGAAAACCCAGCAGCGTTGCAGTTCTTGAAACAAACCGGTGTGCCTGGCACCTACAACCATAAAGCACTTAAAGCTTTTGTCTTGCCGATTCACCCTCTGAATGGCACACATACACAATCCATGTCTCAATTGTCTCAATGCTTCAAAATCCTTCTTTAACCTGTCTCCTCCCCTTCATCTACACTGATTGAAGTGGATTTAATTAGTGACATCAATAATGGGTCATAGCTTTCACCTGGATTCACCTGGTCAGTCTATGTCATGGAAAGAGTAGGTGTTCTTAATGTTTGTACACTCAGTGTATATCTGTTCCAAATGAATATTGTAACCTGACGTTTTGGTTTTAGGGATGTCTTTGAATACACCCTTTGGTAATTTACTCAGTCCATCACAGTTCCACTGATGATCAAGTGGTTTTCAAAAGCAGGTCTCAGCTTTGAAGATGAATCCTATTTACAACATTGAAGTATGATCTCTCATTTCAGACATTACAGTGAAAAGACTTGGTTCTTACTCTCGAGCATCATAATTTCTAATAAGTATGTCTGGCATGTGGGTAACCTTAACATAGACTTTCTTCTCTTTTTGTTGATTATAACAATTATGCGTTGTCTAGGTCAGTTACTGCAAAGATCGACTTGTCATGCTTTTCATGTAGTCTTTTCACATCATGTTATTTTTTTTGTTCTTATTGATTACTGTCATCCTCTTAATAATCAGTAAATCAAGTAAACAAAAAGCAAATTAATTTTTTTTTTTCCTTCACAGAGAGGAATTGCTTTGGTGGATTTTGTTACTTCCTTTGTACTAACAAATATGATAAAACTTTGATATCTGTAGTCATGGTGGTTAGTTTAAGTTAAATACTAATTGGGTCATAATAACGCATAATAACATTTTTAAACACATTGATTTAGTAGATCCACTCCAACCAGTTATAAAAGTTATCAATGTCATCAGTGCCCAGCTTCTTCAGATCCTTAGCGGTCACTTATTAAGAAATGTAGCAAGTGGAACAGATTTCACTTTATCTGTCCAACACTGGGGACCAACAAGATAAGAAGTCCTTAAGCCAGATCAAAGTAGAACTGGAAGAATCCAACTGGCCTCAACAGATCCCTTTATTTCATCTCTGTAATAGCTTCTAAACACCGCAGCCTGATTCTAATTAGCCACATTTACACTGCACTTAGCCCAGGGCTAACAGCCTCTTTATCCCTGGGCTAAGATTCTTTGCTCCGGAGCAGGGTTGGCACTGACTTTCACAATATTGGTAAATATGTAAATTCATTTATTTATTTCTTTCAGGCCTTCCATGTCCTATTATTGTTGCTTGGGCCATTGGGAAGCTTTATAATGAAAATGAACAGTAAGTGCACAGTTTCAATTTAAACAACAACAATGGAATCTCAAGCATTTTATAATTAGTTGTTTGTGTTTTTGTATTTTGTTGTATCTGACTAACAATTCTAGTCGCGAGGCCGACGAAGATGGCGGCCTCGCTACTAGCTCTTAGGAAACTTTGCAGTATTTTGTTTTTTTATTTATTGTTTTTTACATTATTCGCTCAGAAAGTTTTTTTCCTCATTACATACAGCCGGGAAAAACTATTGGATATCAGAGCGGCGGTAACTCACCAGCATTACGACCAGGAATACGACTTTCCTGAAGCAGATCCTTTGTTTGCTCTCCCCAGGGCAACTGAACTGATTCCAGCGGCTGACCTCAAAGAACTTCACTGAACCTTATGCAAACTGGAAACCACATGTCCTGAGGCTGCATTTATTGTAGCCGGGGATTTTAACAAAGCAAATTTGAGGCTTAGGCTGCCGAAGTTCTATCAACATATCGACTGTTGTACTCGCTCGCCAAAATCCTCGACCATTGCTATTCGAACTTCCAGGATGGTTATAAGGCCCTCCCCACCCTCCTTTCGGCAAATCTGACCACGACTCCATTTTGCTTCTCCCTTCCTGTAGGCAGAAACTCAAACAGGAAGTACCCGTGCTAAGGACGATTCAACGCTGGTCTGACCAATCGGAATCCACGCTTCAAGATTGTTTTGATCAAGCGGACTGGGATATGTTCCGGGTAGCTTCCGAAAATAATTTTGACGAATACACTGAAACGGTGACTGAGTTTATCAGGAAGTGTATAGGTGATGTTGTGCCCACTGTGACTATTAAAACCTACCCTAGCCAGAAACTGTGGATAGATGGCAGCATTCGCGCAAATCTGAAAAGCGTGAACCACCGCATTCAACCATGGCAAGGTGACTGGGAATATGGCAGAATACAAACAGTGTAGCTTCTCACTCCGCAAGGCAATTAAACTGGCAAAACATCAGTATAGAGTAAGAATGCTGTTCATTGACTATAGCTCAGCATTCAACACCATAGTACCCTCCAAGCTCATCATTAAGCTCGAGGCCCTGGGTCTGAACCCCGCCCTGTGCAACTGGGTCCTGGACTTCCTGAAGGGCCGCCCCCAGGTGGTGAAGGTAGGAAACAACATCTCCACTTCGCTGATCCTCAACACTGGGGCCCCACAAGGGTGCGTGCTCAGCCCCCTCCTGTACTCCCTGTTCACCCATGACTGCGTGGCCAAGCACGCCTCCAACTAAATCATCAAGTTTGCAGACGACACATCAGTAGTAGGCTTGATTACCAACAATGATGAGACCGCATACAGGGAGGAGGTGAGGGCTCTGGGAGTGTGGTGCCAGGAAAATAACCTCTCACCCAACATCAACAAAACAAAGGTGATGATCTTCAAGAAACAGCAGAGGGTGCACCCCCCTATCCACATCGACAGGACCGCAGTGGAGAAGGTGGAAAGCTTCAAGTTCCTTGGCGTACACATCACCGACAAACTGAAATGGTCCACCCACACAGACAGTGTGGTGAAGAAGGCGCAACAGAGCCTCTTCAACCTCAGGAGGCTGAAGAAATTCGGCTTAGCACCTAAAACCCTCACAAACTTTTACAGATGCACAATTGAGAGCATCCTGTCGGGCTGTATCACCACCTGGTACGGCAACCGCACCGCCCGCAACCGCAGGGCTCTCCGGAGGGTGGTGCGGTCTGCCGAACGCATTACCGGGGGCAAACTACCCACCTTCCAAGACACATACAGTACCCGATGTCACAGGAAGGCCAAAAAGATCATCAAGGACATCAACCACCCGAGCCACTGCCTGTTCACCCCGCTATCATCCAGAAGGCGAGGTCAGTACAGGTGCATCAAAGCTGGGACCGAGAGAATGAAGAACAGCTTCTATCTCAAGGCCATCAGACTGTTAAATAGCCATCACTAGCATATTAGAGGCTGCTGCTGCCTAATGAAATCACTGGCCACTTTAAGAAATGGAACACTAGTCACCTTAATGATGTTTACATATCTTGCACTACTCATCTTATATGTATATACTGCATTCTATTCTATAATATTCTACTGTATCTTAGTCCATGCCGCTCTGTCATTGCCTGTCCATATATGTATATATTCTTAAATCCCATTCCTTACTAGTTTTGTGTGTATTGGGTATATGTTGTGGAATTGTTAGATATTACTTGTTAGATATTACTGCACTGTCGGAGCTAGAAGCACAAGCATTTCGCTACTCCCGCTATAACATCTGCTAAACACGTGTATGTGACAAATACAATTTGATTTGATTTGATTTGAAAGGCTGAGGGTTGGTTGAAGGTGAAGGGTAATGACCTTTGATGGAGTGCAAAGAAACCTATACAGATGTAGGATCTTAATTTGAGCCAGTTTGCTACAGCAGAAATATAATCCTTTAGCAACAAGAAATGTGAATTATTATGTGGATTATAATTAATGGACATTTCTGTAGGGGTTGATACAATTTCCATAAGGGAAAATCAAGTCTGAAATGTCAAAGTGGAAATGAAAACTACACGTTTTAAAACTACACGTTTTACATTTCCTGTATTTCCTGATTAAGATCCTACATCTGTACATGTATGCCACAGTATGAAAATGTATGCACTCACTAACTGTAAGTCGCTCTGGATAAGCGCGTCTGATAAATGACTAAAATTGAAAATTGAAAATGTGTTAGTCACAGATAAACCTTGAAAGATGTCTTATACCCTTTGTAGTACAGAGTAGTACTTGAATCCGTTTAGTATTGTGGAAACACTACCAATACTGATTCAAGGTGAATCAGCAATTTACTCTATTGTAGGTGTCAAAGGGGCATTCATTGTAACATTTACAAGAGGATAATTTATGTTATCTAAAGAGGTTATGAAAAGTCAATCGATGGCTCAGTGTATTTGAAAATTGAATTTCTGTCCTTTTTAATAGAATAAAGTCAAACTTCAGTTCAATAGTTAGAGGTCCTGTTTTATAAGTTTTGACTGTGCTGTTTATGATGCTATTATCAAGGCACTTCTTGGCTAACCGAAAGAGTGCATTTAATCTCCAATTTATAAATTAAACTTCAATTGTAGCAATGATAGCAATTGATAATGCTCCAAAATTGTTTTGCTAATAATGGAATATAGATTGATAAAAATGATGTTACGTTTAATATGCTACACTTCAAAAACCCTTTATTTGAATGTTTGTCAACAGATGCTGGTTTGGTAAAGAACCTGGAAAGTATATTGACTACATTTATCAAGGGCCGGTCATCCTTGTCCTTTTGGTAGGTAACAATACCATTGTCTCTCACTGTTTTCTTTCTTAAACTGCCCTAATGCAACCGCAACACATTTCAGTTCCTTTAATTATTTGTTCATTATTTAAACATCCTGTTCTACATAATGAACTCTTAATTAATGTTTTCCATCTGTATTCTCTGCTAGATAAACTTCGTTTTCCTCTTCAACATAGTAAGAATCCTTATGACCAAGTTGAGAGCTTCTACCACATCAGAAACTATACAGTACAGGTGAGTCACTACTCCTGTGGGGTTGTTGTTTGGAATATCGCATGCCATATTAAGATTACTTGACCTCCATTTAATATTCATGCTAAAATAATAAGATAATATTCTGCATTTTGCCTCCATTGCTTCCCCCAGTGTTTTTAAGCGAGAAAGTGGAAGCGTTCGTTAGTTAATGTTGAACAATTGAGCTTTAATCTAGCAGATTTTTGCCCTATAAAAACTCAAAGAGATTCCCTATAGAGAGTTTGAGGAGTTATTAGAGTAAATTATTTAAACCCCTCATTTAGACCTCAGAAGGAATCCAGCCTAATGTCAAAGGAGGATTCTTAAATACATTTTGACTGTACCAAAATGTTGCAAATATCAAGAGTCATCCAGAAGTGACATTTTGCTAAAAGGAACAATCTTTTCCAATAATTTCAGCAGACAGGCTATGTGAATGAATAGGAGAGAGGCACAGGTCTTTCCAAGAACGTTATCACCACAGAACACCCGTATCTGGTTTTCTAACATTTTGTTATTCCCTCTGATGCTGGTGCACTGAAGACAGTCTGGGGAAGAAAAAAAACACCTGGCCTAAACCAGTGCCTTACAGGATTCACCAAAGGTGAACGTCCGCTCACTATTTGATTGCTCCATACGCAATAAAGCTTTTAATAAACTTTCAATAAAGGTGACAAAATATAATTTCAAACAACATGGTCTTTGTCCTAACATGGTCTTCGTCCTTAGTCGGATATATTGTATTGTGATGTGAGACTGCCAACCCACAGTTATTGCAGTTATTACAACCTCCCCTCCACATTCACAGTTTATGGAGCAATTAATGAGGCATTTGTTTAACAAATTCCTCCTACTCAACGAAGTGATAATAAGGTCAGCTGCTTTATCAGGGATTAATCACTTCAATCTGTACTCAACTTGCACGCACCATTTCATAACATTCCTATAAAGATATGACCCCACACACACACACATACACACACCATTTTCCGTGATGATCTTTTCTGTTTGATACAGAACCCCTCTTTTTTATTACAAATTAACTGCTGATGTTGCACAGTGTCTAATAGCCTTGCGTATCTTATTCCTTGAACAACTTGCATCGTCCTCGATTCACATTGAAGCTCTTTTTCATGGTGGATTATTTGAAAACTCAAAAGAGGACATCTCAATTCCCAGCAAAGTCTGCAGACCTCTGTCTAGAATAGGGCTCTATTACTCCAATGCTGATATTGCTGACATTGGGTTCCCTACTCAAAGTCAAACAGTGGATTTATATCCTGAGCTACAGTAGGTTAATGTGCTATTTGATGTGTAAACGGGGCCATCAGCTGCTTCACTGCTTAGGTAGATGACCTGAAATCCCATCGTAATTCAAGGAAATTAAGAATGAAAGACTGTCTCCCAGAGAGATTTTCTATTTGCAACCAGATACTCAAATAGACCGCTTATATTGTCAGATTGTTGTTTTGGCCGCAAAACCCTAAACAATAAACTCCTTTCTGTCATCAACCTGATGGAGGCAAGCTTTGGGCGACATTGTGAACAATATCATTAAACTCCCTCTTAATTGAGCTGATAGAAAGGAGCCTTGTGAGGCAGTAGTCTCATAGGATGGGGTTCTAACTATACTAGCTAAGAATGTGTATCTCTGATGTTCATTATTTAGGATATTTTATCAACAGCCTTGGTGAGAAATGGTAAATAGCAAGCAACCTCCAAAAATACACTTTGGGTCTTGGAGTGCTTTTTTGTATTGACATACAGTGGGGAAAAAAGTATTTAGTCAGCCACCAATTGTGCAAGTTCTCCCACTTAAAAAGATGAGAGAGGCCTGTAATTTTCATCATAGGTACACATCAACTATGACAGACAAATTGAGTTTTTTTTTCTCCAGAAAATCACATTGTAGGATTTTTAATGAATTTATTTGCAAATTATGGTGGAAAATAAGTATACTTTTTCCCCCCACTGTACATACTGTACATATAAACCTTTACACAGCTTCCTTTTAGAAGCAACCCCTTTCACCAATTACTTTTGTAACTAAATTGGAGTACTGATGTTTTTCTGTTATTTCCTTCACAGAAAAGCGGTAAAAGCGACATTAGTGCTACTGCCTCTTCTGGGGATCACCTACATGCTATTTTTTGTGAATCCCGGGGAGGACGACATCTCGCAAATAGTTTTTATTTATTTCAATTCATTTCTACAGTCATTTCAGGTAAGATCTTTACCAAGTTGCTCCCATCTTCCCAAGAACACAAAAACCTTGAACCTTTTAAATCTGTATCATATTCTTTATCTTTAATATACTGTTCATTTGAGTTTTTATAGGTTTTATAGCCTGTGGAAGAAGGGCCCTTTGTACTATTGTAAGGCTTTGTAAACCTGCCCCTCGTTGCTTTACTATCAAGTGTTCTGAGCTGTCAGGAGAATGTATCTGGAGACGTATGTGGGCGTGAGTTTGTCCACAGTGAGTATTCTCAGTGTAAACCTTTGCTCCACAATGCAAGGCGTGGGGAGAAGGTACTGTATTAATGGTGCTCAGTGAAGGTGTGTAGAGAATAGAGGTCAGTTTTATAACAGTTTTAGACTATTCTTATAAAAATAGTTTACAAAAGACTGTTCCATCATTAATCAGTACTCCTATTATTGCTATGTTGAAATGTGAAATGCAGACTGCCCTGAATGTGAAATGCAGTGTAGACTTTTTCTTTGTTTGTGAATCATTGACTCAATTGCTTTTTTGTCATTTCTATACACTTTTTAAAAGTTACTCATTGGGGCAGAAAATATGTTGTAAACACCAGTGGAGGCTCCTCCGAGGAGAAAGGGGAGGACAATCCTCCTCAGTGAATTTCATAAAAATAAAAATGGTAAAACATTTTAAAAATTTTATGTTTTAGATAAAACTATGCTAAATATAATCACGTCACCAAATAATTGATTAAAACACACTGTTTTACAATGGTCTACAGTAGCCTCAACAGCACTCTGTAGGGTAGCACCATGGTGTAGCCGGAGGACAGCTAGCTTCCGTCCTCCTTTGGGTACATTGACTTCAATACAAAACCTAGGAGGCTCATGGTTCTCACCCCCTTCCATAGACTTACACAGTAATTATGACAACTTCCAGAGGACGTCCTCAGAGCTCTTGCAGCATGAACTGACATGTTGTCCACCCAATCAAAGGATCAGAAAATGAATCTAGTACTGAAAGCATATGCTACAGCTAGCCAGCACTGCAGTGCATAAAATGTGGTGAGTAGTTGGCTCAAAGAGAGAGAAAGACAATAGTTGAACAGTTTTGAACAAACTAATTTCATCCAAAATGAAGGAGAAGTAAGAGAGAGATTGTATCTTTTTTTTCACTTTAAGTTTACTTACTTAGCTAGCAAATGCAGGTAGGTAGTTTAGCCTAATCAAACACCCTGCTCAAACAGAGGGATGCTATATTATAGCTGGCTATGACTATCCAACACAACACTGAAACTCTTCCAAGTCAAGGTAAGCTTTGGTTATACTAATTTATTGCCACTGGGGCCCACCGGTGTAAGTGCTAAACTGCTTACTGACTGTCCACTGTAACGTTACTGTATGATTGTAGTGGGTTTACTAACGCGTTAGTTCTATGTGCTATGTTGACTATGACTCTAGCTAATATGTTGACAATGATGTAGGCTGTGTGTAGCGGTTAAGATATGGTTTGGCTTGGAAAGTTTTTTTTTGCCTGATGTGTTGTGCGTTGAAGTCCACAAGCAAAGGGAAAGGGTGAGAGGAGGAGAGTGCATAGAGGTGAGAAGGAATACAATGTGGCTGCTATGAAAGTCTGCTGTGTTTACGCGTGATCAGGGGTGTATTCATTCTGCTGATTCTGTTGAAAAACAAAACAGGGATAAACATACCTGAATTTGTCCAATAGAAACTCTCATTTGCAACTGTTGGACTAATGATTACACCCTACAGTATATCAGCTAGATGCAGGCAATAGTATGCAAGGCAGTATTGAATGTGTCACTGTCTGTCACCTCTACGTTGTAAACTTTCATTCATAGGCTAGGTTGTAGCAACCTCATGATGGGTATAAGGACAATGGTTATACTAGTTTCATGTAGTAGCCTAAACCTATCACTGTTACATTGAACTGGGTGAATGGAATATGAATGACAGTCATCCAATATGCTTTCATAGAAATAAGGCCATGCTCATGAAAAACAAAAATAGTCCTTCTTCATCTTAAACGGTACTGACCGCCACAACAAATGCCTATTGCTAGCACACCTTGAGTGGCAGTCTGATTATTTGGACTCACTATAAAATATCTGACCAATAGGTGATGTTTTCCAATATTGTACATCCCTATTTGAGTGACTTGACCCCTATTTGAGTGAATTGATTATTGTACATCGTCATTTGAGGGAATTCATAAAGATCAATAAAAACAGATTCTACATATGAAGGTCCATTTTGTACATTCAACATTGTCCCGTCTTGTTTTCCAGGGGTTCTTTGTGTCAGTATTCTACTGCTTTCTTAATGGCGAGGTGAGTCAACAATGATCTTTTCAAGGGTGGGCTTCGCTGTGTGGCAGACCATTATGAGAGGCAGTGGACATAAAGTCCTGAGACCCTACTTTTAACTCTCTCACGGAAGGCCATCATTATCCTGCAGGCTATTTTTTGCTTTACTGAAGATGCTCTTTCTAGGCCTATTTCCCCCATCTTTCCCCCTTACTTTAGGCATCATTCTTGAAATTCATTAAGTGCCATAAAAAGGGTCATGAGTCATTCAGTAATGGTGGAAAATGTAGCTCCCTCCTGCTGCTGCTGTTCTCAACTGCATCTATGAAGCTTTCATTGGTATAGACACATGAAAAAAAGACTGATTGAAGTCTACTGTGGATACTTTGGAAGCTATTCACTGTATCTGAAATGTGTGGTTCTGTACTGTTTTGTAAAGATTGTTTGTTGATGCTTAATCATATGTCAATTTAAGTTCAAGAGATTTCCTGTGCCCTAGATATTGTGTGTCCTACCAGATAGACTGACTGCCCACTACTAATACAGTATTTAATTGTCGTCTTTCAGGTGCGCTCAGCAGCCAGGAAAAGATGGCATCGTTGGCAGGACAACCATGCCCTGAGAGTGCGCGTGGCACGTGCCATGTCCCTCCCCACCTCACCCACCAGGATCAGCTTCCATAGTATAAAACAGACCACAGCCGTTTGACCAAGTTCAAAGGTCACCTTTGGAAATGTAATTTTTCTAGGGAAGAGACTTGTCTTGAAGCACCTCTCCATAAACTTTGTCTATTTCCTTTATTTCTTACCCCAGCTGCATAAGGACAGATACAGAACGCTTTGAGGAAGAGACCATTAGGATTTCTGAATTACAATACTGTAACACGACCTCCTTGGACGTGTGACACAGAAGTAAATTCAGAACAGATGGGCCATGCCGCCTCACCAAATGCAGAGTCAAAGTCCCACTGACAATGCATTAATAGCTGTTGTCATGCTGTAGTACACCAGGTTGGATTTTAATAGGTCAGGAAGGTCAACCTTTCAAGGACCAATCCTGACGAGGCAAAACATGCAATGTTAGTGTCAAAAGAGACCCTAATCACTCTCAGTACTCTACTGTACTTGTAGCAGCATTTATCTCCATAACCCTTAATTGTTTCATGTCTATCAGAGGGCAGGGATAAGCAGGAATGTGCATAAACAGTGCGGACACAGGATGAAATTGCATTCTGTGTCTGTTGCAGACTGAGCTTGAGATGCAATGCGAGAGGTCAAATTATACTGTTAATACCCAAGGAAATAAGGAACGTGCAGAATCAAAGTGATATCGTTTGGGTTGTCATCAGTACCACTTTTTTTGCGTTGTCAAAATGTCATCCTAAGAGCTATTCAAGTGTATAAATGTTTTCAGGCTAATTTATTTTAAGATTGTTCCCTGCCAATCACTCTCAAATGCTTTTGAACAGCATCATGTCAATGATGTGTTTTTCTCACTTCTGTATAGAAAACCCTAAGGCTGCT
The DNA here is from genome assembly GCF_020615455.1 of Coregonus clupeaformis. NCBI lineage: Eukaryota > Metazoa > Chordata > Actinopteri > Salmoniformes > Salmonidae > Coregonus > Coregonus clupeaformis. Next base: position 28,595,023 of record NC_059205.1, read on the forward strand.
CTTATGTGGATGAGTAATCATAAATCAAAGCTATCTTTCACTGGGTTTGACTTCAGATTATATATATTATCTTATGTAAATAATGGTGATGGGACTGTGATTCTGATACTTTTACATAACACTTATTTAAACACTGAACATTTAAAAACTGTTTTAGTGTCGCAGACCCTGATTTCAGTCCACGCAATCCCACAGCTGTCCCAAGTCAAGAGAAATAGGAGTAATTTAAAGGTACCGTACATTGTGCATGCATTAAATCCTTTTCACATAGTTATTTTCTCTCTTTCAAATCCCAATATGCCGCAGTTAATCAGTGTCAGCTCTGCCCCGGTAATGCCTGACCGACGGTCTGACCTGCTTGGGTGTTATCCTCCTCTCCCTCCAGGCTCACTGCAGTATAATACAAGATCCAGACACTTAGGCATGCCTTTTTATTCAGGCAGCAGTGAGCAGCTCTGGAAAATAGAACAGTAGAACCCATGCACCCAGGGAATTAAGTTCTTAAAATGTGGAATTGTATAAATTATGCAATTAGATGACATTGAGTACAAGCTCACTGATCTAGGGTATTTGTTTAATGCATTGTATAAATCTATTTAGGATTATAAGCAACAAGGCACCTCATAGTTTAGTTACTTTGGGAGTATATAGTACGCAAGATGCTCAAATTAAATTATATAACATCTGTTGTGAGTTGCTGTTTTTAAAAATAACTTAGGTACGGGCTCAGTGACAAAGTCCGAATTAATTATTGCTTTACACATTTTCCTGGCATTGAAATATAACCACGTTTATGTTGTACAACAGCCAATTATAATTTCTCAAATTGACATTTTGGGGGACATTTTAGTCATTTAGCAGATGCTCTTATCCAGAGCGACTTACAGTTAGTGAGTGCATACCATTTTTCATACTGCCCCCCCGTGGGAAATGAACCCACAACCCTGGCGTTGCAAGCCCAATGCTCTACCAACTGAGCTACACGGGGCTTGTAATTACAGATTTACTTCAGGAAGGTCAGGTATTTTTCTCATCATCATTCAGTAATTACTGTGAAAATAATATGGTAGCATAGAATAAATTATGAACCTGTCATGTCCATTAGAGTTTGCACCCCTTGATTGCTTGATGTATAATTTTCTGGAAGAGTTGACTTTGTACCAGTTTCCTGTGTTATATTTTCATAAACATGACTCACTCCACATGCACAATACCTCTGTTGAACATCACAAACTTTTCAAGCAAATAGTTTTCAAGCAAACAGTCACAAGATCTAAATAAATTGCCTATAAACTACAGTTGAAGTCGGATGTTTACATACACTTAGGTTGGAGTCATTCAAACTCAGTTTTCAACCACTCCACAAATGTCTTGTTAACAAACTATAGTTTTGGCAAGTAATTTTTCCAACAATTGTTTACAGACAGATTATTTCACTTATCATTCACTGTATAACAATTCCAGTGGGTCAGAGGTTTACATACACTAAGTTGACTGTGCCTTTAAACAGCTTGGAAAATTCCAGAAAATGATGTCATCGCTTTAGAAGTTTCTGATAGGCTAATTGACATCATTTGAGTCAATTGGAGGTGTACCTGTGCATGTATTTCAAGGCCTACCTTCAAACTCAGTTCCTCTTTGCTTGACCTCATGGGAAAATCAAAAGATATCAGCCAAGACCTCAGAATAAAAATTGTAGACCTCCACAAGTCTGGTTCATCCTTGGGAACAATTTCCAAACGCTTGAAGGTACCACCTTAATCTCTACAAACAATAGTACGTAAGTATAAACACCATGGGACCACGCAGCCGTCATACCGCTCAGGAAGGAGACGTGTTCTGTCTCCTAGAGATGAACGTACTTTGGTGCGAAAAGTGCAAATCAATCCCAGAACAGCAGCAAAGAACCTTGTGAAGATGCTGGAGGAAACAGGTACAAAAGTATCTATATCCACAGTAAAATGAGTCCTATATCGACATAAACTGAAAGGCCGCTCAGCAAGGAAGAAGCCACTGCTCCAAAACCACCATAAAAAAGCCAGACTACGGTTTGCAACTGCACATGGGGACAAAGATCGTACTTTTTGGAGAAATGTCCTCTGGTCTGATTAAACAAAAATAGAACTGTTTGGCCATAATGACCATCGTTATGTTTGGAGGAAAAAGGGCGTTGCTTGCAAGCCAAAGAACACTATCCCAACCGTGAAGCACAGGGGTGGCAGCATCATGCTGTGGGGGTGCTTTGCTGCAGGAGGGACTGGTGCACTTCATAAAATAGATGGCATCACGAGGAAGGATAATTATGTGGATATATTGAAGCAACATCTCAAGACATCAGTCAGGAAGTTAAAGCTTGGTCGCAAATGGGTCTTCCGAATGGACAATGACCCCAAGCATACTTCCAAAGTTGTGGCAAAATGGCTTAAGGACAACAAATTCAAGGTATTGGAGTGGCCATCAGAAAGCTCTGACCTCAATCCTATAGAACATTTGTGGGCAGAACTGAAAATGCGTGTGCGAGCAAGGCGGCCTACAAACCTGACTCAGTTACACCAGCTCTGTCAGGAGGAATGGGCCAAAATTTACCCAACTTATTGTGGGAAGCTTGTGGAAGGCTACCCGAAACTTTTGACCCAAGTTAAACAATTTAAAGGCAATGCTACCAAATACTAATTTAGTGTATGTAACCTTTGACCCACTGGGAATGTGATGAAAAAAATAATAGCTGAAATAAATCCTTCTTTACTAATATTCTGACATTTCACATGATTAAAATGAAGTGGTGATCCTAACTGACCTAAGACAGGGAATTTTTACTAGGATTAAATGTCAGGAATTGTGAAAAACTGAGTTTAAATGTATTTGACTAAGGTGTATGTAAACTTCAGACTTCAACTGTATGTGAAAAACTGTAAATATTTTTGCTATTTTCTTGTCCTAAACCACTAAACCCTGTTGGTTGAACATCATTTTGTTATTTATGTTTGCGAGGTGACTCCATGTTGAATGTTTATATTGGAGTCGTTTTACTCATATCTAGGGGTTCTAGTTGAGAACGTCTGAAAATAAGAGTACATCTTCAAAGAGTGCGATAAAACATGTATAACAAAAATGTGTCGTTGTACTGTACATGAAAACTCTTTTAAAGTTTGTTGTATATTGTAATCAATACAGTATTTGTACCTGTTTTATGAAGTAAAGATAGATTTTTTTCTTCTCTTTTACCGTTAGAGTGACAGTAGTAATTCATTAAGAACATTCAGAGCATTCAGGTTATATGTATACTTATGACCATCCTACGCAATCATAGAAAGATATGAATATTTAAATTTTTAATAATATTTTACTTGTTTGTATCACCATCACTTACTTTACAGTTTAAATTGTACTTTCCATGATGTTTTTAGTCTATTGAATATACATACTACAGCACTCCCATGAAAGTTAATAAAAGATCAGCAGAGTTTTAAATTCACCAATGAAAATCCAACTAAAACTTGAGATTGAAACTTAAAACATTTATTTGTTTCAATTCTGAAATTATTTTATGAATATATAATGATTCATTCATTCAAAATGACATTTTCACCAAAGATATGAAACATGTTTACCTGCATACGTTTACTTTTTGTCAGTGCACTTTTTCCGGCCTTTTTCAAATTTTGTATAGCGTCACCATTCTCTTATGCAGGTTTGAATTAATGACGTATTAATGTACATAAATGCATTTTGGCATTTTGTTGAAATACCAATGTTGCCTTATAGAAAAACATTGTGTAAAGAGCCAAAACTATGTTTCTACATTAGTTGTTGTACTGATATGTGTGATTGATATGCATTTATTGTCACGTTGTATACTGATAGAAGATAGGCGCAGGAATGCGTAATAGAGGTTTTTTATTACTCTACCCAACATAAGGTACGTCATGGAAAATGACGGGGACGAAGCCCAAAACAAACACGTATGTTTTGGGCTTCTCCCCATATACAGTGGGGAGAACAAGTATTTGATACACTGCCGATTTTGCAGTGGGGAGAACAAGTATTTGATACATTGCCGATTTTGCAGTGGGGAGAACAAGTATTTGATACACTGCCGATTTTGCAGGTTTTCCTACTTACAAAGCATGTAGAGGTCTGTAATTTGTATCATAGGTACACTTCAACTGTGAGAGACAGAAAATTACATTGTATGATTTTTAATTAATTAATTTGCACTTTATAAAATGACATAAGTATTTGATACATCAGAAAAGCAGAACTTAATATTTGGTACAGAAACCTTTGTTTGCAATTTACAGAGATCATATGTTTCCTGTAGGTCTTGACCAGGTTTGCACACACTGCAGCAGGGATTTTGGCCCACTCCTCCATACAGACCTTCTCCAGATCCTTCAGGTTTCGGGGCTGTCGCTGGGCAATACAGACTTTCAGCTCCCTCCAAAGACTTTCTATTGGGTTCAGTTCTGGAGACTGGCTAGGCCACTCCAGGACATTGAGATGCTTCTTACGGAGCCACTCCTTAGTTGCCCTGGCTGTGTGTTTCGGGTCGTTGTCATGCTGGAAGACCCAGCCACGACCCATCTTCAATGCTCTTACTGAGGGAAGGAGGTTGTTGGCCAAGATCTTGCGAAACATGGCCCCATCCATCCTCCCCTCAATACGGTGCAGTCGTCCTGTCCCCTTTGCAGAAAAGTATCCCCAAAGAATGATGTTTCCAAAAAGCTCTATTTTTGTCTCATCAGACCACATGACCTTCTCCCATTCCTCCTCTGGATCATCCAGATGGTCATTGGCAAACTTCAGACGGGCCTGGACATGTGCTGGCTTGAGCAGGGCGACCTTGCGTGCGCTGCAGGATTTTAATCCATGACGGCGTAGTGTGTTACTAATGGTTTTCTTTGAGACTGTGGTCCCAGCTCTCTTCAGGTCATTGACCAGGTCCTGCCGTGTAGTTCTGGGCTGATCCCTCACCTTCCTCATGATCATTGATGCCCCACGAGGTGAGATCTTGCATGGAGCCCCAGACTGAGGGTGATTGACCGTCATCTTGAACTTCTTCCATTTTCTAATAATTGCACCAACAGTTGTTGCCTTCTCACCAAGCTTCTTGTCTATTGTCCTGTAGCCCATCCCAGCCTTGTGCAGGTCTACAATTTTATCCCTGATGTCCTTACACAGCTTTCTGGTCTTGGCCATTGTGGAGAGGTTGGAGTCTGTTTGATTGAGTGTGTGGACAGGGTTCAAACAGGTGCAGTTAATACAGGTAATGAGTGGAGAACAGGAGGGCTTCTTAAAGAAAAACTAACAGGTCTGTGAGAGCCGGAATTCTTACTGGTTGGTAGGTGATCAAATACTTATGTCATGCAATAAAATGCTAATTAATTACTTAAAAATCATACAATGTGATTTTCTGGATTTTCGTTTTAGATTCCGTCTCTCACAGTTGAAGTGTACCTATGATAAAAATTACAGACCTCTACATGCTTTGTAAGTAGGAAAACCTGCAAAATCGGCAGTGTATCAAATACTTGTTCTCCCCACTGTATATATAACACAGGGATGTAACCGAAACAAAAGAACGAGGTATAAACCTCTAAATAATACACGGGACGAGACCCGTAATAACAAGTGCACAATACTCGGTATGTAAACTGTAATACAATGTACTCACGAGACCAACGGACATGGGACAATAATCGACAAGGACAATGGGGAACATAGGGCACATATATACACATACTAATCAGGGGGAATGGGAAACAGGTGTGCGTAATGAGACAAGACAGTCCAGGGTTGGTGGTAATGAACCAGGTCAGTGACGCCTAGAAGGCCTGTGACGTAGACCTCCGGAGCTGGTGAACGGGGGGATCCGTGACATTTACACATGTACTTCTGGTAAAATATATCTTCAGATTTTAAATAAATATTCTATTCAACTCTCTCTGGTTTGTAAGGCTGCTACCTACAATCTTGTCAAGTATTTCCAGACTTAGTCAGATTCATTCAATAATTAGTATTCACTGAGGAGACAATGAGGAGAAGGATTGCATGTTGTGCATTATATTCATTCAATTTCATTATACCAGTACTCAATTTGGATTAGAATCTGTATGACCCAATAAGGGCTTAATAAGGGCTTGACATCTCTAACCACAGACTGCCATTAAAATGATTGAATAGAATAAATATTTGCATGATGAAGGATGCTGGCTTCACCAGTGCCATGGCATGCTAGCCTTACATGCCGACGCTAGACTCATTGGAGTAACTTAAGATGGCCTAAGGAAGAGTGCCAGGTTATATAATATACTGTACATGTAGATTGGGTTTCCTACTATTCTTACTGTGGTTGGACAGAATGAAGTGGAGCAGATGCCCAGACCCCTCAGCACTATTACTGTACTCGCTGTGAGTTACAGTGGGGGAAAAAAGTATTTAGTCAGCCACCAATTGTGCAAGTTCTCCCACTTAAAAAGATGAGAGAGGCCTGTAATTTTCATCATAGGTACACGTCAACTATGACAGACAAAATGATGAAAAAAAATCCAGAAAATCACATTGTAGGATTTTTAATGAATTTATTTGCAAATTATGGTGGAAAATAAGTATTTGGTCAATAACAAAAGTTTCTCAATACTTTGTTATATACCCTTTGTTGGCAATGACACAGGTCAAACGTTTTCTGTAAGTCTTCACAAGGTTTTCACACACTGTTGCTGGTATTTTGGCCCATTCCTCCATGCAGATCTCCTCTAGAGCAGTGATGTTTTGGGGCTGTCGCTGGGCAACACGGACTTTCAACTCCCTCCAAAGATTTTCTATGGGGTTGAGATCTGGAGACTGGCTAGGCCACTCCAGGACCTTGAAATGCTTCTTACGAAGCCACTCCTTCGTTGCCCGGGCGGTGTGTTTGGGATCATTGTCATGCTGAAAGACCCAGCCACGTTTCATCTTCAATGCCCTTGCTGATGGAAGGAGGTTTTCACTCAAAATCTCACGATACATGGCCCCATTCATTATTTCCTTTACATGGATCAGTCGTCCTGGTCCCTTTGCAGAAAAACAGCCCCAAAGCATGATGTTTCCACCCCCATGCTTCACAGTAGGTATGGTGTTCTTTGGATGCAACTCAGCATCCAAACACGACGAGTTGAGTTTTTACCAAAAAGTTCTATTTTGGTTTCATCTGACCATATGACATTCTCCCAATCCTCTTCTGGATCATCCAAATGCACTTTAGCAAACTTCAGACGGGCCTGGACATGTACTGGCTTAAGCAGCGGGACACGTCTGGCACTGCAGGATTTGAGTCCCTGGCGGCGTAGTGTGTTACTGATGGTAGGCTTTGTTACTTTGGTCCCAGCTCTCTGCAGGTCATTCACTAGGTCCCCCCGTGTGGTTCTGGGATTTTTGCTCACCGTTCTTGTGATCATTTTGACCCCATGGGGTGAGATCTTGCGTGGAGCCCCAGATCGAGGGAGATTATCAGTGGTCTTGTATGTCTTCCATTTCCTAATAATTGCTCCCACAGTTGATTTCTTCAAACCAAGCTGCTTACCTATTGCAGATTCAGTCTTCCCAGCCTGGTGCAGGTCTACAATTTTGTTTCTGGTGTCCTTTGACAGCTCTTTGGTCTTGGCCATCGTGGAGTTTGGAGTGTGACTGTTTGAGGTTGTGGACAGGTGTCTTTTATACTGATAACAAGTTCAAACAGGTGCCATTAATACAGGTAACGAGTGGAGGACAGAGGAGCCTCTTAAAGAAGAAGTTACAGGTCTGTGAGAGCCAGAAATCTTCCTTGTTTGTAGGTGACCAAATACTTATTTTCCACCATAATTTGCAAATAAATTCATTAAAAATCCTACAATGTGATTTTCTGGATTTTTTTTCCTCAATTTGTCTGTCATAGTTGACGTGTACCTATGATGAAAATTAAAGGCCTCTCTCATCTTTTTAAGTGGGAGAACTTGCACAATTGGTGTCTGACTAAATACTTTTTTTCCCCACTGTATATATCCCTAACAATTAGCTGCATCTCTGATTCAAGCCAATAAAGGCTTGTTGTGACAATTAATGCTCCTGTTGCTTGACAGACGTATAAAAGGTGGATTGTGGATCTGATGCTGCATATCCTACTGGGTCCTCTTACAACTTGTAATGTGTCCCTCTAGTTCCCTGTGACTATTTTCAGTCGCATTTCACCAATCATTAACTTGACTAATAATAAATGATGTCATAACTGCATGTAGAGTAGAAGTTATGGCATACTGTATGTTATGAGTAGATTTCTTTACATGAATTATATACTTACTTAGTCATCATCTGACATTACTTACCTCACACAAACTGAACTAAATGAATATCACAGGGGTCCTTGACTTGCTTGACTCAATCGCTTTCGCTTAAAGTGGAGCGAAGGGGCCTCAACAACACATCTCCATCAAAAACTTAAACGATTATTTTGGCTACTATATTATTAAAAAGTTATCCTAAATATCTACATGAATGAAGCTTATCTAAGGACGCTTAGGACCTTCAATCAGCTCAATGTTTTCTGGAGCAACATTTAAGATGAATATGAATGTGGCCTCGTAACATTGGTTATGCATAAAATCATATATGATGCAAGATGCTGGGAAAATGAAATGATGATGGTGATGATCTATAAATGTTTCTCAAGATGAGAGAGGAAAAGTTAGCCGAACAAGGTCAGGAGAAGGAGCGAATCAACCTTTTTTGGTGGAGCAAAAAGTGATAGGGGAAGAAAGGGGTATGATACATAATTTTGGACCGTAAGTAGGTCCTTCTGCTTCCCAAATTCAGTTGTTACATCACATGATGGGTGAATATGAGTTATTTTACACTGATATAGCTACACTTTAAGTTTCCATCCAGTGTATTCATGTTACATTTTTCGAAGCCTTTTCAATTGCAAGGTTACATTTTACATTTACATTTTAGTCATTTAGCAGACGCTCTTATCCAGAGCGACTTACAGGAGCAATTAGGGTTAAGTGCCTTGCTCAAGGGCGCATTTACGTCATTTAGCAGACGCTCTTATCCAGAGCGACTCACCAATTGGTGCGTTCACCCTATAGCCAGTGGGATAACCACTTTACAAAGGTTGGAGACAGTGAAAAAGGAAACAGTGAATCCATTGTCTATACAAGTATAACAACTATTTTACTCAACAACATGATAGTTTTCCCCTAAGCCAAATATAATTTTGGGGTACTGTAAAAACCTATGACCACTGCTACCAGACAGACTCACACGTAGATGGTTCCAGTTTTCAGAATAACAAGTGTGTGTGCATCGGCAGTAGTGCAGATTGTAAACAATGATACCGCGTAAACATTGCTTTGACCGGTTTGATTGAATTGCCTTAGGTTAAATGAATAATATAATATATGCAGTAAATAACTAATTACCAATACAAATTAATATAAATCAATGTAAAGGGATTGGCATGTCATGACGCCACCATTTCTGCTGGATTTTCGGCTTGAAATAAAATTCATATAAAAGTGACCACACAGACCCCAATAGTCCAATCGCTTTAGACACGCACAGCCACATGCACGCATGAACATACAGACACATGCATGGTGAGACACAAATGCCTTCACACTACAGTAGTTTGTGATCATTTTTCTGTGGTAGTGAAAGGAGATTTGGTGGTGACAATTGTAAAAGTAGAAGAGGTTGTGATGATGATAGTACTTTAGCAGTACTATTGTTGTCATACATATGTAGGAGCTTACTTTGATCACTCTTTTGTTGCTGACAATTTTCCTACACTGCAGGAAATACAAACTTGTAGTGTATTTGAGTTTTAAACAGGTTAATAAAGTTTGTAATTTCCACTTTGAAATGTCAGCCTTGATATGCCCTAACAAAAAATGGATCAACCCCTACAAAAATGTCCTTTAATTTCCTGTTGCTGCAGGATTATTTTCTGCTGTAGCAAACTGGCTCAAATTAAGATCCTACATCTGTAGCTGTAACAATACAATAGTAGTCCGTTTAAAAGTCATAGTACGTACTATACAATGCCTTCGGAAAGTTTTCAGATCCCTTGACTTTCTCCACATTTTGTTACGCTACAGCCATACTCTAAAATTGATTTTTATTTATTTATTATCCTCAGCAATCTACACCCAATACCCCATAATGGCTAAGCGAAAATAGGTTCCTAGAAATATTAGCAAATTTACAGAAATACCTTCTTTACATAAGTATTCAGACCCTTTGCTATGAGACTCGAAATTGAGCTCAGGTGCATCCTGTTTCCATTGATCATCCTTGAAATGTTTCTACAACCTGATTGGAGTCCACCTGTGGTAAATTAAATTGATTGGACATGATTTAGAAAGGCACACACCTGTCTATATAAGATCCCACAGTTGACAGTGCATGTCAGAGCAAAAACCAAGCCATAAGGTCGAATGAATTGTCCGTAGAGCTCCGAGACAGGATTGTGTCGAGGCACAGATCTGGGGAAGGGTACCAAAACATTTCTGCAGAATTGAGGGTCCCCAAGAACACAGTGGCCTCCATCATTCTTAAATGGAAGAAGTTTGGAACCACCAAGACTCTTCCTAGAGCTGGCCGCCCGGCCAAACTGAGCAATCAGGGGAGAAGGGCCTTGGTCAGGGAGGTGACCAAGAACCCAATGGTCCCTCTTACAGAGCTCTAGAGTTTCTCTGTGGGGATGGGAGAACCTTCCAGAAGCCCAACCATCTCTGCAGTACTCCACCAATCAGGCCTTTATGGTAGAGTGGCCAGACAGAAGCAACTCCTCAGTAAAAGGCACATGACAGCCTGCTTGGAGTTTGCCAAAAGGCACCTAAAGACTCTCAGACCATGAGAAACAAGATTCTCTGGTCTGATGAAACCAAGATTGAACTCTTTGGCCTGAATGCCAAGCGTCATGTCTGGAGGAAACCTGGCACCATCCCTACGGTAAAGCATGGTGGTGGCAGCATCATGTTGTGGTGATGTTTTTCAGCAGCAGGGCCTGGGAGACTAGTCAGGATCGAGGCAAAGATGAACGGAGCAAAGTACAGAGCGATCCTTGATGGAAACCTGCTCCAGAGCGCTCAGGACCCAATCGAACATCTCTAGAGAGACCAGAAAATAGTTGTCCAACCCCATCCAACCTGACAGAGCTTTAGAGGATCTGCAGAGCGGAATGGGAGAAACTCTCCAAATAAAGGTGTGCCAAGCTTGTAGCATTATACCCAAGAAGACTTGAGGCTGTAATCGCTGCCAAAGGTGATTCAATAAAGTACTGAGTAAAGGGTCTGAATACTTACATAAATATAGTATTTCATTTGCAAAAAATTCAAAAAACTTGTTTTTCCTTTGTCATTATGGGGTATTGTGTGTAGATTGATGTGGAGAAAAAACGATTTAATACATTTTAGAATAAGGCTGTAACGTAACAAAATGTGGAAAAGGTCAAGGGGTCTGAATACTTTCCGAATGCACTGTATAGCAGTATTTGGTTCACAATGTACCTCCAGGAAACGACTGACAGCAGATGTCACATCCAGAGCAGGTTTGTCTTTAAAGTCATTCAGGCTTAATGCATCTCAATCTCAGTTATTACAGAGAGCAGCATTCAATTTCAATGTCAGTTAGTACAGAGAGCAGCATTCAATCTCTATGTCAGTTAGTACAGAGAGCAGCATTCAGGGGGTCTTCGTGGGGTTGAGCCATGGGGACTGGGGCTAATACAACATTATGTTCCAAGTGCTATAGTACATTAGGACAATGAGTTGAGAGACTGCTGTTCACTCTACTCTTCCTAGAAGTCAGATAATCAAATTGGCAAGACATTTTATCCACATTAAAGGTAAGTAAATTACAATGTACACTGAAATGGAAATATTGAAAAACAATAAAGGACATCATGTGGATACTGGTGACTGATGTAGACCTGCTGATCTGTAATCGGACAGTTATCCAATCATCTTAAATCAGATTTGTAATACCAGGTGATTATGGGGTGTTTTCCTGCTGAAAACAATCAATTAAACAAACCAAACACAGCCGCTGATGGGTCTCTGGTTTTCAGACCACTAGCTCCATCTATTTGTTGAAGGTGAGAAGCCAATTAATATAATGTAGGCCTATACACTATCGGAATATTTCAAACAAACTCTTTACTTTTTATAAACTAGCTTGATTTTGGACCGTTTATGTTTGAAATTAAGCTCTTATCCATCCTGATAATATATTAATTTGGTCTTATAAGAGTTTTCTGACATATTAATAGTCATTTTTCTTTCAGTACTTGATACATGTCTGCCCTCTTGTGTCTGCAATCAGGAAAATCAAGTGACATTATTAAGGTGCCATAGGTTGTGTGGTTTGACAAACCAAAGAAGAGAAGAATGAAGACATAAAAAGGAGGCCTTGTTCTGTGTGGACACCGACAAAATTAATCAGCTCTGACATTTGCTAGAACCTTAAGTGGAGTCATTCCTTTCAAGTGAAATTGACTTAAGTGAAGCATGCAAAGATGTCTTGACAGACCAGACAGTGGAAGAACAGAGACTTCACTTCGTGGCCACATGATTCATTAAACATAGTGTCTGCCTGGAATGTGAATGTATGTGATAGAGAGACTACAATGGCTTCTGACTGTGTGTGAATTAAATATATTACATTACAGAATATGGATGTCAAACTGAGTCCACCTCTAAAGACTCCCTTTGTATATTTCTGAAGATTGTTCATAAAGCTTAACTTGATGCAGTAAGAAGAATTGTCATTTTTGATGTAAGAATATGAAGGACCTCCGTATGGAGTTTGCCTGTTCCTTTTCTGTAATTTTTTTTGCAGTTTCTTTTCATTTATCACTGTGAGCTGATTGTTTGGTAAAGTATATTAGTTAGACCCTCTATTGGATGTAGGCTACATGAGGGAGCATTGACCTTAGACCGCAATACAGTATACTGTCACATGGCAAGGAAAATAATCAGTTACGGTAGGTAAAATTCGGAATTAAAGTATTGCAAAATACTGTAATAATGAATCACTCTGTTTAATTACAAGTTTTGATCCACAAATGAACAGTGGGGATGTACAATAACATTTGTTACTTGAGTCAACAAGAAGGGGAACGATAGAAAACAATGAACAGTTAGTTGAAGTTAGTCGGTCCTGTCATGTGATGGAATAGAAATCCAATTGGGCACATAGGGATGAGCACATGAAATGAGCACATGGGATCAGGGACATGGGGTGGACTTTACATAAACATATGAACAATCACCTGTCTTCAACTATCGGGTGTCTCGGCAGCCTTTTTAAGATGCCATGACGTGTTTTACAAAAGCTGTGAGGAAAAATAGACAAGGGAATTACATACAGAAATCTTGATCGATTTAAAAGCTATGTTTTGGAATGTTTAGTCAACTATAGCAAAAAGAGGGTATAATTTCTTACCTTCGTAGTTTACACAGCCGTTGGCGTCCTCCTGGTTTGTCATGAGCTGCTCAACCTCATCCTCCTTCATTTTCTCACCTACAACCAATACTGTTAAATTCCCTTTTCTAATACCATTGAAATTGAGTCTGCCCTAAAACCTTTATAGCCTACTTTAGCCTGGTCCCATAATGTACGTGCTGTAGCCAACTCTTCTAGAGTTGGTTACAGCACATACATTATGGGACCAGGCTAGGTCAAACTATTTTTGTCTGTATTATTGTATGATGTATGTTAAAGATGTCTGAGGCCTTGGACTCACCCAGTGAAGCCAGGACGTGCCTGAGCTCAGCGCCCATGACTGTGCCGTCGCCCAGTTTGTCGAACACCCTCAGACCCTCAACAAAGTCCTCATATGTGCCGCGGTCCTTGGCTTTGCAGATGTGTTGGTGGATTGGCAGGAAGCTGTCGAAGTCCAGCATCTTTGTCGCCATCTCTGTGTATGAAACAACAAAATCAAATATCATTGAAACCATCCACACTACTACCAATACAGGGGATAGAAATGTATAACATTGACTTAGATTGAATTAAAATAATACATATTAAATATATGATTACCTCTATTAGATTTCAAATATAAAAAGTAATAATAGCTAAATGTTAAAAGCTTATTGATGAAACATCAAAGAAAGCAAACTGATCAGCAAACTTTTATTTTATTTTAGAAAAATATATTTTTTTTAACTGATCATAGAATGTTGCATAGACTTACCCTCAGCCTTGGGCTTTCCAAGGACGTACATGATTTCAGCATTGGTGGGGTTCTGCCCCAGTGCCCTGATCACATCGCCACACTGTCCATATGTGATCTTCATCTCATTGAGTGGTGTCCTGTCGAACAGCTGGAAAGCATCCTTGAAATCTGTGGAGAGAGCAACACGAAGGTGTCATTGTGTGTCTAAATTCTATTCAGCTTAGCTTTCTGAGTGCAGTGAGTGTCTGGCAGGGCCCTAAAAGCAGGCAGGTCTCTCTGCATGCAGATCTCATTTTGAGGAGAGGCTGGAAATGCCACAATCTGTGGTATGCTAACAGTGTGCCACCACTTATTGAAATGGTGAGGAAATCAAAGGGTGATTGCCTCCTGCTTTCAATAGATAACTTTTTTCTGTACGTAATATAAGCCATTTAGCAGACACTTTTATCCAAAGCAAATTACAGTCATGTGTGCATACATTTTACATATGGGTGGTCCTGGTAATCAAACCCTATACCCTGGCATTATAAGCACCATGCGGTCCTCTGTAGCTCAACTGGTAGAGCACGGCGCTTGTAACGCCAAGGTAGTGGGTTCGATCCCCGGGACCACCCATACACAAAAATGTATGCACGCATGACTGTAAGTCGCTTTGGATAAAAGCGTCTGCTAAATGGCTTATTATTATTATAACTGAGCTACAAGGACCTACAGTGCCTTGCAAAAGTATTCATCCCCCTTGGCATTCTTCCTATTTTGTTGCATTACAACCTATAATTTAAATTGTTTTTTATTAGAATTTCATGTAATGGACATACACAAAATAGTCCAAATTGGTGAAGTGAAATGAAAAAAATTACTTGTTTCAAAAAATTCTAAAAAATAAATAACGGAAAAGTGGTGCGTGCATATGTATTCACCCCCTTTGCTATGAAGCCCCTAAATAAGATCTGTTGCAACCAATTACCTTCAGAAGTCACATAATTAGTTAAATAAAGTCCACCTGTGTGCAATCTAAGTGTCACATGATCTGTCACATGATCTCAGTATATATACACCTGTTCTGAAAGGCCCCAGAGTCTGCAACACCAATAAGCAAGGGGCAACACCAAGCAAGCGGCACCATGAAGACCAAGGAGCTCTCCAAACAGGTCAGGGACAAAGTTGTGGAGAAGTACAGATCAGGGTTGGGTTATAAAAAAAATATAAGAAACTTTGAACATCCCACGGAGCACCATTTAATCCATTATAAAAACATGGAAAGAATATGGCACCACAACAAACCTGCCAAGAGAGGGCCGCCCACCAAATCTCACGGACCAGGCACGGAGGGCATTAATCAGAGAGGCAACAAAGAGACCAAAGATAACCTTGAAGGAGCTGCAAAGCTCCACAGCGGAGATTGGAGTATCTGTCCATAGGACCACTTAAAGCCGTACACTCCACAGAGCTGGGCTTTACGGAAGAGTGGGCAGAAAAAAGCCATCGCTTAAAGAAAAAAAATAAGCAAACACGTTTGGTGTTCGCCAAAAGGCATGTGGGAGACTCTCCAAACATATGGAAGAAGGTACTCTGGTGAGATGGGACTAAAATTCTAAAATTGAGCTTTTTGGCCATCAAGGAAAACGCTATGTCTGGCGCAAACCCAACACCTCTCAACACCCCGAGAACACCATCCCCACAGTGAAGCATGGTGGTGGCAGCATCATGCTGTGGGGATGTTTTTCATCGGCAGGGACTGGGAAACTGGTCAGATTGAAGGAATGATGGATGGCGCTAAATTCAGGGAAATGCTTGAGGGAAACCTCTTTCAGTCTTCCAGAGATTTCAGACTGGGACGGATGTTCACCTTCCAGCAGGACAATGAACCTAAGCATGCTGCTAAAGCAACACTTGAGTGGTTTAAGGGGAAACATTTAAATGTCTTGGAATGGCCTAGTCAAAGCCCAGACCTCAATCCAATTGAGAATCTGTGGTATGACTTAAAGTTTGCTGTACACCAGCGGAACCCATCCAACTTGAAGGAGCTGGAGCAGTTTTGCCTTGAAGAATGGGCAAAAATCCCAGTGGCTAGATGTGCCAAGCTTATAGTATTGACTTTGGGGGGGTGAATAGTTATGCATGCTCAAGTTTTCTTGTTTGTTTCAATAAAACATATTTTTGCATCTTCAAAGTGGTAGGCATGTTGTGTAAATCAAATGATACAAACCCCCAAACAATTTATTTTAATTCCAGGTTGTGAGTCAACAAAATAGGAAAAAATGCCAAAGGGGGTGAATACTTTTGCAAGCCACTGTATTTCTTGCACTTTCATGTACATCTGACCACTTAAAAACAATACTGTCGATGGATAAATGTTATCATTGTTGTCATCGGTCACACAACATTGTAAATTGATGTAAGTTGATATTGTTGCACTCAGAACACTTCCACAAACCATCAATTGAATTTGCTAATGACTAGAGAACAAACTCTCAGCCTATCAAATGCCAACAGTCTCCAATTAGTCATCTCAACTGTATAAGGCACTTCTTGGTATTCTCATGTTCGAAAATACTAAAATACTAAAATGCAACCCCAAAACAACCTCTGTTATAATAAGTGTACCATTCCAAGTCACAACTGTAACTACAATCTCAATCTTACCCTCAATCTGCTCAGGAGTGAATTCAAGCTGAAAGGAAAAACAAAATAAACAATTTGGTTCAGGACGTGGACATAAAGTAGTAACTTAAAATGGCCAACAACATAGTTAACTGCATGTTGTGAGCAACAGTGAAAATGACTTTATAAAACTGAAGTCAAATACATAAGGCATGACTCTTTGGCCTTGATGGTAGTAGTATCCCACCCACACACCCTATTATGCTGCCCACACTATCAGGTGTCCAAACACTATAGAGATTCATCAGGCTCCAGTTACACTCTACTTATTCCAGGCATCTAAAGCCAGGGCTTGGTTAGTGTCGATTGATGGCTGACCAATCAGGCACATCCTTCTCACACATGCCTCCTGCTGACTGGCACATGTATTTGACCGACTGCTTTTACTGTCTACGTTTGACACCGTCTCTGTTGTCCTAACACAAGATGATGTGTAGGATGGAGGTTACACGTGTCATGTAAATTATTAAATGACACTTCACCAGCACAGAGAAGAAGTGCAGTATTAATAGGGTCAGCATTTTACTGCTGATGAAGGAGGTCAGGGTTAAGTCACTTAAGTTACTCTGTACGAACCTAAATGTAAAGTGAACGGGAAATGGAGGAGAATAGGAGGAGAAGGACATGAAAATGTAATTGTGCTTCACCAACCTTTCAGGTTATCTGAAAAACGTCAAAGGTCTAACCTAAAATTGTATTAAAATCCTATTTATATTCATTTGAAATCCTTCATGTAATGAGGATAGGAAAGGAACGTTCCTCTTACACATGTTCACAATCGTAACCTCTCTTGACGGTTTTCCTATTGTGTATGTTGGATTTGTGCAACAATATTTTCAAACCCCTAACTTTAGCATGTTTTAAAATACATGGCCTTGGTTAGAAATATATGTATTTATCTTTGCACTTTTTTCTTATTTTTATGCACAAATAAGGCATTCCTATTTGGGTGGTCTGCTATGCATGGCTATAATTAAAATCACATTGTGTGGCTTTAACCTCACTACATTATACAGCTGTTCCCTCAACCATGGAAAACATGTACCTATATAGAAGAAGCAGAGTCAGCAAGATCCAAACTTTGTCTTGTAGAAGCCAATATTCTACCAACTTTAAACTCCATCAAGTTCAAGCTACTGTTGCTTATGTACAAAATAATGTGACTTGTAATGGTAAATAATAGTATGAAGATACTCTGTAAAGGTCTTGAAATGCATGTAGATATTTGCATGTCATGTTAATGATCATTGTTGCTCTTAAATCCGTCATGCTACTGCTATTATCTTATCTTTAAAGGACAATATGAGGTTGGAATAATACTGTGAAATTGTGACAATTATGATAATGGAGGAAACAATGTACAGCTTGGAGTCGCAATGGGACAAGGACATCCCAGCCGGCTAAACCCTCCCCTAATCCGGCCGACGCTGGGCCGATTGTGCACCGCCTCATGGGTCTCCCGGTCACGGCCGGCTGCGGCACAGCCCGGGATTGAACCTGGATCTGTAGTGACGCCTCTAGCGCTGCGATGCAGTGCCTTCGACCACTGCGCCACTCGGGAGGCCAGTGACAGATCTTCATGCGAATTTTCCAAAATATGCGCCTTTTCCCACCAGTGATGTGTTTCCACCAAACTGACTTGTTGCGGATAAAAGTCAGTGCGTGATGATGTAATGCACACAATGTTATTTATTGCTTACGTTTTCATGTACCGAATACAAATCTAAAGTTCAATGTGTTTCCATCACATGTTCAACTCCACCGATAGTTTTGTCACAAAAAAAAGAAAGAATTTGCCTGCTCTGGTCTTCGCACATGCGCTTTAGCCAACAGTTCACAGATATAGGCTGAGCGGGTAGGGTGGTCTACATGATAAGGTTATTATGGATAAGAACGAGAATATGTTTATTTGTCAAACGGCAGTCAAGCATCAATCATCATGTCACCAGAATAATACCCTCGCTATTTGTTGAAAAGGAGCATCAAGCTCATTACCATGCACTTTCACCACCCTGTGAAGTTCATCTTAATTTATTTAATCTGTAGCCTAAAAAACTGCATGGTTTCCCGAATCATAGTAGAAGGACCACACACTATATCATCGCGTGACTCCAAGTTTACTTCAATATGAACAAATTATCTGTCTGCATTTACAGAATTGTACCGAAACTATCTGTTTCCATCACAGCTGTTGTGACTTGCTTTTATATATGGTATGACTTTATTCGCATACAAACTGTGGATTCCATTCGCATGGAAACGTGGTTAGTAAGGTACTTAATTGTTACCCAGAAATTATTTGATATTGACTTAAAAACGGCTGCATTGGACCTTTAATCAAACCATGTCCAAACTGCTGAACTGTAGGACTCCCATTTGCATGCACTGCACTGTTCACGTCACATGGTGTCTCTAATGTTCTTGAAAAAGACAGATGACTATCAATGGAAGACCAAACTGTTATTTCCATCTCCTTGAAAGGTCAGTTTTTCCCTCAAGTAGATAGATGGCTTGATGTTGAGATTAAGAGTATTACATTTTTCTTATCAATTTGATGAACACAAAAATAATGGAACCTCACCCATATGATAGAAAAATGATGTGCCGTATCATAGCCCAGTTACGATTTTAGCATTTAATAAATACATGATTAACACACCTTCTTAATCTTGAATAAATCCCTAATAAACAAATCATTCGAAGACAACAAATAATTTTAAAAAACATTGTCATATGTTTAACACCCACATCCAAAGCTCATCATATTTTCCCTATTTCCTTCTTCCTGCAAACCAAAATGAAAAGATTAGTTTTCTGTACCACGACTTCTGTGGGGTTAAACTCCGGGATCTTGACTGGCTCAGGCTCTGGGGCCTTGGGTTTGGGTACTTCTTTGGGCTCTTCCTTCTTCTTGGGCGCCATTGTGAGGACCGAGATGCACGACTACACACAGGGGACACAGGAGGAATGACACTGCAGAGGGTAACACACTCTGGGTAGAGATGTTCTGGAGTGGCTGGGGCCCTTTATTCTCTCTGTCCAGGTGTCATCCTTACCCCCTCCCTGACTGCAATGCTGCCAACAATAGTGGGACTACTATAAAAGGCAATGCTTTGTGCTTCTATTTAAAACAGACAACAGGCTGTGGATGCACATCATCAAGAAGCATACTAGGAAACCAATTTGGATAGAATTCCCCTGCCTGGATCCTCATCGTTGAATCCAGCTATTTCTATTTAGTCCATTAATGTGTTCCGGTCTGTTTAAAAGACAATCACAGTGTTGAATCTGAAGCGCTTTGATCTACCAGTTAATTGAGCTAAAGGTGTTCACTGAGGGCAGGTGATCATCTGAGAAACAGACGGTGAATGTGACGCAAATTATCCTGCCATAATAATATTGCTAATACCCTGCAAATGCTCTACTCTCAGATTGAATATTGTCTAATGACTGAGTATTGTCTGCCAGTGATAGGACAGGACCGGAGGACGTGTGTGTGGGCAAGCATGGTGGGTCTGTGAGATAATGATATATTTATGGGACAGATGTTCCTGTCTGCAGGGATTTACATAGCATTAGTGACAGTGGGGAGAGACGGCATATTAATTTATCTTGGGCTGGACTTTGCAGATGGCAGCTTATGGACCTGCTAGAATAAAAAATGTCTTGCTTGATCCATGATAAGACACTGTTGTCGCCATAACCTAAGTGGTTTACCGGTAGTGATCATCTCTCTCTGAACAGCTTGAAAAAGAAATCCACAGCATCATGTATTTTCCCTATACTGTAGTTCACATGCATGATCAATCAGATGGAACTATTGGTTTGTTCCACACTGACTGCTCAGCTTGCCTAACACAAAGAGACAAGGAATAACTACACTGAACAATATAAACGCAACATGCAACAATTTCAAAGATTTTACTGAGTTACAGTTCATATAAGGAAAGAAGTAAATTGAAATTAATTCATTAGACCCTAATCTATGGATTTCACATGACTGGGGAATACAGATATGCATCTGTTGGTCACAGATACTGTGCCTTGAAAAATAAGGTAGGGGCGTGGATTAGAATACCAGTCAGTATCCGGTCTGCAGCGCGACACATCTTCTTCGCATAGAGTTGATCAGGCTGTTGGCCTGTGGAATGTTGTCAAACTCCTCTTCAATGGCTGTGGGAAGTTACTGGATATTGGCAGGAACTGGAACACGCTGTCGTGTGTTTTCTATACCTGTTCAGACCTCTCCCTGTAGGCTTTACAGATCCTCCCCACCCCTTGGCTGCAACCCTTCTAATTGAGTGTACCCTGCGTCAAAACCCATGTGGAATTCCAGGTCTCGGGCAGCGTTTGGAAATGCCGATCTACAGTCAAGAACGGCGAGTTCATCTTAGCCTATGCTGCCCCTCAGTCCCTTGACTTTTTGGCACTGACGGAGACAAGGATCACCCCATAGAGTCCACTGCCTATTGAGTCCACTGGTCTCATTTACACAGAACTACCCTATGCCTTGACCTCTTTCTCCCCTCTCTCTCCAGATGACATCCTGTGACAAGTGAGTTCTGGCCGCCCGACAACCTGCCGCTCGACCCCATCCCCTACTCCAGCTGCGCTTTCTTCAGCTGACTATGTATTCTTTCATAGTCCGAGACCATCTGGTCGTCGCGGTGGTGGCACAGGTCTACTAATTTCTCCTAAGTGGAGAGTTTCTCTTTTCTCCCTCTCTCACCTGTCCATCTCCTCATTTGAATTCCATGCTGTCACTGTCACTTGTCCACTCAAGCTTAACATTATTGTCATCTATCGCCAACCAGGTGCCCTTGGAGAGTTCCTCAATGAGCATGACACCTTGATAAGCTCATTTTCTGACGATGGCTCACCGCTCTTTGTACTTGGTGACTTCAACCTCCGATGTCTGCCTTCGATTCATTTCTTTCAAACTCTCTTTTCCCTCCTTGCCTCTTTTGACCTCACCCTTTCCCAATCCCCTCCAACTCACAAGGCAGGGAATACCCTTGACCTCATCTTTACTAGATGCTGCTCACCTACTAATCTCACTGCAACCCCCCTCCAGGTCTCTGATCACTACTTTGTTTCCTTTTCTGTCTCCCTTTCCTCCAACCCTAACCACTCAGCCCCTACCCAGACGGCCATGCGTCGTAGCACCTTCACTCTCCCACTACTCTCTCCTTTTCTATCCTATCATCTCTCCCTTTTGCTAAATCCTTCTCCCTCCTGTCTCCTGATTCTGCCTCTTTGACCCTAATCTCCTCCCTTTCCGCATCCTATGACTCGCACTGTCCCCTTTCCTCCCGGCCCTCCCCTCCTGCTCCGTGGCTGAGTGACTCATTGCGAGCTTACAGAACAGGGTTGTGGGCAGCTGAGCGAAAATGGAGGAAAACTAAACTTCCGTAGGACCTATCATTCTTTAATCATTCCACCTTCTCCTCCCTCCTTAATCCTCCACCCCCTTCCTCCTCCCTCTCTGCGGATTACTTTGTCAATCACTTTGAAAAAAGGTAGAAAAGCGACATCCGCTACTCATTCACTCAGCCTATTGAGTCCACTGGTCTCATTTACACAGAACTACCCTATGCCTTGACCTCTTTCTCTCTCCAGATGACATCCTGTGACTAGTGAGTTCTGGCCGCCCGACAACCTGCCCGCTCGACCCCATCCCCTCCTCCCTTCTCCAGACTATCTCTGAAGACCTTCTTCCATTCCTCACTTCTCTCATCAACTCATCCCTGACCACTGGCTACATCCCCTCTGTCTTCAAAATGGCCCGAGTTGCTCCCCTCCTCAATAAACCAACAATTGACTCATCTGACGTTAAAAAAAAACTATAGACCTGTATCCCATCTTTCTTTTCTTTCCAAACCCTTGAGCGTGCTGTCTCTGATCAACTTTCTCGTTATCTCCCTCTGAACAATCTTCTTGACCCTAACCAGTCAGGCTTCACGACGGATCACTCAACCGAGACTGCTCCTCTGTGTCACGGAGGCTCTCCGCACTGCCAAAGCTGACTCTCTCACCTCTGTTCTCATCCTCCTACATCTACCTATCCAACACCGTGAACCATCAGATCCTCCTCTCCACCCTCTCAGGGCTGGGCGTCTCAGGCGCTGCACACTCTTGGATTGCATTCTACCTGGCAGGCCGCTCCTACCAGGTGACGTGGAGAGGATCTGTGTCTGCACCACATACTCTCACTACTGGTGTCCCCCAGGGCACGGTTCTAGGCCCTCTCCTCTTTTCTCTATATACCAAGTCACTCGGTTCTGTCATATCCTCACATGGTCTCTCCTATCAATGCTATGCGGATGACACTCAACTTCTTTTGTCCTTCCCCCCTTCTGACACCCATGTGGCGACACGCATCTCTGCATGCCAGGCAGATATCTTAACTTGGATGCCGGCCCACCACCTCAACCTCAACATTACGGAACTGCTCTTCCTCCCAGGGAAGGCCTGCCCGCTCAAATACCTCTCCATCACGGTTGACAACTCCACGGTGTCACCCTCCCAGAGTGCAAAGAACCTTGTGTGACCCTGGACAACACCCTGTTGTTCTCTGTAAACATCAAAGCAGTGGCCCGATCCTGCAGGTTCAAGGTCTACAACATCCATAGAGTATGACCCTACCTCACACAGGAAGCGGTGCAGGTCCTAATCCAGGCACTTGTCCTCTCCCGTCTGGACTACTGCAACTCGCTGTTGGCTGGGCTACCCGCTTGTGCCATCAAACCCCTGCAACTTACCCAGAATGCTGTAGCTGGTTTTCAACCTTCCCAAGTTCTCTCATGTCACTCCGCTGCTCTGCACACTCCACCGGCTTCCAGTCGAAGCTCACATCCACTACAAGACCATGGTGCTTACCTACGGACTAGCAAGAGGAACTGCCCCTCCCTACCTTCAGGCTGTGCTCAAACCGTACACCCCAACCCGAGCACTCTGTTCTGCCACCTCAGGTCTCTTGGCCCTCCCACCACTACGGGAGGGCAGCTCCAGCTCAGCTTAGCCCAGTCCAAGCTCTTCTCTGTCCTGGCACCCAATGGTGGAACCAGCTTCCCCCTGAAGCTAGGACAGCAGAGTCCCTGCCCGTCTTCCGAAAACATTTGAAACCCTACATCTTCAAACAGTATCTTAAATAATCCTCCTCCTCACCTTGACCAGTTGGAAGTACTGCCAAATTCTCTAAAATGATGTTGGAGATAGCTTATGGTAGAGAAATGAACATTCAATTGTCTGGCAACAGCTCTGGTGGACATTCCTGCAGTCAGCATGCCAATGGCATGCTCCATCAAAACGTGTGGCATTGTGTGACAAAACTGCACATTTTAGCTCAGGTACATCCTGTTTCCATTGATCATCCTTGAGATGTTTCTACAACTTGATTGGAGTCCACCTGTGGTAAATTCCATCATTTGGACATGATTTGGAAAGGCACAAACCTGTCTATATTTTGTCCCACAGTTGACAGTGCATGTCAGAGCAAACACCAAGCCATGAGGTCGAATTGCCACGATGGAAGCCACTCCTCAGTAAAAGGTACATGACAGCATGCTTGGAGATTGCCAAAAGGCACCCAAAGGACTCTCAGACCATGAGAAACAAGATTCTCTGGTCTGATGAAACCAAGATTGAACTTTTTGGCCTGAATGCCAAGCGTCACGTCTGGAGGAAACCTGGCACCATCCCTACGGTGAAGCATGGTGGTGGCAGCATCATGCTGTGGGGATGTCTTTCAGCGGCAGGGACTGGGACACTAGTCAGGATCGAGGGAAAGATGAACGGAGCAAAGTACAGAGAGATCCTTAATGAAAAACTGCTCCAGAGCGCTCAGGACCTCAGACTGGGGCGAAGGTTCACCTTCCAACAGGACAACGACCCTAAGCACACAGCCTAGACAATGCAGGAGTGGCTTCGGGACAAGTCTCTGAATGTCCTTGAGTGGCCCAGCCAGAGCCCGGACTTGAACCCAATCGAACATCTCTGGAGAGACCTGAAAATAGCTGTGCAGCATCGCTCCCCATCCAACCTGAAAGGATCTGCAGAGAAGAATGGGAGATAGTTATCCAGTATTGTTCAGTGGAAAAAAATACATGCTCGCAACAGTCTTACTGTTCTTGGCAGCTGATACACTGTGGTCTGTAGGAAAGTTGATCAAACACATAATAGGACTTGAAGCACACATCCAGTGCCCCAAGAAATGTACCTTGCTCCAAAGCCTGTCCACTAATGACTGTAAACACCTGTGAGCAGTCCCCAAGAGCCAAGATACACTTTATTTTTCCATATTATGACAAGAACAGCTCAAATGAGACAAGAACAGTTCAAAGGGATACGACAGTCCATCACTACTTTAAGACATGAAGGTCAGTCAATACGGAAAATGTCAAGAACTCTGAACGTTTCTTCAAGTGCAGTCGTAAAAACCATCAAGTGCTATGATGAAACTAGCTCTCATGAGGACTGCCACAGGAATGGAAGACCCAGAGTTACCTCTGCTGCAGAGGATAAGTTCATTAGAGTTACCAGCCTCAGAAATTGCAGCCCAAATAAATGCTTCACAGAGTTCAAGTCAGAGACACATCTCAACATCAACTGTTCAGAGGGGACTGTGTGAATCAGGCCTTCTTGGTCAAATTGCTGCAAAGAAACCACTACTAAAGGACACCAATAATAAGAAGATACCTGCTTGGGCCAAGAAACATGAGCAATGGACATTAGACCGGTGGAAATGTGTCCTTTGGACTGGAGTCCAAATTGGAGATTTTGGGTTCCAACCGCCGTGTCTTTGTGAGACGCGGTGTGGGTGAATGGATGACCTCTGCATGTGTAGTTTCCCACCGTAAAGCATGGAGGAGGAGGTGTTATGGTGTGGGGGTGCTTTGCTGGTGACACTGTCTGTGATATATTTAGAATTCAAGGCACACTTAACCAGCATGGCTACCAGAGCATTCTGCAGCGATACGCCATCCCATCTGGTTTGGGCTTAGTGGGACTATCATTTGTTTTTCAACAGGACAATTTTTACATTTACATTTATAGTCATTTAGCAGACGCTCTTATCCAGAGCGACTTACAGGAGCAATTAGGGTTAAGTGCCTTGCTCAAGGGCACATCGACAGATTTTTCACCTAGTCGGCTTAGGGATTAGAACCAGCGACCTTTCGGTTACTGGCACAACGCTCTTAACCACTAAGCTACCTGCCGCCCCACCTCCAGGCTGTGTAAGGGTTATTTTACCAAGAAGGAGAGTGATGGAGTGCTGCATCAGATGACCTGGCCTCCACAATCCCCCGACCTCAAACCAATTGAGATGGTTTGGGATGAGTCGGACCGCAGAGTGAAGGAAAAGCAGCCAACAAGTGCTCAGTATATGGGGGAACTCCTTCAAGACTGTTGGAAAAGCATTCCAGGTGATGCTGGTTGAGAGAATGCCAAGAGTGTTCAAAGCTGTCATCAAGGCAAAGGGTGGCTATTTGAAGAATCATAAATATAAAATATATTTTGATTTGTTTAACACTTTTTTGGTTACTACATGATTCCATAAGTGTTATTTCATAGTTTTGATGTCTTCACTATTATTCTATAATGTAAAAAATAGTAAAAAAAATAAAGAAAAACCCTTGAATGAGTAGGTGTGTCCAAACCTTTGACTGGTACTGTAAATGGGTAGGTTCTGGTCACCTCCACCTGGCGCAGGTACTCAAACATGTTGGTCCCAACCTGTTAGATAGAAATATTAGAATATGAGGACTTGTGCAAAGCATGGAGGCACACTGACAATGCCATCACACACAATTGATGTTTTATACTAAATAGCCATTTACACACCAATATAAACACCCAATCCCTGTTTGATGCCTACATCTTCCATTAATTCAGGGCTGATGCTCATAGCTTCATCAGAAGTCTTAAAGCGATGTCACCTTGTGTATCTGAAGAGAAGAATGTTTAATGAATAACTTGATTGTTTCAGGCTAAAAATGAATGAGCATCTGAGGCACCACCAGCAGGGTCATTTCAAACTATACCTGCACTTCAAAGAGAAGATCTTGGTCCTGCTTCTCTCGACTAGCGAAGCAAAGTTTTATGTCCTTGAAGACCGTGATCCAGTTCTCAGTGAGTTTCCCCGAGCAGTCCGGGTTAAAATGGAGAAGTCCTGAGCAATCTGTAGTAAAGCAGACAAACAATTACTTTTCCATTGCAGTTAACCATTAGTCTGGCAAACACCTAAATCTCTATGTCCTCCTGACCTCAGTCATCTTTGATGTTGTTGGCACAATGCGTCAATAATGGGGCTGTGCTTTTACTGGTTGGCTCTCCTCTGTGCCTTTCTCACTCAAACACCCACACGCCCAGCCACACGCAGCCCCAGAGAGCCGCCCCCTTCTATTACAATGGTTGGATTTTCTAATCCAAACAATGAGAGATCTCAACCCGAGGAAAAATAAACATTTGAGAGAACCAATCAAACCCTGTCACACAATTAATGAGCTGATATTGCATTAATAAACAGCCTCCTTTCCAGACCAGTGTGGTCACAGCTCTCCTTGCGCTGAGTCACGTGGGTCGCGTCAGCCAGGCTAGTTAATCACAGCAAACAGAATCAAATTCTAATGTTCTAATGTTTTTGTAAACAATTTAACCCACCAGCAGAAGCGGATACTCTGGGACTATCTCGACTGTCTTGGCCCCATTCTGTCTGGTCCTCTGAGCCCTCTGGATAGTGGTCTATTTCATGTACTCCACAACTTGGTTTGCCAGCCAGATGTTGTTCTTCAGCCACTCGGTCATCTGGGCTGCCCTCTCACAATCCGTTTTCAAAACAAATCTTTCAACATGTACCTGGCAAGACCAGGCTACTGCTCAAGCTTGGTGTGTCGCTTGATGTGTCCACAGTCCTATGTATTCACGTGTGTCCCGAGGACCTCCCCTCGTGTATAAAAAAGGTGGCCTTTACAGAATAGTCACTGCGTGTAAGTCTTTCACGTTCTTCTTTAACTTCAGTCTATAGTCAAATCGACCAAAAGCAAGAGTGTTTCCTGGTCTATCTTCTCCACTGCAAAAGAGAAAGGGGGTACCTAGTTAGCTGCACAACTGAATGCATTCAACTGAAATGTGTCTTCTGAATCAGAGAGGTGCGGGGGAGCTGCCTTAATCGACATCCATGTCTTTGGTGCCAGGGGAGCAGTTGTTGTTGGGGGTTAACTGCCTTGCTCAAGGGCAGAACGGCAGATTTTTCCACCTTGCTGGCTCTGGGATTTGAATCAGCTACCTTTCGGTTACTGGCCCAACACTCTTACCCACTAGGCTTAACCGCTAGGGGGGAGATTTTAAGGGATAGTGTCACGTACATTTCTAATTACATACTTTGAGGAGGGAAAGGTTGATAAGATAGGTCAAATGGTTGAACAAAGGCAAGGGAGTGAGGAAAGAGCAAAATGAATAGGGGCGGCAGTAGCTTAGAGGTTAGAAAGGCAAGCCGATTACCGGCAGGTTATCGGTTCGAACCCCTAGCTGCCTGCGGGGAAATCTTTAGGGAGGGATCTCGCAGCCAAAGGGTTACCAGCTACAATATCTCTGTATACTACGTACAGCTGTTGTGCCCTTGAGCAAGGCACTTTGCCCATGAGCTGCTTCCAGCCTGTGATGCGTGTTGTGTGTCAGGTTGGTCACTCTGACAGAATATCTGTGTAAATGACCAATAAAGCAAGTATGGTCAAATGAAGGCCCAAAGTGGCTGTATGGTTCTAAGAGGATCTGGTCTTTCAAGTTTCCATTAAGGTTGTACTATTGATTATCGATGACAATGTGGAAGACATAGATGCTGTTTTCACAGGGTCAATTAAAATCTGTATGTCCCCCCTCCCCCCCAAAGCTATGTCCCCTCACTCAAAAAGGAATTTCTCAGTTTTACCATCAAACTTTGAAATCAAAGAGGCCATTCACTCATTCAGTGTATCCTTTACAAAGCTGTCCATTGGCCTTGACCCCTACATTTAAGTATAGAAATGTTAGAAACATAGCTAGCCATCTATACTAACATGGCTACATCAAATCAGGTACATTCTAACGTTAGCTAGCTAAAATAATTTGCATCCATCCTCCTCCAACTAAAGCTGGCACTGTCAGAAACCATTGAAAACTTTAGATTACGACAGTAACCCCGGTTCTCTGATAGTATGAGTGAGGTACACTACATGGACCAAAATCATGTGGACACCTGCTTGTCAAACATCTCATTCCAAAATCATGGGCATTAATATGGAATTGGTCCCCCCCTTTGTGGCTATAACAGCCTCCACTCTTCTGGGAAGGCTTTCCACTAGATGCTGGAATATTGCTGCGGGGACTTGCTTCCATTCAGCCACAAGAGCATTAGTGAGGTCAGGCACGGATGTTGGGCGATTAGGCCTGGCTCGTAGTCGGCGTTCCAATTCATCCGTTCGATGGGGTTGAGGTCAGGGCTCTGTACAGGCCAGTCAAGTTCTTCCACACCAATCTCGACAAATCATTTCTGTATGGACCTCGCTTTGTGCACGGGGCATTGTCATGCTGAAAAAGGAAAGGGCCTTCCCCAAACTGTTGCCACAAAGTTGGAAGCACAGAATCGTCTAGAATGTCATTGTATGCTGTAGCGTTAAGATTTCCCTTCACTGGAACTAAGGGGACTAGCCCAAACCATGAAAACAGCCCAAGACCATTATTCCTCCTCCACCAAACTTTACAGTTGACAGTATGCGTTCGGGCAGGTAGCGTTCTCCTGGCATCCACCAAACCCAGATTTGTTCGTCGGAATGCCAGATGGTGAAGCGTGATTCATCACTCCAGAGAACGTGTTTCCACTGCTCCAGAGTCCAATGGCAGCTAGCTTTACACCACTCCTGCCGACGCTTGGCATTGAGCATAGTGATCTTAGGCTTTTGTGCGGCTGCTTGACCATGTAAAACTATTTCATGAAGCTCCCGACGAACAGTTATTGTGCTGACATTATTTCCAGAGGCAGTTGTTGCTCTTAGAGGTTTCCACTTCACAATAACATTACTTACAGTTGACCGGGGCAGCTCTGAACTGACTTGTTGGAAAGGTGGCATCCTATGATGGTGCCACGTTGAAAGTCACTGAGCTTGTCAGTACGGGCCATTCTAATGCCAATGTTTGTCTATGGAGATTGCATGGTGTCGTATCTGAAGATTATGCCTTTGTTAAATGTTTTTCATGACGAAATGGAATGTTGGTTATGTTAGTATCACAAGACAATGGTTAGTATAATGTAACATATAATAGACAGGAAGTGTATTGTAAACTGGCCAGAAGAGGGAGCCCATCTTGTTGCATTGGTTATAAATAGGGGTGAACGAAGAAGATAGGACAGAGCAGACATTAGAATTGGACGCCACTGCTCTCCGGACCACGCGTGTCTGTAAACTCATGCTGAAGCTTGTGGTCTGAATAAACCTTATGATCAATGTTCAGTATGAGCAGACTCCTTTTGTTGACAGCAATAATTGCCACCATTCATCATATACTACATAATGGCGAGCTTACCAGGAGGGATGATGCAATCCTTCTTTGCTGCATTTGGAGTCGCCAGGCTAACTCAGGCTGACTTTGGTCTGGAGTCATGACCCGACTAGATACAGCTAAGTTGTTGGTTTTGTTACTGCTTATGTACATTGGAGGAGTGTACCCGATCGACCGTGTTTCGGGTGGCGTTGTTGCTGGTCGACTGGAGTCTGCTAAAATGTTATTTCATTGGTAACTATAGACAATGATAATTTAGAGTGATAAGTTTATATTTCATTGGTAACGGATGGCAATGAGGATTTAGAGCATACATTTATATTTCATTGGTAACTATGGGCAATGACAAATTTAGAGCAAACGGAACGGTAGAGAGTTATATTGCATTGGTAACTATAGACAATGATGGGGTTATTTCATTGGTAACGTTGGACAATGATGGAGTTATATTGCATTGGTAACTATAGACAATGATGGGGTTATTTCATTGGTAACGTTGGACAATGATGGAGTTATATTTCATTGGTAAATATAGACAATGAGGATTTAGTAGAGGGAAAATGATTAAGTTATATTTCATTGGTAACTATGTGCAAGGATATGGTTATGGTTATATGTTAAGGGAAGCGCAGGATGTGGGATTGTGTATTAGGCCGCAGTTAGCTAGAGGCTAAGGCTGGATTGTTTTGGCCACGTGGTGCCTCGTGGCTAATGCTTGATTGTTTCAGGTCACGTGGTGCCTCGTTGCTAAGGCTAATCGTTGTAAGGCTAAAGTGTGAATCATGCTATAGTGTACCTTAGGCTAAGCTAAATGCTAATGCTACAGGCTAATTGTGTTGTGTGCTACATGTTAACGTATCCCTTAGAGATTCCGTTACGACGGGTGAAAGTCTCTTAAACTTGTTTATGTGTTTGTAAGTCAGGTTATATGTTTTGTGAGCGCTGTTAAATGTTGTTTGACTATAAGGGGGAAATGGGGAATTACAGCTGGACTGGTATTCTGTTTGGAGAGAGAGAGTAGAGAATCTTCCTTTCACGGTGAAAGTGTAGTGAGGAATGATATTTGGGCATGTGTTTAATTTTGCGACATTACACTACAGAACGGGGGAGTTGGAGTTTATGGCATGAGATTAGGGAACGTTTTGTTTTACGGCACTAGACGGCATCACGATGGGATGCTGCAACTCAAGCATGAGGTTAAAATGATATTTGCGCATGCGTGGGATTCTGTAAAACAACACATTGGTTAAACTGCAGGGGGAGACAGAGGAACACAGACGACGGAACAAATACGCATAAAGAGATTTTAACACGAATCTTAGAAGTTTACACGGCGGTGGGTTAAGATGAAACTTGTTTTGGGACCTATTGAATTTATAAATTAAATATATGGTGGCGGATTATAATAGAGTGAATTAAATAATTAAATGACGGATTAAAATCAAAATGTTTTTGGGCGATCTATAATTAGTCCTGAGTTAAAGTTTTAGAGTGAATGTAGAACGAACGAATATTGAATGGTGGAACACTCAGTGATGGCATTAACTATTAAAAGCTGTTTCTGTGTCTTTGTCCCTTGTCATGAGAGACAGGAGAGAGGGGGAGTGAGGAGATACAGGAAGTGATCACGTGACGCGGTGGAGGGATCAAATCATCAAACAGGTTACTGTTACAAGATATGTGAGTTTATGACGATTTTGCATAGGCTTGGCAAATACTATTTCATTAAAAATTGCATTTTGGATGTTCTGTGTATCATTTATTGAAGGGTTAGAGGCTTTGTTTTTGGGATTGCTTTGAAGTTGACTAATTTACTTGCATTTGATGGGTTGTGGTAATATAGTCAACACTAATGGATAAATTGGGGACATAGGAGATAGGAATAAAAATTGGTTTTAATTATTCATGATTTTTTAATTGACTTATTTGGATTTATTTGGAGTTGTTTAGGTTATATTAAGAATTACAGGGGGGAAGCCTACATAGGCTATATAATTTAAAATAAGATAGTTCACAATAAAGGAATATAAAATGTTGTTACAATGGGGAAAAAGATATCAGGACTATGAAAGTCATTACACGGGTTGATATAGTGCATAGTGGTAATCCTTTAACTAAAGTGTTGCTAGGGTATCCGGCAAGTGAAACAAAAGTTGCCCTTCATTCTCAAACAGAAATTGATAAAATATGTCAGCGATAAGATAGGTTTAAAAAGTAGAGCTTAGGGAGGTTTATTCTCAGCTTACAATAATCATCCAGGAGTGATTATTGCATCAGAAATATAGATTAATAATAGATAGGGTACCAGCAGAAACAACGATGAAGATGAATTCAAAACTCCAGAAGTAAGAAGAACCGACATGTCTGGAAACGAAGAGAAGGAGGTTCAGAAAGATGAAGATGAAGAGAAGAGAAGATGATGAAGAAAAGGATCCCAACAATAGGAGATGTCTGGAATGTGAAGGAGAAGGGGAAGTTAAAGAAGATGAGTGATGATGAAGAGGTTATGCATGGTGGATATGACTCTGTGATCAGAGGGAAGTGGCAAGAGAGGAAAGAAGAAATGGATACTAGAGATTTGATCTCTGATGGAAGTTGAAGATGAAGAAAGCGATGAAGATTTGGAGATTAAAGGTGCTTTATTTTCAAGAGGAGTTTGTCCTACAAGGACTGGCACAGAAGAGAAGTAAGAAGATGATGGAAGATGATATTTCAAGAACAGAACTTAGAAGATAACCTGTTGAAGAATACTGATAGGTCCACAACGAGAAGAACTGGACGAAGAAAACTCAATCAAATACAACTTATAACTGGTGGTGGAGAAGAAGAAAAGTATGAAGAATCAGAGTGAACCAAATCAACAATCACTGTCACAGCTTCAACTGAACAATATCAAATGCAATTGTACCAGCCAAAGGGGGGTACCAGATGTTCCTTATCCACAGCAACAAGTCAGGAGGAAACAAGAGAACATTTTTAAGGAAGATACAGGGGCAATTCAAGATCACCTGTTCTCCAGGTGAACACTAAATATTCTAGAGTGCCTAGAATATCCAGAAGGGGGGTATCAGCTGATAGCATCGATTAGAGAAGAAGAGAAAATAGCCAACAATTGAAGTAAAAACAACCGACCATTAGAAGTGATAGTGAATAGGGGAAAAACTTATCTGGGTTCAGCCTAAAGAGGTTAAACATATCACTAATTGATAACGAATTAGGATAGAGATTTGAGGTAGTAAAACAGTTAATCAAAATAGACATACTAATATTAGAAGATACTGTTATTGCAGTGTTGGGAAGAGAATTGAATTGTACAATAAGATGTACACTAGACTGTCTAAGACAATCTGTCTGAAAACTTAATAGGGGTGACTGTTATTTTGGGTTATATTCTTACACTAAGAGATTTGAGGTTAGGCTAAAAGGTGTTTAGTCGGTTTTGCCAAGTCTGTGTAAAGGAGTCAGGAGCAGGTGGGGAATTCCCAATCACGTATTCTAAAAATTGGTGGGGGAAGGAATTTTGTCAATAAATCAGGGGAAAAGGTTTTAAATGTTATGAGAGAAAAGATTAGATTAAAATAAGTTAGGAGAACTAGGGGTGAAGGAACTCTGAGACAGTAAGCTAAGTTTCAAAGTTAGTAGTAAGACAGAGAGAGAACAGTGAGGAAGGACATTTTAAAGTTTAGTGGGGAGATATGGTAGGAGTTTAAATCGATTAGGAGCAGATGCATTGAGAAAGTATGTGTTGCTGAATGATTTGAGGGTGATTGAGTATCTATATTTACAGTTTCCAGCAGGGAGATCAAGGTCATTATAGGTGTACTTTGTGTAATCAAAAGTTTGAAAGTCAGGGATTTAGAGATAGGACTGAGATTTGGGGAAAAAGTGACACTAGTGGTGATGGATGGAAGTACAAGGAAAGAGTTCAAAGTTTTAGGGGGAAACTGGGGGGAAACTAGGAGTAAATAAGGACATTAACACTTCAGTCTATTAGAACAACAGAGAGAAGCAATTTAACTCTTTCAACATTGATAGGTATTAAAGTCATAAATATATTGCATTTGATTATAAGGGAACCAATACAGCACCAATTTTAGGGGGAAAAACACTTATTAGGGTTTAGGATGGGGACGTTTCTCCCATATGGAGAGATAATTATGGAGAATAAGTGTTGTTATCAGGACCAGGAGTAAAAGGAGGTATAGTTTAGAAGAGGGTTAGGAGTGACTGTTCACTTATGTTGTGTAATGTTACAGAGAAAGGTCAGGGAGAATATGTGTACTTATCTAGTGCAAGCATTAGAATTTGTTTTGGTTGGGAATTATTGGGTAAAGGGCTATGTAATTCATAAAGTGATGCTTATAATGGAAGAGTTGAGGTCTGTTGTAGCCTCCACAGTCATTGAGGGAGTTAAGGATAAGTTTATTACAGTAGTCACTCCAATAGGGAATAATCGAATAGGATGTTGGTAGTTTCCCACTAGAGGGAATTAAGGGTTTTAATTCATCAACTAAATCAACAACGTTAATGGTAACTTTGGGAAGGGATTAATGATACGATGGTAATAGCAAATGTAGGAAGGATGACAACAACTTTTCTGAAATTAAAGGAGGCAGCAAGAGAGACTCAGGGGTTTAGGTTACTACGAATAGGGTTAAAAAGTAGAGCAGATAGTAGTAGAGAGCAATATAGGTTAATCTGAAATGGAGAAGAGAGATTCATCATGGAAGCTGCAGGATGGGGTCTTTTGATTTTGATGACAGAGGGGGGGCATCTGATCAGTGCTGCTCGTTCCTCTGTTGTGAAAATTAGAGATAGATTAACTCATTCGGTAAGAGTCAGTGAGGAATCTTGAGGGTTGATGTCTGTTGGGGATGCCAGCCCAAGACGTGTTAGACGGTCCGCGGCCTCTGGCAGGTGTGGGTCAGGGTTATGCTTTGTCATGACTGTGGTATCGGCAACAGTCATTGACAGATAAAATAATGTAGTTGTCAGAACAGTAGGGTTTAAGTGTTCTTGGGTAAATGAATTATCCTATGGGAATTGTTAGATGGAAAGTAAAGTCAGGTAACAGTGGAAACCTGAAGTATTCAGGTGAACCAGTGAGGATAAAAGTTGTTGTTATTCTAATAAAACATATGAGGTAAGGGGTGTGTTTATGGGAAGATCAGATTGGGATGTTATAGGATTACTTAGGATAAGTATGACCTTAAGGGTAGTAATGACAAATAATATGTTACTTAGGACTTTGATGGTTAAAAGATTAGCTTTTGACTGACAATGTGACTATGGGAATTTTAGAGATATTTGGTAGGTTTGTGATGATAGAGTATATTCTTACCCTATGGGGGATAGGATGTTGTTACAGGTCAACGTTTAAGCTTCCATATGAGGTTTTTACCATTAAAAGAGGAGTGGTACCAATACAGAAATCTGAAGCTAGGGTTGAAAATGGGGTGAAAAGAGACATGGTTACAGGTCATAGTCTTCAAGCCTATCATTGAAGAATAAGTTTAAGGGAGAAGGGGGACTTCATTCATGGTATGGTGTAACATTTGGGAAGATAATATTGATAAATATTAGTTATACTTTGAGTCCAGATAGTTCAGATAATATCACTGGGGTTATAGATGCATTATAAGGGATGCATTTGAAAGGATTTGGTTGCAAGATCAATTAGGCCAGTAGGGGCAGTGATGGGTTAATGACAGCTTTGATAGCAAGGTGTAATATGTTACTGACTTTTGAGGAAGCTATGAGATTGAAATAGGTTGGAGAATGATGCCGGTGTTGACTGTTCCGGATCTGGACGAAGACGGACGAGGGGGTCTAGATGGACTACTGAATGGATAAATATCCTTTTTGATTATTTGATCATTTTATTTTTATTGTTTCAAGGAAAACATTTTTTTTTTTTAGTATGATTTTAGTATGATTTATGAATCAAGGGGGGGATAGGTTAATGTGATTCATGCATCATTTATGTATCATTTTTTAAATTCTTAGGTGAAATGGAGGTTTAATTTGAAAGTGGTTGTTTTGCAAAGGATACTGTTTGGTCGTTTATTTTCTTGTCATTCCAGAAGCATTTGGGAGAACATGTGGAGATTGGAATACTCAAACAAAGACAATATGAAGGGAGAATATGACTGGAGGAGATGAAACAAGGAGGGTGTGGCTGATTCCATCATCAACAAGTCCATTGGAAGAGGACACTACAGGGAGATGAAGTGTAGTGGACTACATTCCAGTGTCTGCAATGAAATATAGACATATTTGATGTGTAATACATAATTGTGTCATATTCTTAGGTATTGATTTTAGTAGAATGATGTTTGATGTTATTGAATGCAGATGAGGATCTTAGATGCTTTTGTTTATTTCGGTGAATGTTTAGGGACAGAGAAGGTCTAGGAAGGGAGAGATTCATTGTACGATTCGATGGGTTGACCAGCCGTACAATGGATATTTATGGATAGGATTTTGTTTACATGTGTATTTAATTACATCATAGTTTCAAATGCATTTACATGGTTAATGAGGTTATCTGGAGTACCGACGGTGGTTGCCTGGGGCAGAGGGACCGTGAGAGAATTTTACTGTCTTGATTGATATGGATGGATGGCTGCTGGACAGTTTTTCGATCTTACACTCCATAGAGATTTCTTCATATGTCATAGTAATGTATTCACACTTCATAAACAGGTATTTCATAGAAAGGTATTTACACTCTAGAGGAGAAGGTGTTTGGTTTAATGTTAAAGATACTCAAGGAGATAAATGGTTAATAGTCATAATCTTATTCTGTTTGTTTTCGAGACGTTTATTTCGTCTCGAAAGGGGGAATGTCGTATCTGAAGATTATGCCTTTGTTAAATGTTTTTCATGACGAAATGGAATGTTGGTTATGTTAGTATCACAAGACAATGGTTAGTATAATGTAACATATAATAGACAGGAAGTGTATTGTAAACTGGCCAGAAGAGGGAGCCCATCTTGTTGCATTGGTTATAAATAGGGGTGAACGAAGAAGATAGGACAGAGCAGACATTAGAATTGGACGCCACTGCTCTCCGGACCACGCGTGTCTGTAAACTCATGCTGAAGCTTGTGGTCTGAATAAACCTTATGATCAATGTTCAGTATGAGCAGACTCCTTTTGTTGACAGCAATAATTGCCACCATTCATCATATACTACAATGGCTTTGTGCTCGATTTTATACACCTGTCAGCAACGGTTGTGGCTGAAATAGCCGAATCCACTAATTTGCATGCAAACAACGTGCACCCTTCATAAAACAGGTGACAAGGGGGTGTTGCCCCACTGTCATGCTCCCAAAACCCACATGACAAGCCAAAATAGTTGCCAGATATACTGTACCTTAATAGTAGAAAGTCTGTGACTTAGTGCACCATTCCTCAAACACGCACTATTTACAATCATAAAGGGACCTGGTGGATGAGGCTCTAGCACTCTGAAAAGTCAAAATTACATTTTGGGGAAGACCGGCAGTGTTCAAGTTGAACTGTTCAAGGGCCAGGCCCAGAGTGCAAACCATTCCAGGTGAGGGTGGAAAATCTCCCCACACGCACAGCAGGTCCTGATGCATAGTAGCTGACTACATAGTAGTTGAGTGATCTCCGCTAGCCAGTGTTTCTCTGGCCAATGCGGCGCTATTAGTATTAGAGACAGACACTTCTCCTGCACCCTGGCTGGGTTGGGGAAATCAGGTATTGTGTGTAGATTGATGATGGGAAAAAAACTATTTAATCAATTTTAGAATAAGGCTGTAACGTAACAAAATGTGGAAAAAGTCAAGGGGTCTGAATACGTTCTGAATGCACTGTAAAATGTAACTTAGCTAACTTTAGCTAACGAATGAAACAGTGTCCGACACAGTCCAGAAAAAGTGTCAGACTTTGCTAGATAAGGTAATTAGCTAGCTAGCTAGCTAGCCAAACATCAACGAAATATGTACATTTACAATGGCTTGTGAAAGTAATCATCCCCCTTGGCATTTTTCCTATTTTGTTGCCTTACAACCTGGAATTAAAATGGATTTTTTGGGGGGTTTGTATCATTTGATTTACACAACATGCCTACCATTTTGAAGATGCAGAATATTTTTTTTGTGAAGCAAACAAGAAATAAGACAAAAAAACAGAAAACTTGAGCGTGCATAACTATTCACCCCCCAAAGTCAATACTTTGTAGAGCCACCTTTTGCAGCAATTACAGCTGCAAGTCTCTTGTGGTATGTCTCTATAAGCTTGGCACATCTAGCCACTGGGATTTTTGGCCATTCTTCAAGACAAAACTGCTCCAGCTCCTTCAAGTTGGATGGGTTCCGCTGGTGTACAGCAATCTTTAAGTCATACCACAGATTCTCAATTGGATTGAGGTCTGGGCTTTGACTAGGCCATTCCAAGACATTTAAATGTTTCCCCTTCAACCACTCAAATGTTGCTTTAGCAGTATGCTTAGGGTCAT
This sequence comes from Coregonus clupeaformis, assembly GCF_020615455.1. NCBI lineage: Eukaryota > Metazoa > Chordata > Actinopteri > Salmoniformes > Salmonidae > Coregonus > Coregonus clupeaformis. Next base: position 28,633,912 of record NC_059205.1, read on the forward strand.
TGTCCTGCTGGAAAGTGAACCTCCATCCCAGTCTCAAATCTCTGGAAGACTGAAACAGGTTTCCCTCAAGCATTTCCCTGAATTTAGTGCCATCCATCATTCCTTCAATTCTGACCAGTTTCCCAGTCCCTGCCGATGAAAAACATCCCCAGAGCATGATGCTGCTACCACCATGCTTCACTGTGGGGATGGTGTTCTCGGGGTGATGAGAGGTGTTGGGTTTGCGCCAGACATTTTCCTTGATTGCCAAAAAGCTAAATTTGAGTCTCATCTGACCAGAGTACCTTCTTCCATATGTTTGGGGAGTCTACCACATGCCTTTTGGCGAACACCAAACATGTTTGCTTATTTTTTTCTTTAAGCAATGGCTTTTTTCTATCCACTCTTCCGTAAAGCCCAGCTCTGTGGAGTGTACGGCTTAAAGTGGTCCTATGAACAGATACTCCCATCTCCGCTGTGCAGCTCCTTTAAGGTTATCTTTGGTCTCTTTGTTGCCTCTCTGATTAATGCCCTCCTTGCCTGGTCTGTGAGTTTTGGTGGGCGGCCCTCTCTTGGCAGGTTTGTTGTGGTGACATATTCTTTCCATTTTTTAAATAATGGATTTAATGGTGCTCCGTGGGATGTTCAAAGTTTCTGATATTTTTTTATAACCCAACCCCTGATCTGTACTTCTCTACAACTTTGTCCCTGACCTGTTTGGAGAGCTCCTTGGTCTTTATGGTGCTGCTTGCTTGGTGGTGCCCCTTGCTTAGTGGTGTTGCAGACTCTGGGCCCTTTCAGAACAGGTGTATATATACTGAGATCATGTGACCGATTATGTGACACTTAGATTGCACACAGGTGGACTTTATTTAACTAATTATGTGACTTCTGAAGGTAATTGGTTGAACCACATCTTATTTAGGGGCTTCATAGCAAAGGGGGTGAATACATATGCACGTACCACTTTTCCGTTATTATTATTTTTTTATTTATTTAACAAGTTATATTTTCAATTTCACTCCACAAAATTTGGACTATTTTGTGTATGTCCATTACATGAAATCCAAATAAAAATCAATTTAAATTACAGGTTGTAATGCAACAAAATAGGAAAAACGCCACGGGGGATGAATACTTTTGCAAGGCACTGTAGCTATATTGCGCGACAACATTTCAGTAATCTAGCTTCACGAGCATGGTCGCAAGGCTAATGTTAGCTAGCTAGCTAGTAAACATTACCACAGCCAGAGATATTAGCACAGGAAATGTCTAGCTAGCTAATGGTTGTAATCTAACGCACAAGCTAACGTTAGCTAGCTACCTAATTATGATAGGACAACCTATTTAACCTGAATGACCATCCAATTCATAATTCATAACGTTTGTAACTTACCATTTTCACAGTTTTCAGTCTGCCAAAACACCCTTAGTTTGTTGAAATAACATTAGCAATTTTCCACTGAGTCCACGTTACCACGTCTTGACAGTTGCTCTCGTTTTGGTGGACTTCACATGCTGGTGGCAGGAGAATTCACCCACTGGCTGGGTCGAATATCCATAACCCAACCTTAATATCCCAGCACCAGCACCAGCACCAACAACCCAACTGTTTTTACAGAAAACAACCCAACTATTTAGCCAATGCCTGCAACCCAGCAGTGTAACTTACATCTCAAAGCCATTCACGCAAGAAGCCTTGACCTGTCTGGTGCACACACATTTCTCTGTCCTCAGTTTGATTGAAGGCCTCAATCTGTATTTTTGCCTTATAACTGATTGCTTCTAGAAAAAGGAACAACATGATCAAGATAGGCTAGCTACTACTATACAGAACAAAAATATAAACGCAACATGCAACATTTTCAAATATTTTACTGAGTTACAGTTCATAGAAAAAATCTGTCATTTGAAATAAATTCATTAGGACCTAATTTATGGATTTCTCATGACTGGGCAGGGGCGCAGCCTGGGGCGCAGCCATAGGCCCACCTAACTGGGGAGCCAGGCCCAGCCAATCAGAATGAGTTTTTCCCCACAAAAGGGCTTTATTACAGACAGAAATACTCCTCAGCACCCTCCTCAGTTATCCAGCGGGTGAAGAAGCCGGATGTGGAAGTCCTGGGCTGGCGTGGTTACACGTGGTCTGAGGTTGTGAGGCCGGTTGGACGTACTGCCTGGACATTCCTGCAGTAAGAATGCTAATTGCACGCTCCCTCAAAACCTGAGACATCTATGGCATTGTGTTGTGTGACAAAACTGCACATTTTAGAGTGGCCTTTTATTGTCCCCAGCACAAGGTGCACCTGTGTAATGATCATGCTATTTAATCAGCTTCTTGATATGCCACACCTGTCAGGTGGATGCATTATCTTGGCAAAGGAGATATGCTCAGTAACAGGGGTGTAAACAAATTTGTGCACAATATTTGAGAGAAATAAGCTTTTTGTGTGTATGGAACATTCCTGGGATCTTTTATTTCAGCTCATGAAACATTGGACCAAGACTTTACATGTTGCGTTCATATTTTTGTTTAGTATAGTTTAAAACAATGACAAATAAATGAATGTGTGGGCTGCATTTGAGAAAACATGCATTTGCTTAACTTGGCAATCTTGAAGACAGTACATTCATTTATCACTCAAAAAAACTGTTATGAGTGATTGCACCACAAACGTATTCCAGGGTGTTGACAGTGGTGTAAAGTACTTAAGTAAAAATACTTTAAAGTACTACTTAAGTAGTTAATTGGGGTATCTGTACTTTACTATTTATATTTTTGACAAATTTTACTTTTACTTCACTACATTCCTAAAGACAATTACAGTGGGGAAAAAAAGTATTTAGTCAGCCACCAATTGTGCATGTTCTTCCACTTTAAAATATGAGAGAGGCCTGTAATTTTCATCATAGGTACACGTCAACTATGACAGACAAAATGAAGAAAAAAAATCCAGAAAATCACATTGTAAGATTTTTTATGAATTTATTTGCAAATTATGGTGGAAAATAAGTATTTGGTCAATAACAAACGTTTCTCAATACTTTGTTATATACCCTTTGTTGGCAATGACACAGGTCAAACATTTTCTGTAAGTCTTCACAAGGTTTTCACACACTGTTGCTGGTATTTTGGCCCATTCCTCCATGCAGATCTCCTCTAGAGCAGTGATGTTTTGGGGCTGTCGCTGGGCAACACGGACTTTCAACTCCCTCCAAAGATTTTCTATGGGGTTGAGATCTGGAGACTGGCTAGGCCACTCCAGGACCTTGAAATGCTTCTTACGAAGCCACTCCTTCGTTGCCCGGGCGGTGTGTTTGGGATCATTGTCATGCTGAAAGACCCAGCCACGTTTCATCTAGGTATGGTGTTCTTTGGATGCAACTCAGCATTCTTTGTCCTCCAAACACGACGAGTTGAGTTTTTACCATAAAGTTATATTTTGGTTTCATCTGACCATATGACATTCTCCCAATCCTCTTCTGGATCATCCAAATGCACTCTAGCAAACTTCAGACGGGCCTGGACATGTACTGGCTTAAGCAGGGGGACACGTCTGGCACTGCAGGATTTGAGTCCCTGGCGGCGTAGTGTGTTACTGATGGTAGGCTTTGTTACTTTGGTCCCAGCTCTCTGCAGGTCATTCACTAGGTCCCCCCGTGTGGTTCTGGGATTTTTGCTCACCGTTCTTGTGATCATTTTAACCCCACGGGGTGAGAACTTGCGTGGAGCCCCAGATCGAGGGAGATTATCAGTGGTCTTGTATGTCTTCCATTTCCTAATAATTAATTGCTCCCACAGTTGATTTCTTCAAACTAAGCTGCTTACCTATTGCAGATTCAGTCTTCCCAGCCTGGTGCAGGTCTACAATTTTGTTTCTGGTGTCCTTTGACAGCTCTTTGGTCTAGGCCATAGTGGAGTTTGGAGTGTGACTGTTTGAGGTTGTGGACAGGTGTCTTGTATACTGATAACAAGTTCAAACAGGTGCCATTAATACAGGTAACGAGTGGAGGACAGAGGAGCCTCTTAAATATGAAGTTACAGGTCTGTGAGAGCCAGAAATCTTGCTTGTTTGTAGGTGACCAAATACTTATTTTCCACCATAATTTGCAAATAACTTCATTAAAAATCCTACAATGTGATTTTCTGGATTTTTTTTTTTCAATTTGTCTGTCATAGTTGACGTGTCCCTATGATGAAAATTACAGGCCTCTCTCGTCTTTTTAAGTGGGAGAACTTGCACAATTGGTGGCTGACTAAATACTTTTTTTCCCCACTGTATGTACTTTTTACTCCATACATTTTCCCTGACACCCAAAAGTACTTGTTACATTTTGAATGCTTAGCAGAACAGGAAAATTGTCTAATTCACACAATTATCAAGATAACATCCCTGGTCATCCCTACTGCTTCTGATCTGGCGAACTCACTAAACACATGCTTCATTTGTAAATGATGTCTGAGTGTTGGAGCATGCCCCTGGCTATCCGTAAATAAAATAAAAAACAAGATTGCTTTATATAAGGAATTTGAAATGTTTTACACTTTTACTTTTACTTTTGATACTGAGTATATTTTTGCAATTACATTTACTTTTGATACTTAAGTATTTTTAAATGCAAATACTTTTAGACTTTTACTTGTAGTATTTTACTGGGGGACTTTCACTTTTAGTCATTTTCTATTAAGGTATCTTTACTTTTACTCAAGTATGTATATTGGGTACTTTTTCCACCACTGGGTGTTGATGCATCCTCCTCCCAGCCTCTTCCAACACCATGAGTAGGGGAAGGGTATCCATGTGCAAAAGTGAAGTTTTGCTTTCTCTGCCAACGTCAAATCAACTCATACTGGTCTTGGAACTTGTTGCCACAGGTTTGCCACAAATTCAAATCGAATCTTGAGAGAATTGTCTGCCAGAAACAAACCTCTGGCGAACTGTTTACCACTAGTGGCAATAAATATTATTGTTGCCAAAGGTTTACCACAGATTCTCCGCTAGTGGCAAACATTTGCAAACTTCTGGCAACATCTTTGTGGCACACTATTTAGTTTGCAGCAAATTTGCCACTAACTTGCGGGAAGTTTGCCGCAACTAATTCATTTTTGTAAGGGAGCTCACTCTACCTGCCTATCAAATAAAAGCCAAATAAAGTTAATAACACTACAGAGCCCTGTGTGAAAGAGGCAAGGTAGGCTTAAAGCAGCAATCAGCAGTAGAAACAATAACAAAGCGTTTTCTCTGCCTCCATTTCGGTAAAAAGCTGAGGGATGGGGTTGGAGAAATGTAACCACTCAAATTCATAGACAGAGCTATGGATGCAAGGACTGACCCTCCATGATATAAAAATTATAGTTTTAACCATGTTTTGAGGTTATATAGTGTTTGTTTACATTTACTTTGTTTACAAACATTGGAGTAAAACAAGTTTATATTTTGGGTTCTGATGGGGTACGACAGTTGAACTAAGCTCATGAGGCATTTATAAGTTATATTCTTCAAGAATCAATGGGTACATATCATTAAATTATAAGTCCAAAAATGGATGTAGCAACTGCTGATTGACCCTTTAAGGCCAACATTGCTGATTTCATTATCACCAGTTGTGATAACCCACAAAAATGTGAATATGAAATATCATTTAACGTTTATAATTAAATGTTGCATGATTGTGTCAAACATTATACGCTGATGGTGTGTAGCTCAGTTGGTAGAGCATTGCACTTGCAACGCCAGGGTTGTGGGTTCGATTTCCACGGGGACCAGTATGAAAATGTATGCACTCACTATTGTATGTCGCGCTGGATAACAGCGTCTGCTAAATTATGTAAATGTAATTAACTCTATTATTGTTACTGAACTGATCAGCTCCAATATTCTGAAATCATCCTGATCAATATCATATGCATTAGTTATCCTATCAAAGTTAAATGTTCTACCAGCCATGAAATGACTGACAATGAGATTATTCTTCGAACAGACAGTAGCTTACTGCAGATTTGTTTGTTATGATGTTGTAATGCCTATCTAACTCATTGCTGGTTTGCACTTGCACTTGAACAGAACCCCAGCCAGTCAATGAGTGTCAACCTACAAATAGACACAGATGGAAACTCAGTGTGTCAGTCAGGTTATAAATGGATCAAGCCCTGCATAGCTCTAACTGCCACCCCCCAAACATTATATCAGGTGATTGTCATTGAAGAGGGCTAATGCCACCATCACAGTATGTCCACCCTATGGGAAACTCGTAAAACATGCTGGTCCTATCCAGTTTGCTATTTTGGTGCCTGCCCGTTGTTCGCTCTGGTATGTACCTTGGAAAGGCTCCCGACCATTTACAATGCCAATTGTTATTTGACCACCAATCAAAGCGAAGTGACCTTCAGTGCAGCTGTAACAGGGGTAGTGTAGTTTAGCAAACTAAAGTCATAAGTATAGACACCTACACTTAGTTTGGACTTTACTGGTTGGATTAAAATATAAGAGAATGAAACACAGTAACATTCCTTTAATCCAGTTGGGAATAACAGAGAAGGGTACTAACTAAGATTCATTAATTTATGAGCTGTACACTGTAGAATAACAGCTGTACACTCTTACAAAAGGGTTCCAAAAGGGTTATTCAGCTGTCCCCATAGGATAACCCTTTTTTGTTCCAGGTTGAACCCTTTTGGGTTCCATGTAGAACCCTCTGTGGAATAGTTAAATGGCCAGGACAAGACTGGGTTATTAGAGCTTTCCTTCCCCAGAAATTCCAATTTCTTGAAGAACTATGTAAGTAAATCAACTCATTCTACTAATGTGAAACTCAAGTTTTACATGTTTGTATATTGAGAGTCACAAGGGTCAATTGCACTGACAAACTTTTTAGGACAATTTGCCTTGCTGTAGCATGTTGTAGACATGCATTGTTGAATGCTGTTGAACCAAGTCTCCAATCAGATAATAGATTATAAGAAATGATGGTACGAGCACAGTTTGGAGTACACTCGTGGGCGGCATCTATAATGGAATCAAATGCGTCATACTGTGCCATCCTACTGTGGCAATTGAATGGTTATAGTTAAGATTGATCCACTTTCAGTGAACTTTTGTGAACTTTTTGTAACCTTCACATGTGCAACCGCATCATGTTCAGGATTAACTTTATGTTGATGACTATGAATGTTCTTATGTGGTTGGCATTTACCTCTGGAAAGATTATTCCTCCAAATTGATCTTTCAGTGCTCATAGAAACAACTGCCTCACAGTTTAAGGCTCAGCTCCTCTGTGTATTGTCCTTTACTGAAAGAGAAACAAATAAAGTAAAGAAGAACATTATTCAAAATAAAGAGGACAACACAAAACATTACTTCATATCCCGAGGGATATTTTAGGTTAACCCAACAAGCTGAACATATATTACTTTCAGAGTTTTTCAACTTTCTTGCATATTTATTTGTCAGTGGGGTCTTTTATTTGGATTTGCTTGTTTCTGATTGGAGTAATTCAAGGTGTTCCAATTGCAATGTACCAATTGCCCTCGGTCTCTCCTATAGGACTGTTATGATGGAACATCAACATCAACACAATTTATTCCGATGTATTGTTACAACATAGCATGGATTAATGTATATCATATACAATATGTATTTGCTGAAGACCTGCAGTGTCAAAAGCAATCTTGTATGCTGTCACTTAAAGAACATAAAACTATTATGGGCGCTCTCAACGGTCTAACGGTTGCCTAAATAGAGACAGTTACCTAATACCGGATCACTTTACAGTTTCCTAAAAGGCATTGTCTTTGAGCTGAAGATTGTCTCCAGTCCACATCCATGAGACGATCAGACATTTGGGAGTAAGTTGCTATCAGGCATACACTGACTGTACAAAACATTTGGAACACCTCCCTAATATTGAGTTGCACCCCCTTTGCCGTCAGAACAGCCTCAATTCATTGGGGCATGGACTACAAGGTGTCGAAAGTGTTCCACAGGGATACTGGCCCATGTTGACTACAATGCTTCCCACAGTTGTGTCAAGTTGGCTGGATGTTCTTTGGGTTGTGGACCATTCTTGATACACACGGGAAACTGTTGAGCATGAAAAACCCAGCAGCGTTGCAGTTCTTCACACACTCAAACTGGTGCGCCTGGCACCTACTATCATACCTGTTCAAAGGCACTACAATCTGTAGTCTTGCCCATTCACCCTCTGAATGGCATACATACACAATCCATGTCTCAATTGTCTCAAGGCTTAACAATCCTTCTTTAACCTGTCTCCTCCCCTTCATCTACACTGCTTGAAGTGGACATCAATAAAAGGTGACATCAATAAGGGATCATAGCTTTCACCTGGATTCACTTGGTCTGTCTAATCTTTTGTACACTCAGTGTATGTTTTCTATAGGAACTCTGTACTCAGATCTGATTGTTTCTTTGTTCCCCTCTGTTCCTCTCTGACCATTGAAGTCCACTTATGTCAAATATGGAGGTATTATCTATTGAGTGATAGGACTAGACCTCAGGATTCCTAAATAGATTAACATATGAAGAATACATTTTTTTTCTTTATTAAAACATTTCCCTATTTTAAACTCCCAGAAAACACTTGTGCATTGTCTGGTATTTGTGAGTATTTCAAACCATACAACATGGAGCAGCACTGAATAGAAAAACGTTCACTGAACTTGAACCTGCTACTATGAGGCTAGTGCCACACTGTCAAACTGTCACCAGGCAAAAACTGGACCACAGTGCCCTCCTTTGGCTAAAAAGTTAAATAAGCGAGATGGTGTCAACACCCACTTACTTTCTGTGTGACAGACGAGGAACAAGCTGTACAATTCTATATGAATGAAAGCTGTTGAATAAATGAAAGCATGATTAAATGACCCCCTCACTATAATTCCTGTAGAATGTATCCAAAGAAAACTTTACAAGAGCTCTATTCGATCTTACAATGCCATCATTGGGCTCCAAAGTGGCGCAGTGGTCTAAGGCACTGCATCTCAGTGCTTGAGGCGTCACTACAGACCCCCTGGTTCGATTCCAGGCTGTATCACAACCGTCCGTGATTGGGAGTCCCGTAGGGCGGCACACAATTGGCCCACAATTGGCCCAGCGTCGTCCGGGTTAGGCCGGTGTAGGCCGTCATTGTAAATAAGAATTTGTTCTTAACTGACTTGCCTAGTTAAATAAAGGAAAAATTAACTTGAACAAACTTTAATCTATATTAAACTTCAAAACAAAGACTACCTGCACAACCCTCGCCTGAGAGCTCCAGAAACTTAGCAGGTATTCTCGCTGTGCTCAGGTCCTTCTAGTTGAGGGCTCTGATTGAAGCCACTGTGGTTCCTTGATTGCCAGGGCATAAGCGGCCGCTAGGGGGTCCCCAACCAAAACTCAGTGGGAGTCTCACTTTACTGTTGAGAGTTAGAATAGTAGAATACACAAGGTGCAATTTTCGAAATTTGGTACTGCATCAGCAGTTTTTCTCTTGTAATGTCAGTCACTGAATTAGCCCATGTCAGCAAATTATATACAGTTGAAGCCGGAAGTTTACACCTTAGCCAAATACATTTAAATTCAGTTTTTCACAATTCCTGACATTTAATCCTAGTAAAAATTCCCTGTATTAGGTCAGTTAGGATCACCACGTTATTTTAAGAATGTGAAATGTCAGAATAATAGTAGAGAGAATGATTTCTTTCAGCTTTTATTTCTTTCATCACATTCCCAGTGGGTCAGAAGTTTACATACACTCAATTAGTATTTAGTTGCATTGCCTTTAAATTGTTTAACTTGGGTCAAACGTTTCGGGTAGCCTTCCACAAGCTTCCCACAATAAGTTGGGTGAATTTTGGCCCATTCCTCCTGACAGAGCTGGTGTAACTGAGTCAGGTTTGTAGGCCTCCTTGCTCGCACAAACTTTTTCAGTTCTGCCCACAAATGTTCTATAGGATTGAGGTCAGGGCTTTGTGATGGATACTCCAATACCTTGACTTTGTTGTCCTTAAGCCATTTTGCCACAACTTTGGAAGTATGCTTGGGGTCATTGTCCATTTGGAAGACCCATTTGCGACCAAGCTTTAACTTCCCGACTGATGTCTTGAGACGTTGCTTCAATATATCCACATAATTTTCCTTCCTCATGACGCCATCTATTTTGTGAAGTGCACCAGTCCCTCCTGCAGCAAAGCACCCCCACAGCATGATTCTAACACGCCCGTGCTTCACGGTTGGGATGGTGTTCTTCGGCTTGCAAGCATCCCCCTTTTTCCACCAAACATAACAACGGTCATTATGGCCAAACTGTTCTATTTTTGTTTCATCAGACCAGAGGTAATTTCTCCAAAAAGTACGATATTTGTCCCCATGTGCAGTTGCAAACCGTAGTCTGGCTTTTTTATGGCGGTTTTGGAGCAGTGGCTTCTTCCTTGCTGAGAGGCCTTTCAGGTTATGTCGATATACATAACTCTGGACTCGTTTTACTGTGGATATAGATACTTTTGTACCTGTTTCCTCCAGCATCTTCACAAGGTCCTTTGCTGTTTTTCTGGGATTGATTTGCACTTTTCGCACCAAAGTACGTTAATCTCTAGGAGACAGAACACGTCTCCTTCCTGAGCGGTATGACGGCTGCGTGGTCCCATGGTGTTTATACGTGCGTACTCTTGTTTGTACAGATGAACGTGGTACCTTCAGGCGTTTGGAAATTGCTCCCAAGGATGAACCAGACTTGTGGAGGTCTACAATTTTTTCTGAGGTCTTGGCTGATTTCTTTTGATTTTCCTATGATGTCAACCAAAGAGGTACTGAGTTGGAAGGTAGGCCTTGAAATAAATCCACAGGTACACTTCCAATTGACTCAAATGATGTCAATTAGCCTATCAGAAGCTTCTAAAGCCATGACATCATTTTCTGGAATTTTCCAAGCTGTTTAAAGGCACAGTCAACTTAGTGTATGTAAACTTCTGATTGTGATACAGTGCATTATATGTGAAATAATCTGTCTGTAAACAATTGTTGGAAAAATTACTTGGGACTTGCCAAAACTATAGGTTGTTAACAAGACATTTGTGGAGTGGTTGAAGTGTATGTAAACTTCCGACTTCAACTGTATTTTTTGGTTAGTCTAGCCAGTTATCTACAGGTTAGTAATCACGGCCAAATTACTGTGCCCAGGGGCCCTGATATCATAACAACATGCCATAAGTCATGGCAAAATGTGTAGAATTGCTTGAAATTTGTTTCAAAAACTGCTACATTTTGTCTCCACCCCATAATAACATATTTAGAATAGCAGGAAATTAGCTTTAAAACTGCAAAATGTTCTGTTCGCCCCATGGCTCAATTTATTTTTATTTTTATTTTATTTAACCTTTATTTAACCAGGTAAGCCAGTTGAGAACAAGTTCTCATTTACAACTGCGACCTGGCCAAGATAAAGCAAAGCAGTGCGATAAAAACAACAACACAGAGTTACATATGGGGTAAAACAAAACAATTGCTATATTTTCAACCTCTTACTTAAATCTGTTTACCTATCTAGGTTGTATCTATTGTTTAGCTGGATTTTATCTTATGGCCTTATTAGAGTAATAATAATAATAATAATAATAGTTGTGGGGGGTATTTGTCCTGTTACACACTTGTACAAGGACGGTCTTTAAGCTGTGATGGTGAGAGTATCTTTGTGGGTAGGCTCCTAGCCTGTAGATTTGTCCGACAGTATACTGTTTCCTAAATCAGGAAATATCCTGGATTGAGTTCATTTTGATTGTGATTTCTTTGGATAATTTTTTTGGGGTTCATCGTTTTTGCCTATTTTGCCAACATTATTATCTATCCTAACCACTGCTACCGTCACTATTCTTATTTTGTGAATGAAACCACAATTTTGCCCTATGCCTGCCTGCTGCATGCCCTTATTAAGACTGTAAGACACACTTACAGTGGGGAGAACAAGTATTTGATACACTGCCGATTTTGCAGGTTTTCCTACTTACAAAGCATGTAGAGGTCTGTAATTTTTATCATAGGTACACTTCAACTGTGAGAGATGGAATCTAAAACAAAAATCCAGAAAATCACATTGTATGATTTTTTAAGTAATTCATTTGCATTTTATTGCATGACATAAGTATTTGATCACCTACCAACCAGTAAGAATTCCGGCTCTCACAGACCTGTTAGTTTTTCTTTAAGAAGCCCTCCTGTTCTCCACTCATTACCTGTATTAACTGCACCTGTTTGAACTCGTTACCTGTATAAAAGACACCTGTCCACACACTCAATCAAACAGACTCCAACCTCTCCACAATGGCCAAGACCAGAGAACTGTGTAAGGACATCAGGTAAAATTGTAGACCTGCACAAGGCTGGGGTGGGCTACAGGACAATAGGCAAGCAGCTTGGTGAGAAGGCAACAAATGTTGGCGCAATTATTAGAAAAATGGAAGAAGTTCAAGATGACGGTCAATCACCCTCGGTCTGGGGCTCCATGCAAGATCTCACCTCGTGGGGCATCAATGATCATGAGGAAGGTGAGGGATCAGCCCAGAACTACACGGCAGGACCTGGTCAATGACCTGAAGAGAGCTGGGACCACAGTCTCAAAGAAAACCATTAGTAACACACTACGCCGTCATCGATTAAAATCCTGCAGCGCAAGCAAGGTCCCCCTGCTCAAGCCAGCGCATGTCCAGGCCCGTCTGAAGTTTGCCAATGACCATCTGGATGATCCAGAGGAGGAATGGGAGAAGGTCATGTGGTCTGATGAGACAAAAATATAGCTTTTTGGTCTAAACTCCACTCGCCGTGTTTGGAGGAAGAAGAAGGATGAGTACAACCCCAAGAACCCCATCCCAACCGTGAAGCATGGAGGTGGAAACATCATTCTTTTGGGATGCTTTTCTGCAAAGGGGACAGGACGACTGTACCGTATTGAGGGGAGGATGGATGGGGCCATGTATCGCGAGATCTTGGCCAACAACCTCCTTCCCTCAGTAAGAGCATTGAAGATGGGTCGTGGCTGGGTCTTCCAGCATGACAACGACCCGAAACACACAGCCAGGGCAACTAAGGAGTGGCTCCGTAAGAAGCATCTCAAGGTCCTGGAGTGGCCTAGCCAGTCTCCAGACCTGAACCCAAAATAAAATCTTTGGAGGGAGCTGAAAGTCTGTATTGCCCAGCGACAGCCCCGAAACCTGAAGGATCTGGAGAAGGTCTGTATGGAGGAGTGGGCCAAAATCCCTGCTGCAGTGTGTGCAAACCTGGTCAAGACCTACAGGAAACGTATGATCTCTGTAATTGCAAACAAAGGTTTCTGTACCAAATACGAAGTTCTGCTTTTCTGATGTATCAAATACTTATGTCATGCAATAAAATGCAAATTAATTACTTAAAAATCATACAATGTGATTTTCTGGATTTTTATTTATGAGATTCTGTCTCTCACAGTTGAAGTGTACCTATGATAAAAATGACAGACCTCTACATGCTTTGTAAGTAGGAAAACCTGCAAAATCGGCAGTGTATCAAATACTTGTTCTCCCCACTGTACCTTTTCACATTGTGGGAATGAGACATGAACTATGAACCATTTAGACTTACATTTAGCCTATATTTTTGTCATTTAGCAAATGATGTAGCCTACAGTTAGAGCGACTTATAATCGGTGCATTCAACTAGGTAAAACAACCATGTGACCTACGTGCAATTATTACAACTTAAACTTTCTTCAAAAGAGCAGCCATCTACAAAAGCAGTGCTAGACAAACTTCACAGCTTGCTAAATGTATCCTGTTACACACTTGTACAAGGATGTAAATCTGTTTCTTGCATATCCCAATTCCCCCTGAGATACCTGCAGGGAGTGGGGTCATGGCCACCATTGTGCAGCACCCCTGGAGCAATTGGGGTTAAGTACCTTGCTCAAGGGCAGAGCAACAGCTTTTTCACTTTGTCAGCTCCGGGATTCAACACAGCAATCTTTTGGTTACTGTCCCAACACTCTAACCTCGAGGCTACCTACCACCCCTGGTTTGGTTTGACAATTCAAGGCCCAGATGTCTGCTTCGCTGTCCAGGCAGCATCTAAACTGATTGCATGGCATGCCTATATCGAGATGAGACACACAAATCTGTGTTTTAGTTTCATTGGTTAAATCGTAGCTAATGCTATTTTGTCTCATTTACCATCTGCCTAGTTTTCACAGCTTCCCTCCCTAAACTACAGAAAGGCCTTTAACGCACTTTTATTGGGCACAACTCCACATGCCATAATTGTATCCAATTACACCATACTAATGAGCTATCATATGAAACATTTCAAGCAACACTACTGCTATATATTCCTAGCATAGTGATGGGGACATGCGTGCCTGTGCGCACCACCCTCGGTTGCTCGAGAAGCGTGCACCCTTTTTCCTACGTGTTCTGTCAGTATCTGTCCAGTGTTGCAGATGTATTATTAAATATTACCTCAAATTAATTACAATATTAATTAAACAGAAAATTATAATTAATTATGTTACAAAGCAGTATTTCTCTGTGCCCCTTCTTGGCCTGTTAGGAAACAACAGAGTGGTTTGGGCATAGAATTAGGAATTCAAATAATTTAATAGGATTGCTATGGGTTTGGCCGTATTTGATAGCTCAGCCATAAAGACGCGCATACACTTGGAAGTTCAAATTAGCTCCCACGTGCGGGCACTGAGGAGGGCAGAGTCCCAAGTCAAATAGTATGGATTCAGGATATGGATAAGCACGATGGAACTACTAGGGCACCTTACCATAACAGCAATAAATGCAGACTGATTATTTCACAAGCGTGAGTCGTTGGTGTCCTTTGCTTTGTCACTATAATTCCTGATATTTTTGTTGTTAGCTACCTAACTAGCTAGCTAGATAGTTGTGAAGCTAGCTAGCTACTGCTGCTACATACAGTATATCAGTCAACAACAGCTAACTAGGTTTCCTTGACATAAAACTTTTAGCAGCATACCACAGGATTTAAAATAGAAGGGAGTTAATGGCTAGATGGTTGTTATAAATAATATGCCATTTAGCAGACACTTTTATCCAAAGCGACTTACAGTCATGCGTGCATACATTTTTACGTTGTGTGGAGGATCTGCTTTGACTTGCTTTCTTGTTGGCTAGCCAGTTGTATAAGTTAGCTGAGATAGCTAATTTTTGCATGCTTCTAAACCGCTAACAGGCCAACTCTTACAAACTACATACACTGAACAAAAATATAAACGCAATAACTTCAAAGATTTTACTGAGTTACAGTTCATATAAGGACATCCCATATCTGCTGAATGTGAAAAATGACTTCTGTATCAGTATCTCAGACACATATTTGGTTATGCTACTGCTGACCATCCACTACTATTGGTAGAAGATTTCTCTTGTATCCTTTGCCTTGATGACAGCTTTGCACACTCTTGGCATTCTCTCAACCAGCTTCATGAGGTAGTCACCTGGAATGCATTTCAATTAACAGGTGTGCCTCCTTAAAAGTTAATTTGTGGAATTTATTTCCTTCTTAATGCGTTTGAACCAATCAGTTGTGTTGTGGCAAGGTAGGGGGGTATACAGAAGATAGCCCTATTTGGTAAAAGACCAAGTCCATATTATGGCAAGAACAGCTCAAATAAGCAAAGAGAAACATCAGTCCATCATTACTTTAAGACATGAAGGTCAGTCAATAACCATCAAGCGCTATGATGAAACTGGCTCTCATGAGGACCACCACAGGAATGGAAGACCCAGAGTTACCTCTGCTACAGAGGATAAGTTCATTAGAGTTACCAGCCCAAATAAATGCTTCAAAGAGTTCAAGTCACAGACACATTTCAACATCAACTGTTCAGAGGGGACTGTGTGAATCAGGCCTTCATGGTCGAATTGCTGCAAAAAAAACACTACTAAAGGACACCAATAAGAAGAAGAGACCTGCTTTGGCCAAGAAACACGAGCAATGGACATTAGACCGGTGGAAATTTGTCCTTAGGTCTGGAATCCAAATTGGAGATTTTTGGTTCCAACCGCTGTGTCTTTGTGAGACATAGTGTAGGTGAACGGATGATCTCCGCATGTGTAGTTCCCACCGTAAAGCATGGAGGAGGAGGTGTTATGGTGTGGGGGTGCTTTGCTGGTGACACTGTCTGTGATTTATTTAGAATTCACACTTAACCAGCATGACTACCACAGCATTCTGCAGCGATACGCCATCTCATCTGGTTTGGGCTTAGTGGGACTATCATTTGTTTTTCAACAGGACAATGACCCAACACACCTCCAGGCTGTGTAAGGGCTTTTTTACCAAGAAGGAGTGTGATGGAGTGCTGCATCAGATAACCTGGCCTCCACAATCCCCCGACCTCAACCCAATTGAGATGGTTTGGGATGAGTTGGACGGCAGAGTGAAGGAAAAGCATATGTGGGAACTCCTTCAAAACTGTTGGAAAAGCATTCCAGGTGAAGCTGGTTGAGAGAATGTAGAAAATAGTAAAAATAAAGACAAAATCTTGAATGAGTAGGTGTGTCCAAACATTTGACTGGTATCTTCAAAATACACAGAAACTGTCAGAAAAATCCAACATTATTTTCAGGATATTGAAAATCCTTTCACATTGTTGAATTCGGTATCAAAACGAAGTGCTTACTTTATACAAAAATGGGGAACAGTTCAACCAGTTGAGTAAGTCCTTGGTGTTAGATTTGACAATAGAAGAAACAAAACTAATCGAACTTCTGATCAAATAGTCATAACTGATACATTTTCTAATGTTCCAATTCTCGAGACATTGCAGTCAATTTTGAAGAACCCAAACACAAGTGGCATGTTTAACTCAGGGCACAATATTAAAGATGGAGTTTACTTTGATTTGGAAGATGGACTATATATGAAGAGACATCCTCTCTTTTCTAAAGAGAAAAATGCATTGCAAATTCAACTATTTTATGATGATTTTGAGACTACTAATCCATTGGGATCAAAAAAGGGGATTCACAAGTTGGGAGGTACATACACTTTACTTTGAGAAATGTTCCCCAAAGTTTAATTCAATTTTGGTAAATATTCACTTATGTGCACTCTTCCATACCCAGGACCTTAAAACTTATGGATTTGATTCCATTCTTGAGCCAATAGTAAGCGATTTGAAAGTGCTTGAGACTGAGGGTATTGAAGTTCCCTTCTTCAGTGGTCGTATACATGGCAGTATTGTCCAAGTAACTGGAGATAATCTTGGTATACATTGCCTGTTTGGTTTTGTGGAATCATCTAGTGCTCATTATTGTTGCCGTTTTTGCCTCACTGAAAAAGTGACTGTAACCATTGTCAAACTATTCAGTCAAACCCAACACTACCTGATGTGTACGGTGTGAAGCATGCTTGCTTATTGAACTCTCTGTAGTACTTCAATACTACAGACCATTTTTCTGTTGATATAATGCATTACATTTTAGAAGGAGTTGCAGAATTTGAGGTAAAACTTGTGTTACAGTATATACAAGCCAACTTTGTGACTATTAAAGATGTGTACGGTAGAGTTCATTCATTTAAACTATGGCTACACAGAGAGGAGGAATCGTCCACCTGCAGTCAAATTGGATGATGGGAGCAATGATTTGGGTCTAAATGCTATTCAGTCTTTGGTGTGTTCTCCGTAATTTGCCATTGATATTTGGTGATCTGGTACAGAAAGATGATAAATACTGGCAGCTGCTTCTGTTACTAATACAAATTGTAAATATTGTGTTTTCTACTATACTAACAGAGGGCATGACTATCTAGCTGAAGTACTTAATTGCTGAACATCATAGGCTTTTCAAGTATTTGTTTCCTGATATAAATCTGTTACCAAAACACCACTTCATGATACATTATCCTCGTTGTATAAGGAATATTGGGCCCATTCTTCACTCATGGTGTATGCGCTACGAGGCAAAACATAATTTCTTGAAAAAACAACTGAAGAGTTTTAAGAATTTCACTATGACCTTAGCCAAGAAACACCAAAATGACATGGCATATAATTGGGAAACATTCAGCCAGGATAGACTAGCTATAGGTCCAGGAAAGATGTCAAGGCTCAATGACCTGAAAGAAGGCCATGAGATTGCTGCCAAGTTGAATGTCTCAGTGCACACAAATGTTTTGTCTGTTAAATGGGTAAAGCACCATGGTACAGAATATCGTCTTGATTTGTTCATATGTGGTGAAGTAGTCATTGAAATGCCAGTATCTAACAAAAGTAAGGCTATTGTTCTGAAAGAGGAAAATGTTTTTTTTGGTTGGGTCAGCTCTTGAAACCTTATGTTTTGATGATCATTTGCATGGATTTAAAGTTGTTTTGAAGCGAGATCCACCATGCAAGGAATTTCATGTAAATGACATTATGTACCTGTCACGTTCGTTTAATGACAGGACAGAACAAGGCGCAGCGTGATATACGTACATGTTTATTAAACCAAATAAACACAACAAACTAAACGAAACGTAAGTCCAAGGTAGCACACACAACATACCTTACACGGAACAAGATCCCACAACTAGACTGTGCCAATAGGCTGATTAAGTATGGACCCCAATCAGAGACAACGAGCGACAGCTGCCTCTGATTGGGAACCACACCGCCAACATAGATCCACACATGCTAGATATACAACATGGAATATATACAAACAAAGAATACACACACCCTGACTCAACATATAAGCCCGGTGGCGCGGACTGCTCTGGCTCGGGTGGAGCAGCTGACCGGAGCTGGATCAGGCACCGGTGGAGCGGACTGCTCTGGCTCCGGAGTGGAACAGCTGACCGGCACTGGATCAGGCACCGGTGGAGCGGACTGCTCTGGCTCCGGAGTGGAGCAGCTGACCGGTGCCAGTGGAACGTGTACGGGCCGTGCCGGACTGGACAAACGCACCACTGGTCTGGTGCGAGGAGCAGGCACGGGCCGGACCGGACTAGGAACACGTACCACTGGCTTGGTGCGAGGGACAGGAATGGGCCGGGCCGGACTGGCTACGCGCAACCGCTGGCTTGGTGCGAGGAGCAGGAACAAGCCGGGCCGGGCTGGCGGCAGCGCGCACCGCTGGCTTGGTGCGAGTAGCAGGAACAGGCCGGGCCGGGCTGGCGACGCGCACCACTGGCTTGGTGTGAGGAGCAGGAACAGGCCGGGCCGGGCTGGCGGCGCGCACCACTGGCTGGTGCGAGGAGCAGGAACAGGCCGGGTCGGGCTGGCGACGCGCACCACTGGCTTGGTGCTAGGAGCAGGAACAGGCCGGGCCGGGCTGTGGAGGCGGACTGGAGGTCTAGAGCGGAGAGCTGGCACAACCCGTCCTGGCTGGCTGCCCACTTTCGCACTACACGTGCGGGGTGCTGGCACAGGACGCACTGGGCTGTGCACGCGCACTGGCGATACAGTTCGTAGAACTGCCGCAGGATATGCGGGACCGAGGAGGCGTACTGGAGACCAGGAGCGTTGAGCCGGCACACCCCATCCTGGCTGGATGCCCATCTTTGCATGGCACGTGCGTGGTGCAAGCACAGGACGTACAGGACTGTGCCGGCGCACTGGCAACACAGTACATAGCTCCGCATAACACGGAGCTTGCCCAGTCATACGCCTCTTCGCGTGAGTACGAGGAGTTGGCTCTGCTTTAACCCTAGGCTCCGCCAACCACCCCGTGTGCCCCCCCCAAAAAATGTATTGGGGCTGCTTCTCGGGCTTCCTCCTCGACCGGCCTCCTCCGTGTTGCTGTTGCTCCTCTCCTGCATGGGCATCTAACTTAGCCCATGGTCCTTTCCCCCGCGAATATCTCCTCCCATGACCACAAATTGGCCACCTGTGACATGGCCATCTGCTCCGCCTGGACACGCTGCTTGGTCCTCGTTTGGTGGGATCTTCTGTCACGTTCGTTTAATGACGGGACAGACCAAGGCGCATGCGTGATATACGTACATGTTTATTAAACCAAATAAATACAACGACAAAACAACAAACTAAACTAAACGTGAAGTCCAAGGTAGCGCACACACACCATACCTTACACGGAACAAGATCCCACAACTAGACTGTGCCAATAGGCTGCTTAAGTATGGTCCCCAATGAGAGACAACGAGCGACAGCTGCCTCTGATTGGGAACCACACCGGCCAACACCCCTGTTTTTCAACAGGACAATGACCCAACACACCTCCAGGCTGTGTAAGGGCTTTTTTACCAAGAAGGAGTGTGATGGAGTGCTGCATCAGATAACCTGGCCTCCACAATCCCCCGACCTCAACCCAATTGAGATGGTTTGGGATGAGTTGGACGGCAGAGTGAAGGAAAAGCATATGTGGGAACTCCTTCAAAACTGTTGGAAAAGCATTCCAGGTGAAGCTGGTTGAGAGAATGTAGAAAATAGTAAAAATAAAGACAAAATCTTGAATGAGTAGGTGTGTCCAAACATTTGACTGGTATCTTCAAAATACACAGAAACTGTCAGAAAAATCCAACATTATTTTCAGGATATTGAAAATCCTTTCACATTGTTGAATTCGGTATCAAAACGAAGTGCTTACTTTATACAAAAATGGGGAACAGTTCAACCAGTTGAGTAAGTCCTTGGTGTTAGATTTGACAATAGAAGAAACAAAACTAATCGAACTTCTGATCAAATAGTCATAACTGATACATTTTCTAATGTTCCAATTCTCGAGACATTGCAGTCAATTTTGAAGAACCCAAACACAAGTGGCATGTTTAACTCAGGGCACAATATTAAAGATGGAGTTTACTTTGATTTGGAAGATGGACTATATATGAAGAGACATCCTCTCTTTTCTAAAGAGAAAAATGCATTGCAAATTCAACTATTTTATGATGATTTTGAGACTACTAATCCATTGGGATCAAAAAAGGGGATTCACAAGTTGGGAGGTACATACACTTTACTTTGAGAAATGTTCCCCCAAAGTTTAATTCAATTTTGGTAAATATTCACTTATGTGCACTCTTCCATACCCAGGACCTTAAAACTTATGGATTTGATTCCATTCTTGAGCCAATAGTAAGCGATTTGAAAGTGCTTGAGACTGAGGGTATTGAAGTTCCCTTCTTCAGTGGTCGTATACATGGCAGTATTGTCCAAGTAACTGGAGATAATCTTGGTATACATTGCCTGTTTAGGTTTTGTGGAATCATCTAGTGCTCATTATTGTTGCCGTTTTTGCCTCACTGAAAAAGTGACTGTAACCATTGTCAAACTATTCAGTCAAACCCAACACTACCTGATGTGTACGGTGTGAAGCATGCTTGCTTATTGAACTCTCTGTAGTACTTCAATACTACAGACCATTTTTCTGTTGATATAATGCATTACATTTTAGAAGGAGTTGCAGAATTTGAGGTAAAACTTGTGTTACAGTATATACAAGCCAACTTTGTGACTACTAAAGATGTGTACGGTAGAGTTCATTCATTTAAACTATGGCTACACAGAGAGGAGGAATCGTCCACATGCAGTCAAATTGGATGATGGGAGCAATGATTTGGGTCTAAATGCTATTCAGTCTTTGGTGTGTTCTCCGTAATTTGCCATTGATATTTGGTGATCTGGTACAGAAAGATGATAAATACTGGCAGCTGCTTCTGTTACTAATACAAATTGTAAATATTGTGTTTTCTACTATACTAACAGAGGGCATGACTATCTATCTGAAGTACTTAATTGCTGAACATCATAGGCTTTTCAAGTATTTGTTTCCTGATATAAATCTGTTACCAAAACACCACTTCATGATACATTATCCTCGTTGTATAAGGAATATTGGGCCCATTCTTCACTCATGGTGTATGCGCTACGAGGCAAAACATAATTTCTTGAAAAAACAACTGAAGAGTTTTAAGAATTTCACTATGACCTTAGCCAAGAAACACCAAAATGACATGGCATATAATTGGGAAACATTCAGCCAGGATAGACTAGCTATAGGTCCAGGAAAGATGTCAAGGCTCAATGACCTGAAAGAAGGCCATGAGATTGCTGCCAAGTTGAATGTCTCAGTGCACACAAATGTTTTGTCTGTTAAATGGGTAAAGCACCATGGTACAGAATATCGTCTTGATTTGTTCATATGTGGTGAAGTAGTCATTGAAATGCCAGTATCTAACAAAAGTAAGGCTATTGTTCTGAAAGAGGAAAATGTTTTTTTTGGTTGGGTCAGCTCTTGAAACCTTATGTTTTGATGATCATTTGCATGGATTTAAAGTTGTTTTGAAGCGAGATCCACCATGCAAGGAATTTCATGTAAATGACATTATGTACCTGTCACGTTCGTTTAATGACAGGACAGAACAAGGCGCAGCGTGATATACGTACATGTTTATTAAACCAAATAAACACAACAAACTAAACGAAACGTGAAGTCCAAGGTAGCACACACAACATACCTTACACGGAACAAGATCCCACAACTAGACTGTGCCAATAGGCTGATTAAGTATGGACCCCAATCAGAGACAACGAGCGACAGCTGCCTCTGATTGGGAACCACACCGGCCAACATAGATCCACACATGCTAGATATACAACATGGAATATATACAAACAAAGAATACACACACCCTGACTCAACATATAAGCCCGGTGGAGCGGACTGCTCTGGCTCCGGAGTGGAGCAGCTGACCGGAGCTGGATCAGGCACCGGTGGAGCGGACTGCTCTGGCTCCGGAGTGGAACAGCTGACCGGCACTGGATCAGGCACCGGTGGAGCGGACTGCTCTGGCTCCGGAGTGGAGCAGCTGACCGGTGCCAGTGGAACGTGTACGGGCCGTGCCGGACTGGACAAACGCACCACTGGTCTGGTGCGAGGAGCAGGCACGGGCCGGACCGGACTAGGAACACGTACCACTGGCTTGGTGCGAGGGACAGGAACGGGCCGGGCCGGACTGGCTACGCGCACCGCTGGCTTGGTGCGAGGAGCAGGAACAAGCCGGGCCGGGCTGGCGACGCGCATCGCTGGCTTGGTGCGAGTAGCAGGAACAGGCCGGGCCGGGCTGGCGACGCGCACCACTGGCTTGGTGTGAGGAGCAGGAACAGGCCGGGCCGGGCTGGCGACGCGCACCACTGGCTTGGTGCGAGGAGCAGGAACAGGCCGGGTCGGGCTGGCGACGCGCACCACTGGCTTGGTGCTAGGAGCAGGAACAGGCCGGGCCGGGCTGTGGAGGCGGACTGGAGGTCTAGAGCGGAGAGCTGGCACAACCCGTCCTGGCTGGCTGCCCACTTTCGCACTACACGTGCGGGGTGCTGGCACAGGACGCACTGGGCTGTGCACGCGCACTGGCGATACAGTTCGTAGAACTGCCGCAGGATATGCGGGACCGAGGAGGCGTACTGGAGACCAGGAGCGTTGAGCCGGCACACCCCATCCTGGCTGGATGCCCATCTTTGCACGGCACGTGCGTGGTGCAAGCACAGGACGTACAGGACTGTGCCGGCGCACTGGCAACACAGTACATAGCTCCGCATAACACGGAGCTTGCCCAGTCATACGCCTCTTCGCGTGAGTACGAGGAGTTGGCTCTGCTTTAACCCTAGGCTCCGCCAACCACCCCGTGTGCCCCCCCCAAAAAATGTATTGGGGCTGCTTCTCGGGCTTCCTCCTCGACCGGCCTCCTCCGTGTTGCCGTTGCTCCTCTCCTGCATGGGCATCTAACTTAGCCCATGGTCCTTTCCCCGCGAATATCTCCTCCCATGACCACAAATTGGCCACCTGTGACATGGCCATCTGCTCCGCCTGGACACGCTGCTTGGTCCTCGTTTGGTGGGATCTTCTGTCACGTTCGTTTAATGACGGGACAGACCAAGGCGCAGCGTGATATACGTACATGTTTATTAAACCAAATAAATACAACGACAAAACAACAAACTAAACTAAACGTGAAGTCCAAGGTAGCGCACACACACCATACCTTACACGGAACAAGATCCCACAACTAGACTGTGCCAATAGGCTGCTTAAGTATGGTCCCCAATGAGAGACAACGAGCGACAGCTGCCTCTGATTGGGAACCACACCGGCCAACATAGATCCACACATGCTAGATATACAACATGGAATATATACAAACAAAGAATACACATACCCTGACTCAACATATAAGAGTCCCCTGAGTCAGGGCGTGACAGTACCACAAACCGTTTGATTTACTCATGTCAAATGGAGCAAGGGATTTTTTTTTGACTACATTGTCCCATACTGTCACTTGATAACAGTTTAAGCCAGGGCTGAGACTTATGGTTAGGTTGTGCGAAACATATTTGTTTTTCATGTAAATGCCATAATTTTCCAACAAACCTATTTATTTGCTCATGTAATATGGAGCAAGGGATTCCTTTGACTACATTGTACTGTCACTTGATAACAGTTTAAGCCAGGGCTGAGACTTACGGTTTGGTCATAATAAACATATTTGAATGTTGAAACAGCTTTGCTTGAGTTTATTGTGACATTCCAAGTGCTTTTACAAAAGATAATTTCCATTTACATGGGGGAAGAGTAAATAAATTAACACTGAATAGAGTAAACACATTTTTACTCTAATAGGAGTCACCCTAGATCAACACTAGTGAGTGTCGCTATAACACTCAGTGTTGATTACCTCTTAGTGTTAAATTTGATCATCACCGGCCATTGTAGTGCAGTGTTAACTTTTTGCACTCATCTGTTAAATTAACACTAGAAATGTAACACCTTGATCAGTGTACTTTTTACACCGTGTAGAGTGGGACCATATGTACTTGCTGACAGTGTTAAATCTAACACTTAAAGTGTTGATTTAACACTTTCAAATTTACTGTGTATACACTGTGCACATCAACACCTGGGTCAAGCCACCCATGATTGTCCAGCCTTGTAATAGTCCTGACTCTACTTTACTTCACCTAGGTTGTGTAGGGATTTTAGCAGGGTTGGACAATCATGGATGGTGACCTGATTTGCATTTTTTGGGAGAGAGAGAATCCTCTCTTTCTCAGTTTTCTGGGTGTGTGCGAGTTATGATGTTATTTACAGTGACATAGGCCTACCTTCACAATAAGCTAGTCAAATGAATGTGTACACTGCATTTTTCTGGAAAAACTTTGGTGAGGATAAATTGTCCTGAAACACAGACACAAAGGTGGAGTTAGTGAATAGTCACATTGTCAAATTGTCTGTCTGTCATGGATCAATGTACAGCCTAAATTATATGAACTTGACAATGGCATACAACGACACACTCAAACATTCTCAGTGGAGAGGAAGGTGTCTGTCTGGCCATGGTTTTACTTCTGTTTAGCTAACCAGCCAAACTTGTATAGTTAGAGAGCAACTGCTACTTGCTAGCACGGCGGCGCTAGAGCAAGAGTGCATCTAGCTAGCCGGTGGCGCCAAACTGCACTCTTGCTGTAGCGCAGCCGTGCACAATGTATCTCCAGAAACAATGAGGTGTCGCAGCTGTGTTGACATTTCACCTATCCACTTCATCCACTCATCAGAATAAAATAGCTATTTTCTTACTCCCGTTTCACCAGCGTCCCAACAATCGAAGTGCATTGCAGACCTCAGCCACAGTAGCAACAGGTTGTAAACAGGAATTAAGGAGTCCACACATGTGCTCTAACATGTTTGTAGGTAGGTGTTTCCAAATTAACTCAAAACAGCCCAATAACTGAAACGTAAGTCAGAAAGAATTTACACTTTATTGACACAGATTTCCACAAAGTTCCCACTTCGGATTTCCCACTTCAATAATAATAATAATAATAATAATAAATAATAATAATAATATGCCATTTAGCAGACGCTTTTATCCAAAGCGACTTACAGTCATGCGTGCATAATTATTTTATTTTTTCTGTATGGGTGGTCCCGGGGATCGAACCCACTACCTTGGCGTTACAAGCGCCGTGCTCTACCAGCTGAGCTACAGAGGACCAAAAGATATCATACTTAGACTCAAATGATGACTTATTTACTTAAATCGTTGTGCAACATGAAGGGTAAGCTCTAGGCATCGTTTTCCAGCTGAAAAAGATTGTAGCTGGTGTGGGCGTTTAACGCTTCTGTCTGGATGTCTGGGCAGGATATGGTAAATGACCTGATGTCTCATTACTGAATACCACTAAATAAATATTCACTCTCTAGTATACAGTTTACTGGTTCAGTAAGCAATACGCATTCTCCCTCCAAATGACATTCACAGAGAAAACTACAATTAAATCTGTTTATTTGAGGCTTGCATGTTGTACCCTATTAATGCTCTCCCTAACCATATTAATATTGCTGCATACAGTATATTTTGATATAATCAAGTTATAGTGCCAGGTTATCGGCTACAGTTGACCTCCAATAAGCCTGTGAGGAAAACGGTTGTTGGGTAAAAATCTATTATTGATGGTTAAAGAACTAGAATAGGCTGCCATAATCAATTTATGAAGTAATCAGGTTGTTTGAAACACATAATGTTTTCCAGCTTGGGGAAGATTCAGAGATTCCTTCTCTGGCTTGGATCTTATTTCCTGTTTCTTCGTTTCCCATTGGGAGATCTGAGTGGTGAGCTGTCAAGGCAATATGAAATGAGATTGAGTTGACCCAGGTCCTCAGTCCCTGTAGGTGTGACTCAACTATTGTTCTGTAGTGTTCAGAAAGAGTGTCCCCCCACCTCGTTTGTTGTTCTGGAACAATAATGAAATCATAATTAGAGAAATAAGCTAAAGCCAAGGTATTATGTTGTAATTAAGCATTTATTACAATCTATTACCTCATAATTCTGTGGCAGAGGTTTGAGATTTTAAAGCCAAAACAAAGCATTAGAGGGGATGAGGGATGAAGGAAACTGGCGGACCATGAGCTTTTACTGTAACTTCTACATAATGTATATTGGAAACATATGTACACTGGGGTCCGAAATTATTGACACCCTTGTTAAAGATGAGCAAAAATGAGTATAAAATAAATAAGTCAAATACTGAACCATATTGTATTCTCCAAAAATAGGGAAATTATATTCCTTTATAATAATACAATTGCTCAGAGAAATACATTTTGTTTAACAAGTAATATATTTTTTCTCAAAAAGGTAGAGGTCAAAATTATTGACACCCCTGTTTTCAATACCTTTCAATACCTCACCTTGAGAGGATAATGACACTGAGCCTTTTAAAATAAAATAAAAAATGAGTTGGAGAACACATTAGGAGGGATCTTAGACCAGTCCTGCATACGGAATCCTTCCAGACACTTGACATCCTTCGTCTGCATTTATGGACTGCCCTCTTCAATTCAAACCACAGTTTTTCCATTGGTTTCAAGTCAGGAGACTGAGATGGCCATTGCAAAGTGTTGATTTTGTTTCCATAACCATTTATTTGTGTATTTTGTTGTGTGCTTGAGGTTATTGTCTTGCTGGAAGACCCACTTGCGGCCAAGTTTCAGCCTCCTGGCAGAGGCAACCAGGTTTTTGGATAAAATATCCTGGTACTGGGTAAAGTTCATGACGCCTTTGACCTTAACAATGGCCCCAGGACCCCTACCTTGTTTAGATTAAAAAATAATACTTTCTCTGAGCAATTGAATATAATTTCCCAATCTTTTTGAGCATACAATATAGCTCATTATTTTAATTATTTATTTTATACATTAATTTTGCTCATCTTTATCATGGTGTCAATCATTTCGGAGCACACTGTATATCATCAACATAATGTGCATATTGTGGTAAGCATGATGCTTTAGTATGTGGAAAAAAGCCTCAGGGTTGGATCAGAAGGCAATGTTTAGAAGGTTAAAAGCCAATATTGGATGTCTAATGACGTATTTTGAAAGATTGTGTTTTGCTTTTCGTGCATTGATGTGAATGTTGATGTGTATATTGATATGTTTAGTGTATATTGGTGTGTATTAATGTGTATACAGGGTTCATCTGTAAAAGAGACCTTGGTCGAAAGAATCAACAAATATTTTCTGAGCATATCATTTTCAAATCACTTTATTGTGATTACATCCTTCTCTACAAGACAACAAAAGTAGTCAATTGATCAAATAAAGTGTATAAATTAACTCTTCAATTATGATAAATTAATGCGAAAAGGCAATGAGTCTGTCAAGCTAATAAACTGTGCCTTGTGTCACATTGTGCAGCTAGGGGCATTAAAACAATTCCATAGCTTAATAGAACCCGACCAAATTCACATAGAAATGTAAGTTATAGATCTATCATTCTACTTGAAAGCAACTCTAAGAAGCTGTAGATCTGCTCTATGTGCGCTAGGTCTATGCTTCCCGTTCTTACGTTTTTTTTTGTTTCTTTTGCAGGACGTAAAATATCATACGAAATAAATGATGCAGTACACAATTGTGCACATTTTTCGGGGACCCGTTTTGACGCACTACTTTCAAAACTACTGGTGAAATTATACAAAAGCTCAGGAGCATGATGATAAAAGAGAATAACGCCGGAGGGGATGGCTGCCATTTTATGGGCTCCTAACCAATTGTGTTAGTTTGTGTGTTTTTTCGAGTTGTTTGTAACTTATTTTGTACATAATGTTTTTGCCACCGTCTCTTATGACCAAAAAGAGCTTCTGGATATCAGAACAGCGATTACTCACCTCGAACTGGATGAAGATTTTTTCTTTAATGAGTCGGACGCAAAGGATTTACTGCTGTTGCTGGACCAGGCCCAAATCCCCGTCATTCGCATGAGGAGATGCAGCAAATACAGGGGACGCAGATCCGGGTGCCTTGTGAGGATTTGTCGGCGAGTGGGAAACACGTCTCTACCATCCATCCTATTGGCCAACATGCAATTATTGGAGAATAAACTGGATGAGCTTCATTCGAGACTATACTACCAACGGGACATTAAAAACGAATATCTTATGTTTCACCAAGTCGTGGCTGAACGACGTCATGGATAATATATAGTTGACTGGGTTTTCCATGCATCGGCAAGACAGAACAGCTACCTCCGGTAAGATGAGGTGGTCTGTCTATTTGTCAATAACTGCTGGGGCGCAAAATCTGATATTAAAAAAGCCTAGAGGTTTTGCTCGCCTGAGGTAGAGTACGTCATGATAAGCTGTAGACCAAATCAAATCAAATCAAATGTTATTGGCCACATGCGCCGAATACAACAGGTGCAGACATTACAGTGAAATGCTTACTTACAGCCCTTAACCAACAGTGCATTTATTTTTAATAAAAATGTAAAATAAAACAACAACAAAAAAGTGTTGAGAAAAAAGAGCAGAAGTAAAATAAAATAACAGTAGGGAGGCTATATATACAGGGGGGTACCGGTGCAGAGTCAATGTGCGGGGGCACCGGCTAGTTGAGGTAGTTGAAGTAATATGTACATGTGGGTAGAGTTAAAGTGACTATGCATACATAATTAACAGAGTAGCAGCAGCGTAAAAAGATGGGGTGGGGGGGCAGTGCAAATAGTCTGGGTAGCCATGATTAGCTGCTATTTACCAAGCGAGTTTTCATCTATATTTTTCGTAGCTGTCTATTTACCAGCACAAACCGATGCTGGCACTAAGACCGCACTCAACGAGCTGTATAAGGTCATAAGCAAACAAGACAATGCTGATCCAGAGGCGGAGCTGCTAGTGTCCGGGGACTTTAATGCAGTGAAACTTAAATCCGTTTTACATCATTTCTACCAGCATGTGCAACCAGAGGGAGAAAAAAACTCTAGACCACCTTTACTCCACACACAGAGATGCGTACAAAGCTCTCCCTTGCCCTCCATTTGGCAAATCTGACCATAATTCTAACCACCTGATTCCTCCGTACAAGCAAAAACTCAAGCAGGAAGTATCAGTGACTCGCTCAATACAGAAGTGGTCAGAAGACGCAGATGCGACACTACAGGACTGTTTTGCTAGCACAGACTTGCTTCATCAATAAGTGCATCGATGAAGTCGTCCCCACAGTGACCATACGTACATACCCCATCTAGAAGCCATAGATTACAGGCAACATCCGCACTGAGCTAAAGGGTAGAGTTGCTGCTTTCAAGGCGCGGGACTCTAACCCGGACGCTTATAAGAAATCCCGCTATGACCTCCGACGAACCATCAAACAGGCAAAGCATCAATACAGGACTAAGACTGAATCTTACTACACTGGCTCTGACGCTCGTCGGGTGTGGCAGGGCTTGCAAACTATTATGGACTACAAAGCAAAGCCCAGCCGCGAGCTGCCTAGTGACACAAGTTAAATTACTTCTATGTGCGCTTTGAGGCAAGCAACACTGATCCATGCATAAGAGCACCAGCTGTTTCGGACGACTGTGATCACACTCTCCGTAGCCGATGTGAGTAAGACCTTTAAACAGGTAAACATTCACAAGGCCGTAGGGCCAGATGGATTACCAGGACGTGTACTCAGAGCATGCGCTGACCAACTGGCAAGTGTCTTCACTGACATTTTCAACCTGTCCCTGACCGAGTCTTTAATACCTACATGTTTCAAGCAGACCACCATAGTCCCTGTGCCCAAGAACGACAAGGTAACCTGCCTAAATGACTACCGACTCGTAGCACTCACGTCTGTAGCCACAAAGTGCTTTGAAAGGCTGGCCATGGCTCACATCAACACCATCATCCCAGAAACCCTGGACCCACTCCAATTCGCATACCACCCCAACAGATCCACAGATGACGCAATCTCTGTTGCACTCCACACTGCCCTTTCCCACCTGGTCAAAAGGAACACCTTCGTGAGAAGGCTGTTCATTGACTACAGCTCAGTGTTCAACACCATAATGCTCTCAAAGCTCATCCCTAAGCTAAGGACCCTGGGACTAAATACCTGTTGAATAAGATGAGAAAAAATAAGAAACCCGCACACTGCTCTTGATAGTATCACTGCTCTTTAATAAGCTTTACGTATCGGCCTCAAGGCAGTGTTCGGGTTTCTTCTTTTTTTCTAATATCTCTCAGCGTGACATATGGTTGAGACTTTCTGTGGCACAGAAGCATAATTCTTTCCCATTTATAATAGATATGCATTGGATGGCATCTTAATTCAAATGAACAGTCCATCACAGCATGTCCCAAGACAATGACTTACTCACTACACACATTGCCATGTCACTTTATGTGTGGTAGGCTACATGTAAGCTTCTATAAAAATACACTTTGACTAATTTCCAGACACTTTACTTTTAGTACTTTATTTACCACATAAATTGGCACATTTTCTTATAAAGTGATATATAGGTATTTGCCTCATCTGTGCTAATGAGTAAACTGTAAGATTTACGGTTGTGACAGTACAGTAGGCCGACTTAGCTATTGACCATGACCAATGTAATATTTATTCTTGAGTGTATTGCCTTTATGGATTATGTACACATTAGTGGTTGATAGTCTTGCTTATTCATGGTTTTGAAGAAAAAAACACAGTAGGCAAATTCTTTGAATTTGTCATCTGAATGTGTTGACATTCTAACAATGCAAGAGAACTGCAATAGATAGATTACAGATGCTCCTCTAAGAAAACCAATTGATGAACCAATAGTGTCAGACATTGTGCTTATCCCCCTCCCCCTTGTGCCCTCAGAACAGCCTCAATTCGTTGGGGCATGGACTCTACAAGGTGTCGAAAGCGTTCCACAGGGATGCTGGCCCATGTTGACTCCAATGCTTCCCATTGGCTGGATGTCGGTTGGATGGTGGACTATTCTTGATACACATGGGAAACTGTTGAGCATAAAAAACCCAGCAGCGTTGCAGTTCTTAACACAAACCGGTACATCTGGCACCTACTACCATACCCTGTTCAAAGGCACTTAAATATTTTGTCTTGCCCATTCACCCTCTGAATGGCACACATACACAGTCCATGTCTGAAATGTTTCAAGGCTTAAAAATCATTATTTAACCTGTCTCCTCCCCTTCATCTACACTAATTGAAGTAGATTTAACAAGTGACATCAATAAGGGATCATGGCTTTCACCTGGATTCACCTGGTCAGCCTATGTCATGGAAAAAGCAGGTGTTCTTAATGTTTTGTATACTCAGTGTATACAGTGAGCTCCAAAAGTATTGGGACAGTGACATCTTTTGTTGTTGTTTGGCTCTGTACTCCAACACTTTGAATTTAAAATGATACAATGACAATGAGGTTAAAGTGCAGACTGTCATCTTTAATTTGAGGGTATTTTCATCCATATCAGGTGAAACATTTAGAAATTACAACACTTTTTGTACATAGTCCCCCCATTTTAGGGGACCAAAAGTATTGGGAAAATGTATTAAAGTAGTCCAAAGTTTAGTATTTGTTCCCATATTCTTAGCATGCAATGATTACATCAAGCTTGTGACTCTACAAACTTGTTGGATGCATTTGCCGTTGGTTTTCGTTGTGCTTCAGATTATTTTGTGCCGAATAGAAATGAATGGTAAAAATCTATTGTGTCATTTTGGAGTCACTTTTATTGTAAATAAAAAAAGAATATGTTTCTAAACACTTATATTATAATGTGAATGCTACCACAGATAGTCCTGAATAAATCGTGAATAATGATGAGTGAGAAAAAATCACCCGAGGCCGAAGTTGGCCCGCAGGCTGCCTATTGGGGAATCCTGATGTAGAGGATATGTACAGTAGGCTACAAGTGAAAAAATAATAAAGTGTAAATGTTTCTGGAACATTTTACTCCTCCTATGCATTATATGTTGATAGCAAATGCAGTTAAAGATGTTTGCGGAAATGAATTGGCAACACTCAGAAATCGGTTGAATGTGGAGATTGTGTGGAAAGGGTGAGAAAATATGTCGTTTTAGAATCCTGGTTTAATCTAACGCAAGAGAGCGCGGACCAATGAGAATCTTTCACGCGCCTGTCTAATACCTGCCTCTTTCCGTCCCCCTTTTCATCCACATTACACACAACTGATCTCGAGCCGCTGCCGTCAACATTTGGAGCCGCGTTGAATATTAGGGATAACCCTTTGAAATGAGGCTGCCTTTTTAGATTGAGGTGTTTCTGAAATAGCTGAAATGCATCAGTGTGTTTTCTCACAAATAGCGTAAGTGTGATCTTGATAGCCTAGTTGGCGTTTTCCTTGGACTGTCTAAATCACCAATGCGTAAATCGCGTTACGTTTGGGGATTTGATACATCCACATAGACTTATATAACTGAAGTTAAACTTTTTATAGTTCGATACAATGTATAGATTAGTTGATCATTAGTGTGCATGGGCCATCTATTCTGTTCCGAAATTAATGTCTGGGGGGATAGCCAACGATAAGATGTTTCGCCATAGCAAGAATCTTATTAGGAAAAAGTTCATAATTTTATGACTAACGTGAAGCTTTGTCTTGAGATGCACTTTCTACGCTCAGATCTGTCATTATAAGCAAACGTCTTCTGTGAAATGGTTATAGATTTCATTTGACTATAGTTATTCACTGTGATAGATGACATGACGAGCCATGCGTTTGTGCACTATATATAAATGAACTTAGGACACGTGTTTTAATAAGTTAGCTACATCTTTTCGTATGATTTTGACCACTGACCAATTAACATTTGGACGGAATTAGTTGGAAGGAACGTTTGGTATATGGTGTAAAGGGGCACAGCTCCATACTGAAATGTTTAAATTGGTCTGAAGAACTAAAAATACCTAAAAATACAGCGCTGGTTTCTTCTCCACAAAGAATCATTTGAACTTCCCACCGGTTAGTATTAAGGACTAAAAAGACCTAAGAATACAGCGCTGGTTTCTTCTCCACAAAGAATCATTTAAACTTCCCACCGCAGAACGAGAGCGACATAAATAGTTCTGACATGTGGATGTAATTTCAGAAGAAAAAAAAAACAGACAGATGCAGAGAAATAAAGTGAGTGGGCTCAGTTTGAACGTGTTGCGGATTTAAAAAGAGGGAGGGAAAGCGAAGAGATCATAGTTATGATTTTACAAGCCACTATCAAGCCCATAACGAGAGGACAGATGGAGTGAAACATGACTAGCGCTTTTGGAGACAGTTAAAAGTAGATTAAGTCATTTTAACTGAAGCGTCAACCTCTGTAAAACATTGCTTTCTGAAACGGGATGGGAGCCACTCTAGTGTTCCACAGTTTGGGCTTTCTTCTCTTCAGCTTGGTCCTAAATCGTGTCTGTCTGGTAAGTTATTTTCATTATAGATACCCACCCACACACTCATTGCATTGCATTCACTTATGGTTGTGCAATTAAGATAATAGGTCAGGTCATTCATTCTATGCAGTGCTATTTCCTTGAATTAATGCTATTAAAACACCTCTTACAAGGTAGACATTTACGTTATATGAAGAATTGTTTAACTACAGTAGACTATAATGTGTGTCATTTGAATGAAGCATGAGTCATACATGGAGCCCCATCAGACTGAGCGATAGAGTGCTTGTGTTAAATCGCTATGCTAACCCTTAGTAATGTTGACATCTCTGTACAGTACCTAAATACTTCATCAGTGGAGAGTCTAAATACAAATTTAGCTTTTTGTTACCATACTTTGCATCCGGAATGGGATCTATTATATTCATAATAACATGCATTCACTTGTAATTACTTGCCATGTAACTTCAGTGTGGCACTTTCTAAATTAGAATGTTAGTGTACATGCACCGCATGGGGGCAAATGCTCATTAACATTTTATGTCTGTGTAATGCCATGCTCAAGTAGGTATTTTATGTGGATAGGTAATGCTAACTTATTTAGTAATGCCACAAGGTTGATGATGGTATTTACAAATACCATCACTCCATAGCCTACACAGTGTCCTTGCCGACAGCAGTACAGGCAACTGCAAGGAGCAGTTCTGGTCCTGGTTGTCCTGTGTTTTTTGGCTGAGTGTGTTGAGCGTTCAACAGGCAGTTGGCTGGGGCTGTCAGTGCCTTTCCCTAGTGATGTGGTACATCACTGTGCCGCAGTCACTGGACTGCTGGCCTCATTGGTTTAGATGGCAAGGGAAAACAATTAAAACATAGCTAACTGTGTATTTATAGCTGATTCAACATTCAGTCGTTAAAGGCTGTGTCTGTGAATTTTGTTTACCCTTACAGTTTTGATGTTTTGTTTGTGTTCTTTTTCTCTAAAAAGTTCCCTTTAAGAGGTGTGTTTTTTATAGTGTATGACTAAAGATGACATAGATCCCCCAGCTTACCAAGGCGGAGTAATGAACCACTAACAACATCTATAACTGTATTAGGAATGTCTAAGTCCTAACTAAGCCAGTTAGTATGTATCCTTCCATGAAAGCCAGACTCAGTAAGTCTCATTTAAGTCATTTGTGATTATGAAATATCAAACTGTCGGGGTGACAAACCCAGGCAAGACATAACGTAAACAAACCCAGGCAAGACGTCATAACGTGCTCAATCTGAGACTTCTCAAGCGGCCACTGGGCCAGCCACCCACGATCAATCAGTATCAGATAGCAGGTGTTCTCGTTTGCTTGTAGCCTACAACAAGCATGTAGACCACTATACTTTATTATAACAATTACAATTTATAAGTATAGTCAGCTATGAACGTTACAGCAGTAAAATGTAATTCTAATTTACATAGAGAAGTTAAACAATATAGGTCGCCAACTGCGGTGCAACAGTAGCGCCGTTATCAGCTTGATCTCTTGCGGTGCAAACACTTGCCTGGAAAAGTTGACCCTCAGAAACTATAGGGTTGAATT
The DNA here is from genome assembly GCF_020615455.1 of Coregonus clupeaformis. Taxonomy (NCBI): domain Eukaryota; kingdom Metazoa; phylum Chordata; class Actinopteri; order Salmoniformes; family Salmonidae; genus Coregonus; species Coregonus clupeaformis. Next base: position 28,669,625 of record NC_059205.1, read on the forward strand.
ATAAAATAAATTAGACATCAAAAGGTTGCAATTGTAAACACAACATCCAAGAGGAAAACAATTAGCCAGCTAGCAACTCCAGCAAAGTTTGCATGTACCTGTAAGTGCAAAATTAAAATCGCCCCCACAATTCCAGTTTTCATTCAGAAGCTCAAGCTAGCAACATCAAAGCAACTTTGTAACGACAGACCTGCTAGTATTTTCAAATCTGTGCCCCTGCGCGTCGTCAGCTGTTGCACAGACAGGCAGACACACTGACAGCCAGGAGCCAATATTATTTACCATTAAGACATGCATTTGTCAGCTAAATGACACTTCTGTATCACTCAATTCTCATTTATAATGAGTCTCGTTTGTAATGAGCGTGAGATAGCTAGATATGTATTGTTGATGTGTTGCTGTAGTCGTGGATGGATCAGAGGAACAGATAGAATGTGTGCGAGATAAATTATCAATAGGCCTATGTCTCATAATTACCTGGAGAAATCTGACCTGCATTTTGTAAACAAAGCTGCTGTACTTATAATTTGTAAAACATTAATTTTTATCATTTTGGAGTGACCCAAATGACAAATTAATATTTCATCTATACATATAGAGATATATTTAACCAGAAAAAAAGTGAAATATTATTTTGGACTTACTAAGTCTGGCTTTATGCTCTACATTGTCATTTGAAATCCTTTAAAACAAATGTATACTGATGGTGCCTGCTGTAATTTACATACAGTACATGTATCCAGTGGTGGAAAAAGTACCCAATTGTCATACTTGAGTAAAAGTAAAGATACCTTAATAGAAAATGAAAGTAAAAGTCTAAAAGTATTTGGTTTTAAATATACTTAAGTATCAAAAGTAAATGTAATTGCACAAATATACTTAAGTATCAAAAGTTAAAGTATAAATCATTTCAAATTCTTTATATTAAGCAGTTAGCTTATGTACGGTTAGCCAGGGGCACAAGCCAACACTCAACGAAGCATGTGTGTTTAGTGAGTCTGCCAGATCAGAGGCAGTAAGGATGGCCAGGGATGTTCTCTTGATTGCGTGAATTTGATCATTTTCCTGTCCTGCTAAACATTCAAAATGTAACAAGTACTTTTGGGTGTCAGGGAAAATGAATGGAGTAAAAAGTAAATTATTTTCTATAGAAATGTAGTAAAGTAAAAGTTGTAAAAAATATATATAAATAGTAAAGTACAGATACCCCCCTCAAAAAACGACTTAAGTAGTACTTTAAAGTATTTTTACTTAAGTACTTTACACCACTGCATGTATCTATGGAGACATTGTCGTTCTCTGCTGTTCTCACCCTGACGCTCTTAGTTTAGTGACAACTCACAGACACGGCCAACGCACTGCTGCCTGCCTAGTAGGATCATCTGTCCTCAGACTGAGTGATTCAGACTCACTGGGTTATTGAATTTATTAAGAGGAAATGCTACTTTCAGGAACTACGGTCAATGTGCATCGCCATCCAATTCCTACCGCATGACTGTGTTTTGGCTGTCTGGTGACTTGCGCATGTCATGTCTTCCTCCCAGAGTGAGAGTTAAACACATAAAGCATCTGTAAAACACAAGGTAGCCATGTCGGATGTGTGATAAAGTCAAGATGTTTATCCAAGAAGCTCATTCATTGTAAACATGTTGATATAGACTTGTACATAGACATTTGAACTAATCAATGCTTACCCTATCATACTACCAGTTGCAATGGAGGAGACATCAGTTAGTCTGTTGACGAAAGCTAAACACTTTGGATGTGTCTCCAGTTAACGCTTCTTGCCATTTCAATATAGATATCAACTTACTTTTTTCAACACGACTGAGAATGCATCGCAAATATTTCATAAAATAGCACTTCTGAATTAGATTACATAAGGCACTCAATTATTTCCCACAAAGGAAAAATAACAGAAGTCAGCAATAGGGGGGTTTCTATTGTCTGTTCCCCCTGGCTAAGTGTTCAGTAATTGTATGGAGATAACGGTGCATTCGTATCCTATCAGTGTTATCTACTTGCCAACTACGTTTAGTCAAAACAATTAGCAACTGGCATGTACAATGCTAACATGCTGTCCAGACCACATTAAGTATTATTAAGACCCTAAGGTCTTAAGTAAAGCCCAATTGTCTCCACTTGGAATCTTTTTCCAATATGTTCGCTTGTGTGTCATTCAATTCTAGTCTAAAAATCAATAATATCTGAGATCGATAGAGTTGAATGTTGTTGCTAACTATGTTGTTATTACTGTTTTAGAGCCTAGGCATCTCATATCTCTAGATTTGTACCAAATACAATGCTCTTAGTTTTAGAGGTGTTCAGAACCAGTTTATTGCTGGCCACCCATTCCAAAACTGACTGCAACTCCTTGTTAAGGATTTCATTGACTTCATTAGCTGTGGTTGCTGACACGTATATGGTTGAATCATCAGCATACATGTACACACAGGCTTTGTTTAATGCCAGTGGCATGTCATTGGTAAAAATACAAAAAAGTAGAGGGCCTAGAGAACTGCCCTGCGGTACACCACACCCTACATGTTTGACATTAGAGAATCTTCCATTAAAGAAAACCCTCTGTGTTCTATTAGATAGATGGCACTGAATCCACGATATGTCAGAGGTTGAAAAACCATGAAACATAAGTTTTCTTAACAACAGGTTATGTTCAATAATATCAAAGGCTGCACTGAAATTAACAGTACAGCTCCCACAATCTTCTTATAATCAATTTCTTTCAACCAATCATCAGTCATTTATGTCAGTGCAGTACATGTTGAGTGCCCTTTTCTATAGCGGAATGACTTTGGCTTCCCTCCAGGCTTTAGGACAAACACCTTCCTCTAGACTTGAGGGAGCCTTCCATCTTAGTTGTCAATGCCAGGAGGTTTGTCATTATTGCTCGATAATAATATTTTTTCCCACCTGTCCCACACTGACTTTAATAAAATTCAAACTTACAATGCTTTTCTTTCATTTATTTTAATTTTTTATGCATGAATACTATGACTCCCTGTTCGTTGTTGGCATTTCCTGCTTAAGTTTGCCCACTTTGCCAATGACGTAATCATTAAAATAATTGGCAACATCGAATGGTTTTGTTTAATTTGTCTTTCTGCCCATAATTTCATTTAAAGTACGCCAATGTTTTTTTCCCCCATAATTCTTTATATCATTGATCTTGGCTTCATAATTCAGTGCTGAAATGGGATCCACTTGAGTGCTGAAATGAGATCCACTGTGCAGCAGACGTATGATTGATTATATGCAGATTAGCTACGGGATTGGTTGTTGAAGAGAAAGCAGTATCATTAGACAGACAGTGTCTCATAGCTTTTTCACTCTGTATTATGTGAATAGGTCAGATTTTAAAGTGCATGTGAAGTGTACACTCTTAGAAATAAAGGAGCATTCAATAACCTTGAGGGGTTCAAAAGATTGCAACTGTGGGGTAACCTTTTCAGGTCAACAAGGTTCCTTGAGGAATCCCTCTGAAAAGGTTCTTAGAGGAATCCCTGTGACATTATGCATATATTTTCGCAAAGTGTCGCAGATTGATGCTTATACGCTGATACTGGGCTGCCTGTGTAAAGTTTCAAACAGGAACCCTTTTTTTTATGGGAGGGGTTCAATTTTGAACCTTTTTAATAATATATTATAGCTGCAGCAGCCTATCAGAAGATTGGAGGCGTGGCTTATTGGAGGTGTGGCTTTTAGATAGTTATTTTGGCACTCTGTAAGAGTAATTGTCATTCCTGTTCCTCATATTACGTTTTTACACTACAAAATTCAATTTTCCTTGAAGATTTATGCATATTACATTATTCTAATATAATATTAAATGAATATTTCAGGATTTTGGCAATGAAGCCCTTTATCTACTTCCCCAGAGTCAAATTAACTCACGAATACCATTTTTATGTCTCTGAGTGCAGTTTGAAGAAATTGCTAATTAGTGTTAGTGCAATTGCTAACTAGCGTTAGCGCAATGACTAGAAGTCTATGGTAACTGCTAGGATGCTAGTAGATACTATAGACTTCTATTAATTTCTTGCATGCTAGTAGATAGCATAGACTTCCAATCATTGTGCTAACACTAGTTAGCATTGGCTGGTGAAACTACCTCTAACGTCCTTCATACTGGATGCAGAGACAGAAAAATAGTATCCATGAGTGCATCTGACTCTTTGGAAGTTGATAAATGGCGTCATTGCCAAAATCCCCAAGTATCCCTTTAACATTGTTGATGACATATACTAATAAAGTGGTAACAATTCCAACATTGGGATTTGCATAGGCTCTTGAGGAACTCATACACCTCTGTAAGCCTCATTACTGCAAAACTGTTAGTGTTCAATCTTAACATGTGATGATAATACAACAGAACAGATTACCCGGAATGACATTTACTCTAACATGTGGCCAAAAACAAATATCTGAAAGCCACGCCCCAACTGAGCCATGCCTCTAGTATTCTGATCTGACCTGCTGAGTCATATCTTAATAACTTAGCATCAACAACCCAACCTGGCTGTTTTTAAAGAAAACAACCCAACTAAGTGACCCAATGCCTGCAACCCAGCAGTTGGGTCATCCAAACAACCAAGCATTTTCAAGAGTGTAGGCTAGGTTGAAGATCCTGTAGCTACAGTGCATTTGGAAAGTGTTCAGACCCCTTGACTTTTTCCTCATTTTGTTATGTAATAGCCTTATTCTAAAATGGATTTAAAAAAAAATCCCCCTCATCAACCTACACACAATACCCCATAATGACAAAGCAAAAACTGTTTTTTAGAAATGTTTCAAATGTATATATATATATATATATATAAAAAAAATCACATTTACATTAGTATTCAGACCACTCAGTACTTTGTTAAAGCACCTTTGGCAGCGATTACAGCCTTGAGTCTTCTTGGGGATGATGCTATAAGCTTGGCAAACCTGTATTTCGGGAGTTTCTCCCATTTCTTCTCTGCAGATCTGTCATCAAGGACCTCTCTGTACTTTGCTCCGTTCATCTTTCCCTCGATCCTGACTAGTCTCCCAATCCCTGCTGCTGAAAAACATCCCCACAGCATGATGCTGCCACCACCATGCTTCAACGTAGGGATGGTGCCAGGTTTCCTCCAGACGTGACACTTGGCATTCAGGCCAAAGAGTTCAATCTTGGTTTCATCAGACCAGAGAATCTTGTTTCTCATGGTCTGAGAGTTCTTTAGGTGCCTTTTGGCAAACTCCAAGCGGGCTGTCATGTGCCTTTTACTGAGGAGTGGCTTCCGTCTGGCCACTCTGCCATAAAGGCCTGATTGGGGGAGTACTGCAGAGATGGTTGTCCTTCTGGAAGATTCTCCCATCTCCACAGAGGAACTCTGGAGCTCTGTCAGAGTGACCATTGGGTTCTTGGTTACCTCCCTGACCAAGGCCGTTCTCCCCCGATTGCTCAGTTTGGCCAGGTGGCCTGCTCTAGGAAGAGTCTTGGTGGTTCCAAACGTCTTCCATTTAAGAATGATGGAGGCCACTGTGTTTTGGGGGACCTTCAATAGTGCAGAATATATACAGTACCAGTCAAAAGTTTGGACACACCTACTCAGTCCAGGGTTTTTCTTTATTTTTACTATTTTCTACATTGTAGAATAATAGTAAAGACATCAATACTATGAAATAACACATATGGAAGCATGTGGTAACCAAAAAGTTGTTAAACAAATCAAAATATATTTAATATTTGAGATTCTTCAAAGTAGCCACCCTTTGCCTTGATGACAGCTTTGCAGACTCTTTACTCCGATCAAGTTGTAGAAACATCTCAAGGACGATCAATGGAAACAGGATGCACTTGAGCTCAATTTCTAGTCTCATAGAAAAGTGTCTGAATACTTATGTAAATAAGGTATTTCTGTTTTTTATTTTTAATACATTTGCAAAAATGTCTAAACCTTTTTTCGCTTTGTCATTATGGGGTATTGTGTGTAAATTGATGAGGACATTTTTACATTGAATCAATTTTAGAAGGAGGCTGTAACGTAACAAAATGTGGAAAAAGCAAAGGGGTCTGAATACTTTCCTAATGGACTGTATGTCTATCAGCGCAGCCAATTCACTATCCTAGTACTTTGTGATAGCCATAACTCAAAATATGCTGATTTCAAAGCTAATTGCCACCAAAACGTTATTAATTCACTTAATCGGTCTATCTCTCCCAAAGGTTATCTATTTCCTCAGCGAACTGACTGTGTGTGTGTGAATAGGGCTCTGACAGCCCACGCACATTTTTATAAAATAAGCTACTTCTATGCAAATGATGTTGAATAGTAGTACAATAAAACAAGTCCCAAATGGAAGGGAAACAAATCATTGTCATCTGTAGCCCCATGAAATCAGCCAAAACAAGCTCAATGCATGCACACACTCCTATTGAATATGCATTCACCTGTATTGTGAATTGGCCTGGGCTACATCTTGATTTACCCAGTTTATCAATAGATGTTTACCATTCAAATAAATAATTACCATTATGTTATGTAGTTAGATTGGTAAAAAAAAAGTCCAATTGATTCTACGATTGTACAATTGATTCATAAATGCATACATGGATGTCTCTGAAAAATTTTGACGGAAAAAATGTCTAATGTAATGATTTGAACTCAAAAGATGCCCAACGATTGAACAGAGCAGTAGCTGAGTTTATCTATCTGGATCAAGTGCCATTCTGTGACTTTGTCTAATACAAGTAAAATTTTTTTTGCTGTGGTATCGTTTTTGGATCATTTTAGTATGGAGTATCGTGATGGTATCGAGTATTGGGTATCGGTATCAAAGTAAACATTCTGGTATCGTGACAACACTAAAGTGTACTAGCAAATGTCCTGGCTGGCACACAAATGTGTGTCACTCTATGTGTGTCATTCATACAGAAAGTATTCACACCGCTTGACTTTTTCCACATTTTGTTGTGTTACAGCGCGTGTCAAACTCATTCCCCGGAGGGCCGAGTGTCTGCGGGTTTTCGCTCTACCCTTATACTTGATTGATTAATTAAGGTCACTAATTAGTAAGGAACTCCTCTCACCTGGTTGTCTAGGTCTTATTTGAAAGGAAAAAACAAAATTAAAAATTAAATAGCGATTTCTTTTTTCTCTTTGCTTAACAAGTCACATAACAAGTTGCATGGACTCCCTCAGTGTGTAATAATAGTGTTTAACATGATTTTTTAACGACTACCTCATCTCTTTACCCAAGACATACAATTATCTATAAGGTCCCTCAGTCGAGCAGTGAATTTCAAATACAGATTCAACCACAAAGACCAGGGATGTTTTCCAATGCCTCACAAAGAAGGGCACCTATTGGTAGATGGGTAAAAATAAATAAAGAAGACATTGAATATCCATTTAAGCTTGGTGAAGTTATTAATTACACTTTGGATGGTGTATCAATACATCCAGTCACTACAAAGATACAGGCGTCCTTCCTAACTCGGTTGCCGGAGAGGAAGGAAACCTTTCAGGAATTTTCACCATCAGGCCAATGGTGACTTTAAAACAGTTATGGAGTTTAATGGCTGTGATAGGAAAACACTGTGGATGGATCAACAACATTGTAGTTACTCCACAATACTAACCTAATTGACAGAGTGAAAAGACGGAAGCCTGTACAGAATACAAATATTCCAAAAAATGCATCCTGTTTGCAACAAGGCACTAAAGTAATACTGCAAAAAATGTGGCAAAGCAATTCACTTTATGCCCTGAATACAAATCCAATAAAACGCATTACTGAGTACCACTCCATATTTTCAAGCATAGTGGTGGTTGCATAATGTTATGGGTATGCTTGTAATCGTTAAGGACTGGGGAGCTTTTCAGGATACAAAATAAACGAAATGGAGCTAAGCACAGGCAAAATCCTAGATCAAAACCTGGTTCATTCTGCTTTCCACCAGACACTGGGAGATTAATTCTCCTTTCAGCAGGACAATAACTTTAAACACAAGGCCAAATCTACACTGGAGTTGCTTACCAAGAGACAGTGAATGTTCCTGAGTGGCTGAGTTACAGTTTTGACTTAAATCTACTTGAAAATCTATGGAAAGACCTGAAAATGGTTGTCTAGCAATGATCAACAACCAATTTTACAGAGCTTGAAGACTTTTGAAAATAATAATTGACAAATTCACAATCCAGGTGTGGAAAGCTCTTATAGACTTGCCCAGAAAGACTCACAGCTGTAAGGTGTTTCTACAAAGTATTGACTCAGGAGTTTAAATTAGATATTTCTGTATTTCATTTTCAATACATTTGCAAAAATGTCTAAAAACGTGTTCACTTTGTCATTGTGGGGTATGGTGTGTAGATCGTTGAGAAAAAAAACATATATTTAATCCATTTTTAACTCAAGCTGTAACACAACAAAAATGTGGAATAAGTCAAGGGGTATGAATAATTTCTAAAGGCACTGTATGTATTACCATTGTTAACATTGATCTAGTGCTATATTGATATTGATTACTGCATTGTTTGGTTTGGAGCTTCCAAGAAAGGCATTTCACTGTCCTTGTGCATGTGACATTAAAACTTTAAACAGGGACTGCTTCCTCTCATTCCCTTCAGAAGTACCCCCTTTTTCCCAGTCACCAAGACTCACTGAGACATTGTGTTGACATTGGAGGGTTTGGCGGGATGAGAAAGGCCTAATATTGTTTGCGAGCGTGATAAACTACTGAAAAAGTGAAGAGGGCAGGAGGAAATGAGGTAGTCTTTAATGGATGTGACACTGAACCAGTACAGTTATTTAATTCACACCACTCCAGCCTAACATTTTAAGTAGTACAAGACTTAAGGGGCATTGTAAAAGGTTTATAAGTCATTTTCAGACAGTTCATTCTTAGTTAACCGGAAAATTCATGGATCATTATAAACCGTTATAGCTTATTGGTTCGTATTGTATGATCTTCATTTTAATGCATTTCGGTGCTATACATTTGCGTGCCAAATAGTGAGTTTATACTGTATATTGAGAGTTAGTTGTGGGCTACTACTGTAAACATACTAAATATTGAGGGGCCATTCATAGTTGAGGACATTTCTTCTCATTCCAGTAGGTGTGAGAAGGTCAACCACTGTCGTCATTACCTGGTCTCTTCGAAAAGCGTGTTTGTGTGATTTTCTCCCCCTGGGATTAACTTGAGATTCCTCACACATAAGTACATTTTTAGGGGCTACACACACTCCTTACACATCATTATCCCAATGAAAATGTAGTTTATTCCTTTACTTATATTTAAAATGCTCTATTAATAAATGTATCTTTGACATATTTCTTATCTTTCTATCGATCTATCTATCTATTACCCAGACATTTATTTTATGTTGACTGACACATAGCAGGGCTTTTGAAAAGGGCCGATTGTCAAGTCTTTAGTTTAATTGGCATGGTAAGGTTATACCATGGCTGTGTTTGACTCAGGAAAGAGCTTGTTTTCTTGACTTTCTTTGACCTTCGCTTTTTTTCTCAACTTTTCCACTTAAAGAATGCAGGAGTGTGAGTAACTCAATGCCACTTTTACACCTCACTGAAAAAGTTACACCACTAACCAGGTTTCCATCCAACGTTTTTATGTGAGTAACTTACATGTCGGATAAAAAATGTCATGACAGGCCTGATGGAAACAGACATTTTTTCGGTAAACTTTCCAAATGTCGACAAAAGAGAAGGTATTTTTGTGTCTGCAAAATTAATTATGCGAGAAATATTGGTGGAAACACTCACTCAGGAAAGCATGCAGTTTATTAGGCTACAGATTAAATAAGTTATGATGCACTTCACAGGGTGGTGAAAGTGCAAGGTGATGAGCTTGATGCTCCTTTCCAATAAATATTGAGGGTCTTATTCTGGTGACATGATCATTGATGCTTAGCTGCCTTTTGACAAATACAAATAATCTTGCTCTTTTGTCCATAATAATCTCATCATGTAGGTAGCTTATCTGCGTCAGGTAGAGCACACGTGGCAATACCAGAGTGGGCACACTCGCTATATACAGTACCAGTCAAAAGTTTGGACACACCTACTCATTCAAAGGTTTTTCTTAATTTTTTTACTATTTTCTACATTGTAGAATAATAGTGAAGACATCAAAACTATGAAATAACACATATGGAATCATGTAGTAACCAAAAAAGTCTTAAACAAATCAAAATATATTTTATATTTGAGATTCTTCAAAGGAGCCACCATTTGCCTTGATGACAGCTTTGCACACTCTTGGCATTCTCTCAACCAGCTTCATGAGGTAGTCACCTGGGATGCATTTCAATTAACAGATGTGCCTTCTTAAAAGTTAATTTGTGGAATTTCTTTCCTTCTTAATGCATTAGAACCAATCAGTTGTGTTGTGACAAGGTAGGGGGGGGGGTATACAGAAGACAGCCCTATATGGTAAAAGACCAAGTCCATATAATGGCAAGAACAGCTCAAATAAGCAAAGAGAAACGAGAGTCCATCATTGCTTTAAGACATGAAGGTCAGTCAATACGGAAACATTTCAAGAACTTTTAAAGTTTCTTCAAGTGCAGTCGCAAAAACCATCAAGCGCTATGATGAATCTGGCTCTCATGAGGACCGCCACAGGAATGGAATACCCAGAGTTACCTTTGCTGCAGAAGATAAGTTCATTAGAGTTACCAGCCTCAGAAATTGCAGCCCAAATAAATGCTTCACGGAGTTCAAGTCACAGACACATCTCAACATGAACTGTTCAGAGGGGACTTTGTGAACCAGGCCTTCATGCTCGAATTGCTGCAAAGAAACCACTACTAAAGGAAACCAATAATAAGAAGAGACCTGCTTGGGCCAAGAAACACAAACAATGGACATTAGACTTTGTTCCAACCGCTTGTCTTTGTGAGACGCGGTGTGGGTGAATGGATTATCTCCGCATGTGTATTTCCCAACGTAAAGCATGGAGGAGGAGGTGTGATGGTGTAGGGGTGCTTTGCTGGTGAGACTGTCTGTGATTTATTTAGAATTCAAGGCACACATACAGTGGCTTGCGAAAGTATTCACCCCCCTTGGCATTTTTCCTATTTTGTTGCCTTACAACCTGGAATTAAAATTGATTTGAGCCACCTTTTGCAGCAATTACAGCTGCATGTCTCTTGGTATGTCTCTATAAGCTTGGTACATCTAGCCACTGGGATTTTTGCAGATTCTTCAAGGCAAAACTGCTCCAGCTCCTTCAAGTTGGATGGGTTCCGCTGGTATACAGCAATCTTTAAGTCATACCACAGATTCTCAATTGGATTGAGGTCTAGGCTTTGACTAGACACTTAAACCACTCGAGTGTTGCTTTAGCAGTATGCTTAGGGTCATTGTCCTGCTGGAAGGTGAACCTCCGTCCCAGTCTCAAATCTCTGGAAGACTGAAACAGGTTTCCCTCAAGAATTTCTCTGTAATTAGCCCCATCCATCATTCCTTCAATTCTGACCAGTTTCCCAGTTCTTGCCGATGAAAAACATCAGGATGGTGTTCTCGGGGTGATGAGAGGTGTTGGGTTTGCGCCAGACATAGCGTTTTCCTTGATGGCCAAAAAGCTCAATTTTAGTCTCATTTGACCAGAGTACCCTTTTCCATATGTTTGGAAAGTCTCCCACATGCCTTTTGGCGAACACCAAACTTGTTTGCTTATTTTTTTCTTTAAACAATGGCTTTTTTCTGGCCACTACTTCCGTAAAGCCCATCCTATGGACAGATACTCCAATCTCTGCTGTGGAGCTTTGCAGCTCCTTCAGGGTTATCTTTGGTCTCTTTGTTGCCTCTCTGATTAATGTCCTCCTTGCCTGGTCCGTGAGCTTTGGTGGGCGGCCCTCTCTTGGCAGGTGTAACAATGTACGCTGGGAGTCGGGAAGCAAGTACAGGGAGTGCATTTAATGATAAATCAACATGGAACAAAACAAGAGTAGCGTACAGACAGGAACAGAGTAACAGAATCAATAACGCCTAGGGAAGGAACCAAAGGGCGTGGTGACACATATAAGGGAGGTAATCAGGAAGGTGATGGAGCCCGGGTGAGTCTGATGAGGCACTGGTGCACGTAATGATGGTGACAGGTGTGCGTAATCAAGAGCAGCCTGGTGACCTAGAAGCCAGAGGGGGAGTATACGTGACAGCAGGTTTGTTGTGGTGCCATATTCTTTCCATTTTTTAATAATGGATTTAAATGGTGCTCCGTGGGATATTCAAAGTTTCTGATATTTTTTTATAACCCAACCCTGATCTGTACTTCTCCACAACTTTGTCCCTGACCTGTTTGGAGAGCTCCTTGGTCTTCATGGTGCCGCTTGCTTGGTGGTGCCCCTTGCTTAATGGTGTTGCAGACTCTGGGGCCTTTCAGAACAGGTGTATATATACTGAGATCATGTGACAGATCATGTGACACTTAGATTGCACACAGGTGGACTTTATTTAACTAATTATGTGACTTCTGAAGGTAATTGGTTGCACCAGATCTTATTTAGGGGCTTCATAGCAAAGGGGGTGAATACATATGCACGCACCACTTTTCTGTTATTAATTTTGTAGAAATTTTTGGAACATTTTTTCATTTCACTTCACCAATTTGGACTATTTTGTGTATGTCCATTACATGAAATCCAAATAAAATCCATGTAAATTACAGGTTGTAATGCAACAAAATAGGAAAAACTTTTGCAAGGCACTGTAACCAGCATGGCTTCCACAGCATTCTGAAGCGATACGCCATCCCATCTGGTTTGGGCTTAGTGGGACTATAATTTGTTTTTCAACAGGACAATGACTCAACACACCTCCAGGCTGTGTAAGGGCTATTTTACCAAGAAGGAGAGTGATGGAGTACTGCATCAGATGACCTGGCCTCCACAATCCCCCAATTGAGATGGTTTGGGATGAGTCGGACGGCAGAGTGAAGGAAAAGCAGCATATGTGCGAACTCTTTCAAGATTGTTGGAAAAGCATTCCAGGTGAAGCTGGTTGAGAGAATGCCAAGAGTGTGCAAAGCTGTCGTCAATGCAAAGGGTGGCTATTTGAAGAATCTCAAATAAAAAATATTTTTTCATTTGTTTAACACTTCTTTGGTTACTACATGATTCCATATGTGTTATTTCATAGTTTTGTGGTCTTTACTATTATTCTACAATGTAGAAAATAGTAAAATTAAAGAAAAACTCTTGAATAAGTAGGTGTGTCCAAACTTTTGACTGGTACTGTATATTGAACATTTGATGGAAATTTAACCGCGAAATGTATTTGTATGTGTCACGTCTACTCCTGCTCCTCCCCTCCGGCATGTGACGACGCCGGAATACTAACCACCGGTCCTGGGATTCATCATTACGCACACCTGGCATCCATCATTACGTGCACCTGCAGATCATTATGATTCACACCTGGACTCCATTACCTTCCTCATTACCTCCCCTTTATATGTCCCTCCTTTACGTTTAGTCCTCAGTCGGTATTGTTCCTGTGTTTTTGCTGTCTCGTTTCATGTTTGTTGTTTTATTAAACGTTTCACCTGCTTCTCGACTCACAGCGTCATTGTTACAGAATACCGACTCAAACCATGGAAGCAGCAGGAAATTCGAATATCTCTCAGACAGTCGATGATCAGTGTTATCTTCTACGTCAACACCATGACCAGCTGGCACAGCTGGGATCGGTTATGGAGGAGGTTATTCGCAGTGTGCAACGTCTCGAACACACCCAGGAGGCGTTGTCTTCATCCAGCAGAGGATACTCTACAACCAGTCGACCCAACGAGCTAGCACATCAGCCCATTCGGCAACCCGCTCAGGTCAGCAATGCCCATTTATCCCTCCCGGATAAATATGATGGTACACCATCAAAATGCAGTGGCTTCCTACTTCAGTGCTCTCTCTATTTTACGTATCGAGGGGAGTCCGGCGTATGCTGTCAGATCCCTACTGGACTCCCGGCGTCATGGGGGTCGGCTCCAGTACCTGGTGGACTGGGAGGGGTATTGCCCAGAGGAGCGGTGTTGGGTTCCGGTGGAGGACATTCTGGATCCCAACATCATCCGTGATTTCCACCTTCGCCGCCCGGACCCGACCCGTTCCTCGTCCTCAGGGTCGTCCCGCGGCGGGTGCCGCGCGTCAGGGGGGTGGGTACTGTCACGTCTACTCCTGCTCCTCCCCTTCGGCGTGCGACGTCGCCGGAATACTAACCACCGGTCCTGGGATTCATCATTACGCACACCTGACATCCATTGCGCGCACCTGCAGATCATTATGATTCACACCTGGACTCCATTACTTTCCTCATTACCTCCCCTTTTATATGTCCCTCCCTTAAGTTTAGTCCTCAGTCGGTATTGTTCCTGTGTTTATGCTGTCTCGTTTCATTTTTGTTGTTTTATTAAACGTTTCACCTGCACCTGCTTCTCGACTCACACCGTCAATGTTACAGTATGGGCACTATGTCATCACGCCCAGCCTTTTATGCACAACAAGTCAATCTGGTGGGAAAATGTGCATAATGTTTTCATACAGACTTTTGAATATTTGCATGAAAATCTGTCGCCAATTGGATGGAAACCTAGCTACTAACACAGATATTTTAATGATGTGTCTCTCTTTGCCATAGGACATTTGGCGGGTCTCTAATGCTCTTTCTAGCAAAGCTAAACCTGTTATTTGGTGTTTTGAATGGCTATTTACATTTGATAGTATACATGTATTGACATTTCTTGACAGGATTACTCATGGCACCATGCTTTATTTTGGAAATAACTTACTAAAAAACTCACTAAAAAGTGTTCATGGGCCAATGCAATTCATATATTTTATTTCAGTATACATTTTGGAGAGATGTTGCTGCTGAAACCAGTACAGCAAGAATAGTGCTGATGGTCTACCTACCAGAAAGTTAAGTCACTGAACTACTCAATCACTGTGCTTCCATATTGTCATATGTAATCTCTTGCATATCCACCGCCACTGACTGCACTGCACATAATTATGTTAAATCATGTCTGTTCTAATATTTGACTTTCCCATAATCATAACTCTCTGAAAGGGGGCATTTACGGAGTTAATACCTGAATCACAGTTTGAACATCATGCATTTAAAGGCCAGGAAAGGCAACCATCTTTATTAATACCTGTATGAAGGAGAGGATTATGTAAATAGGAAAATATATATTGAATATGACTGTACTGATCTTTTGTACAGACAACCTATTGGAGGTATGTTCTTGGTTTTTCATGAAGGCCTGGTAAAGAAATGAAAAGAGCAGTTTTGTCACATGTGGGCAGTTGCCAAGTTTCAAATGCATATCAAGAGACAAAAATATACATGTGGGGGATGGTTATGTTTGAAACTGTAGGCGTGAGTCAAATGGTTTGACCAACCTGCATTAATTATCACTCATTTAGTGCCAACATTTGATAACATAGTCTATCAAATTGTATTTGTCACATACACAGTTTACAGCAGGTATAAAAGGTGCAGTAAAATGCTTAAAGTAGGAGCTAGCAACAGTGTCTGTCGGCACTCTGTTCTGTCGATCCAGGATTGAATTACATCAAATTGTTCCCAAGATACCTATGAACAATATTATTTTGTGTTACAACATGAAACACAAGATATGACATTTGTCTATTTGACCATGAAAATAACACTTTTTGATACGTTTTTAATAATCACTAAGCAAATATCTTGTCCTTTGGGGCTCTTCTTCCCTCTATCCAGCTACTGTATGAATATTCTGCTATAGAATTGTAGAATTCCATGTGGTGAGCATTCCACAACTCCCAGGGTACCTCA
This sequence comes from Coregonus clupeaformis, assembly GCF_020615455.1. Taxonomy (NCBI): domain Eukaryota; kingdom Metazoa; phylum Chordata; class Actinopteri; order Salmoniformes; family Salmonidae; genus Coregonus; species Coregonus clupeaformis. Next base: position 28,685,456 of record NC_059205.1, read on the forward strand.
ATTGCGTTGACTTGTGAAGATTCTCAGCCGTGTTGCTGCCTTCCCCATTGACATAATGTCCTGCAACGCCCTCCCCCACCGGCAGTGCAAGAGATAGCATTTCAAACACTCAGGGTAACCCATGACATATGCTGACATATCCACCTCACAGCCCTCATCACAACATCAAATAGGCTTTAAAATAAACAATTTCTCAGATCAAGGCAGCGGCTGAGATCTGTCGTTACTAGGAATCCTCCTCAGTTGTGATCCAGTTGTTGTTGACGTGATTTGGAGTTCTAGTTTTGGGCAGGACCAACCCTCTCTCCTTGCCTGGCTCATGGCTTAAATGCAGAGAGGAAGGAGCATTTCTTAAAAGGACCTTTATTAGTTTCATTGCAAACCTCTGGGGCTTATGGGTTTGTAAGTATGCAGTTCACAGCTCCCAGATTTTCCAGCAGTAGCAAGAGTAAGAAATCCTCTCATTTCAGCACATTGAGCCAATTCAAATTCAGATAACAGCGAGAGGCTTTGCCTAGATTGCTGCAAAAGCTCCATGGCATATAGCGCATGATCCAATGAGAACAGAAAATGTCCAAGCTGTTGCAAAGCTTACAGTCTGATCTGGTGATCCATGTTTTTGTCTGGGGAATACATTGTAATTTCTAGGGTTAAATGGTACTTACATTAGTCTGGCTAACACCTAACTCCAAGTCCTCCTGACTTCAGAATCTGGAAAGGCTGTTTTGATATTGTCGGCACGATGCCTCGATAATGGAGGGGGATGTGCTTTTACTGGTTGGTTATTTTTGTCTTTCTCACTCAAACACCCACACACACAGCCATACACAGCCCCTGAGCTCCACCCTTTCCATTACAAGTGTTGAATTTTCAAATCCAAACAATGAGATGTCTCAACCCCCCAGGAAAAAAACAACCTTTTGAGAGAACCAATCGATGCTTCAGCTAGATTTCTGAGCGAATACTGCATTTACAATGGCCTCCTGTCTAGACCAGTGTGTCACAGCTCTTCCTCTGCTGTGAGTCACATGAGTCGCGTCAGCTAGGTTATACTTAAATAGCATTATATTAAAAATATGAATGATCAGGATGGTGCATTGCATGACAAAAGGTCCAAACACAATTTGAAGTGCTCCCTCTCTGTGGGGAAGACACATTATCCCTGTGACTATGAATGTGTCCTTGAATCATCGGGAGCAACCACTCGTGATGCACATAGGTTTGAAAATAAATGTATCAATATAATGGTCGTAAGAAGGGTCGTTCCACCGATTCGGTGCCTTTTGAGAAGTGTTACCGTACTTTTATTTCAGCTCATTTTAACATTCTGTCATAAAGAGCACATGAAAAGTTTCATTACAAAACACTTTATATCAATTTTCAGAAATGTTGTTAAATGAGCTTTTATTGTTTAAAGAAATTAGATTGGTGTGTTTTTTCACTTATCTAATGTTAGCATGGGGTTGTTCAATGACAGAGATGTATTTGTTTAAAATCTATGATGTTTTTTTTTGCAAAATGCTATATATCTGCCTCACTCAGAGAAATTCAAATCAAATCAAATTGTATTGGTCACATACATGTGTTTAGCAGATGTTATTGCGGGTGTATCGAAATGCTTGTGTTTCTAGCTCCGACAGTGCAGTATATCTAACAAGTAATATCTAACAATTTCACAACATATACCCAATACACACAATTCTAAGTAAAGCAATGGAATTAAGAATATATACAGTTGAAGTCGGAAGTTTACATACACTTAGGTTGGATTCATTAAAACTTGTTTTTCAACCACTCCACAAATTTCTTGTTAACAAACTATAGTTTTGGCTAGTCGGTTAGGACATCTAATTTGTACATGACACAAGTAATTTTTCCAACAATTGTTTACAGACAGACTATTTCACTTAGAATTCACTGTATCACAATTCCATTGAGTCAGAAGTTTACATACACTAAGTTGACTGTGCCTTTAAACAGCTTGGAAAATTCCAGAAAATGATGTCATGGCTTTAGAAGCTTCTGATAGGCTAATTGACATCATTTGAGTCAATTGGAGGTGTACCTGTGGATGTATTTCAAGGCCTACCTTTAAACTCAGTGCCTCTTTGCTTGATATCATGGGAAAATCAAAAGAAATCAGCCAAGACCTCCGAAAAAAAATTGTAGACCTCCGCAAGTCTGGTTCATCCTTGGGAGCAATTTCCAAACGCCTGAAGGTACCACGTTCATCTGTACAAACAATAATACGCAAGTATAAACACCATTGGACCACGCAGCCTTCATACCGCTCAGGAAGGAGACGCGTTCTTGTGGGCAGAACTGAAAAAGCGTGTGCGAGCAAGGAGGCCTACAAACCTGACTCAGTTACACCAGCTCTGTCAGGAGGAATGGGCCAAAATTCACCCAACTTATTGTGGGAAGCTTGTGGAAGGCTACCCGAAACGTTTGACCCAAGTTAAACAATTTAAAGGCAATGCTACCAAATACTAATTGAGTGTATGTAAACTTCTGACCCACTGGGAATGTGATGAAAGAAATAAAAGCTGAAATAAATCCTTCTCTCTACTATTATTCTGACATTTCACATTCTTATAATAAAGTGGTGATCATAACTTGGGAGACAGAGTTTAACAGTCTGATGGCCTTGAGATAGAAGCTGACCTCGCTTTCTGGATGATAGCAGGGTGAACAGGCAGTGGCTCGGGTGGTTGTTGTCCTTGATGATCTTTTTGGCCTTCCACTGACATCGGATGCTGTAGGTGTCCTGGAGGGCTGGTAGTTTGCCCCAGGTGATGCATTGGGCAGACCGCACCACCCTCTGGAGAGCCCTACTAAAATTAGTAGTACTGCTAGGTTTTGCACAGTCAAATGTTACAAATAACTACGTTTTTAATAAAGAAATGTACAAATGATACATTTTTGACATCAATATTGGAAGAAAAAAATAAAAATAATAATTCAATACAGTAATATGAGATCTTTATGTAAAACATTTACAATTGACATTTTGGCCATTTAGCAGATGCTCTTGTCCAGAGCGATTTACGGCGAGTGCGTTCATCTTAAGATAGCTAGGTGAGACACCCACATATCACAGTCAAATATACAGGATACAAACATTCCATTCCAGCTAAACAATGGATATATAGCATTTTGCAAAAAAATATAAAAATGTTCATGTACATCTCAAATCTATGAATAAGAAATCTGAGAACAGCAATATGTTATACACACAGGAAGTTACCCATAAGCAATTATTTCTGATGAAAAAACGCAAATGTGGAAAAATTGGTGCATAAGCATTTTGGAAATAAACTATTCACATGTTTAACTTATAATAATAATATAATAATATAATAATATATAATAACTTAATAAAGAAATATGTGTTCCCATCTCAAAAGGTTAAATAAATAAAAAATACTATAGAAAGTGCCTATTAAGTGCCAAATAAAGTAACACGGTTGACCATAACAGGGTTGACGAGTTCATCTTAAATCAGCCATAAATCCCCTCGTGACAGGGGCAATGGAAGCTTCTTGTGTGCAAGAAAGAGTGGCAATTGAATGCAAGCTTCACAAAAAAATATGAAATTGCTAAAACATTTCTAGCCTGTCTATCTATGGGTAACAGGGTTGACGTGTTATGCTCGAAACTTACACTATGATTTGACTATTAGATAGATGTTCAATGTTTCTTAAAACAAATATTTAAGAAGGAATAGTTTCACCATATTAAAACAAGAATTCAGTTCATGTAACAGGGTTGATCTTAGAATGAGGGAAAGACATAAAGGAATCACTAGTCACATTAAATAAATAATAATCTTCAGAAATTATTTTGTCAAAGCAACAAAATAATTAGTGCTTTACAATGATGGTAAAACTTGAAGACATTTTTTGATTAAGTGGGTTGAAATCTTCCTAGAAGTGACACAGGGTTGAATTGTGTCACTTTAGCAAGCCTTTATTCATATTAGAAATCAGTTTTATTGAATTATCCATGTGGTCTTTATTCAAGGGCACTTCATTTAATATAACAGGCTTTGAAAATGCAATATTGTTGCACAATTTCTACTTAAAATACCAAAGAGTCGCAAAAGGCACTCATTTCGTGGAACGACCCAGAAACACCACATCGTTTCAGTGATGTTGTAGGAAAACACTGAGTCTCATTTATCCCGGGCAGTGGGCGGCTTCATGCCTAGACATTAATGTATGCTTAGACCATACAGTGTACTGTACATTTGTGTTATCAACTTGTCCAGTACCTCGAAGAACACATTCCAGCACACTGTTGCCTTTTGACTTAGACTGCTGCTTTTTCTCTAGGAACCCTAGTCATTTCTGGTCGATTATAAATACAAGGTTTCAAAGGCTTCAATACCAGTGTCCTTCTAGTATATGGAAAGTGGAAAAGCCTATGCTGAAAGGACATTAGCAGTACACTTAATTGGAATCTGCCATGTACAGTTCAAGCATACAATGCTGTATGTAGACTCTTAGAAAAAAGGGTTCCAAAAGGTTCTCCGGCTGTCCCCATAGGATATTCATGTTTGGTTCCAGGTAGAACTAGAGCTGTGGCGGTCATGACATTTTGTCAGCCGGTTATTGTCATGTAAAAGACTGCCGGTCTCACGGTAATTGACCGTTAATGAACATAAACACATTGAGCATCTCCAGGCCTCCACGCGTAGCACTACAAGCCGCATACAGTGAGGGAAAAAAAGTATTTGATCCCCTGCTGATTTTGTACGTTTGCCCACTGACAAAGACATGATCAGTCTATAATTTTAATGGTAGGTTTATTTGAACAGTGAGAGACAGAATAACAACAACAAAATCCAGAAAAATGCATTTGCATTTTTATGAGGGAAATAATTATTTGACCCCTCTGCAAAACATGACTTAGTACTTGGTGGCAAAACCATTGTTGGCAATCACAGAGGTCAGACGTTTCTTGTAGTTGGCCACCAGGTTTGCACACATCTCAGGAGGGATTTTGTCCCACTCCTCTTTGCAGATCTTCTCCAAGTCATTAAGGTTTCGAGGCTGACGTTTGGCAACTCGAAACTTCAGCTCCCGCCACAGATTTTCTATGGGATTGAGGTTTGGAGACTGGCTAGGCCACTCCAGGACCTTAATGTGCTTCTTCTTGAGCCACTCCTTTGTTGCCTTGGCCTTGTGTTTTGGGTCATTGGCATGCTGGAATACCTTTCCACAACCCATTTTCAATGCCCTGGCTGAGGGAAAGAGGTTCTCACCCAAGATTTGACGGTACATGGCCACGTCCATCGTCCCTTTGATGCGGTGAAGTTGTCCTGTCCCCTTAGCAGAAAAACACCCCCAAAGCATAATGTTTCCACCTCCATGTTTGACGGTGGGGATGGTGTTATTGGGGTCATAGGCAGCATTCCTCCTCCTCCAAACACGGCGAGTTGAGTTGATGCCAAAGAGCTCCATTTTGGTCTCATCTGACCACAACACTTTCACCTAGTTCTCCTCTGAATCATTCAGATGTTCATTGGCAAACTTCAGATGGCCCTTTATATGTACTTTCTTGAGCAGGGGGACCTTGCGGGCGCTGCAGGATTTCAGTCCTTCACGGCATAGTGTGTTACCAATTGTTTTCTTGGTGACTATGGTCCCAGCTGCCTTGAGATCATTGACAAGGTCCTCCTGTGTAGTTCTGGTCTGATTCCTCACCGTTCTCATGATCATTGCAACTCCACGAGGTGAGATCTTGCATGGAGCCCCAGGCCAAGGGAGATTTACAGTTATTTTGTGTTTCTTCCATTTGCGAATAATCACACCAACTGTTGTCACCTTCTCACCAAGCTGCTTGGCGATGGTCTTGTAGCCCATTCCAGCCTTGTGTAGGTCTACAATCTTGTCCCTGACATCCTTGGAGAGCTCTTTGGTCTTGGCCATGGTGGAGAGTTTGGAATCTGATTGATTGCTTCTGTGGACAGGTGTCTTTTATACAGGTAACAAGCTGAGATTAGAAGCACTCCCTTTAAGAGTGTGCTCCTAATCTCAGCTCGTTACCTGTATGAAAGACACCTGGGAGCCAGAAATCCTTCTGATTGAGAGGTGGTCAAATACTTATTTCCCTCATTAAAATGCAAATCAATGTATAACATTTTTGACATGCGTTTTTCTGGATTTTTTTGTTGTTATTCTGTCTCTCACTGTTCAAATAAACCTACCATTAAAATTATAGACTGATCATTTCTTTGTCAGTGGGCAAACATACAAAATCAGCAGGGGATCAAATTCTTTTTTCCCTCACTGTAAGCTCTAATATGCTTATGTATGTTTTGAATTACTCATCACCTTAGAAAGCGTTGTCCATTTCGTTTTGTTAGGCTTTGAAACAACATCCACAGCGACCATGTTTTCCACTCAGTTTCAACCTGTTGTTGAACTTCTTTCTTCAAATTGATCAATCACGTTGAGGTGAGTTTTAAAAGCACAATACTGTTCTGATGATAAGTGTTTGATGTGATTTTCGTTTGGCATTTGCATTGATTTCAGAGTGGTTAGAGGGACAATAAGAGCCCTGAGGACCAGGCCATTAGCGACCTGATGGTCGTTAGCGAGTTGGGTACTACCAACGCATGTCCAGAGTGCATAAGAGGAGATTACTGTGACTCAATGGTCACGTGGAATTTTACTGCGGTCATGACTCATGACTGCCGGTGTGGTAGAACCCTTTTTGTTTTCAGGTAGAACCCTTTCGTGTTCCTCTGTGGAAAGGGTTCTCCATGGAACCCAAAAGGGTTCTACTTAGAACCAAAAAGGGTTCTTCAAAGGGTTCTCCTATGTGGACAGCCGAAGACCCATTTTATGTTCTAGAAGGCACCTTTTTTTATAAGAATGTAAAAGTATGGCTTGAAAGGACCAATGCTATGAACATATCTACACATCAATGATTCCCACTGTGTTTTCATTGGTAAGTATATTGACATTTAATTTGGTCCATTACTTTTATCATAGCTGTAGGGAATACTGGTTTTCAAATCAAAGATTATTGGTCACCTACACAAATTTGCAGGTGTTATATCAGGTGCAGCTAAATGCGTATGTTACTAGCTTAAACAGTGCCGGAGAATATCTCGCAAATACGATACAAATGGTCAAATCAAAACAAGAAATCAAGAAATAACAATCCGAAGTAGATACAGAAAGTATTCATACCCCTTGACTCATTCCACATTTTGTTGTGTTACAGCCTGAATTCAAAATAGATAACATAGAAACATGGTTTTAGAAATGTTTGCAAATTTATTTAAAATGAAATACAGAAATATGTAATTTACATTTACATTTACATTTTAGTCATTTAGCAGACGCTCTTATCCAGAGCGACTTACAGGAGCAATTAGGGTTAAGTGCCTTGCTCAAGGGCACATTTACGTAATTTAGCAGACGCTCTTATCCAGAGCGACTTACAAATTGGTGCATTCACCCTATAGCCAGTAGGATAACCACTTTACACTTCTTCTTTTTTTTTTTTTTTTTTTTTTTGGGGGTAGAAGGATTACTTTATCCTATCCCAGGTATTCCTTAATGAGGTGGGGTTTCAAATGTCTCCGGAAGGTGGTGAGTGACTCCGCTGTCCTGGCGTTGTGAGGGAGCTTGTTCCACCATTGGGGTGCCAATTTACATTAAATATTCACACCCCTGAGTCAATACATGTTAGAATCACCTTTGGCAGTGATTAAAGCTGTGAGCCTTTCTGGGTAAAGTCTCTAAGAGCTTTTCACACCTGGATTGTACATTATTTGCACATTTATTCTTTTACAAATTCTTCAAGCTCTGTCAAGTTGGTTGTTGATCATTGCTAGACAGCCATTTTCAAGTCTTGCCATAGATTTCTAAGCCGATTTAAGTCAAAACTGTAACTAGGCCACTCAGGAACATTCAATGTCATCTTGGTAAGACATTCCAGTGTATATTTGGCCTTGTGTTTTAGTTTATTGTCCTATTGAAAGGTGCATTTGTCTCCCAGTGTGTTGGAAAGCAGACTGAACCAAGTTTTCCTTTAGGATTTTGCCTGTGCTTAGCTCTATTCCATTAATTTTTATCCTAAAAAACTCCCTAGTCCTTGCCGATGACAAGTACACACAAAACGTGATGCAGCCACCACCATGCTTGAAAATATGAAGAGTGGTACTCAGTTATGGATTGTGTTGGATTTGCCCCAAACATAACTCTTTGTATTCAAGACATGAAGTTAATTTCTTTGCCACATTTTTTTGCAGTTTTACTTTAGTGCCTTATTGCAAACAGGATGCATGTTTTGGAAAATGTTTATTCTGTACAGGCTTCCTTCTTTTCACTCTGTCATTTAGGTTGGGATTGTGGAGTAACTACAATGATGTTGATCCATCCACAGTCTTCTCCTATCACAGCCATTAAACTCTGTAACGGTTCTAAAGTCACCATCGGCCTTATGGTGAAATCCCTGTGCTGTTTCCTTCCTCTCCAGCAACTGAGTTAGGAAGGACGCCTGTATCTTTGTAGTGACTGGGTGTACTGATGCATCATCCAAAGTGTAATTAATAACTTCACCATGCTCAAAGGGAATTCAGTGTCTGCTTTTTTTTACCCATCTACCAATTGGTGCCCTTCTTTGTGAGGCATTGGAAAAAAAAGAAGGATTACTGTTATACTATTCCAGGTATTCCTTAAAGAGGTAGGGTTTCAAGTGTCTCCGGAAGGTGGTCAGTGACTCCGCTGTCCTGGCGTCGTGGGGTAGCTTGTTCCACCATTGCGGTGCCAGAGCAGTGAATAGCTTTGACTGGGCTGAGCGGGAACTGTGCTTCCGTAGAGGTAGGGGGGCTAGCAGGCCAGAAGTGGATGAGTGTAGGGTGTAGGGTCTGATCAGAGCCTGAAGGTGAGGAGGTGCCGTTCCCCTCACAGCTCCGTAGGCAAGCACCATGGTTTTGTAGTAGATACAAGCTTCAACTGGAAGCCAGTGGAGTGTGCGGAGGAGCGGTGTCACGCCCTGGCTCTGGGGACTCTTGTATGTTGAGCCAGGGTGTTAGTTTCTTTGTGTAGTGTCTATGTTTCGTTTCCTATGTTCTGTTCTAGGTTATGTGTTTCTATGTTGGCCGGGGTGGTTCTCAATCAGAGGCAACGAGAATCAGCTGTTGCTTGTTGTCTCTGATTGGGAACCATACTTAGGCAGCCTTTTGTGCTCTTGTGATTCGTGGGATCTTGTTCCGTGTAGGGATCAGACTCCTGAGTGGCGCAGTGGTCTAAGGCACTGCATCGCAGTGCTAACTGTGCCACTAGAGATCCTGGTTCGAATCCAGGCTCTGTCGCAGCCGGCCACGACCGGGAGACTCATGGGCGGCGCACAATTGGCCCAGCGTCGTCCAGGGTAGGGGAGGGAATGGCCGGCAGGGATGTAGCTCAGTTGATAGAGCATGGCGTTTGCAATGCCAGGGTTGTGGGTTCGATTCCCACGGGGGGCCAGTATAAAAAAAAAATGTATTCACTAACTTTAAGTCGCTCTGGATAAGAGCGTCTGCTAAATGACTAAAATGTAAATGTTTGTGTATGACCGAGGACTTCACGTGTTGTTTTGTTATTTGTATCGTGTTGCTAAATACACTATTAAAGAGATGTACGCATATCACGCTGCGCCTTGGTCCACTCATTATGACGATCGTGACAAGCGGGGTGACATGAGAGAACTTGGGAAGATTGAACACCAGACGGGCTGTAGCGTTCTGGATAAGATGTAGGGGTTTAATGGCACAGGCAGGGAGCCCAGCCAACAGCGAGTTGCAGTAATCCAGACGGGAGATGACAAGTGCCTGGATTAGGACCTGTGCCGCTTTCTGTGTAAGGTAGGGTCGTACTCTGCGAATGTTGTAGAACATGAACCTGCAGGATCGGGTCACCGCTTTGATGTTAGCGGAGAACGACAGGGTGTTGTCCAGGGTCACACCAAGGTTCTTTGCACTCTGGGAGGAGGACACAATGGAGTTGTCAACCGTGATGGCGATATCATGGAGCGGGCAGTCCTTCCCCGGGAGGAAGAGCAGCTCCGTCTTGCCGAGGTTCAGCGACATCCACACTGATATGTCTGCCAGACATGCAGAGATGTGATTCGCCACCTGGTTATCAGAAGGATGATAGCTGTTTCTCAGTCTCTCGGTCCCGGCTCTGATGCACCTGTACCATCTCTGTCTGCTAGATGGTAGCAGAGTGTACAGTGGCTCAGGTGGCTGAGGTCCTGAGGTCTTCTTGGCCTTCCTTTGACAACGAGTTCTGTAAATGTCCTGGAGGGCAGGCAATGTGCCCCCGGTGATGCGTTGGGCTGACCGCACCACCCTCTGGAGAGCCATGCTGTTGAGGGCGGTGCAGTTGCCATACCAGGGGTTGATGCAGCCCGACAGAATTCTCTCAATCGTTCATCTGTAGATGTTTGTGTGGGTCTTAGGGGTCATGCCAAATTTCTTCAGCCGCCTGATGTTTTGAATCAATTCTCATTTGGAATCAAAATGAATTAAAAGTATTCATTATACATTAATAGGATTTTTGCAAAGTCTGCCAACAAATTTACATGTGATGATTTCTTTATTTCCCGGTAGGCTAGTTATAATAATCTACTAATGGCCCTGTCTTGTTTGTTACGCATCTGAAGTTGGGTGACAGTGCATCTTGTCCTTCTATATGGTCGGCTGTTTCTCACCATCAGGGCTCCTCCATATTTTTCAACGCCTGGCTGCAATGCTGTGTGATAAGCACTTGAAAATAAATGATTGCAGTCAAGTCAAAACATGACAGCCGTTGCACTCCGTTTTCTGGCCTTCAGGTAGAAATTCTCCAATGAAGATTCATAGAAGGCATCAAATAGTTTGAGTGTTACCATTTGATAGTATGTCTGAAATTTTGTTTTCTCTAATGTTTAGTAAAAACTCCATGCTTTCTCCTTATAGCCAAGCTATTTTTGCTGGCCCCTCTAGTAATGCCATAGGGCCAATGCAACATATGCAAATTGTAGGGAGTTACATGCCACCCTGTCTTAACATTACTACAGTGGTTGTTTATCTTATTCTTGAGATAAGATGTCCTCTTCATCTGCTTCAACAAGAGCATAGGACTAAACAGGTATTCATCTGCAGTTTGCAAAATCTATCACAAATACATTACAGTTTTAACCAGGGATGCATCAATAAGGAAAATCCGGGCCGATAAGATAGGTGCACTGGTGGCAGATCATTTTGGCCATTTTGTACAATATTGACCTAGAATATAGACTATAAAAATGACTATCGGCCAATACTGCCGATAATTAACACCTGATGCAATGCATCTGTAATTGTAGCATTGAACCCGTTGTGTTTACTCTCCATGGTCAGCGTCTATTCAAGGGTCAAATATAAAAATAAAAATATATCATAGCACACTGAGCTTTATTACTGGAATACCAGAATACCAGAAAGTTGGTTGGCCCTCTTTGATGTCACGTAAGTTGATACATTGCTATGTTTTCATTTATAAAGCCCTTTACATAAAGTCCCACTGTACCTAACATCATTACTACACTTTAGACATAAGAGTTACCACAGTATAAACAGATACTGGGATGGTTAACTCTGGAAGTTCCTTTTGTCTCTACTGAGTTAGGTAAATCAGCTTTTAGTTTCTTGCACCTTATTTGTCGAACAATCTTCAACATGTTCTTACATTTTATGTTCTGGTGACTCTAGGGCAAATTCAGAAAGCTGATTGAGGACCTTATTACTTATGAATGTGTTTGTTTTTCATGACTGTGTTTTTCTTTCTGCTTGCATTTATATTTTGATCTGTGCATTTTCTGTAATTGATGTAATTCATCTGTAAAATAGACCTTGGTCTCAGTATAACTCCCTGATAAAATAAAGGTTAAACATTTCATAAAATAGACAACAGACTGAAGGAACATGCATCACATAAATATAAGTGATGCCTCATAGTGCAGGCTAGCTGTCCTGCTGAGCTTTGCGCTCTTTCTCAATTTGAGCTTTCACATAAATAAACCCTTTTTGATTTGGCTCCTCAATTTTAGTGGATGTAGCACAGCTCCTCTGCAAGCACTCCAGGCTCCGTTTGACCTTGCCATCAAGGTTCGCTTGCAAAAGACCCTTCAACAAGCTAATCAAACAGGCGGGATGTTTGGGGAACAAGAGACACCTCGGATAATTAAGCAGACGTTGATTATCCTCCAATATGGGATGCAGGCAGTCACAATTAGGGGCATTACACAAACGCCTGGCCCTGCTCTGCTCCTCTGCAGGAGGTTGTGCCCTTGGATGACCAGTGCAAATTCCTAATTTTTCATGCAAGGGTTGGGGCGTCAAACAGTTTCAGGGAATTGATTGTGCCATGTACTTGGCCCATTCAGAAATATAAGATGATGGTGAAGAAGTCTACAACATGTCTTGATTGATATGACAGTTTCATGTGAGGATTGTGGAGGATAAAGATAGATGGTGCAAATCATTCCAACAGTCATTTTTCTCCATTATGGGCTTGGGCAATTTGGCATCGCACTGTTGCTTTTTATTAGGTTATCACTAATCAAATATTCCACACAGACCGTTACTAATGTGTTTAGCACAAAATACATAATAGGGGTAAAAAGTTGAGATTGCCAACAAACTTTTGTATGTGCAAAGATCTTTTAGTATTAGCTCAGCTATATTGACATTTTTCATTCCTGAATTCTACTTTTGGACATGTGCAATCCATGTATTCTGAGAAGCATGAACAAAGACAACATCAAACACATTCTGAGGAATTTTCTAATAAATATGAACTGAAAGAGCATGCTTGAATTAAATTAACCTTAATGTACTGTAGGTAGTTGTTCATTCATCTGGAATCTTCTCTGGAGCATGACCTAATGCTCTCAGGGGGAAAATAGCTTAACATTTTAGAATGTCCTACAGTGTTCTTCCTCTGGTTAATACTACCTGACCACACATGGTGTCTGAACAATCTTTTATAAACACTGATTGCACTGAGTGCCCAATGAACAGACATAGAACACTTTTGGGAACACAACACTTTACTTAACACTGAGAGGTCAGAACGTTATTACTTGTTCTAGGCATTTATGAGCCTTTATAATGTCTAATTATGAGGCTTATTATAGTATGTCTCTATGTAGAAAATGCATTATAATTGTTTGCTTTAACACTGGAAAGTGTTACCAAGCTTTTTAAAACAGGCATCCTAGAAATGTGTAAAATCCCCTCTAAAAATGACAAGCGTGAGCAATCAGTATGATACCGCTCAGCTGCCATGGCCGTTGGAGGTCTTTTCATATGGTTAAAGGGTCGACACTGGATGACATACCAGTGTATCACATCTATTTAGTCTTCTAAAGGTGTTGCTGTGCTGCCTGAGACACCTCTCTATTGTAGTATCTGGCAAGACAACCCTCTATTGTAGTAACAATGCTGACAACCCTTTCAGAATCACTTTCAGAGCGGTAGAGGTACAGGAGATGCAGAAGTGCGACAAACTACTGTATGTCCATTTAAACGTGAACTGTTGCAATTTCAGTGAAAGCAGCAACCCTCTCATTCAATCCATTGGGTTGAAGACAAACCAATCACAACTAAGAGACTAACCTGGAATGATAATGTGTTGCCCCACATACAAGTTGAATTAGACATAGCTAGCAGCAGAATGTTGATTGGTCATATTGTGGACTGCGATTGGCATAATGGAAAATCTGCTGGAATGAAAAAGGAAGTGAAAGACATTGGTCTCAAATTATGACAAAGCTGGACGTGTGAATGTTGAAAACAAGTCATGATGAAACTTGAACCAGGTTGGGATATTTTAAAGGGAGTTGTGGTGAACCTTTGAGCTCACCTGTCCTGGCACTAGACTTTCATTCACTGTCATCATTCATTTATGGTATTTTTTATTAGGTTCATAAAAAACAGTACCTGTGGAAAGCTTTCAGACATTTCAGGAGTCTTCCTTCCCCTCTTGATGTGTTATTTTTCTTATTTTTTTACGTAACTAACTTTAAAAATGTATGAATCCATTAGAACTCACTTGCAGTCCATCTGTGGTAAATATTGTTGCGTCAGGCTTTGTGGCTCACCTAGTTCTTTTTCACAATAAGGTCATGGCTATGTGCAAACAATTCATTGAGTTTGGTCCACAATAGTCTCTTTCCCCTGTTATATATATTACATATTACTTGTTCCGTTTAAACAAAGTAACACATTACTTTACAATATTACTTTGTGTGGAAAGCAACACGTTATATTACTTTACGTTACTTTCATGAAAAAAAATCTAAATCTCACCGTTTGTTTGACTGTCGTAGGGAGCAAGGCGAGCTGCGAGCACTCTACCAAAGATAGGCTACTTACTAACTCAGGTTTGATCACTAGTTTCTGTGCTGCTTAATTAGCCATATACACCGAGTATACCAAATATAGGGTGAGGGTGAAAAACCCAGCAGCATTGCAGTTCTTGACACAAACCGGTGCGCCTGCCACCTACTATCATACCCCGTTCAATGGCACTTAAATATTTTGTCTTTCCCATTCACCCTCTGAATGGCACACATACCCAATCCATGTCTCAATTGTCTCAAGACTTAAAAATCCTTCTTTAACCTGTCTCCTCCCCTTCATCTACACTAATTGAAGTGGATTTAACCCATAACAGTCTAAGCACTACTAAGCTATATAGAGTTGTTTTAAGAAGGTCATACCAAGGATAATTTTACTATTTGATTTTGAATTTTAAGACCCCTTGAAGTATCAAAAATACACTACATGGCCAAAAGTACTGTATGTGGACACCCCTTCAAATGAGTGGATTCGGCTATTTCAGCCATACCCGTTGCTGACAGGTGTATAAAATTTAGCACAGCGCCATGCAATCTCCATAGACAAACATTGGTAGTAGAATGGCCCATACTGAAGAGCTCAGTGACTTTCAACGTGGCACCGTCATAGGTTGCCACCTTTCCAACAAGTAACATTTCTGCCCTGCTAGAGCTGCCCCAGTCAACTGTAAGTGCTGTTATTGTGAAGTGGAAATGTCTAGGAGTAACAATGGCTCAGCCGGGAAGTGGTAGGCCACACAAGCTCACAGAACGGGACTGCCGAGTGCTGAAGTACGTAGCGCTGTCATTTTCGTTAAGGAACGGGTCAGACCAAGGCGCAGCGTGATATGCGTACATGTTTATTTTAATGAATAAACAACCGCCAAAACAATAAACAAACAAAACGTGAAGTCCAAGGTAGAACACAAAACATACCTACACGGAACAAGATCCCACAACCCACTAGTGCCAATAGGCTGCCTAAGTATGGGCCCCAATCAGAGACAACGAGCTACAGCTACCTCCGATTGGGAACCACACCGGCCAACATAGAAATACACATAATAGAACACCAACATAGAAATACACAACATAGAACATACACACCCTGACTCAACATATACGAGTCCCCAGAGTCAGGGCGTGACAGTACCCCCCCAAAGGTGCGGACTCCGACCGCACAACATAAACATAACAGGCTAGGGGCCGGGTGGGCATTCCGCCTCGGAGGCGGATCCGGCTCAGGGCGTGACGACCACTTACTCTCCGCCTCCCTGTTGCGCCCCTGGTCTGGTCTGGACCTCGGCGCGCTGCTTCCCCTCTCCTTCCTCCCACGAAGTACCAAGCCCTGTCTGGACCCTGGTGTGGGAGACCCCGAACCTGGAGAGGGGCTGACGTCTGGGTCTGGACTGGAGCCGCTGACCGGAGCTGGACCTGGCACCGGTGGAGCGGACTGCACAGGCTCCGGACTGGAGCCGCTGACCGAAGCTGGCCTGGGCACCGGTGGAGCGGACTGCTCTGGCTCTGGAGTGGAGCCGCTGACCGGAGCTGGACTGGAACCCGGTGAAGCGGATTGCTCTGGCTCCGGAGTGGAGCAGCTGACCGGAGCTGAACTGGGCACCGGTGGAGCGGACTGCTCTGGCTCCGGAGTGGAGCAACTGACCGGTGCCGGACCAGGCACCGGTGGAACAGGCACGGGCCGTGCCGGACACACGCACCACTGGCTTGGTGCGAGGGGCAGGAACAGGCCGGGCCGGGCTGGCGACGCGCACCACTGGCTTGGTGCGAGGGACAGGAACAGGCCGGGCCGGGCTAGCGACGCGCACCACTGGCTTGGTGCGAGGGATAGGAACAGGCCGGGCCGGGCTGGCGACGCGCACCACTGGCTTGGTGCGAGGGACAGGAACAGGCCGGGCCGGGCTGGCGACGCGCACCACTGGCTTGGTGCGAGGGACAGGAACAGGCCGGACCGGGCTGGCGACGCGCACCACTGGCTTGGCGCGAGGGGCAGGAACAGGCCGGGCCGGGCTGGCAACGTGCACCACTGGCTTGGTGCGAGGGGCAGGAACAGGCCGGGCCGGACTGGCGACGCGCACCACTGGCTTGGTGCGAGGGGCAGGAACAGGCCGGGCCGGGCTGGCGACGCGCACCACTGGCTTGGTGCGAGGGACAGGAACGCGCACCACTGGCTTCTGCTGCCTAACAAGCTCCTCTCGCCGTGCCTCTACACTTTCCTTCTCCCTTTTAGCCTCCTGTAGCCTCGTCATCCACCCCGTGTGCCCCCCCCAAAAAAATGTTTGGGGTTGCCTCTCGGGTCTCCGTCGTCGGCACTCCTCTTCTTGTGAGGACTCCTCCGGGAGCCCCCACGAGTTAGGGAACAGAACCTCGTCATCGTCGTCATCCTCCGACTCCTCAGTATAATACTGTTCCCACTCCTCTTCCCATGGTCGTAGGGACCCAATCTGAAAACCGACCGGGTGCAGTGGTCGGGGCTCCTCTCTCTCGCTCCCCGACCACCCCTTTAGCCCCCCCAAAAAAAAATATTGGGGCTGTCTCTCGGGCTTCCTCCTCGACCGGCATCCTCTGCGTTGCCGTTGCTCCTCTCCTGCCTGGGTATCTACCTTCGCCCATGGCCCTTTCCCCGCGAATATCTCTTCCCATGACCACAATTTGCCCACCTGGGACATGGCTATTCGCTCCTCCTGGGCACGCTGCTTGGTCCTCGTTTGGTGGGATCTTCTGTCACGTTCGTTAAGGAACGGGTCAGACCAAGGCGCAGCGTGATATGCGTACATGTTTATTTTAATGAATAAACAACCGCCAAAACAATAAACAAACGAAACGTGAAGTCCAAGGTAGAACAAAAAAATAACATACCTACACGGAACAAGATCCCACAAACCACTAGTGCCAATAGGCTGCTTAAGTATGGGCCCCAATCAGAGACAACGAGCTACAGCTGCCTCCGATTGGGAACCACACCGGCTAACATAGAAATACACATAATAGAACACCAACATAGAAATGCACAACATAGAACATACACACCCTGACTCAACATATACGAGTCCCCAGAGTCAGGGCGTGACAAGCGCGTAAAAATCGTCAGTCCTTTGTTGCAACACTCACTACCGAGTTCCAAACTGCCTGTGGAAGTAACGTCAGCACAATAACTATTTGTCGGGAGCTTCATGAAATGGGTTTCTATGGCCGAGCAGCCGCACACAAACCTAAGATCACCATACGCAATGCCAAGTGTCGGCTGGAGAGGTGTAAAGCTCGTCGCCATTGGACTCTGAACAGTGGAAACGCGTTCTCTAGAGTGATGAATCACGCTTTACCATCTGGCAGTCCGACGGACGAATCTGGGTTTGGCGGATGCCAGGAGAAAGCTACCTGCCCCAATGCATAGTGCCAAATGTAATGTTTGGTGGAAGAGGAATAATGGTCTGGGGCTGTTTTTCATGGTTTGGGCTAGGCCCCTTACTTCCAGTGAAAGGAAATCTTAACTCTACAGCATGCAATGATATTCTAGACGATTCTGTGCTTCCAACTTTCTGTCAATAGTTTGGGGAAGGCCCTTTTCTGTTTCAGCATGACAATGCCCCCGTGCACATAGCGAGGTCCATACAGAAATGGTTTGTCGAGATCGGTGTGGAAGAACTTGACTGGCCTGCACAGAGCCCTGACTTCAACCTCATCGAACTCCTTTGGGATGAATTGGAACGCCGACTGCAAGCCAGGCCTAATCGCCCAACATCAGTGCCTGACCTCACTAATGCTCTTGTGGCTGAATGGAAGCAAGTCCCCGCAGCAATGTTCCAACATCTAGTGGAAAGCCTTCCCAGAAGAGTGGAGGCTGTTATAGCAGCAAAGGGGTGACCAACTCCATAATAATGCCCATGATTTTGGAATGAGATGTTCGACGAGCTGGTGTCCACATACTTTTGGTCATTTAGTGTAAATATATTTTTTGGGCCTTACTGCTATTTGCCCTTACAAACGCATTGAATAATAGATTCACTACATGGAACAACAGATAGTCCCCAAAAAATTCAAAAGGAAGTTTGTTCTGAAGTGTCTGTCCTATATCTGAGAGATATAAGAAAGATCAGGAAACATTTTCATGTATTTAACCCCTTATTTTTGTCAGTAAACAGTCTCATACACACCTTCAAATGAGTCTTGTGAGGCCTGTGGGTGTTATAGTTAGTTTTTAGGCCAAAGTGTTCGGACACTACAGACGATCGTGTGAGAAGACCGATTTTCAGGCTGTCTCATGGTCTGACAAACACCGCTCTATCTCTGTTACCTTTCACCGCAGATGCGGAAGTTCGACATCGGCGGATGTGGTGGATTGAGACGCATCCAATGCAAAAAAACTGATATCTTTAGCTTAAAGAGGAATTGAATTATGCTAATTAGATATCCGTGGGGGCGCGGACATCAACTCTTTTTTTGTTACAAGTGACATCAATAAGGGATCATAGCATTCACCTGGTCAGTCTGTCATGGAAAGAGCAGGTGTTCTTTATATTTTGTATATTCAGTATATACTGTAAGGAAACATCTGTACAGTTTAACTATCTTTTCATTCAAAGTCTTCTCTCAAACCGTCAGTTCTGGTTATAGACCGCACATACACGGACCCATAAAGATGTATATACTGTACATGCAGCTGTCATGACATTTCCCCAAACAGCCTTCCTCCGCTCAAGAACTAAATGAGCAAACAAGTCGAGATGAATATTTGCCTGGAATAGGAAACACACTAACCTGTATGAACATAATAATTTGAAGGTTGTCTTATGAGTTGACAGGATACTGTGTCTAATTTCTATCAGAAGTTACACTCAGAGCTGTATGCTCTGAAAAATAGATTTAGAAAATAATGGATTGACCCTTGATGTTTTTATGCAGTAAATGAGAGGCGGTATCACAGTATCAAGAGTAAAACGAACTGGTTCTGTTGCAGCATCTCAAAATAGAAACCTCTTAGGAGAATTTAAAAAATACATATTTAATCCATAATCTAGATAATCTGGCATGTGTATGTCAAAAGGACCACTTCCCTTAACAACAAACTTTGCATATACTGCATTCCCCAGATGAATGTAAATATAACCTATTGCCATGCTGGCCACCCCCACCCTCCATCCATCCCTCCCCATGTGATTCATTTCTGAAACGTCCATTAGGATATTGTGAAATGTCTGATGTCCTATATAACCATTAGTCGTTTTTTTAAGCTTTTTATGAAAATTAAAATGCTGTCATCCTGGCTGG
Source organism: Coregonus clupeaformis (assembly GCF_020615455.1). NCBI lineage: Eukaryota > Metazoa > Chordata > Actinopteri > Salmoniformes > Salmonidae > Coregonus > Coregonus clupeaformis. Next base: position 28,705,106 of record NC_059205.1, read on the forward strand.
CATTGCTTTAGTGACAGCGAGACAGAGAACTCATGCATACTCTCTGTATTAAAGGCAAAGCACTTATATAGCTTTAAAAAAGTAAAATAATTGCTCAATTTCCAATTAGAGAGAACAACACACATAGACAGACCTCTTCTGGTCCTATGGTCCCATGATATGTAAGGGTCTGCTGCTTCCCCAAAAGCACACACAATGTTTCCATCAAGGACAAATGTGCTGTTCTTCAGGCATATCTGGCCAGGCCAGGGTATAATTAGGAGCTGAATGCTGCTTTAAGTCAGAATGTGGTTTGCAGAGCATTTCCAAAGGACAACCAGTCTTGTGGTCTGTGGTTTTTATCATCAAATGCAAATTGCACAGTTGAAGAGGAGTGGCACTGACTCATAGAGTTTATAATATCCAGGAACTCGCGTACGCTAAAACATTCATGTGGAGCAATATGTCAAAAGTAACATATTCATGTTTTTTTCCAGATAGTGGACAGGCCATTAAAAACAAGAGTCAGCGGAGCTATAATTTACAAGATCCCCCTATTTTTTTATTTTTTTTTAAGTGTCAAAAGGGAAAGTCAAAAAAGCCCTTGGGATCGCATTTTGAAAATAAGCCAACAACAAGGAAGGAAATGTTAGGCTCTGGTGTAAAGAAGGGCAATTGACCAAAACAAGTACAAAAAACAAACATATACCTGTATTCCCATAATTCAGGCGCTTTACGGGTGCAACAGGGTAAATATTATCTGTATATTATTTATCATCTATGTGACGAAGTGTGATCTGGAACGGATAGTCTCACTTTACGTTTAACCAAGAATCCCATCCTCAGTTATTTACTAACCAACAGAAGGAGGATTATTACTAGACTACTTAAGCATTCAGGAAATTGATCTGAAGCACGTTTTCAATCAAAACGCCTACTGATCAGGAGTTTGGTGTTGACAGACAAATCACAGAAACTGGAGTTGGACGTCTGAAAGTGGACATAGGACTTTTGTGTCAATAATATACAGTGTTTGCTTTTTTCTCCCCCAGCATTAAAAATGATTTAATGGTTTGGTGGCTGGACTTATCCCGAAATGACCTAAGTTTTTGAAAATCCATCAAGTGTAATTTGCCATGAAATGAAAAGCAACAGTGAGATATAAAAAAGTTCCCTTGTGTATATTGGGATGTCGGTTATTCACACCTATAGCTGTGCAGAAAGCACAATGCATACTCTACATCTTCAGAATGAGGAAGCCACTATTGACCTTTATTCTTAACAATTCATCAAGTAAGGTTTAGGAGAGAAGATTTTCTTTCATAGGAAAATCCCCTGTAGCTCAGTTGGTAGAGCATGGTGCTTGCAACGCCAGGGTTGTGGGTTCGTTTCCCACGGGGGGCCAGTATGAAAATGTATGCACTCACTAACTGTAAGTTGCTCTGAATAAGAGCGTCTGCTAAAATGACTAAGATGAAAATCTGCATTATTCTTACAAGCAATACATGCATTTAACACTAATATAAAGTGTTCCTATGGTCATTGTATGTTATATTTCCCTACATTTATATTTCCGACTAAAATGGCCTAGCTTTGTGTATTGAGTGATACTTTGTCTGTGTTCACGTTTGAACACCCCTCCCCCCACAGATGGCCCAAAATACACATCATGAACATTTGAAACACAGCTTGTGGCATATTTGTCTGCAGTAGGCAATTGTATCTCTCACATTCACCTTTCTTAATCTTAACCATCCCAGGTTAAGGTTAATGTATTAAATGCATGTCCATCCATATAATTGTTCAGAATGTCCTGCTTTTATAATTGTGGAATAACATGATTTCAGTAACGACTTACTTATCTGTTATTTTTATTTATATAATGTATACATGTTCATTTAATCATCTTGGAACACATACAGTACATTCCACTTTCAGCATTTGAGTCACAAATATACCGAGGGGACGATTTCAGAAAATGCTTTCTGCCATTGTATAAGACTGTCTATAATCAAGACTGTGGGTAATGTAGTGAAACCCACTGTCTCCACTCTGAGCTCAACTCAATATTTTTCACTCATCATCACCCACTTGTCATATTTCACCCATTTCCTATGAAATACAGTGCATTCGGACAGTACAGACACTTTGACTTTTTCCCCCCAAAAAATTACGTTAGACCTTATTCTAAAATGGATGAAATTGTTTTTTTCACCTCATCAGTCTACACTAAAAATTCAAAAGGCATTCGCAACTCTGAGCTATCTTTTTTGCAGGTGCGTCAGAGCTTTTGTGAGTTTTTTAAATTAGCACCCTTATGTTGAAATAGGCCCACCAACATCCATTCCATGCATCGAATGGGGTTGGAGTCGAGGGAAGAAAAGTAAGTGCTACCAAATATAACAATGTGCAACATTCTAATACAGTGTGTACATAAAACGTATTAAACACGTCTGTAAAACCACAATGAGGACTTCAACCCACTAAGCAAGTTTTCATAAATCATTGGGTACAGCACAAGAAAAACGTCAGAGTAATCTGAAATGGTGGCATTATATCATATTCACATTTACAACATAACATACATAGGCATTTCATCATTAATACCTTTAGGAAATAATGTCTGGAGGGTGAAAATCCAAAAACATTATATTTTGCTCAGAGTATTATTTATATCACCTCCCCTTTCTGATATCTTAACTTTCTCTATGCCACAAAATCTAAAGGTAGTAATGTCATGTTTTAGGTCATTAAAATGTACTGCGACTGGGTAATCCCTGTCATTTGTCTTGATTGAACTTTTATGTTCACAAATTCTCTGTTTGAGAGAACAAGAGGTTTTACCTACATAACAAAGCCCACATGGACATTTAATCATGTAGATAACATGAGTGGTGGAGCATGTAATAATGTCATTTATTTGGAACCGTTTTCCTGTATGTGGATGGTAGAAATATTCACACTTCATCATATTGTTGCACTGTGCGCAACCTCTGCATTTATATTTACCATTCGGAACAGGGCGTAAAAGAGCCTGGATGATTTTCTTTTCTGGCTGGCAGTTGGCATGGACCAATTTGTCGCTTAAATTGCGACCTCTCCTATATACAATAAGTGGTGGATTCTTAAATTCAGGTGGCTATGTCTACATAAGGGTGCTAATTAAAAAAACTCACAAAAGCACTGACGAAGGCCTTAAGGCCGATACGTAAAGCTTATTAAGGATCGGACCCTTTTTTAAAATTTTCGCCTAAAATGACTAACTGCCTGTAGCTCAATACCTGAAGCAAGGAAATGCATATTCTTGATACCATTTGAAAGGAAACACTTTGAAGTTTGTAGAAATGTGAAATTAATGTAGTAGAATATAACACATTAGATCTGGTAAAAGATAATACAAACAAAAAAACATGCGTTTTCTTGTTTATTTTTTTGTTCTGTTATCTTTAAAATGCAAGAGAAAGCCCACAATATAATATTGCAGTTTAGGCGCAATTTAGATTTTGGCCACTTGATGGCAGCAGTGTGTGTTTGCAAAGTTTCAGATTGATCCAGTGAAGCATTGCAATACTGGACATTTTTGTATCAAGTCTGCCCAAATGTGCCAAATTGGTAAACTGATACATTTTCAAGTACATAACTATAGAGAACATATAATACAAAAATTGATTTTATCAAACAAAACTATGCTACATTTTATCTCTGGGACCCTCAGGATGACAAATCAGAGCAAGATTACTGAATGTAAGTACATTATTTACCTTCAGAGGTGAATGTATCAAACCAGTTGCTGTGATACGTTTTTTGTGGTTGTGCACTCTCCTCAAACAATAGCATGGTAGTTATTCACTGTAATAGCTACTGTAAATTGGACAGTGCAGTTAGATTAACATGAATTTAAGCTTTCTGCCCATATAAGACATGTCTATGTCCTGGAAAGTCTGCTGTTTCTTACAATAGTCATGCTAATCACATTAGTGCACGTTAGCTCAACCGTCCCATATACGGGACACCGATCCCGTAGAGGTTAAAGAACAGTGATACTATCAAGAGTAGTGTGCAGGTTTCTTCTTCTTCTTTTTTTATCAATCTACACACAATACCCTATAATGACTAAGAAAAAACAGGAATTTTTAGCAAATGTATTAAAAATAAATAACTGAAATCACATTTACATAAGTATTCAGACCCTTTACTCAGTACTTTGTTGAAGCACCTTTGGCAGCAATTACAGCCTTGAGTCTTCTTGGGTATGATGCTACATGCTTGGCACACCTATATTTGGGGAGTTTCTCCCATTCTTCTCTGCAGATCCTCTCAAGCTCTGTCAGGTTGCATCGGGAGCATCGCTGCACAGCTATTTTCAGGTCTCTCCAGAGATCTTCGATCGGGTTCAAGTCTGGGCTCTATGCTGGGCCACTCAAGGACATTCAGAGACTTGTCCCAAAGCCACTCCTGCGTTGTCTTGGCTGTGTGCTTAGGGTCGTTGTCCTGTTGGAAGGTGAACCTTCACCCCAGTCTGAGTTCCTGCGCGCTCTGGAGCAGGTTTTCATCAAGGAACTCTCTGTACTTTGCTCCGTTCATCTTTCCCTCAATCCTGACTAGTCTCCCAGTTCCTGCCGCTCAAAAACATCCATCTTGGTTTCATCAGACCAGAGAATCTTGTTTCTCATGGTCTGAGAGTCCTTTAGGTGCCTTTTGGCAAACCAAGCTGGCTGTCATGTGCCTTTTACTGAGGAGTGGCTTCCGTCTGGCCACTCTACCATAAAGGCCTGATTTGGTGGAGTTCTGCAGAGATGGTTGTCATTCTGGAAGGTTCTCCCATCTCCACAGAGGAACTCTGGAGCTCTGTCAGAGTGACCATCGGGTTCTTGGTTACCTCCCTGACCAAGGCCCTTCTCCCCTGATTGCTCAGTTTGGCTGGGCGGCCAGCTCTAGGAAGAGTCTTGGTGGTTCAAAACATATTCCTTTTAAGAATGATGGAGGCCACTTTGTTCTTGGGGACCTTCAATGCTGCAGACATTTTTTGGTACCCTTCCCCAGATCTGTGCCTCGACACAATCCTCCCGGAGCTCTACTGACAATTCCTTCGACCTCATGGCTTGGTTTTTGCTCTGACATGCACTGCCAACTGTGGGAGCTTATATAGAAAGGTGTGTGCCTTTCCAAATGATGTCCATTCAATTGAATTTACCACAGGTAAATCATTAAGTTTGCCGACGACACAACAGTGGTAGGCCTGATCACCGACAACAATGAGACAGCCTATAGGGAGGAGGTCAGAGATCTGGCCGTGTGGTGCCAGGACAACAACCTCTCCCTCAACGTGACCAAGACAAAGGAGATGATTGTGGACTACAGGAAAAAAAAGAGGACTGAGCACGCCCCCATTCTCATCGACGGGGCTGTAGTGGAACAGGTTGAGAGCTTCAAGTTCCTTGGTGTCCACATCACCAACGAACTATCATGGTCCAAACACACCAAGACAGTCGTGAAGAGGGCACGACAAAGCCTATTCCCCCTCAGGAGACTAAAAAGATTTGGCATGGGTCCTCAGATCCTCAAAAAAATTCTACAGCTGCACCATCGAGAGCATCCTGACTGGTTGCATCACCGCCTGGTATGGCAACTGCTTGGCCTCTGACCGCAAGGCACTACAGAGGGTAGTGCGTACGGCCCAGTACATCACAGGGGCAAAGCTCCCTGCCATCCAGGACCTCTATACCAGGCGGTGTCAGAGGAAGGCCCTCAAAATTGTCAAAGACTCCAGTCACCCTAGTCATAGACTGTTCTCTCTGCTACCGCACGGCAAAGCGGTACCGGAGTGCCAAGTCTAGGTCCAAAAGACTTCTCAACAGCTTCTACCCCCAAGCCATAAGACTCCTGAACAGCTAATCATGGCTACCCGGACTATTTGCACTGCCCCCCACCCCATACTTTTTACGCTGCTGCTACTCTGTTAAGTATTTATGCATAGTCACTTTAACTCTACCCACATGTACATATTACCTCAACTACCTCAACTAGCCGGTGCCCCCGCACATTGACTATGCAACGGTACCCCCCTGTATATATAGCCTCCCTACTGTCACTTTATTCTATTGTATATATAGCCTCCCCTACTGTCACTTTATTTTTACTTCTGCTCTTTTTTTCTCAACACTTTTTTGTTGTTGTTTTATTCTTACTTTTTTTGTTTAAAATAAATGCACTGTTGGTTAAGGGCTGTAAGTAAGCATTTCACTGTAATGTCTGCACCTGTTGTATTCGGCGCATGTGACCAATAAAATTTGATTTGATTTGATTTAATCAAGTGTAGAAACATCTTAAAGATGATCAATGGAAACAGGATGCAGCTGAGCTCAATTTCGAGTCTCATAGCAAAGGGTCTGAATACCTATGTAAATGTAATATTTCTACAAACCTGTTTTTGCTTTGTCATTATGGGGTATTGTGTGTAGATTGATGAGAGAAAAAACTATTTAATCCATTTCAGAATAAGGCTGTAACGTATCAAATTGTGGAAAAAGTCAAGGGATCTAAATACTTTCCGAATGCACTGTATATGTGCATTTGAAACAAAACAAAAATAATCAATCTTTACTTTTTGCAGTATTTCTATAGAAACCAAATCTATTATCTCGTGTTACTCAAACAGCATTGACGACAACTTTGAGTGAGCAGTAAATGGGTGCAGGTTTTATTAAGTCTATAAACTTAATAAAGCAAGAGTGGATCCAATTGTACTGTATATTCATGAACAGGCAATAGCCATAGTGGTACAACACTGACCGTTTCAATGGTCTTGTCCCTTCAGTCTATATGCAGCAAACTCAATATTGGTCTGCACATTTCCTTTAAAGAGATTTAATTTCATTAATTGGCCTGGACTCTGTTCATTCAAGTAGTGTTTGTATTTAGACGACCAATGATGAAAACTCATATTTATATGGTGTGTACTTTCCTCATTTTCTTTTTGGCACGCTGTCAAAAAATATTTAACAAAAATAATACTGTATTTTTTTTTGCAATTCAGATAAATAAGAATGTGCAAAGCTTCTCCGTTTAAGAGTTATGTTTGCTTTAGTGGTTTGGGGCCTGGCCAGCAGAGAATGAACATAGTTTTTGAAAACTATCATAAGGCACAGACTTATTACCCATGATCCTCCTCTAAAGGATGGCTCTAATCTGAAATCATGATATCTTGACATAAGGAGGCATTATCTCTTCTTTACCAAGACGTGTGCCAGCTGCATTGTCTTCTAGTAAAATATTGTCTGAAGTCTGAGGGCAATTCCGTGATACCTGGGGGCCTCTCATTCTCTTTGACCTATTTCTGTCTTAACACAAATGTAACCCCCATTACTCTTCCATGCAACAGGGTCACAAAACTAAGCCATACCAGAAAGATCAAGGTTCACAGTAGAAAATAGCTTTATTAATCCATTATATAGAGACAACCTTTTAAAGGTGACAAATCCCCATCAATTTCCAGCTTGAAGGTATTTATCAAACTGTCATTTGTAGTTCAGGGGCAGACTTGTTCTTCCAGGAACACATTGCATGAAAACTCAAGTAAAACATTTCCTGCAGAATAAAATTGCATAGTAAAACATGGTCTCTATACAGTTATGTCTAAGATCTTTATTCTTCAACTTACTTGTGCATAGTTTCTTTAAAGACCTCAGATGGCTACTTAATGTCAAACTTAATTATTTTCTAAATATGCCATCTTTAGATTTGGAAAGAAGATGATGAAGACACCTGTCTTTTCAAGGGCTGACGTCAGCAAGCTCAGTTTTGTTGTTTTTCTGGCCTGTCACTGGCATTACCCCTGCATAAAGTAACATAAGTCAGCAGCGATTTAGATGTGAAAATTATCTTTGCTTCTCTGGAATAGACCTGTGGAATATTCTATATTGGCATAGCCAGTACAGTAAACAGGTTGTATCTATCCTTGTCGCTGTGTGGTGAAATGTTGTTCCATCTGTGGTTGTTTACCGTCCTAGGCCATAAATGTCTTCTTTCCTCTATAAACCCATTCAGCTCTCAAAATGGATATCCTTATTTCAAGCCTAAAACTAGTGAAAATATTGATGGATCGAGCATTATGGTTTCAAATGCTGCAGTGCAACCCTGTGTGTGGCTGGGGGCCTGGTATTTGCCATTTAATATTATATCACCTGAAACGCATTGCTTTAGAGACAAAACTCACCTATCTTATTTCCCTAATGATATAAGGTAGATTGAAGTCATGCACAATATGGTGTTTAGATATACAGACAACCAGAGTAGGCATTATAGACTGTACTCTGATACCTATTATTAATTTAAAAAACTAAGACTCAAGCTCACTTTCTCCTGGGAGTAGGCCTACATTAAGTCAAATGTCTCTTTTGGGTCAATTTGGTGGCACATTGGAGCATGCCAGTGTCTGCTTTAATGGGGTTTAAATCAATATCTGTGTAAAACAAATGCTGACATACAGTACCACATGCTGAGATTCTGACATGGCTGAGCAATTAAAGTTGTATCACTTCTTTAGTCACAGTAGCTAGGTTTCAATCCAATTGGCGACAGATTTTCATGCAAATATTCTAAAATCCGCATAAAGAAAATATGCAAATTTCCCCACCAGTGGTGTGTTTCCACCAAACTGACTTGTTGCGGATAAAAATCAGCACGTGATGATGTAGTGCACACAAAATGTACTTTTTCGCTTACGTTTTCATGTACCGAATACAAATCTAAAATTCAATGTGTTCCCATCGCATTTTCAACTCCACCGACAATTTTGTCACAAAAACTGTTGCGTTAAATAGCATATGGGCCTACTCTGGTCTTGGCACGTGCACTCTAGCCAACAATTCTCAGCTACAATGCAGGTAGGTTGTGCGGGTAGGTTAGTCTACATGATGAGATTTGTTTGGATAACAGCGAGAATACTTTTTTTTGTTAAACGGCAGTCAAGCATTGATCAACGTGTCACCAGAATAAGACCATCGATATTTAGCATCAAGATCACTGTGAATTTTCACCACCCTGTGAAGTTTATCATAATTTATTTAATCTGTAAGCTAATAAACTACATGGTTTCCCGAGTCATAGTGGGAGTACCACACACCATATCATCGCATGACTCCAAGTTTACTTTGATATGAATGTTATTATATCAATATTTGTGCATAAAGGCATTTCCACTGCTATTTCTAGCATAATTCATTTTACTGACACAAAAAGATCCCACCATGTCGAACGAACAAATTATCTGTTGGCATATATACAATTCTATGACTCGCATAAAAAAATGTGTATGACTCGCATAAAGACTGTCAATGGAAACGAGGTTAGAGAGACAATCTTATCTAGATTCTAGGTTCAACCTTTTTAAAACCTTTTGACATTAGCATGACACTTTGGCTCAGTTAGACTGTTCTTCCTGCACTTACAGTAAAAAAAAAAACGTGTTTTTGAATTGTATTTTTAAATACAATGATAAGAAATGTAGTTGTGTTACAGTGGGGGAAAAAATTATTTAGTCAGCCACCAATTGTGCAAGTTCTCCCACTTAAAAAGATGAGAGAGGCCTGTAATTTTCATCATAGGTACACATCAACTATGACAGACAAATTGAGAGAAAAAAATCCAGAAAATCACATTGTAGGATTTTTAATGAATTTATTTGCAAATTATGGTGGAAAATAAGTATTTGGTCACCTACAAACAAGCAAGATTTCTGGCTCTCACAGACCTGTAACTTATTCTTTAAGAGGCTCCTCTGTCCTCCACTCGTTACCTGTATTAATGGCACCTGTTTGAACTTGTTATCAGTATAAAAGACACCAAAAAGCAAAAATCCCAGAACCACACGGGGGGACCTAGTGAATGACCTGCAGAGAGCTGGGACCAAAGTAACAAAGCCTACCATCAGTAACACACTACGCCGCCAGGGACTCAAATCCTGCAGTGCCAGACGTGTCCCCCTGCTTAAGCCAGTACATGTCCAGGCCCGTCTGAAGTTTGCTAGAGTGCATTTGGATGATCCAGAAGAGGATTGGGAGAATGTCATATGGTCAGATGAAACCAAAATAGAACTTTTTGATAAAAACTCAACTCGTCGTGTTTGGAGGACAAAGAATGCTGAGTTGCATCCAAAGAACACCATACCTACTGTGAAGCATGGGTGTGGAAACATCATGCTTTGGGGCTGTTTTTCTGCAAAGGGACCAGGATGACTGATCCGTGTAAAGGAAAGATTGAATGGGGCCATGTATCGTGAGATTTTGAGTGAAAACCTTCTTCCATCAGCAAGGGCATTGAAGATGAAACGTGGCTGGGTCTTTCAGCATGACAATGATCCCAAACACACCGCCCGAGCAACGAAGGAGTGGCTTCGTAAGAAGCATTTCAAGGTCCTGGAGTGGCCTAGCCAGTCTCCAGATCTCAACCCCATAGAAAATCTTTGGAGGGAGTTGAAAGTCCGTGTTGCCCAGCGACAGCCCCAAAACGTCACTGCTCTAGAGGAGATCTGCATGGAGGAATGGGCCAAAATACCAGCAACAGTGTGTGAAAACCTTGTGAAGACTTACAGAAAACATTTGACCTGTATCATTGCCAACAAAGGGTATATAACAAAGTATTGAGAAACTTTTGTTATTGACCAAATACTTATTTTCCAACGTAATTTGCAAATAAATTCATAAAAAATCCTACAATGTGATTTTCTGGATTTTTTTTCCTCATTTTGTCTGTCATAGTTGACGTGTACCTATGATGAAAATTACAGGCCTCTCTCATCTTTTTAAGTGGGAGAACTTGCACAATTGGTGGCTGACTAAATACTTTTTCCCCCAACTGTATGTGCCACTCGTTTAAGTGTGCAGGATTTTCAACCGTGAGTTTTCAAACAGTTGGAAAGATGCCTGCTGGGAAGCAAGCATATAACATTTCTTGTCACAAATGCCGAAGATGTTACTTGTCAATAGAACAATATTTTTTGCCGATGCGTACTGATTCCAGCGCTCAGCGTCCAGCCAAAGGGACCTATTAAATCAAATTATTCATCACATACACAGTTTACAGCAGGTGTGAAAGGTGCAGCGAAGTGCTTCTACGCTAACTCCCGCAACAATGCAGTACATTGATCAATATCAACTGCCACGTTTTCATGCACAGTTTTTATGCGAGTAAATACATGTTTTACGACAGCTGTGATGGAAACAGGAAGTTTCGGTACAATTATATAAATGCTGACAGATCATTTGTTCGTTCGACATGGTGGGATCTTTTTGTGTCTGTAAAATTAATTATGCGAGAAATGGCAGTGGAAACGCATTTATGCGCAAATATTGATATAATAACCGTAATATCGAAGTAAACTTGGAGTAACGCAATATGGTGTGTGGTCCTCCCAGTACGACTCGGGAAACCATGCAGTTTAATAGGCTGCAGATGAAATAAGTTATGATGAACATTACAGGGTGGTGAAAGTGCACTGTGATCTTGATGCTCCTTCCAAACAATATTGAGGGTCTTATTCTGGTGAAATGATGATCAATGCATGACAGCGATTTGACAAATAAAAGTATTCTCGCTCTTACCCGCACTGTATCTGCGAGCTGTTAGCTAGAGCGCACGTGCCAAGACCAGAGTAGGCACATTTGCTATTTAATGTAACAGTTTTTGTGACAAAACTAACAGTAGAGTTGAAAATGCGATGGAAACGTATTGAACTAGATTTTTATTCAGTACATGAAAACGTATGCGAAAAATGTAATTTTGTGTGCACTATGTCATCATGCACTGATTTTTATTAGCAAAAAGTCCATTTGGTGTAAATACACCACTGGTGGGAAAATGTGCATATTTTCTTTATGCAGATTCTAGAGTATTCGCATGAAAATCTGTCGCCAATTGGATGGAAACCTAGCTATTTATAACAATAAAATAATAAAGTAAAAAATAACAAGTAATAGAAGAGGTAGTATGAAGTAATAATGGACTGTATTTAAAAAATAATGATGTACTTTGACTATATTTTTTTACAAATACAAAATGGGTATTGAATTGGTCACGCGGTAGAATAAATAGTATACAGTATAATTGAAAAGCCTTTGAGTGTGTGTGTGTGTGTGTATGTGTGTGAGTTCTGAGTGCATGTGTTTGTGTGTAAGTTTGTATGTAAGGGTTGGATGTATGGGTAGTCAGTGCAATAATCTCAAATGCAGATAGTCTCTAAGGTACAGGTCTGTGCAGGGACACAGCTTGGGTTAGAAAGGAAAACATTTCCTTGAATGGAAAACCACACCTGGGATATTATGTCTCTCTCTCCAGCACTGTGTTTGAAAGCTGAGCAAATGTTGCGAGGTGTAAGAGGAAAGCGTTTGGTCATAACTGATTAGTGCTTAATGATACACCAGCCACAGAGTGACTAAAATCACAGGCGTACCAGCTGGGACTATAAACAAAGAGCGAAACTGATACTGTTTAGACAAGAAACAGAAACCGCAAGGTCTTTTATAACCCCTTGACTTCATGGGCAGTTAAGACAGGAATAAAAATATGTAACCGACTTTACGTTTACCCAAACCACCGTGACTTACAGTTGGCCAAATGCCTCTTATTTGGTTCATCTTAATTGTACTGTGAAAGAAATTGCTTTTTTGTGTTTTAGCAAACCATTAGACTGGGACAATGAGAGTGATGGGGTTTTGATAATCGGATTGTATTGCATCTATGTACACATTCCACATGCTACAGTCTACCACCTACTGCTGTTGGCTAGGCTTGTTGTTTGTATACAGTATGAGGGTAGGGTGTGTGTGTCTGTATCTGTGTGTGTGTGTGGGGGGGGTGGCGGTGTCAACCTCGCATAAAATGATGCTGTCAACCTCGTATTAAAATGCTTATTGATATGGGAAATTAAATGTGGTTTCACAACAATGCATTCCTGCTCTGCTATCTGATGTTGTTACAAACTTTTCCATTGTGTTTATGGAAGAATGATTGCTCCTCAGTCCACTAACTCAGTGTCATTGTCCTTTTTATGCAGGTAGAGGCAGATGATGTGCTCACCAAAGAAGAACAGATCGGCCTGTTGTTCAAAGCTAAACGCAAGTGTGAGGTAGCCATCAGGAACAAACACAAGCCTGGTGGTGAGTTTTGAAATTGATTTTTAAATGTACTTTTTCTCAGATAAAAGTTCTGTAAACTGATGTACCAGCCTACCCTTTTTTTTATTGACATGAAAATGGTCCTGTCACATTGGTATTGGATAAATGACATATGTGGCTCCCTGCACAGTTAAGTTAATCTCTGTTGGTTCACTGCCTGCTCTGTTAACCAGGCACCAATGTAGTTATGTCACATTGACACCTGAGGGCATATCAGGAGTATAAGCATTATTTTGTCTACTATGTTGTCTTAGCAGGAAAATAACTCTGTTTGAACTGACATCACTATTACAGTGTTGACACACAGAGCAGAGGAAACAGTCGATTAAGAGGCTGAGATGTATAGATTATTGAGCGAGTCAGAACTTAAATACATCAGACATCGAAACAGAACAGGCTTTCTGTAGGAATAATGACTTGACTCTGACAGAACACAGGAAAATGTAAGCTGATTTTTAGAGCCTGTCACAAGATAATTCATTATCTTGTGGAGAAAATGGTTTCCTTTGTCACTATTTGAATCAAATTAGTCAAATTAGTGTGACTTCTGATGGCATTGATCCAATCCAAATTGTAGCTTTAATATGGAACATTCAGTCAGGACAATTACAGATAGTACCATGGCTGGACTATAGTTTTAAATTAAGAGTGGAACATTTATTATATTTTTTCCTGTATGGTTAGGGTGGTCGGGGGGATTTTTGAGAGAAGCTGATCCGGTCCATATTTGTTTACTTGTGGTTGTGTGAAGACCGTCACTTTCAGGCAGACCCCAGAATCCCTGTCTCTGTGGTCACTATATTTTTTTCAATTTGATTATTCTAAAGAGATTTTGGATTCCATATCCAGCCAGTCATATTATTTTCTCTTTAACCCTAGTTCATTGTGGTCTTCTTGTGTTCTTTCTGTGTTGGAAACAAACACATTCTTTCTCCTTATATGAAACACACCATTACAAATATTTATTGTAGAACTAAGAAATACAAAGGGTATTGTTGATGGATTCCCAGTAGTTATATTATCTCTCACAATATTCCCCAAATGTGCACAGATTCTGCAAATGTTCACAGCTTTCAGGCTTAACTTGAAATAGAACTTAAAAGAACACGTTTTAAGATCATCAATCATCTAAAGTCATCAAAATACTTCTTTGTACAAGATGGTTTCAGTATTTAAAAGTTAAAGGGTAAAGCATGCATGTGGTTCCTCAAAGTGTATTGATCAGAATGATTCCAGACACTAACACTAAGCAGAGCACTTGAAGCCACATTAGAGCTGTCTAAGATGAGTCTCCTTACCTCCTCTGACCACCATCAGCCCTAATGCAGCCTGACATGTCTTGCGTGTCACTGTCGTATGAGGTGTTACTATTTTGCCAGGGTATATTTCCCCCTTCAACAGCTTCCTTCTTCGTCATTTGGCAGAGTATTTGACATTTTAAATGAAATTTGTGTTGAGTCGGCCTAATATTTTATTACCATGGAGAATACACATCTTACCTCCAGTTTTCGTCAGTTTCTTTTTAAATTAGTCAATTTGTGAAATGAACAGAAATGCATATCACAAATTGAAATAATTGTATTTAATGTAGTGGTAAACTCCCAATTAATCCAAAGACCAGTTAAATGAATTAATGGATCTCTTGATGGTTGACTTTTGCTAAAACGTTCTATGCAATATATATTTTTATTACCTGGGAGAAATGAAATCTCACCTCCAGTTTGCGTCCGTTTATATTTAAATTAGTCAATTTGTAGGGCCTCCCGAGTGGCCCAGCAGTCTAAGGCACTGCATCGCAGTGCTAGAGGCGTCACTACAGACCCAGGTTCGATCCCGGGCTGTATCACAACCGGCCGTGATCAGGAGTCCCATAGGGCGGCGCACAATTGGACCAGTGTCGTCAGGGTTAGGGGAGGGTTTGGCCGAGGGGGCTTTACTTAGCTCATTGCGCTCTAGCGACTCCTTGTGGTGGGCCGGGCGCCTGCAGGCTGACCTCAGGCGTCAGGTGAACGATGTTTCCTCAGACACGTTGGTGCGGCTGGCTTCCGGGTTAAGCGGGCGAGTGTTAAGAAGCGCGGTTTGGCGGGTCATGTTTCGCCTCCCGAGGCCGTTGGGGAGTTGCAGTGATGAAATTGGGGAGAAAAAGAGGGTAAAACATTATAATAACAATAACAAAAATGTAATGAATATGTTCTCAGATACAATTCTTACTAGTGTGTGTATGTGTGTGTGTGTGTGTGCATCTATCAATTACACATACATGTTAATACATACACACAACAAGTAGGTCAAGCTGTATATTCACAATCTCCGTAGCGGATGTGAGTAAGACCTTAAAACAGGTCAACATTTGGATTACCAAATAAAATCAAATGTTATTTTTCACATACACGTGTTTAGCAGATGTTATAGCAGGTGTAGCGAAATGCTTGTGCTTCTAGCTCCGACAGTGCAGTAATATCTAACAAGTCATATCTAAAAATTTCACAACATATACCCAATACACACAAAACTAGTAAGGAATGGGATTTAAGAATATATACATATATGGACAAGCAATGACATAGCGGCATGGACTAAGATACAGTAGAATGTTATAGAATAGAATGCAGTATATACATATGAGATGAGTAGTCTAAGATGTGAACATTATTAAAGTGACTACTGTTCCATTTCTTAAAGTGGCCAGTGATTTCAATAGGCAGTAGCAGCCACTAATGTGCTAGTGGTGGCTATTTAACAGTCTGTTGGCCTTGAGATAGAAGCTGTTTTTCATTCTCTCGGTCCCAGCTTTGATGCACCTGTACTGACCTCGCCTTCTGGATGATAGCGGGGTGAACAGGCAGTGGCTACTCGGAACATATCCCAGTTTGCGTGATCAAAACAATCTTGAAGCGTGGATTCCGATTGGTCAGACCAGCGTTGAATAGTCCTTAGCACGGGTACTTCCTGTTTGAGTTTCTGCCTATAGGAAGGGAGAAGCAAAATGGAGTCATGGTCAGATTTGCCGAAAGGTGGGTGGGGGAGGGCCTTATAACCATCCCAGAAGTTCGAATAGCAATGGTCGAGGGTTTTGGCAGCGCGAGTGCAACAGTCGATATGTTGATAGAACTTCGGCAGCCTAGTCCTCAAATTTGCTTTGTTAAAATCCCCGGCAACAATAAATGCAGCCTCAGGAAATGTGGTTTCCAGTTTGCATAAGATCCAGTGAAGTTCTTTGAGGGCCGTCGTGGTATCGGCTTGAGGGGGGATATACACGGCCGTGACTATAACCGAAGAAAATTATCTTGGGAGATAATACGGTCGGCATTTGATTGTGAGATATTCTAGGTCGGGTGAACATAAGGACTCGAGTTCCTCTATGTTACTACAATTACACCATGAGTCATTAATCATGAAACACACACCTCCGCCCTTCTGCTTCCCGGAGAGATATTTATTCCTGTCTGTGCGATGAACTGAGAACCCATCTGGCTGGACCGATTCCGACAGAATATCCCAAGAGAGCCATGTTTCCGTGAAACAGAGTATGTTACAGGCCTTGATGTCTCTCTGGAAAGAAATCCTTGCCAGTAGTTCGTCGAGCTTGTTAACCAGAGACTGAACATTACTAGGATGTGTAGTCTGAGCATGCGCTGACCAACTGGCAAGTGTTTTCACTGACATTTTCAACCTGTCCCTGACTGAGTCTGTAATACCAACATGTTTCAAGCAGACCACCATAGTCCCTGTGCCCAAGAACCCTAAGGTAACCTGCCTAAATGACTACAGACCCGTAGCACTCACGTCTGTAGCCATGAAGTGCTTTGAAAGGCTGGTCAAGGCTCACATCAAGCCTATTACCCCAGAAACCCTAGACCCACTCCAATTTACATACCGCCCCAACAGATCCACAGATGATGCAATCTCTATTGCACTCCACACTGCCCTTTCCCACCTGGACAAAAGGAACACCCACGTGAGAATGCTATTCATTGACTACAGCTCAGCGTTCAACACCATAGTGCCCTCAAAGCTCATCACTAAATTAAGGACCCTGGGACTAAACACCTCCCTCTGCAACTGGATCCTGGACTTCCTGACGGGCTGCCCCCAGGTGGTAAGAGCAGGTAACAACACATCTGCCACGCTGATCCTCAACACGGGGGCCACTCAGGGGTGCGTGCTCAGTCCCCTCCTGTACTCCCTGTTCAGCCATGACTGCATGGCCAGGAACGACTCCAACACCATCATTAAGTTTGCAGACGACACAACGGTGGTAGGCCTGATCATCAACAACGATGAGACCTGGCCGTGTGGTGCCAGGATAACAACCTCTCCCTCAACGTGATCAAGACAAAGGTGATGATTGTGGACTACAGGAAAACAAGGACCGAGCACACCCTCTTTCTCATTGACGGGCTGTAATGGAGCAGGTTGAGATTTTCAAGTTCCTTGGTGTCCACATCACCAACAAACTATCATGGTCCAAACACACCAAGACAGTTGTGAAGAGGGCACGACAAAGCCTATTCCCCCTCAGGAGACTGAAAAGATTTGGCATGGGTCCTCAGATCCTCAAAAAGTTATACAGCTGCACCTTCGAGGTCATGCTGACTGGTTGCATCACTGCCTTGTATGGCAACTGCTCGGCCTCCGACCGCAAGGCACTACAGAGGGTAGTGCGTACGGCCCAGTACATCACTGGGGCCAAGCTTCCTGCCATCCAGGACCTCTATACCAGGCGGTGTCAGAGGAAGGCCCTAAAAATTGTCAAAGACTCCAGCCACCCTAGTCATAGACTGTTCTCTCTGCTACCACAAGGAAAGTGGTACTGGAGCGCCAAGTCTAGGTCCAAAAGGCTTCTTAACAGCTTCTATCCCCAAGCCATAAGACTCCTGAATAGCTAATCAAATGGCTACCCGGACTACTTGCATTGTCCCCATTCCCTCTTTTACGCTGCTGCTACTCTCTGTTTATTATCTATGCATAGTCACTTTAACAATATCTACATGTACAGCACCAGTTAAAAGTTTGGACACACCTACTCATTCAAGGGTTTTTCTTTATGTTTACTATTTTCTATAGCCACCCTTTGCCTTGATGACAGCTTTTCACACTCTTGGCATTCTCTCAACCAGATTCACCTGGAATGCTTTTCCAACAGTCTTGAAGGAGTTCACACAAATGCTTAGTACTTGTTGGCTGCTTTTTCTTCACTCTGCCATCTGACTCATCCCAAACCATTTCATTTGGGTTGAGGCCGGGGGATTGTGGAGTCCAGGTCATCTAATGCAGCACTCCATCACTCTCCTTCCTGGTAAAATAGCCCTTACACAGCCTGGAGGTGTGTTTGGTCATTGTCCTGTTAAAAAACAAACGATAGTCCCACTATCCCAAACCAGATGGGATGGCGTATCGCTGCAGAATGCTGTGGTAGCCATGCTGGTTAAGTGTGCCTTGAATTCTAAATAAATCACAGACAGTGTCACCAGCAAAGCACCCCCACACCATAACACCTCCTCCTCCATGCTTTACAGTGGGAAATGCACATGCAGAGATCATCCCTTCACCCACACCGCGTCACACAAAGACACGGCGGTTGGAACCAAACATTTCCCTTCTGAACAGTTGATTTTGAGATGTGTCTGTGACTTGAACTCTGTGAAGCGTTTATTTGGGCTGCAATTTCTGAGGCTGGTAACTCTAATGAACTTATCCTCTGCAGCAGAGGTAACTCTGGATCTTCCATTCCTGTGGCGGTCCTTATGAGAGCCAGTTTCATCATAGCGCTTGATGGTTTTTGCAACTGCGCTTGAAGAAACTTTCAAAGTTCTTGAAATGTTCCGTAATGACTGACCTTCATGTCTTAAAGTATTTGCTTATTTGAGCTGTTCTTGCCATAATATGGACTTGGTCTTTTACCAAATAAAATAGGGCAATTTTTTTACTGTTAGTACAGCATTCCCCGGAGCCCAGAAGGCGGTAACCCGGAAGAGGTCTCCTGGAGGAGACCTGTTTCTTTTCTTTTTCTTTATTGTTGTAAATAAACACCCTTGAAACTGAGGTATCACCCTTGTCTCCGTGGCTGATCTGTGTAAACGTCTTGATCAAACCCCCTGGTCTGCCACATAACATATTACCTCAATTACCTCGACTAACCGGTGCCCCCGCACATTGACTCTGTACCGGTACCCCTTGTATATAGCCTCGCTACTGTTATTTTTACTGTTCATTTACTGCTTTTATTTTTTACTTGTCTATTGTTTACTTAACACTTATTTTTGTTAAAACTGCATTGTTGGTTAAGGGCTTGTAAGTAAGCATTTCACTGTAAGGTCTACACCTATTGTATTCAGCGCATGTGACAAATACAATTTGATTTGATTTGGGGGAGAGGCATTGTGCAGGTGTTTCTTTATTTGTTTTTTGAAACCAGGTTTGCTGTTCACTTGCGCTATATAAGATGGAAGGGAGTTCCATGCACTCATGGCTCTGTATAGTACTGTACGTTTCCTTGAATTTGTTCTGGACCTGGGGACTGTGAAAAGACACCTGGTTGCATGTCTGGTGGTGTAAGTGTGTGTGTCAGTGCTGTGTGTAAATTGATTATGCAAACAGTTTGGAATGTCCAACACATTAATATTTCTTATAAAAATAAGAAGTGACGCAGTCAGTCTTTCCTCAACTTAGCCAAGAGAGACTGGCATGCATAGTATTAATGTTAGCCCTCTGATTACAATGAAGAGCAAGACGTGCCGCTCTGTTCAGGGCCAGCTGCAGCTTAACTAGGTCTTTCTTTGTCGCACTTGACCATATGACTGAACAATAATCAAGATAAGATAAAACTAGAGCCTGCAGGACTTGCCTTGTGGAGTGTGGTGTCAAAAAAGCAGAGCATCTCTTTATTACGGATAGACCTCTCCCCATCTTTACAACCATTGAATCTATATGTTTTAACCATGACAGTTTGCAATCTAAGGTAACACCAAGTAATTTAGTCTCCTCAACTTGTTCAACAGCCATACCATTCATTACCAGATTCAGGTCTAGAATTTAGGGCATTATTTTTACCAAATACAATGCTCTTAGTTTTAGAGATGTTCAGGACCAGTTTTTTGCTGGCCACCCATTCCAAAACAGAC
Organism: Coregonus clupeaformis; assembly: GCF_020615455.1. Lineage (NCBI taxonomy): Eukaryota > Metazoa > Chordata > Actinopteri > Salmoniformes > Salmonidae > Coregonus > Coregonus clupeaformis. The sequence goes on from NC_059205.1 coordinate 28,725,381, forward strand.
TGCAACTCTTTGTTAAGGGCTTCAGTGACTTCATTAGCTGTGGTTGCCGACGCGTATATGGTTGAATCATTAGCATACATGGACACACATGCTTTGTTTAATGCCAGTGGCAGGTCATTGGTAAAAATAGAAAACAGTAGAGGGCCTAGAGAGCTGCCCTGCAATACACCACACGTTACATGTTTGACATTAGAGAAGCTTCCATTAAAAGACAACCTCTGAATTCTATTAGATAGATTGCCATATCATGGATTCAGAGGTTGAAAAGCCATAACACATAAGTTTTCTCAACAACAGGTTATAGTCAATAATATTAAAGACTGCACTGAAATCTAACAGTACAGCTCCCACAATCTTCTTTTTTTTTGGGGGGAATGGATCAGCTTAATATTGCAGATAGATTGTATCTTCTATCAATGTAATTGTCTGCATCACTTCCAATCCCCCATGTCTTTTTTTATTTTTTATATATATATTCCCCTTTATTACTTCCCACAATCTTCTTATTATGAATGCATTTTAAACAATCATCAGTCATTTGTGTCAGTGCAGTACATGTTGAGTGCCCTTCTATATAAGCATGCTGAAATTGTTAATTTGTTTACAGAGAAATAGCATTGTATTTGGTAAAACACAATATTTTCCAACAGTTTGCTAAGAGCTGGCAGTAAGCTGATAGGTCTGCTGTTAGAACCAGTAAAGGCCGCTTTACCACTCTTGGGTAGTGGAATTACTTTGGCTTCCCTCCAGGCCTGAGGACAAAGATATTCCTCTAGGCTCAGATTAAATATATGACAGATAGGAGTGGCTATAGTCAGCTACCATCCTCAGTAGCTTTCCATCTAAGTTGTCAATGCCAGGAGGTTTGCCATTATTGATCGATAACAATAATTTCTCCACCTCTCCCACACTAACTTTACAAAATTCAAACTTGCAATGCTTTTCTTTCATTATTCGTTTTTTTATGCATGAATAGGATGGCTCACTGTTCATTGTTGGCATTTCCTGCCTAAGTTTGGCCACTTTGCCTATGAAATATTCATTAAAATAATTGGCAACATCAAATGGTTTTGTGATTAATAAGCCATCTGATTCGATGAAAGATGGAGTTGAATTAGTCTTTCTGCCCATAATTTCATTTAAAGTACTCAGAAGTTTTTTTTACATCATTCTTTATACACTACATGACCAAAAGTATGTGGACACCTGCTCGTCAAACATATCATTCAAAAATCATTGGCATTAATATGGAGTTGGTCCTCCCTTTGCTGCTATAACAGCCTCCACTCTTCTTGGAAGGCTTTCCACTAGATGTTGGGGGACTTGCTGCGGGGACTTGCTTCCATTCAGTCAGAAGAGCATTAGTGAGGTCAGGCACTGATGTTGGGCGATTAGGCCTGGCTCGCAGTCGGCATTCCAATTCATCCTAAAGGTGTTCGATGGGGTTGAGGTCAGGGCTCTGTACAGGCCAGTCAAGTTCTTCCACACCGATCTCGACAAACCATTTCTGTATGGACCTCACTTTGTGCACAGGGGCATTGTCATGCTGAAACAGGAAAGGGCCTTCCCCATATCGTTGCCACAAAGTTGGAACACAATCGCGTAGAATGTCATTGTATGCTGTAGCGTTAAGAGTTACCTTCACTGGAACTAAGGGGCCTAGCCCAAACCATGAAAACAGCCCCAGACCATTATTCCTCCTCCACCAAACTTTACAGTTGGCAATATGCATTAGGGCAGGTAGCGTTCTCCTGGCATCCGCCAAACACAGATTTGTCCGTCGGACTGCCAGATGGTGAAGCGTGATTCATCACTCCAGAGAACGCATTTCCATTGCTCCAGACTCCAATGGCGGCGAGCTTTACACCACTCCAGCCGACGCTTGGCATTGCGCATGGTGATCTTAGGCTTGTGTGCGGCTGCTCGGCCATGGTAACCCATTTCATGAAGCTCCAGATTAACCGTTCTTATGCTGACGTTGCTTCCAGAGGCAGTTTGGAACTCGTTAACGAGTGTTGCAACAGAGGACACTCGATTTTATACACCTGTCAGCAACGGGTGTGGCTGAAACAGCCAAATCCATTAATTTGAAGGAGTGTCCACATACTTTTGTATATATATTATGTCATTGATCTTGGCTTCATAATACAGTTTCTTCTTCTTTTTGTTGAGTTTAGTCACATAATTTCTTAATTTGCAGTAAGTCAGCCAGTCAGATGTGCAGCCAGACTTATTAGACACTCCTTTTGCCCCATCTCTTCCTCAATCCATGGAGTCTTAACAGTTCTAACAGTCAGTTTCTTAACAGGTGCATGTTTATCAATAATTGGAAGAAGCAATTTCATAAATTCATCAAGTGCAGCGTTTGGATGGTTCTTATTAATCACATCAGCCCAACAAATATTTTTAATATCATCCAAACAATCAACGTTGTTTCCACGTCATTTCAATGAAATGATGTTGAACCACGGTGGGTGCATCAGAGATGACTACTACTTAACCTGTATACCTGATGACGCTGTCAGAGAGTAGTAGACTCGACTTAGCCTTTATCTGGTGGCTGTATCCTGACCTCTTTTGAAAGGTTGCACACATCTTTCCAATCATAGCTCAGCTGAACCTGAAATTTGGGTATGCAAATTACCTACCTCAAAGAGAGAGGAAAGGCTCTGGTTTACTTTATGCCTGATAAAGCTTTCAAGACCTAATTTGGTGTGCTTGATTAATTAAGTTTTCTTTTTACTTTATAATTTGAGCGTTTTCATTTGAACTTCATTTCAACCTAATGTGCACATTGTTTATTGTTATTTTGTTTATGTAAGTTATTCAATCAAAAAGTTTTGATGCCTTTTAAAATGTCAGATATATGATTATGGTAGAATGTCAATATATTATATTAGGTGGCAAAGACTTTGACATCATTATGTTCTGTTCAGTATAGCCTATGTTGTAGTTAGTCTTATGATGACCCTGTAGAGATTATGGTGGAAACTGTTGCTGTTAACTGGCCATTATATGCAAAATTAGCAAATAGTAATGAACTGATCTTGCTATGAATAGTTATTATTTTTGTAATGTTGACAACATTGGCTAAGAAAAGTGTGCCCTTTATTTGGAATAGGCTACAGCTCAATTTGGTCTCCTCTATTGTGGAAAAACCTTGAAACCTGCATGCTGACTCAAACTCAAAGAATAACAACTGAATACATTTTTGAGGCGTTTGGCTTTTCTTCCAGATTTGTCTTGACCATGTCTTATGTGAGCACCCTTGGTGTTATGTGCCACTGTAAACTTGTGGTTAGCCAAACTATTATTAGAACTGTGGAGTGATGACTGTTTCAAATTGTTTGCACTGTGTGGTGGTAAAATTAGCAAATAGTAATGAACTGATCTTGCTATTCTAGCTATTTTGGAAGTGGTGGCCAGTAGGGTGGTGGGCCAACCTCAGCCCAAGGCCAGGGTCTTGCTTAGTGTTGCAGTGTTTCACTGTGAAGTCCCATCTATTTGTTATTATTTCTCAATTGCGCCTTAAATACACATGAGTTCTCCATTACTTCCCTGAGACAACGTTTTCATTGAGGGAGACACTGAGGTTTGCCTGGTTAGGTCAGTGGAGGGATGTGGGCTCAAGGCCCCAGACCTTGCAGTGTGTCAAAATAGCTCAGCATTCAAACCTGTGGTCTTGGTGTAAAATAACATCAGCAATCATCATAAAAGCTTGCATATATCAAAACTCTACTGCAATATGTTTTGACATCTGCAAGACCTGAATCAAATGACTGGAGGGAAAATAAAGTGTTATTAAAAACCTCAATTACATCACCAATACTAAAGTCCCCCACTCCCCCATAGTCACGTTTATATTTAAATCATGGTCATGGAATTTATAGGAAATTATATATGTGTGTGTTCTGTGTTTAATTTGAGCCTGCTGGTAGGTGGTCCGATGGCTTATAAAAGTACAGTGGAAAAAACTAAAACCTAAGACCGATTTCACTCTCAAAACACTCCCAGGACATGTGGTCATTGATTTTGAAAAACGTGAAGCATCATGCTACTCTCTCTACCCAGACATTTCTCTCAATCCAAAATCAGTTGAAAAAATACAAAGTCGACTCTCTAATTATGAGATCCGAATAACGGGCCATTTTGAAGGCACATAAAAATAATGTCGTCATAGCCTCTGATGTTTCTTTGTAACTTTGATTACATGAATGAGAAAATAATAGATTTTATAGCAAAGAGAACACAGTTTTAGTTTGATCCTTAACTAGTTATTAGTGGTGAGTGTGGGGAAGATGTTTTCAATAATATAAAATATAAGCGTTGCCAGAAATTGGCTTCTGCCAGGGATCTGTGGGGAGAGGGTACTACACTCACACTATCGGAGGGCTAGGGTTTCTGGACCATTTGGTATAGCTAACAATTAAGAATCATTTTGTTCTAAAATGGTACTGCTGCCCGTATGTATCAATGAACATGAGGTCCCTTGACATCTATCTATGGTTTGTTCTGTTCGCCAAAGCAACAATTCCTTGTGAGTTGAAGGCATTTTGCAAACTTGCTTAAAGTGTACAAACAGCAACTTTACCGCACAGTACGCACACCCAGGGGGTGAGGAAGAAAGATTTTACAAGAGGGTGGAAATAAGAGAGGTTAGCAGAACTGCTAACTGCTTGACTCTGCTCTTCCACTGTGGTAAACTAGACTCAGTCTTAAGTGGTGTACCATAGTATCTTTGTTTTTTCCCAAGGGATCCAGAACTCTGCACCATTGTCACTGTTGTTTTCTTGATTTTGCATGACATTTCCACAAATAAGATCCATATTGAAACCACTTTAACAGAACAGATGCGCATTTATGTTGAAGTGTGTGAGTGCTGCGGTGAGATCATAAACGTTCAATAAATAGCGCATTTAGGCCTATGCCACTCCTATGGATCATTAGAAACATGCCTGCATAGGCCTACTTAGTTATTTCATGACTGCAACATTGCAAGTCTCCTTTTCATGCAGAGGAAGCAATATAGACTAACAAACATGTCTTTCTTGTGAGGTGGACATAAACAGTGGAAGCAGATTCATGCCAAAACAAATTAAACTAAAAACATTGACATTTCCTACATACCCACCAATTAACAGGCTACTGGGGCCATCTTTCTCTACATGCTATTTATGATCATGACATTAGGTTCAAATTCATTTGTGTATCCTTTTCAGGGGACAACACAATCTAAAAACAGCTTGGTGCCTTGGAATATAACAAAGAAGCCTACAGAGATTTAAAGTTGGAGCCAAGGCAGTGAACAGTCAAACTCACTAGGCTTAAATGTCACCACTGCTTTGGCTCTATTCCTGCAGATGGTTACTGCTCGCCAGAATGGGATGGCATTGTTTGTTGGCCTGAGGGGTCTCCTGGAAAGCTGGTGTCCACTGCCTGTCCAGAGTACATCTACGACTTCAACCATAAAGGTAAGACTGGCCCTGGGTAGCCTGCAGTTCAACAGTTCTCTTGCACTGAGCTCATTTTCAATTTTACGTGAAATGTATGCACGCATGACTGTAAGTCGCTTTGGATAAAAGCGTCTCCAAAATGTCATATATTATAGGTCATGGTGCTCACATTAGTATAATAGTATAACAGCCTCTTGTATCTGCTTTAATCTGTAAGACAGCATTGGACATTGCTTTTGAATAAATGTCTATAGCTACATCGATGCAACAAGATTTGATATTTTAAAACTTGAGTACTTCATCTTACAAGGCTGTTACACTGGAAATAATAAGTTGAAATGTCCATGATTTCCGATGTGATAACATTCTACCAAACATCTAACTTACTATTCACTTTGTTTCCTAGAAAATGGCAACAGCATGTAATTTTTTTTTATAAATGTGCATGTTTTGCTTTTCACATTGCTGATTTATTCTAGGAAATTGTCACGTACAGTATATCTTAGTATCCTAGTATACAACAGCAATATGCACTTACAGGTGAAAAGAAACGACATGTGCATTGTGTCATTCTGTTGTATTCTATGTGTTGTATTCTACAGGACTAGCCTATCGCCGCTGTGACAACAATGGGACGTGGGAGCTGACCACTACCAACAACAAGACATGGGCCAACTACAGCGAATGTGCAAAATTCCTCTCACACTATAACCAAAATAATGAGAAGGTGACAGTCATGTCCATCCTAGCATGCATTTCTTTTTTTTCATTAGACAATGGCAACTTTGTCAGAGACGTGACACAATAGCAGTGGACAGGGACAATGGCCATTGTGTGTCATTTCTGAAAAAAGTGTGACATTTCAGTCTATTTCAATCTATTCTATTGTTTTAGATGGCATTAGCATACACAATCAATGTGGAGGTATTGGAATGTGTATGATATTGGACGTGTGATTTGATTGGTCAGAAACTAGGCCCTTTTTACTGCTGTAGGCTATGCCGCTTTTCATTTCTGTCACACATCAGATGGAGCTGTAGGGGGCTTTGTGTGTAAGTATACTGCAGGGGCTAGCTAGCTAACGCTCTCTGAGAGCTCAATCATTCTCTAACCTCACATGTCTGTAACTTATTGAGCCTCTACAGTGTTCATTGTCTGTCTGCCATCCCCATTGTTGGACATGTTTACGTTCTGCTTTTTCTGATGCCTCTACTCATTTGCAGGAAACCTAACAATAACAAAATATAATTAGAAGATCAACATAAAAACTCAGTTTACCATTTAGATGAAGAGTGTCGCCAAATGGAACAAAAGACGTGTCCCCTCAGAAATGTGAGGCAGACATGCCCATTCTTTACTATTGACTTATTTCCCCCTTGGAGATTATGTGAACAATGCTTGGAATGATTATACTTGTGTTTGGACCAAATAATCTTTTGATAGATTAAGTGAAGCGTTACCTCCGTTGAACCCCTTCTTACAATCTGATATGATTCCTGTATTGATATGTTAGGCTTCTTCCTCTGACTTAAATGGATTGGAGCTGAATTGGATATCAGAATAAAGGCTATATGACCGGCACATCTCTCCAAAAATGAGTGCTGTAGCCAGTATTTCAAGGAAAAGATTCAACATGTGGAAAAATTGATGTTTTAAACACTTTAAAGTAACTTTAATCATAGAAAGATTGCTGATACTGTTACGTCTTTACTTTGCTTTATTCCTTTGTCATCACAGAGGTAATTCCAATTCCATTCATTCAATTATATTTCCTCGGCCCTCAACCGTCATTTGAGGTGCTCATTGATCAAATGGATGACCTGTTACACTCAGTTCTGGGCCAATGGACAGCAAGGTTGGGCTCAATTTGAATTGAAGGCAGTAAAGTCAGGAAGCAAATAAAAATTATAATTCAATAATCGAAAAAAATTGCATTTATTTTCAATGACTTCTCAATAAACTGAAAAGTAGAAGCTATTTCAAAAGTTTAGACATATCTGAATTTTAAATTCAAATCACTTCCTGAATTGACTGCCTTCAATTCGAATTGAGCCCAACCCTGGTGGTCAGCAGGTTGGCATGGGTTACAGGTTGTCTGCTCCGTCACTGGGCCATGATAAGGAGGCAGTAAGTAATCAGCCCCTTAATGACGAGTTGAGGGCACTAAGCAGGAAATCTGTGAACCGCTATTCCCCACTCTTAACCTGAGCAAGGTTACTTAGCGGTTAGCTCCAGCCAAGGTTCAGAAGAGGTCATCCTGAGTACTGAAGGTTGGATGGTGATGGGATCTGCTCAGCTGACAAGAACAGGGCCATAGAGCACAGGGAAAGTGGACCAACTGATTGGACAAACACTGCATTCAGATGAACGAACAGCAAAGATTCTGCCTGCGATTTCTACTGACCATAATTTTTTCGTCCCAATGGGATCTGTTTTCTCCTCAGTGCTGCTCAATGCTGTGTTTTAGCCTGTTAACCCCAGCATTCAGTCTGGTTTAACCAAGCGATCTGCTTTTGGGCTTACTTCCATAATAACGTGCATCAAAGACCGCTTACTGCACCCCAAAATATCTGGCTTCATATGAATATTAAGCCAAACTTTTCTGGTCTCTCCCCACAAGTGCATTCTTCTCTCCTCCTTTTAAATGTAGGTTTCAACATTACGGTTGTGGGCGGAGGAGGTCATGGGTATCCCTCCATCCACATTTTGAGTAGAGGGCCCCTGATTTATTTCTTCTTCTTAGACTTCAAATGTTTATGTTGATGGTCTCCCGGTCCCAGGACTCATAGAAGCAGCAGCTATAGTTAATGAAAAATGCATACGCACCAAATTAAACCCTTCAGCCGCGCACCACAACTTAGGAACCCTTGGGTTTGGCACTGGGTCCCCATCCCTAAATGATAGCAGCAGTGGAGTAGGCTCTGGTTACAGCAGGCCCCAGAGGAGCCCCTCCGTTAGGCTGTGTTGATCCAGCAACCACGGGTAGCTAGCTAGAGGCCAGACCTGGATTCAAATAGTATTTCAAATACTTTGAGAGTTTGATTGAGTCCTGCCTGAAGTGCCAGGTGAACAGGATTTATTTTAGCCAGACAAGCTCAATCAAGTGCAGCTAAAGTATTTGAAATAAAACAAATCCTATTTGAACCCAGGTGTTCTAGCGTCTCACCTCTCCAGCGATATGTCCTCTGGTTGCCTGCTCTGTGCTGTAATCTCCTGCTGGAAGCCCCAGCATGCACCACACTTCACTCAGGGCTTTTGTCAGTGCGGCACATCTCTCAAGCCAAATATTCTGTTTATTAGAAACCTCCATCTCAGTCTGTTGCCTGTTGCCTCAGGGCAGCCTATTGCCTGGTGGGTCTCAGTCCTCTGGTGGGCAGCTCATTGTCAGAAGTAACGCACCACATTATATTCAGAAACTAATCAGAGGCCTGGATTGGTCGCACGCCATGAAATGACCTTTGACCTTGGAATGGCCGCACACCATCACAGCACCTTCTTTGAGCTTTGAGATTCATGGTGTTTTGTTTTTGGTCCGCAGTAGTTTTCTGTGTTGCAATGTGTAGCCTGCAACTGTGAGTCATTTTTGTCAGGAGTAACATTATCCTCAGTGCCTCTGTAAATGTTAAACAGTGATGCACAGAGACACTATGATAGCTTTCAGCAGATTTATGGGGACAATATTGTGTAATTGGAATGTCCTGAGTCAATTACTTATATATTGTAAAACAATCAATGTAGCACACCAGGCACATACTAATCATGGACTTATCAAACATCTATCACTTCCTCAACCAGGCTACTGTAAGTACTCTGACACCTCTGAGTAGACAGTTCACTCCTGACCTGCCACCTGATATGACTAACAATATCTCTCCTTCATATGTTCTTGTCTCTCTTGTCCCAGCAGGAGGTGTTTGACAGAGGGCTACTCCGTCTCTCTAACATTTGTCCTTCATATGACCTTGTCTGTCTCAACAGGAAGTATTTGACCGTCTGTACCTCATCTACACAGTGGGCTACTCCATCTCTCTGGGATCACTTATGGTGGCTGTGATCATCCTGGGATATTTCCGGTGAGTAGTACTTGTTGTCGTTGGGAAAATTCCTTCCTCAGTCAATATTTTATCTCCCACTAAATCTCCCATCAAATGTTTTGTGTGGTAAAACAAAGAGACAAAGCATGCAAAATGTGTTTATATCATGTTTTACATTTGCCTTTTCCATGAGCGTTTGACTTTTAAAAGGATTAGAGGTGGCTGCCTTTGAGGTTGTTGCCTTTTAGCCAGTGTGTGATTGTGATACGTGCCTCGTCTTGCTGGCATTTACAGTATATTCTTTGTTATTTTCATACTTATTAATCTCAGACCTCAGAGATCCATAGGAAAGCCGTGGTTAGTGTGTATTGTTATTATGTTTACTTGGTGGTATGTTTACATGAAGACATCAGTAATATATTGGTGTGCAGTTTCAGCCTAATTAATTAAAATTCTGTCATGTCCGGGCAGAAACCTTTAAGGCAGGCTGAAAGAGAAATAGATTGGCAAATTAATTCTGACAGTCAATTTGATATGTAGTGAATTTGGTTGGGTTTTCTAGGGACAGATCCTTAGTTCTTATTATTGCCTTAGCCAAAAAACGAATTACTCAAATTCAGCAGCTTGAACACTAATCCTTGCACACAAGATCAAATTTGTTTGACATTTTACATTGAATCATTTCATTTTTCTTTTGGATGATTAATGCAAGGAAACCTCCCCATTATTTGCTCATTTTTGTTTAGCGGAGGGAGAGTGTCAAGTCCAGGAATTGGTGTAAAGTTGTGTTTACAAACATTCCACTCAACGTGACTTAGAGCCTAACCCAGGCTTCTCAGAAGGGAGTAAATGTTTTAAGAGAGAGAGACCCTAAACTGGCACCAGGAAATCTACAGGCCAAATGAGTTTAATCACACGTCTCAGGGGTCCCCGAGGGTCTGGGCTGACGTCCCAGCAGCGCGTTCAGGAGCACTCCAGCTACGTCTCCCTCTTCCCTTTAACATGTCAGGCTTTTAAAACCCTCAGACACAAGAGAGGCAGGTTCATAAATGTTTTCTGGAGAGAGACCGAGGGATACATACTGCACATTAGCAGTGGTGTTTTCTCTCTTCCACATGATGCACTGGGGAACTGTTCACAAATTAGTTTCCCTCACAACTTCACAAATCAAAATACCCCAAATGAGAGCTTGTCCAATAGCTTAATAGCCAGTTTAGAGGCGGCAGGTAGCTTAGTGGTTAAGAGAGTTGGGCCAGTAACCAAAAGGTCGCTGATTGGAATCCCCAAGCCAACTAGGTGAAAAATCTGTCGATGTACCCTTGAACAAGGCACTTAACCCTAATTGCTCCTTTAAGTCGGTTTGGATAAGAGTGTCTGCTAAATGACTAAAATTTTGTAATGGGTTTGACTGCAGAGGTTAGACACAAGCAAATAATGAGGGAATAATGATTCATTAGTTTTCTGCGGTTACTTGTTATATATACACTCACTGCTTGCCAGAGTAATACACTATAGGCCTAAACTTATATAGGGCTGGGAATTGCCAGGGACCTCACAATACGATATTATCACGATACTTAGGTGCCGATACAATATATATTGTTATTGTCACGACTCTCACAATTCTATGTGTATTGCGATTCAATACTGCAATTTTATTGCGATTTGATGTTCCAAACATATTGCTCACTATATGTCTGCTGCAGAGAGACAAGAGAGAACATGAGGAAATTAGTTCTGATCGGTCATGGAAATATGAAAACATGATGGCTGGATGGAGAACAAGCTATTGGATGAAAAATACCGGAGTTTTGGTGCAGGTATAGCCAACTAGCGCTAGCTAACGCTACCTAGCAATCAATACTTGGAGTCAAAGTATCGATAAAATATTGTCCAAAATAATATTGCGATATGTAACTGTATAGATTTGTTCCCCCATCACTACACTGATAAGGGTTTTTAGAATATTCTTAGCCAAATTGGCTCATGATCAATAATAATGTTATATTTATACAGTGAGGGAAAAAAGTATTTGATCCCCTGCTGATTTTGTGAGTTTGTCCACTGACAAAGACATGATAAGTCTATAATTTTAATGGTAGGTTTATTTGAACAGTGAGAGACAGAATAACAACAACAAAATCCAGAAAAATGCATGTCAAAAATGTTATAAATTGATTTGCATTTTAATGAGGGAAATAAGTATGTGACCCCTTTGCAAAACATGACTTAGTACTTGGTGGCAAAACCCTTGTTGGCAATCACAGAGGTCAGACGTTTCTTGTAGTTGGCCACCAGGTTTGCACACATCTCAGGAGGGATTTTGTCCCACTCCTCTTTGCAACTCGAACCTTCAGCTCCCTCCACAGATATTCTATGGGATTAATGTCTGGAGACTGGCTAGGCCACTCCTGGACCTTAATGTCCTTCTTCTTGAGCCACTCCTTTGTTGCCTTGGTCGTGTGTTTTGGGTCATTGTCATGCTGGAATACCCATCCACGACCCATTTTCAATGCCCTGGCTGAGGGAAGGAGGTTCTCACCCAAGATTTGACGGTACATGGCCCCGTCCATCGTCCCTTTGATGCGGTGAAGTTGTCCTGTCCCCTTAGCAGAAAAACACCCCCAAAGCATAATGCTCCCACCTCCATGTTTGACGGTGGGGATGGTGTTCTTGGGGTCATAGGCAGCATTCCTCGTCCTCCAAACACGGCGAGTTGAGTTGATGGCAAAGAGCTCGATTTTGGTCTCATCTGACCACAACACTTTACCCAGTTCTCCTCTGAATCATTCAGATTTTCATTGGCAAACTTCAGATGGGCCTGTATATGTGCTTTCTTGAGCAGGGGGACCTTGTGGGCGCTGCAGGATTTCAGTCCTTCACGGCGTAGTGTGTTACCAATTGTTTTCTTGGTGACTATGGTCCCAGCTGCCTTGAGATCATTGACAAGATCCTCCCGTGTAGTTCTGGGCTGATTCCTCACCGTTCTCATGATCATTGCAACTCCACGAGGTGATATCTTGCATGGAGCCCCAGGCCGAGGGAGATTGACAGTTCTTTTGTGTTTCTTCCATTTGCGAATAATCGCACCAACTGTTGTCACCTTCTCACCAAGCTGCTTGGCGATGGTCTTGTAGCCCATTCCAGCCTTGTGTAGGTCTACAATCTTGTCCCTGACATCCTTGGAGAGCTTTTTGGTCTTGGCCATGGTGGAGAGTTTGGAATCTGAAAGATTTCTGGCTCCCAGGTGTCTTTTATACAGGTAACAAACTGAGATTAGGAATACTCCCTTTAAGAGTGTGCTCCTAATCTCAGCTCATTACCTGTATAAAAGACACCTGGGAGCCAGAAATCTTTCTTATTGAGAGGGGGTCAAATACTTATTTCCCTCATTAAAATGCAAATCAATTTATAACATTTTTGACATTCGTTTTTCTGGATTTTTTTGTTGTTATTCTGTCTCTCACTGTTCAAATAAACCTACCATTAAAATTATAGACTGACCATGTCTTTGTCAGTGGGCAAACGTACAAAATCAGCAGGGGATCAAATACTTTTTTCCCTCACTGTATTTATATTGGGTGTCTCAGAAATGCTTGGATTTACATGAAAGCAAATGTCAGAATATAGATAACCGTTTCTAGTTTGGTATATTCTGTCTGTCTATCGACAACACAACACAAGCCGTCTCCAACTTCATCAAATGCTCCCTTCGATGTTGGCAAGGGATGTTTTGAGGATAATGTGACAGATAACCTTTTGCTTGTCTGGGAGGAAATTCACATGCTCTTGGATCTGCTCAACACATGCTTGCAATTTTGTTTTTACAGCTCACTTTGAGCCCTGCAATTCAATATTTGTGCTTTTCAAGCCCCTAAATCTCAAGAATGTGTTATAGTCAGCGCGGAATTCAGCTGGCTCTAATTAGGATGAGTATTGTTCTGAAGAGTGTGAAAACACAAACATACGTGCACACACGTGCATACACACATATACACACACGTACGTGTGCACGCACACCCACACACGCACACACATCACACACACGTACATACAACCTTACTCACTGTGGAAAACTCTCCCCCCTCCACACACTTACCACCTTGATAATATTTAAACATGGGTTCCTAGTGTATTAACGGCTTAGTAGCATCAGATTGTCAGAAGTTTTGCAGAAGGATTAATGTATTTTTCAATGATTGTCTTTGGTTTGAGTAAGCCAATAGTATGACCTAGTATTACCACAACACGACTATTGCTTATTACTGTGAAGATTATATCATCTTTTATATGATATTTATCTCCTCCTCTCCACTCATCCAGGCGGTTGCATTGTACCAGGAACTACATCCACATGCACCTGTTTGTGTCCTTCATGCTGCGAGGCATCAGCATCTTCATAAAGGATGTGGTGCTATACTCTGGTTCTGCAATAGAGGACATGGAAAGAGTCAGTGTGGAAGATCTCAAGTCCATCACTGAGGCTCCTCCAGCTAACAAAACCCAGTTTGTAAGTACCTAACCTTGTCCCCAGACTATAGGAAGTTTAGTGCATGAGAATAGTAAGTATCAGGCTAAGGTAGTTCAGTTATTGACCAAGGCACCTGTGTAATTATTTACGTAGAACATGTTTTCATTAATACTTGTTGTTTACAATGTCTATAACTTTGTTATTGTGAAATGTCTGTTCTAAATTGGTTGGATCGTTGTAAAAGGCCATCCTCTAAGGACATAGTGATCAATGTAATCCAGGGACTATTGGAAATGAGTTGCTAAAGTCATTCCAGCATTCAGTACATATGACTCTTCAGGCTTTTTATTATGATTATTATTTTTTCATTACTGTCTCTCGCAGCATTTCTAAATAAGCACAATCAATACTATTGGTAGACTTGCCACAAAGGAAGTCTGATTATAAAACTGGATAAGAGAGAGGGAGTAGGAGAAAATTCTAAGTGGATAAGTCTCTCTTGGCTCGCGTGTATTATCCCTAGTTAGAGTGCGCAAGCCTGGCCTCCACAATCACCCGACCTCAACACAATTGAGATGGTTTGGGATGAGTTGGACCGCAGAGTGAGGAAAAAGCAGCCAACAAGTGCTCAGCATATATAGGAACTCCTTCAAGACTGTTGGAAAAGCATTTCTCATGAAGCTGGTTGAGAGAATGCCAAGAGTGTGCAAAGCTGTCATCAAGGCAAAGGGTGGCTACTTTGAAGAATCTCAAATATAAAATATATTTTGATTTGTTTAACACTTTTTTGGTTACTACATGATTCCATATGTGTTATTTCATAGTTTGGATGTCTTCACTATTATTCTACAATGTAGAAAATAGTAAAAATAAAGAAAAACCCTGGAATGAGTAGGTGTGTCCAAACTTTTGACTGGTACTGTACATCAAAGTATCTTGGTTGAGGATTAGGACCAATAGCATAGTGGAGGTATATGCCTTATCAATTAATAAGGCTGATGGAACAGATCAGAATGTTTAGCTTAAAATGTCGATAAACTATTATTTATTCATATTTTAAGCGCAGCAATGTGCACACGGCGGAAGGCCTATGCGTAAATGTTCCAAAATGTAATTTGCGGGAAAACACAGTTCTAAAATGCGCACCGCACCTCCGAGCAGTTTCATGGACAGAGATGGAAATTTAGAAAGAGGGGAGATCTAAAGATGCAACAACTATTTTGGGTTGCGAATATGACTAGGATAATATCTTTGGCTGCTAGACAATGAAAGAAAGTTGATTTGAAAACCAGTAGAACAGGAGATATAACACGTTTCTATGGTGGGATTTTGGCTATAGGCTACTTTGAAGCAAGGTAAGACATGCCTCATAATATGAAGTAAAACGTCCAGGTTTCATACAATTAAGGAACAGGAGAAATATAGTGACGCTAATGATAGGCTTAACCATCTTCTGGTAGATGGAAAGGCTTTCCCAAAAACCTTCTCAATTAAATGTTAACAAAGTAGCCTATTCCTACCTGGCAGAATGATATCATAATTATTTACAACAATCCATTTGCCATTTGTTTTGCAAACTCCATCTCATGTGCACTACAGAAACACTGCTAACAAAAAAAGAGCTAGGTCCCTGCAAAGTGAAATTAAAGAGTACAGTGGCTTGCGAAAGTTGGCATTTTTCCTATTTTGTTGCCTTACAACCTGGAATTAAAATGGATTTTTTTGGGGGGTTGTATCATTTGATTTACACAACATGCATACCACTTTGAAGATGCAAAATATGTTTTATTGTGAAACAAACAAGAAATAATACAAAAAAACAGAAAACGTGCATAACTAGTCACCCCCCCAATACTTTGTAGAGCCACCTTTTGCAGCAATTACAGCTGCAAGTATCTCTATAAGCTTGGCACATCTAGCCACTGGGATTTCTGCCCATTCTTCAAGGCAAAACTGCTCCAGCTCCTTCAAGTTGGATGGGTTCTGATGGTGTACAGCAATCTTTAAGTCATACCACAGATAGTCAATTGGATTGAGGTCTGGGCTTTGACTAGGCCATTCCAAGACATTTAAATGTTTCTCCTCAAACCACTCAAGTGTTGCTTTAGCAGTATGCTTAGGGTCATTGTCCTGCTGGAAGGTGATCCTCCGTCCCAGTCTCAAATTTCTGGAAGACTGAAACAGGTTTCCCTCAATCATTTCCCTGTATTTAGCGCCATCCATCATTCCTTCAATTCTGACCAGTTTCCCAGTCACTGCCGATGAAAAACATCCCCACAGCATGATGCTGCCACCACCATGCTGATGGTGTTCTCGGGTGATGAGAGGTGTTGGGTTTGCACCAGACGTAGCGTTTTCCTTGATGGCCAAAAAGCTAAATTTTAGTCTCATCTGACCAGAGTAGCTTCTTCCATATGTTTGGGGAGTCTCCCACATGCCTTTTGGCGAACACCAAACGTGTTTGCTTATTTTTTTCTTTTAAGCAATGGCTTTTTTCTGGCCACTCTTCCATAAAGCCCTGCTCTGTGGAGTGTACGGCTTAAAGTGGTCCTATGGACAGATACTTCAATCTCCTCTGTGGAGCTTTGCAGCTCCTTCAGGGTTATCTTTGGTCTCTTTGTTGCCTCTCTGATTAATGCCCTCCTTGCCTGGTCCTTGAGTTTTGGTGGGCGGCCCTCTCTTGGCAGGTTTGTTGTGGTGCCATATTCTTTCCATTTTTTAATGATGGATTGAATGGTGCTCCGTGGGATGTTCAAAGTTTCTGATATTTTTTTATAACGCAACCCTGATCTGTACTTCTCCACAACTTTGTCCCTGACCTGTTTGGAGAGCTCCTTGGTTTTCATGGTACCGCTTGCTTGGTGGTGCCCCTTGCTTAGTGGTGTTGCAGACTCTGAGGCCTTTCAGAACAAGTGTATATATACTGAGATCATGTGACAGATCATGTGACACTTAGATTGCACGCAGGTGGACTTTTTTTTAACTAATTATGTGACTGCTGAAGGTAATTGGTTGCACCAGATCTTATTTAGGGGCTTCATAGCAAAGGGGGTGAATACATACGCATGCACCACTTTTCCGTTATTTATTTCTTATAATTTTTGAAAACAAGTAATTTTTTTTCATTTCACCAATTTGGACTATTTTGTGTATGTCCATTACATGAAATCCAAATAAAAATCCATTTAAATTACAGGTTGTAATGCAACAAAAAAGGAAAAACGCCAAGGGGGATGAATACTTTTGCAAGGCACTGTAACTACACTCAAATATCAACATTTCTTAGATTTTTCCCAGACCTCAAAAATTGTCTCTCGATGTGGTTTAAGCATTGTTGTGGACTTAGAACATCCAATTTGGTTGTTTTTCTATTAAATAAGTGTGACTCAAAAACCTGAAAACATTTTTTAAAAAGTGAAACCTGTGAATTTCTGACTCAGTTGACAGACTAATTTATCTGTTTCAATTGTAGGCCTACGATTAGCCTACTTGCACCGTACAGCTTGGGTTGGCCTGACTGTGAAAGACCAATATAGGATTGATAATTTTAGGTCATTCAGAGTGTATGTCACTGTTTGTCATAGAATTTAGAATTGTTCACACAGGAATCTTTTCCTTCACCGGGCAGGCCGTTTGGAAAGAAAGTGTCAAAATTAGAGTATACCCACTTCTCCAGGCACCACTACACCACTGAGTAGGACAGACAGAGGCATAGAGGTTGGCTTCCCTTGGGGCATACACAGGCTAAACTACCAGGAATTCCCTGTTGTTTATATTTTATCAACCTCTCCAGGTTTGTGTAACACACAGTATTCATTGGATTAGAATAAATCTTTCATTTTACAAACCATGCTTGGAACCTAGAGATTTCATCCTGGAGAGGCTTGGATTTTGGTTTACTCACTGCAAAGTGATTTCACATTTGTCAATGTACACACTACCCTTAGAGTTGCTGTATGTCACAACTATATAACAGTGCAAAGCAAGAATGGATTATAAAGATTCAAAATGTATGGCTTCCGGTCACTACAAGAAGAACCAAGGCATTATGTGTTGATTTTGTGATTAACAGGTGTTAGAAAACATTAGTCATACATCTACAAGTGCTTGTTACCATGAAATAGCCTATTGTATTTCAGGGTACTTAGTAAATTCATTATATTAGATGTATTTGTCTGTTGTGTTTCCTTTAGATTGGCTGTAAATTAGCAGTGACCCTGTTCCTGTATTTCCTGGCCACCAACTACTACTGGATCCTAGTAGAGGGTTTGTACCTCCACAGCCTCATCTTCATGACCTTCTTCTCAGACAGGAAGTACCTCTGGGGATTCACTTTGATTGGATGGGGTATGTGATGTCATAGAAAACACGTTTTTACTGCAGATGCACTGCTGATAATGAAATTAATGAGCTAAATGAACCCCTTTAAAAAACAAATATTAATCAATTCATTTGAAAAGCATTTCCTATGTCATAATGTTTCGTATAATGTTTGTCAGACAGCTGATTTTTGATTGATCAACAATTATCAACTTTTCAATGGTTTCACACATACGGTGTGAATACTGTTATAAGCAGAACTCAAGAATAGTTCAGAGAACTAGGCTCTACGGCTCCTGCATTGTACACACTGTGCGTAACTGTTATGTAAGCACAGCGCATACAATGTGGATGCTGTGTCGCCCAATTGCCTCACTATATTAACAGGGTAATCTTGACTTGAACCCACTATAATAATTTGAAGAAAATTACTGTATTTTGTATTTAATCATTATTTGTGTGATTGTAGATAATTATGATCTGTTCTGCAGGGGTCTCAGCTGTTAAGTTGTTTTGAGATCTATCTTGATGTTCATTGTTGTTATTGTTGATTTGCAGGGGTCCCAGCTATGTTTGTGACAGTGTGGGCAAGTGTGAGAGCCACCTTGGCAGACACAGAGTAAGTATTGCGCTATAATCCCAATTTGTCATCATTGATGTTGGCTCTGAACACAAAGTACTGTACATTTGCCAGAATCTTTCATGGGAATGTGAGACAGAACCTTAGAACGTGTTCAAGAATCCCCTTAGATTCATAGAATGTTTAAAGGCAGCGTGTATGTCTTTAATTTAATCGAAACCCGCATTGCAGTATTTACACAGTATTACCTATTTCCCCATGGTTATATAAAATCACAGAATGACTTTGAGTACTGTAGAAACGTAATACTACTAGCCTATCACGTAGACTCCACTCAAAGGTAGATTCTGCCAGTTTTCAGAATAAGAATTGTGTGTGCGCAGGCAGTAGTTGCATAAACATTGCCATGGCAGGTTGGATTGAATTCCAGCCAAGAACTCAGAGCATAGGACCAGTCTGTAAGGGTTGCCAACTTCCCCATGTGTTGTTGTTACACTAGGATAAACAGAAAGATTAGTTCCTGAAACCAATTAGTTACACAATCATACGTATCTGTATTAGTTTTTCATAAATGCCCTTTTTATCAATTACAGGTGCTGGGACCTAAGTGCAGGCAATCTGAAATGGATCGTACAAGTGCCCATTCTAACAGCAATAGTGGTAAGTAAACATGTCAATTGAAAATGTAAATTGCATAATGGCATTTAACATTTTCAATTGACACGTTTAATTAGCACAATTACTGACCACTATTACCACTATCTGCTTTTTGAGAGAGTTGGTAGTTGAGATATTTGGCTTTGGTGTGCTACATTGTGTCATTGTCTGTTATCAAAGGTGAATTTTATGCTGTTCCTGAATATAATCCGAGTTCTGGCCACTAAACTTCGAGAGACAAATGCTGGCAGATGTGACACAAGACAGCAGTACAGGTAAGAAGCCATTCTCTGACTGTTCCTTCCCTGACTGCTTTATCATGACATGTATCACTCAAGCCCAGCTCAGTTAATCCCTACCATTGTGTCGCTGAGTTGTCATAATGATTCAGCAAATCTACATTATCCCAGGGGTGCTGGTAGACACAATGTAAGTAACCTAATGTACATGGCATTCGGAAAGTATTCAGACCCCTTCCCTTTTTCCAAATGTTGTTACGTTACAGACTTATTATAAAATTGACAAAATTAGTTTTTTTCCTCATCATTCTACACACAATACCCCACAATGACGAAGCGAAAACAGGTTTTTATCAATTTTTGCAAATGTATTAAACACAGAAATACCTTATTTACATAAGTATTCAGACCCTTTGCTATGAGACTCGAAATTTAGCTCAGGTGCATCCTGTTTCCATTGATCGTCCTTGAGATATTTCTACAACTTGATTGGAGTCCACCTGTGGTAAATTGAATTGATTGGACATGATTTGGAAAGGCACACACCTGTCTATGTAAGGTCCCAAAGTTGACAGTGCATGTCAGAGCAAAAACCAAGCCATGAGGTCGAAGGAAATGTCCGTAGAGCTCCGAGACAGGATTGTGTTGAGGCACAGATCTGGGGAAGGGTACCGAAAAATATCTGCAGCATTGAACGTCCCCAAGAACACAGTGGCCTCCATCATTCTTAAATGGAAGAAGTTTGGAAACACCAAGACTTATCCTAGAGCTGGCCGCCCAGCCAAACTGAGCAATCGGGGTAGAAGGGCCTTGGTCAGGATGGTGACCAAGAACCCGATGGTCACTCTGACAGAGCTCCAGAGTTCCTCTGTGGAGATGGGATAACCTTCCAGAAGGACAACCATCTCTGCACCACTCCACCAATCAGGCCTTTATGGTAGAGTGGCCAGGCGGAAGCCACTCCTCAGTAAAAGGCACATGACAGCCAGCTTGGAGTTTGCCAAAAGGCACCTAAAGACTCTCAGACCATGAAAAACAAGATTCTCTGGTCTGATGAAACCAGGATTGAACTCTTTGGCCAGAATTCCAAGCGTCACGTCTGGAGGAAACTTGGCACCATTCCTACGGTGAAGCATGGTGGTGGCAGCATCATGGTGTGGGGTGTTTTTCAGTGGCAGGGACTGGGAGACAAGTCAGGATCAAGAGAAAGATGAACGGAGCAAAGTACAGAGAGATCCTTGATGAAAACCCGCTCCAGAGCGCTCAGGAACCCAGACTTGGGTGAAATTTCACCTTCCAACAGTACAACGACCCTAAGCACACAGCCAAGACAACGCAGGAGTGGGGACAAGTCTCTGAATGTCCTTGAGTGGCCCAGCCAGAGCCCGGACTTGAACCCGATCAAACATCTCTGGAGAGACCTGAAAATAGCTGTGCAGCGACGCTCCCCATCCATCCTGACAGAGCTTGAGAGGATCTGCAGAGAAGAATGGGAGAAACTCCCCAAATACACGCTGTTCCAAGCTTGTAGTGTCATACCCAAGAAGACTTGAGGCTGTAAACTCTGCCAAAGGTGCTTCAACAAAGTACTACGTAAAGGGTCTGAATACTTACGTAAATGTGCTATTTCCATTTATTTTTATTTTATACATTTGCACAAATAAGATTATTTAATTTTTTTGCTTTGTCATTATGGGGTATTGTGTGTAGATTGATGAGGGGGAAAAAACAGTTTAACCTCTTAAGGATCGGACCCTTTTATAAAATGTTCGCCTAAAATGACATACCCAAATCTAACTGCCTGTAGCTCAGGACCTGAAGCAAGGATATGCATATTCTTGATACCATTTGAAAGGAAACACTTTCAAGTCTGTGGAAATGTGAAACTACTGTAGGAGAATATAACACATTAGATCTGGTAAAAGATAATACAAACAAAGAAACTTTTTTTGGTTCCATCATCTTTCAAATGCAAGAGAAAGGCCACAATATAATATTGCAGTTTAGGCGCAATTTAGAATTAGTAGTGTGTGTGCAAAGTTTCAGATTGATCCAATATTGGACTATTTTGTATCACGTCTGCCCAAATGTGCTGAATTGGTCAATTAATACATTTTCAAGTACATAACTATAGAGAACATACAAACATGATATGGTAATACAAAATGTACGTTTACACACTCCCAGGAATGTCATACATGATGGATCATTAGCTTATACACTAACTTTCACACATCTAGATGGCCGGGCGGGGTGGGTGTGGAGCCAGAGACAGCAGGGGTTCAAACTGTAGAACCCAGTTCCTACATTTGAATATAAAAATGGATTTTATCAAACAAAACTATGCTACATTTTATTTCAGGATGACAAATCAGAACAAGATTACTGAACGTAAGTACATTATTTACCTTCAGAGGTGAATGTATCAAACCAAGCCATAAGACTCCTGAACAGCTAATCATGGCTACCCGGACTATTTGCACTGCCCCCCCCACCCCATCATTTTACGCTGCTGCTACTCTGTTAATTATTTATGCATAGTCACTTTAACTCTGCCCACATGTACATATTACTTCAACTACCTCAACTAGCCGGTGCCCCCGCACATTGACTCTGCACCGGTACATCCCTGTATATATAGCCTCCCTACTGTTATTTTATTTTACTTCTGCTCTTTTTTTCTCAACACTTTTTTTGTTGTTGTTTTATTTTTACTTTTTTGTTAAAAATAAATGCACTGTTGGTTAAGGGCTGTAAGTAAGCATTTCACTGTAATGTCTGCACCTGTTGTATTCGGCGCATGTGGCCAATAAAATTTGATTTGATTTGATAAGTTTTTTGTTGTTGTGCACTCTCCTCAAACAATAGCATAGTATTATTTCACTGTAATAGCTACTGTAAATTGGACAGTGCAGTTAGATTAACAAGAATGTAAGCTTTCTGCCCATATACAGTGGGGGGGAAAAAGTATTTAGTCAGCCACCAATTGTGCAAGTTCTCCCACTTAAAAAGATGAGAGAGGCCTGTAATTTTCATCATAGGTACACGTCAACTATGACAGACAAATTGAGATTTTTTTTTCCAGAAAATCACATTGTAGGATTTTTAATGAATTTATTTGCAAATTATGGTGGAAAATAAGTATTTGGTCACCTACAAACAAGCAAGATGTCTGGCTCTCACAGACCTGTAACTTCTTCTTTAAGAGGCTCCTCTGTCCTCCACTCGTTACCTGTATTAATGGCACCTGTTTGAACTTGTTATCAGTATAAAAGACACCTGTCCACAACCTCAAACAGTCACACTCCAAACTCCACTATGGCCAAGACCAAAGAGCTGTCAATGGACACCAGAAACAAAATTGTAGACCTGCACCAGGCTGGGAAGACTGAATCTGCAATAGGTAAGCAGCTTGGTTTGAAGAAATCAACTGTGGGAGCAATTATTAGGAAATGGAAGACATACAAGACCACTGATAATCTCCCTCGATCTGGGGCTCCACGCAAGATCTCACCCCGTGGGGTGAAAATGATCACAAGAACGGTGAGCAAAAATCCCAGAACCACACGGGGGGACCTAGTGAATGACCTGCAGAGAGCTGGGACCAAACTAACAAAGCCTACCATCAGTAACACACTACGTCACCAGGGACTCAAATCCTGCAGTGCCAGACGTGTCCCCCTGCTTAAGCCAGTACATGTCCAGGCCCGTCTGAAGTTTGCTAGAGTGCATTTGGATGATCCAGAAGAGGATTGGGAGAATGTCATATGGTCAGATGAAACCAAAATATAACTTTTTGGTAAAAACTCAACTCATCGTGTTTGGAGGACAAAGAATGCTGAGTTGCATCCAAAGAACATCATATCTACTGTGAAGCATGGGGGTGGAAACATCATGCTTTGGGGCTGTTTTTCTGCAAAGGGACCAGGACGACTGATCCGTGTAAAGGAAAGAATGAATGGGGCCATGTATCGTGAGATTTTGAGTGAAAACCTCCTTCCATCAGCAAGGGCATTGAAGATGAAATGTGGCTGGGTCTTTCAGCATGACAATGATCCCAAACACACCGCCCGGGCAACGAAGGAGTGGCTTCGTAAGAAGCATTTCAAGGTCCTGGAGTGGCCTAGCCAGTCTCCAGATCTCAACCCCATAGAAAATCTTTGGAGGGAGTTGAAAGTCCGTGTTGCCCAGCGACAGCCCCAAAACATCACTGCTCTAGAGGAGATCTGCATGGAGGAATGGGCCAAAATACCAGCAACAGTGTGTGAAAACCTTGTGAAGACTTAGAGAAAACGTTTGACCTGTGTCATTGCCAACAAAGGGTATATAACAAAGTATTGAGAAACTTTTGTTATTGACCAAATACTTATTTTCCACCATAATTTGCAAATAAATTCATAAAAATCCTACAATGTGATTTTCTGGATTTTTTTTCTCGTTTTGTCTGTCATAGTTGACGTGTACCTATGATGAAAATTACAGGCCTCTCTCATCTTTTTAAGTGGGAGAACTTGCACAATTGGTGGCTGACTAAATACTTTTTTCCCCACTGTAAGACATGTCCCAGTCCTGGAAAGTTTGCTGTTACGTACAACAGTCATGCTAATCACATTAGCGTACATTAGCTCAACCGTCCCGTAAACGGGACACCGATCCCGTAGAGGATAATCCATTTTAGTATAAGGCTGTAACGTAACATAATGTGGAAAAAGTAAAGAGGTCTGAATACTTTCCGAATGCACTGTATGTCCCTTTAACTGCCCTGAATGCCTCTGCTGATCCTTCAGCTATTGTATGCAGCTATCATGTGCCTATGAACCAGAGTTATATTGTTAGCACTGAGGCGGTGTGCCCTAGTAGGAAGTCCACTGTGTGCAGCTCACCCTGCACTAACATAAATAACACGAGCATGTCTGCTTCTGCTAAGCTTCCCAGTAAAGCAATGACAACAATCAAGCATCCCAGAAAAGTGCTAAAAATGTGTTAACATATGTAGCTTAAGAAACAAGGTTCATTAAATAAATAATTTGCTAGTAACAGATGACTTTCATGTTCTAACAATCTCTGAAACTCATTTGAGAAAACCTTTGATGATACATTGGTAGCAATAAGTGGTTATAATGTCTACAGAAAATACAGAAATGCCAATGGTGGAGGTGTTGCTGTTTATATTCAGAACCACATTCCTGTAAAGCTTAGAGACGATCTCATGTTAAATACTGTTGAAGTAATAAGGCTACAAGTTCATATGCCTCACCTAAAGCCCATTCTTGTGGGAAGCTGCTATAGTGCTAATAGTCAGTATCTGGATAACATGTGTAAAATGCTTGATAATGTATGTGATATCAACAGAGAGATATATTTTCTGGGTGATTTCAAGCTGCCCACTCAAGAAAAACTTCAAACTGTAACCAGTGCCTGCAACCTGGTTCAGGTTATCAGTCAACCTACCAGGGTAGTTACAAACAGCACAGGAATTAAATCATCAACATGTATTGATCACATATTTACTAATGCTGCAGAAATTTGCTTTAAAGCAATATCCAAATCCATCAGATCACAATATAGTAGCCATAAATAGGAAAACCAAAGTTCCAAAGGCTTGGCCTTATATAGTGTATGCGGTCATACAAGACAGTTTGTAGTGATTCCTATGTTGTTGATGTAAATAATACTTATTGTTCTGTGGTGTGTAATGAGGAGCAACCAGACGCTGCACTTGACACATTTTATGAAATTGTGTATTCCAGTTACTAATAAGCATGATAAGGAATTGAAAAATTGTATGGTTGAGAGGGATGAGGCAAAAGGAATGGCAAATACTTCTGGCTGCACAACCGATTGGCAAACGTACTTCAAATTGAGAAATCATGTGACTAAACTGAATAAAATGAAGAAGAAACTATAATATGAAACAAAGATAAATGGTATAAAGAATGAAAGTAAAAATCTTTGGAGCACCTTAAATTAGATTTTGGGCAAAAGGGCAAACTCAGCTCCATCATTCATTGAATCAGATGGCTCATTCATCACAAAACCCACTGATATTGATTATTATTATTATTATTAATTAATGATTTTTTAATTGGCAAGATTAGCTAACTTATGCATGGCATTCCATCAACAAACGCTGACACTACACATCCAAGTATAACTGATCAAATTATGAAAGACAAGTATTGTAATTTTGAATTTCATAAAATGAGTGTGGAAGAGGTGAAAAAAGTATTGTTGTCTATCAACAATGACAAGCCACCAGGGTCTGAGAATGAATGGAAAATTACTGAAGATAATAGCGGACGATATTGCCACTCCTATTTGCCATATCTTCAATCTAAGCCTACTAGAAAGTGTGTGCCCTTAGGCCTGGAGGGAAGCAAAAGTAATTCCGCTACCCAAGAATAGTAAAGCCCCCTTTACTGGCTCAAATAGCTGACCAATCAGCCTGTTACCAACCCTTAGTAAACTTTAGAAAAACAATTGACCAGATACAATGCTATTTTACAGTAAACAAATTAACACACTTTCAGCATGCTTATAGGGAAGGACATTCAACAAGCACGGCACTTACACAAATGACTGATTGGCTGAGAGAAATGTATGATAAAAGATTGTGGGAGCTGTTTTGTTTGACTTCAGTGTGGCTTTTGACATTATCGATCATAGTCTGCTGATGGAAAAACGTGTTCTGGCTTTACACCCCCTGCTATATTGTGGATAAAGAGTTACCTGTCTAACAGAACACAGAGGGTGTTCTTTAATGGAAGCCTCTCCAACATAATCCAGGTAGAATCAGGAATTCCCCAGGGCAGCTGTCTAGGCCCCTTACTTTTTTCCATCTTTACTAATGACATGCCATTGGCTTTGAGTAAAGCCAGTGTGTCTATGTATGCAGATGACTCAACACTACACATGTCAGCTACTACAGCAAGTGAAATCACTGCAACACTTAACAAAGACCTGCAGTTAGTTTCAGAATGGGTGGCAAGGAATAAGTTGGTCCTACATATTTCAAAAACTTAAAGCACTGTATTTGGGATAAATCATTCACTAAACCCTAAACCTCAACTAAATATTGTAATAAATAATGTGGAAATAGAGCAAGTTGAGGTGACTAAACTGCTTGGAGTAACCATGGATTGTAAACTGTCATGGTCAAAACATGTTGATACAACAGTAGCTAAGATGGGGAGAAGTCTGTCCATAATAAAGCGCTCCTCTGCCTTAACAACACTATCAACAAGGCAGGTCCTACAGGCCCTAGTTTTGTCACACCTGGACTACTGTTCAGTTGTGTGGTCAGGTGCCACAAAGAGGGACTTAGGAAAATTACAATTGGCTCAGAACAAGGCAGCATGGCTGGCCCTAAAATGTACAGGGAGAGCTAACATTAATAATATGCATATCAATCTCTCATGGCTTAAAGTGGAGGAGAGATTGACTTCATCACTACTTGTTTTTGTAATAAGTGTTGACAAGCTGAATGCACCGAGCTGTCTGTTTAAACTACTAGCACACAGCTCGGACACCCATGCATACCCCACAAGACATGTCACCAGAGGTCTCTTCACAATCCTCAAGTCCAGAACAGACTATGGGAGGCACACAGTACTACTTAGAGCCATGACTACATGGAACTCAATTCCACGTCAGGTAACTGATGCAAGCAGTAGAATCAGATTTAAAAAAACAGATAAAAATACACCTTATGGAACAGCGGGGACTGTGAAGAGACACACAGGCACAGACACACATACACATGATAAGACTCGCACTCTACACACACATACACATGGATTTTGTATTGTAGATATGTGATAGTAGAGTAGTGGCCTGAGGGAACACACTTAATGTGTTGTGAAAAGTGTTATGAAGTGTAATGTCATGTAATATTTTATATTGTGTATAACTGCCTTAATGTTGCTGGACCCCAGGAAGAGTAGCCGCTGCCTTGGCAGCAGCTAATGGGGATCATTAATAAATACAGAATACAAATGTATTGTAAGGTAGCCTACAGTTGTATTCTGTATTATCGCCAGCATGCTGATAAAATATTTCTATCTTTATCACACCAAAACATGCCACCACCCACTGGCACAAACTGGTAAAATCAACGTTGTTTCAGCATAATTTGTCAACGTATTCTGACATGGAATCTACGTGGAAAATACATTGAGTTTGCAAAAGTCATCAATGTTGTTTTGAGGGTGAAATTTCAACCACAGGATTATGTCATCATGGTTACCAATTTTCAAGCTAGACAAACCTTATATTTAATTTGTACCTTTGAAACAACTTCAGATTTTCAATGTTATATCCACTATCAGAAAAACGATGCTGGGCAGCACCTCCTACTGGAGAGTTGATCTATCTACAGCTATCCCTTTGGTCTCCCATCCAGGATTTTAACAAAGCCCAGCTTATCTTTGATATTTGTTACTGACTACTACCAATGTGCTATAGTGAGAATGAGTATTGAGAGATCACTTAATAACTAAATAGGTTCATTGTTGCTATCAAAGTCATTCCAAAGGGTATGTTTAACATTTTCACATGCGAGTTCCAAATATCTCTAACGGCCGCCCCAGCGTGAGTTGTTTAATGCACGTGATGTCAGAATGCACTCACTGTTCCAAAATGTGATTGTTACGCAACAGGACAGTTAACACACTCTGCATGCTAATTATCAACTTGTCAATTTCATATTATTTTACAACTTGTATTTTCTAATATCAGTTTGAATTTATGTGTGTTCCGCCTTCTCATTAATTCACATAGAAGTAGCCCATTTCAGTGTTGCGGACAATTTATGTTTGAGGCTTTACAGAGCCGGACAAACTTCCCTCTTCGAGGAGAGCCCTTCCCCATTTTTTCGGCACATGAAGTATGCAGACATTTGTGCAGTCTTGCACGAACTGGCACATTTTCTGGCTGGCACTCGCATTGTTGCATTGATGTTTTCCTTACAAATAATGACTTTGGACATGTGTGGTTTCCTATCACATTAAGTGCCTTATTTTCTGTATATCGTGTTGTCGTTTCTACTGTAGCATACAGTATGTATGTATGTACACTACCGTTCAAATGTTTGGGGTCACTTAGAAATGTCCTTGTTTTTCAAAAGAAAAGCAATTTTTTTGTTCATTAAAATAACATCAAATTGATCAGAAATACAATGTAGACATTGTTAATGTTGTAAATGGCTATTGTAGCTGGAAACGGCAGATTTTTTATGGAATATCTACATAGCTGTACAGAGGCCCATTATTTCAGACTGGCCAATAAAAATAAAATATTAAGATGGGCAGTCTGAGATATGGCTTTTTCTTTGTAACTCTGCCTAGAAGGTCAGCATCCCGGAGTCGCCTCTTCACTGTTGATGTTGAGACTGGTGTTTTGCGGGTACTATTTAATAAAGCTGCCAGTTGAGGACCTGTGTGGCGTCTGTTTCTCAAACTAGACACTCTAATGTATTTGTCCTCTTGCTCAGTTGTGCACCGGGGCCTCCCACTCCTCTTTCTATTCTGGTTAGAGCCAGTTTGCGCTGTTCTGTGAAGGGAGTAGTACACAGCGTTGTACAAGATCATCAGTTTCTTGGCAATTTCTCGCATGGAATAGCCTTCATTTCTCAGAACAAGAATAGACTGACGAGTTTCAGAAGAAAGTTATTTGTTTCTGGCCATTTTGAGCCTGTAATCGAACCCACAATTGCTGATGCTCCAGATTTTTATTTTATTTTATTTCACCTTTATTTAACCAGGTAAGCCAGTTGAGAACAAGTTCTCATTTACAACTGCGACATGGCCAAGATAAAACAAAGCAGTGCGATAAAAACAACAACACAGAGTTACATATGGGGTAAACAAAACATAAATTCAAAAATACAACAGAAAATATATATACAGTGTGTGCGAATGTAGTAAGTTATGGAGGTAAGGCAATAAATAGGCCATAGTGCAAAATAGTTACTCAACTAGTCTCAAGAAGGCCAGTTTTATTGCTTCTTTAATCAGCACAACAGTTTTCAGCTGTGCTAACATAATTGCAAAAGGGTTTTCTAATGATCAATTAGCCTTTTAAAATGATAAACTTGGATTAGCAAACACAACGTGTCATTGGAACACAGGACTGATGGTTGCTGATAATGGGCCTCTGTACCCATATGTAGATATTCCATTATAATCAGCTGTTTACAGCTACAATAGCCATTTACAACATTAACAATGTCTACACTGTATTTCTGATCAATTTGATGTTATTTTAATGGACAACAAAATAAATTTTCTTTCGAAAAGAAGGACATTGAGCCCAAACTTTTGAACGGTAGTGTATGTATGTATGTATGGAGCATAATGTATTTACAGTTTTATTCACATGTTTTCAAGTAATGGTGACAAATAATGCATTCCGAATATTGCATAGATTGTAATGGACACCTATGATGTGTGTAAAATACTTTTTTGAAGGTTGTACTGATTATAATGAGATAATGCTAAGCTATTTGCCAGCTATGTGTGGCGCACTGTTTGTTGACATTATACAATGCATTCTGGGTGTCATGTAAACGTCTGTCAGACCAAAGATGTTATAATGAGGTGAAGGAATGGTTCACTCATCTTTCGAAGAAACTTCCGGAAGTGAATGAAGGGAAGTTAATGATCACAGACGACACACCCCCTTCAACATGCATACTGCAAACAGACCTAACTCATCTTGTCTCCTCTTAATATCTTTGGTTGACGCGGGGAAAAAAACATGGTGGCACGCACAAACTACACATCGTCGGATTACTTTCGAATTCTAGAAAGTGTTTTACTTAATTATTGTGATCAGTGTTGAGATCACCCGTGATGTGATGAATTATAAATAGTAATTGCTATTAGCTAATTCATATGGTGGTTTCTGTCAGCCGAGAGTTCTCTAAATACTTGTGTTACGTCAATCTTTCCTCAGTTAGCGCTAGGACTAATGTAGCCTACTTTTTCCGGTTTGGATGATTGTGTATGCTGTTGCTACTTCTGTGAATAAATTGTTCACATTCAGGACATAACTTTGTAAGGACTGTGTTTGTCAAAATGTTTCTGTGAAAAACCAATGTGGCTAGCTCAAATACTGACTGTTGATTCAATCAAAACGGAACATTCTAAATAAGCATTCTAATCACACTGGTTTGAGCGTACGCTGCAGGGACCACTGTAGAACGATCACACCCGTTTGTTGGTATGTGTGAAAAGGTTAATAGAGCAAATGAAATGAAACCATATTTCAATTTAACCCAGGGTTCAACTAAAAATAGAGAATATATATAGTCCTATGGCTCTATTTTTGGCTGGCGTTAAGGCGGCACTAGTGTCAAACACACACTTTGGCAATTTCAACTTGTAAAAGGCAGCACTGGTGCCAGGCTTGGTAATTTATCTTATAAAAAATTATAATAAATAAATAACGGAAAAGTGGTGCATGCATATGTATTCACCCCCTTTGCTATGAAGCCCCTAAATCAGATCTGGTGCAACCAATTACCTTCAGCAGTCACATAATTAGTTAAATAAAGTCCACCTGTGTGCAATCTAAGTGTCACATGATCTGTCACTTGATCCCAGTATATATACACCTGTTTTGAAAGGCCCCAGAGTCTGCAACACCACTAAGCAAGGGGCACCACCAAGCAAGCGGCAACATCAAGACCAAAGAGCTCTCCAAACAGGTCAGGGACAAAGTTGTGGAGAAGTACAGATCAGGGTTGGGTTATAAAAAAAATATCTGAAACTTTGAACATCCCACAGAGCACCATTAAATCCATTATTAAAAAATGGAAAGAATATGGCACCACAACAAACCTGCCAAGAGAGGGCCGCCCACCAAAACTCCCGGACCAGGCAAGGAGGGCATTAATCAGAGAGGCAATAAAAAGACCGAAGGTAACCCTGAAGGAGCTGTCCATAGGATCACTTTAAGCCGTACACTCCACAGAGCTGGGCTTTACGGAAGAGTGGACAGAAAAAAGCCATTGCTTAAAGAAAAAAATAAGCAAACACGTTTGGTGTTTGCCAAAAGGCATGTGGGAGACTCCCCAAACATATGGAAGAAGGTACTCTGGTCAGATGAGACTAAAATTGAGCTTTTTGGCCATCAAGGAAAACGCTATGTCTGGCGCAAGTTATGCACGCTCAGGTTTTCTGTTTTTTTGTCTTATTTCTTGTTTGTTTCACAAGAAAAAATATTTTGCATCTTCAAAGTGGTAGGGATGTTGTGTAAATCAAATGATACAAACCCCCCCAAAAGGCAACAAAATAGGAAAAATGCCAAGGGGGGTGAATACTTTCGCAAGCCACTGTATATCCGCTCGCTTGCGCTGAGGTGGGAGGTGTGTCCTTAAAAATGTGCACCAATGTGTCAATTTCAAGCAGCGCTACTGGTGATATTTAAGACTCAACAAAAACTGGTCTTAGCGGTAATGCAACTGGTTATGGCATCGATTTTGCCAGTGTAGGCGCACAGCTTAATCAGTAGCCTATAACCAATGTTTTATTAAAGTATCACAAACAGCAGAGCAGTCAACTGACATTCCTGTTTTTTTCTTTATATTGGATATTATTTTTGTCCATGCAGCTTCTGTGAAAAGTTTGGACTCATTAGGCCTATGTTTGATGCCCATTGAATGAAAGGTGTCAGTGACTGTATGGATGTCTGTTTAGGAAGATGAATTATTACAATAGACTGCTTATTGTTTTTCCTTTATCATTTTGTTTTTAAAAAAAGCGTCTTGCACTTTCATCTGTTTTCAACTGTAAAATCGCAGGAATCCGCTTGTAGCGTAGACTATTTTCCTGTTTGTTTGTTTACCTTTGACTTGGCAATGTCACTAACAGGCCATATCAACGGCGATGGGAGGCTAATCTTATTACAACGTTTGGTCAATATCCAATTGTCTATGGCTCGAAGATGCAGTGCATTTTCGAAATGTGAATGCAATGTGTGTAGACTAATATTTCCATGTTGAAACCAAAAAAACTTTATCGGCTACATGTTTGTTATATCTAGGCCTATTGTAGGGTTACTGTATACTATTTATACTGCCGAAGAGCCCTTAGGCCTACGCGTGTACACATTGCCTTATGCTCATGGAACGAGAGATGCAATTTATTATATCATGCTTCTGACCTGATCCTATTTAGAAATATTGTTGTTGTTTAAAAAAACAGATTGATTGTTTTTTGTTTAATTTGATTAAAGACCAAACTAATTAGAAAGATTAACAGTCCATGGGTTTATGTTAAGAACTCAAATGCAATGCAATTTAGCCTATTTCTGGAGAAGTGCAAATATGATTTGTAAGATGGTTCCATTATGTTTATAAAACATTACATTTGGGAGCATTATAATGGTTAGTGGACAATCCCACTTTCTCTTTATATTGGATCTTTGTCCAGTTTCTGTGAAAGGTTTGCATGTGTGTAAAACCCTCCATAGTCTAAGTTGCCTTGTTTGTTGTATATGCCCAATATAAGCCATTATGGTGCCTGTAACTGTATTTAGACATAGCCTATTTAAAACAGGTTGTTGTTTCATTATTATTAGAATTTGATTATAATTATACACTGTCTTTTTAGGCCTTATCAATAGCTTAGTGAGTTTAATTTTGCTTATTGACTACGTTTGGCATGTCCAGACTGCAATTTACAGTAGGCCTAGCCCCTATATCAATGTGAATGCTATAGTCAATGTTTAACCATGTATTCCCATACTGAAGCAATGCAATTAGAAAAATGTGGACTGCAAACATGTTCAACATATTTAGCAAATATGGGGCAGGGTATTTAACGAACTAGGCTATAATGGACTAACATTCGAATTGGAGTTAATGACAATGCAATACATAAAAGACCATAAATTCACAACTTGAAGCATCCACGTATTAAGCCATGGAGCACGTTCTGATTGGCCAGTGAGGTGTCAAGCTCCAACACACACAACTTTTTTATTATAACTTTATAACTTTCGCGCCACCGCCAGCTACTGCGCCCATAATTCAGGTTGTGAAATTAGCTAAAATATTTCTGACACACCCCTGAAGCTATAGCGCTACCGCCCGCACTAAGATTTACCATTGTGTTAGGTTTGTTAAAATAGAGCCCCTAGGGTTTCAAGCTTTGGTTGATTTCAAATGTGATATACAAGTTTATAATTAATATGTTGGATTCACATCTCCATCTCAACCAAAAGTCAAAGATAAAGAATAGGACTAAATCAAATCAAACTTTATTTAAAGTGCATTTAAAGATTGCTTTGATTTGATTTAGTCCTATTCTTTAACTTTGATCTTTGGTTGAGATGGAGAAGTGAATCCAACATATCAATTATTATTTTGAAGACAAACTGGATATTCAATTGTATTTGGTTGTCAATGCAACCAAATATCAACATTTGAAGGAGATATATTATATCTTCTGCTTGGATAGTTCCATCTGTGCCACTGACTTAGTCTGGCTTTAATTCTAGTTTGTCTACAAAGTTATAATATGTTGGATTTACGTCTCAATCTCAACCAAATATCAAAGTTAATGAATTGGACTAAATAATATAAAATCTAACTTTAAATGCACTTTCAATCAAGTATGATTTGATTTCATCATATTCTTTTACTTCGATTTTTGGTTGATATGGAGATGTAAATAGCCTATTAGCGTGTAAACAAGTTAAAAAATTATATGTTGGATTCACGTCTCCAACTAAACCAAAAATAAAAGTTACGGAATAGGATTAAGCCAGTGGCTCAGATGAAACTATCCAATCATTAGATACATCTCCTTTAAATGTTGATATTTGGTTGAGTTGTCAACCAAACACAATTCAATACTACTTTTGTAATACAGTTAATAGACAGTTAAAAATTAAGTCTATCTTAGAAACTAATGTAACAGTATTTATTCAACATTAAAATGAGTAACACATTCATGGCCACATTTTGAGGTTACTATAACTAAGTTGTCTTATGTAATCATAGAAAGTGTGCATGTTCAAGATAGCATGCAAAGGTTGCAGGTCTGTGGAGTTGCTATAATAATCTGTGCAGAATCTTGAACAGCATTGATCACTTGCACTGTACTTTTAATGTTATCAAAGCTGCAATCCAGGTAATTTGGTTGTGCTATTAGATGAAGCACATTGATGAAATAAGTTGTTGTATAAATACAAAATATCTGACATCTGAACAGATATCTGAACTGTGTTGTGCTTTTAAATGGTTGAAAGTGCACTGATAAAACATTTAGATGACAACTAAACCAAATATCTGACATCTGAACAGATATCTGAATTCGGTTGTACATTTAGATGGTTAAAAGCATAGTGATAACACAATGAGAATGCAATAAACTTCTGGATGTCTTTTTGAGTGGGTGAATAAAGGTTGAAATCTCATTGATCAATGTCATGTCAGTAATACAGTATGTATGAAAATGAATAATACAGTGAATGTCCATGATAATATAAAATTGAACTCCCCATCACAACTGTCACACACAGTAAATGTCACAATAAATGTAAAATGAACCACTGCTATTATTCATTCCCTCCACAGGAAACTGTTGAAGTCTACTTTGGTCCTGATGCCACTGTTTGGCGTTCACTACATAGTGTTCATGGCCATGCCTTATACTGAGGTAACTGGAGTGCCCTGGCAGATACAGATGCACTACGAGATGCTCTTCAATTCATTCCAGGTACTGACTGGTCTTGTACCACATGAATGAATGAACGATCGAACTAATGTTGTTTTACCGCATGTGGGTTTAGTCACAGGCAGCCAGCAATGGATCCGAAATGGTGAGCTACTACAGTACTGTAAAAAGGAGCTAGATCAATCGGCCAAAGTCCACAATGGGACACTGCATCTGCTCTAGTGGTGTGCTACACATAATGAAGTATTGAGTTGTGATTAAACTTTTATGAGTAAGAATTTGAGAGAGCTGCACAGCTCAGTGTTTTCAGAGTAAGCAGCTGGTGTTGAAGAGTCACTTTATATTGTATGGTATTCTTCTAGAGTGCTCTGGATAGATGCTCAGATCAACCTGTGCACTTTGAGGCATACGCAAAAATGTTATAATGTTTTATCTTCTTTTCAGGGATTCTTTGTGGCAATTATATATTGTTTCTGCAATGGGGAGGTAAGGACAACTTTGAACAATTTTATTAATATTTATCTGTGAAAATGTCTTCAAGGAAATCATGATAGATTATAGTCTATTATTTAAGACAAAATATGTAATCCTGATATATAATATTATGCTCATGATTAATTGCAGTCACAGCATGCACACCAAAAACCTGAGACTCAATTATTGTATGCAGGGCTGTGCACAGTTGTGATGTTTCAGGGGGCCAGGCTCTCAAAATGAATAGGCCTATTTATTTCTGCAACACACTCACTCATCACAAAATGTAAGCAAGCTAGTTACCATGCCTCTTGAAGACATGATTGACATTGGGAAAAGAGGGTAGGCTATCAGCTGATCATTGATGTTGATGATTGATGTAAATCTGCTAGTTACTGGTTGTGATTTATATCGTCAATGATCTTAAATAATAACTTCATAATATAGCCTAATATGCATAATCTTCTAACTCATGATATATGGCTGACTAGAGGTTTTTGTGGATATTTTTGTATATGGTGGTTAGCTAGAGTCTAGACTACCTGTGTTCAGTGCTTCATTTGTTAATTTCGGAGGAACAAAAAGTGAACGAGAGAGGGGGGTGACCTAGGGAGCTCTGAGGTACCAGAATGCATGAAATAAACAAAAATTAGGATATAATAAAGCATTGCATGCATATCATCGCAATTGCGTAGTGAGTATAGAGAAGTAGCCTAGAGTAGAGGCGCTTACAGAAGTTGCACATATGGGGGGGAAAAAATGTGGGCCTACTTATAAACGCATTTCGTGCAATTCTACATCATTTTACATGACAGAATCGTTTTTAATACCGCACAAATGATCAAAATGACTAGCTACTTTGACAGTGACAAACTGAGAATCTGAGATCAATAAAAAACAACCTTGTTTTGAATACCGCACAAATGATCAAAATGACAAGCTACTTTGACAGTGACAAACTGAGAATCTGAGATCAATAAAAAACAACCTTGTTTTGAATCCATCAATAGCCTAGGCCTAGGTATGTGGAGACACACATATTGTACAATATGAGGATGAAATTATAGTCTTAAAAAAGCTTTCCAGTTTAACTGACTCACCCAATGATGTGCAGGTCACTCGCCAGCAATGGCCGATGTGCTCGTGCCAAAAGCCTATCTCTCTCTTGTAAACAATGTTCGCTCAATAGGCCTATTTGGAAGTAGATAAAATATTTTGGTAGCCTACAGCAGAGAGATTCATATTCTCTT
The DNA here is from genome assembly GCF_020615455.1 of Coregonus clupeaformis. Taxonomy (NCBI): domain Eukaryota; kingdom Metazoa; phylum Chordata; class Actinopteri; order Salmoniformes; family Salmonidae; genus Coregonus; species Coregonus clupeaformis. Next base: position 28,762,542 of record NC_059205.1, read on the forward strand.
TTCAGCAGGAGCCATTTGCTTTCCAACCTGTGTTTTCCAACGATTGTATTTGAAATATTGTGAAAGGCCTGTTTTTTCTGCATGCTGTTCACTGACAGATTTGCTGTGCGTTCCCGACTGCATTGTTATTGGGCTACACACAATCCACAGCTATGCTATTTAAAAAAAAGAAGCCATTGATCCTCTGTGGCTAAATTATAGGCCTACTCATGGTGTAGTAGGCTATTCTGAATTATTTCAATTTATCAGGGGTTCTACAGCACCTCCAGCACCCTTCCCACGGCTATGATTCTATAAGGAAATAAATGATGAAGGGCTGCTGCACGTAGTCTATCAGCCAACCAGACAGATATTGATGATGTAAATCAAGTGTTATCAAGTGATAATCAAATGTTATGCAGTACTGTTGATATTTAAACTAGGTAGCTTGCTACACACACACTCAACCGGTGACCTGCATCACAAGCTATGCATGTTTGGATACCGGGCGCACGCAATCCCCATACAGGTCAGACTGTGAAAAAGGCAGTACCGGGCACACGTGAGCTCCGTACAGGGCAGACCAACGGACAGGAGGGGTGGGGGGTGGCGAACTTGACTACGTAACGACGACGTGGGTTCAGAACAACAACGACTAAAACTGTATTAAAAAAAAGTTCTAACACCACCCAAAAGGGCACTAGGCGAGTGGGAGGGCAAAGGGGCAGATGCTTGGGCACAGGTAGACACATATCCGTGCACGTGCCTGATTAATATGCCACAGTAGTTTAGATGTAGTGACAATCTCATTTCTTTCCATCTTCCTTTAGGTCCAGGCGGAAATTAAGAAAACCTGGAGCAGGAGGACACTAGCGCTGGACTTTAAACGTAAAGCCCGTAGTGGCAGTAACACGTATAGTTATGGACCTATGGTGTCTCACACCAGTGTAACCAACGTCACTGCCCGGGGGCCCCTGGCCCTCCATCTCACCACGCGCCTTGGGGCCCCAGTCACCATCAACGGGCACCGGAACCTCCCAGGTTATGTGAAGAACGGTTCCGTCTCCGAGCACTCTATCCCTTCCTCGGGACAGGAGTTACACATTCCCGAAGAGGAGCAGCCGTCCAATAACGAGCCACCGCATTCTGTAGAGGAGGAGAAACCCTCGCCTGTGGTGGAGGAGGAGCGGGAGACCGTTATGTGATGTTCATGTGACCTCTAGTGAGAGATAGTCATGTCATGGGGACCTTCATGCAGCCAATAGCCCCTCCGTTGTGAGGACGAACTCAGTCATGGAGCATAGCACCAGTCATTATTCTCAGGATGTTATACAGTAGGAGGATGGCTGCCTTTCGTCGACACTGGGCAGTTTTTCTCCTGTGAATCGAGCCAGGATTTTAGTGGGTGGATAAGGACTGGAGGACAAAGGCTCATGGCTAAAAGGATACCTCAATGTTTGAGGTGAGCCACCAACACAGACAATCACCTTCTCTATTGTACTGTAGCAAACACCACCGCTCTTTTAAGACTAATTCCACCTGCCATACGGACAAAAATTCATATTTGTTTTGTTTTATTTCACTGCCTTCAATGAGTTGCAGCAGGTAATTTATAATTGATGAAAACCAACTTGCAGATTTTCCTTTTTCACATTCTAAAACTATTATAAATCTTGTGGATCATGAATGGTCTGTGGATGGACAGTAGGCTAACGTGTCTGACTGAAACCTATAGCATTGATGGTCCACAGGTCCTGTGGTTGAAGGTGCCTAACAGTATATGTAGGTCCTCATTCTGCCAGGAGCATGTTAGCTTATGTTAGTGTAGCGGATGTATAAATTAGCGTACAGCTCACTAGCTTACATATGTTACATTAGGAACTCCTAGTGATATGAGGAAATGCCTGGCTGCAGTTGATTCTGCCTGCATGGTTGGGGAGATCTCACCACATTTCAATTGGTTTGAAATATGGATGTAAATTCAGAAAACCTAACCCACTTTGATGTAGAAGGGATTTAAACTCAGGTACTCCAAACCCACCATTCTAGTGCATCAGTTTGAGCTAGTCTGTAGTTTCAGAGGTGTGCTGGCTTCTAGTGTTGATTGATATGGAGGAAGGCCCAATGGAAGACATTTCCCCATGATTATCAACTTTTTGTACAGTTTTTATTTTTGCTATTTAAAAGAGACTATCCTGATATTCAACAGTGTAATGACTATGGAAGGTTATGTTGTTTCAATGATGTGTTGATTATTAAATTCTTCAATGATAATATTCTGTTTCACAATATAAAAGTAACCGAAACATATCAATTGAGTGGGAGAGACGGTGTTAAGAGGATTTCTAAAAAGTTTTTATATACTGTACAGTGCCTTCCGAAAGTATTCATACCCCTTGACTTATTCCACATTTTGTTGTATACAGCCTGAATTCAAAATTGATTAAATAAAACATATTATCTCACCCATCTACACAATATACCCCATAATGACAAAATGAAAACATGTTTTTAGACATTTATGCAAATTTATTGAAAAGGAAATACAGAAATATCTAATTTACATAAGTATTCACAACCCTGAGTCAATACATGTTAGAATCACCTTTGGCAGCGATTACAGCTGTGAGTCTTTCTGGGTAAGTATCTTAAGAGCTTTGCACACCTGGATTGTACAATATTTGCCTATTATTCTTTTCAAAATTATTCAAGCTCTGTCAAATTGATTGTTGATCATTGCTAAACAACCATTTTCAAGTCTTGCAATAGATTTTCAAGCAGATTTAAGTCAAAACTGTAACTCGGCTACTCAGGAACATTCACTGTCTTCTTGGTAAGCAACTCCAGTGTAGATTTTGCCTTGTGTTTTAGGTTATTGTCCTGGTGAAAGGTGAATTAATCTCTCAGAGTCTGGTGGAAAGCAGACGGAACCAGGTTTTCCTCTAGAATTCTGCCTGTGCTTAGCTCTATTCCATTTCATTTTTATCCTGAAAAACTCCCCAGTCCTTAATGATTACAAGCATACCCATAACATGATGCAGCCACCACTATGCTTGAAAATATGGAGAGTGGTACTCAGTGATGTGTTGTGTTGGATTTGCCACAAACATAACACTTTGTATTTAGGACAAAAAGGTAATTGTTTAGCCACATGTTTTTCAGTATTACTTTAGTGCCTTGTTGCAAACAGGATACATGTTTTGGAATATTTTGTATTCTGTAAAGGCTTCCTTCTTTTCACTCTATCAATTAGGTTAATATTGTGGAGTAACTACAATGTTGTTGATCCATCCTCAGTTTTCTCCTATCCCAGCAATTAAACTCTGTAACTGTTATAAAGTCACCATTGGCCGCATGGTGAAATCCCTGAGCGTTTTTCTTCCTCTCCGGCAACTGAGTTAGGAAGGACGCCTGTATCTTTGTAGTGACTGGGTGTATTGATACACCATCCAAAGTGTAATTAATAACTTCACCATGCTCAAAGGGATATATCAATGTCTGTTTGTTTTTTTACCAATCTACCAGTAGGTGCCCTTCTTTGCAGGAATTGGAAAACCTCCCTGGTCTTTGTGGTTGAATCTGTGTTTGAAATTCACTGCTCGACTGAGGGACCTTACAGATAATTTTATGTGTGGGGTTCATGAGGTAGTCATTCAAAAATCATGATAACACTATTATTGCAGTCCATGCAACTTATTATTTGACTTGTTAAGCACATTTTTACTCCTGAACTAATTTAGGCTTGCCATAACAAAGGGGTTGATACTTATTGACTGAAGACATTTTAGCTTTTAATTTTTAATTAATTTGTGAACATTTCTAAAAACATAATTCCACTTTGACATTATGGGATATTGTGTGTAGGCCAGTGACAAAAAAAATCTCAATTTAATCCATTTTAAATCCAGGCTGTAACACAACAAAATGTGGAAAAGGTCAAGGGGTGTGAATACTTTCTGAAGGCACTGTAATTGTAGAAACAACTTTATTAATGTTTCAAAGGGAGGCACCCTCTCCAAATCTCAGGGTGTAGGAAAAAGTAACATTTTTGAAACAAAATGTTATTTAAATGAGGAATTCCAAGGGATTCTCAAATTCCACAGGATAATTCCAAGAGAGAATTCCAAGGGAGACTTGTGAAGAGACGGTATGAAGGAACACCAGAACTGAATAGCACACAACTGTTATGTTTTATATGGTCCAGTGTTATGCTGCTCTTTTTGTATATACAGTATGTATGCATTTGCATAGAAGTCACAATGTTTACAATGATAATAAAATCCATTCTAGTTGTGAGCTAAAATAGCATCAAGGGTCATGGAAATGTATTCTAAATATAATTTGATGTTTGTACAGACTGTTCAAAAATCTAAGGGGCGTTTGATATTTGAAATATGTTATTTTGTATATAGTCTTAAATATATAGAAACTGGAAAATATACTGTAGGTGTGGGACAATAATGTATGTATCAGGACCGCTAAAGTAAGATTTCAGTAGAATGCCTAACAAAGGTATTGACAGAACATTAGGGCCCGTAAGTAAGCATTTCACTGTTAGTCTAAACCTGTTGTTTACAAAGCATGTGACAAATCAAATTTGATTTGAAATACCCCAGCTTTACAAGTTCACTTCCATCACACAGCAGTTAGTTTTCCAGCCAATGTTCTCAGAGGGAATTGAAGGTTTAAAATGATTTGTCACACAACCAGTATTTGTGTCTTTACACTCTGTAAAAGTAGCCTTGCCCTATACTCTGTGCTGTAGCCAACGCTTCTATCATTGTCATGCCTTACGTATGTTTGGCATGAAAATAAACGAACACATACAGTGGGGAAAAAAAGTATTTAGTCAGCCACCAATTGTGCAAGTTCTCCCACTTAAAAAGATGAGAGATGCCTGTAATTTTCATCATAGGTACACGTCAACTATGACAGACAAATTGAGGAAAAAAAATCCAGAAAATCACATCGTAGGATTTTTAATGAATTTATTTGCAAATTATGGTGGAAAATAAGTATTTGGTCACCTACAAACAAGCAAGATTTCTGGCTCTCACAGACCTGTAACTTCTTCTTTAAGAGGCTCCTCTGTCCTCCACTCGTTACCTGTATTAATGGCACCTGTTTGAACTTGTTATCAGTATAAAATACACCTGTCCACAACCTCAAACAGTCACACTCCAAACTCCACTATGGCCAAGACCAAAGAGCTGTCAAAGGACACCAGAAACAAAATTGTAGACCTGCACCAGGCTGGGAAGACTGAATCTGCAATAGGTAAGCAGCTTGGTTTGAAGAAATCAACTGTGGGAGCAATTATTAGGAAATGGAAGACATACAAGACCACTGATAATCTCCCTCGATCTGGGGCTCCACGCAAGATCTCACCCTGTGGGGTCAAAATGATCACAAGAACGGTGAGCAAAAATCCCAGAACCACACGGGGGGGACCTAGTGAATGACCTGCAGAGAGCTGGGACCAAAGTAACAAAGCCTACCATCAGTAACACACTACGTCGCCAGGGACTCAAATCCTGCAGTGCAAGACGTGTCCCCCTGCTTAAGCCAGTACATGTCCAGGCCCGTCTGAAGTGCAAAATATAACTTTTTGGTAAAAACTAAACTCGTCATGTTTGGAGGACAAAGAATGCTGAGTTGCATCCAAAGAACACCATACCTACTGTGAAGTATGGGGGTGGAAACATCATGCTTTGGGGCTGTTTTTCTGCAAAGGGACCAGGACGACTGATCCGTGTAAAGGAAAGAATGAATAGGGCCATGTATCGTGAGATTTTGAGTGAAAACCTCCTTCCATCAGCAAGGGCATTGAAGATGAAACGTGGCTGAGTCTTTCAGCATGACAATGATCCCAAACACACCGCCCGGGCAACGAAGGAGTGGCTTCGTAAGAAGCATTTCAAGGTCCTGGAGTGGCCTAGCCAGTCTCCAGATCTCAACCCCATAGAAAATCTTTGGAGGGAGTTGAAAGTCCGTGTTGCCCAGCGACAGCCTCAAAACATCACTGCTCTAGAGGAGATCTGCATGGAGGAATGGGCCAAAATACCAGAAACAGTGTGTGAAAACCTTGTGAAGACTTACAGAAAACGTTTGACCTGTGTCATTGCCAACAAAGGGTAAATAACAAAGTATTGAGAAACTTTTGTTATTGACCAAATACTTATTTTCCACCATCATTTGCCAATAAATTCATTAAAAATCCTGCAATGTGATTTTCTGGATTATTTTTTCTCATTTTGTCTGTCATAGTTGACGTGTACCTATGATGAAAATTACAGGCCTCTCTCATCTTTTTAAGTGGGAGAACTTGCACAATTGGTGGCTGACTAAATACTTTTTTTCCCCACTGTAGAACACATAGATGAGTTTACTGAAGCACAGACAGACTGGGGCACCATGCTATGTGTAAAGATGTCACAGTTCCAATACTTTATGTATGTTTCATCCCTGTCTGTCCCAATAGTTAATGTACAGGATGTTTCATTCCTATCCGTCCCAATAGTTAATGTACAGTATGTTTCATTCCTATCCGTCCCAATAGTTAATGTACAGTATGTTTCATCCCTGTCTGTCCCAATAGTTAATGTACAGTATGTTTCATCCCTGTCTGTCCCAATAGTTCAACGTTGTCTCAGGGGTCGTTTTAACATAGGAAATGTAAATTTGTGTTCCTTCATTTAGTATGATATGTATTAATTAGGAGAACCCTTTGGAGAACCTTTTTTGGTTCCAGGTAGAAACCTTTTGGGTTCCAAGTATAACCCTTTTCACAGAGGGTTCTACCACATGGAACCCAAAAGGGTTCTACATGGAACCAAAAAGAGGTCTACCTGGAACCAAACAGTGTTATCCTGTGGGGACAGCCGAATAACCCTTTTTTGTAGTTGCAAAGTTACTAATTAGCTAAAATGCAAAAGTTGTCTGTGATGTGATTGGAACACGCAACCTTTGGGTTGCTAGACGTTTGCATGATACGCCCACATCGTTCCCCTTTCATTTTTAGAGTAACAAATGTACGTTTACTATGTTACTTCTAGTCTGAGCGGCCAGGCTGAATAGTTCATATACGGTTCAATGTACATTTCATTCCTAATCTTTGTGGTTTCCTATTTACTGTCATGATCTTATATGGTTAGGGCACATTACCTTTTATACCAAAAAGTAGAGCTAAATATAGAAGCAGAGTTCATTTTCTGCCTTACAAAGTTATGTTGCGTGATATCGGAAGTTTACATATACCTTAGCCAAATACATATACACTCAGTTTTTCACAATTCCTGACATTTAATCCTAGTAAAAATTCCCTGTCTTAGGTCAATTAGGATCACCACTTTATTTTAAGAATGTGAAATGTCAGAATAATAGTAGAGAGAATGATTTATTTCAGCTTTTATTTCTTTCATCACATTCCCAGTGGGTCAGAAGTGTACATACACTCAATTAGTATTTGGTAGCATTGCCTTTAAATTGTTTAACTTGGGTCAAACGTTTCGGGTAGCCTTCCACAAGCTTCCCACAATAAGTTGGGTGAATTTTGGCCCATTCCTCCTGACAGAGCTGGTGTAACTGAGTCAGGTTTGTAGGCCTCGTTGCTCGCACACACATTTTCAGTTCTGCCCACAAATTTTATATAGGATGGAGGTCAGGGCTTTGTGATGGCCACTCCAATACCTTGACTTTGTTGTCCTTAAGCCATTTTGCTGCAACTTTGGAAGTATGCTTGGGGTCATTGTCCATTTGGAAGACCCATTTACGACCAAGCTTTAACTTCCTGACTGATGTCTTGAGATGTTGCTTCATATATCCACATAATTTTCCTTCCTCATGATGCCATCTATTTTGTGAAGTGCAGCAGTCCCTCCTGCAGCAAAGCACCCCCACAGCATGATGCTGCCACCCCCGTGCTTCACGGTTGGAATGAGACTTTAGTCTGGGCTTTAACTGTGGAGGGGGCGACGCTAGAGCCAGTGTTGATAGGAAAACATAATTTCAAACAAACATTTGTAGATTTTTGCACACTTTAATACCCTATTCCATTTCCTATTGATTGTGTCATGTAAAGTGATTGTGTTTTTGAATTCAATATGTAAAAAGGCCATTACTTTACAGAGCTAATATTGTACACATTTTTTTTATTACCTCTCATGGAAGTATATACAATCCCCTATGATATTTTCATAGTTTTTTATTTATCACATATTGCAAATGTATCTGTCCTCAGAGAGATAGGAGTTGGTATTTTGTATTAATAGTCTACTGTATATGCCATGTGTGGAGAGGGTGTGACTGTTTTGTGTTTGAAATAGGACACCATACCTGGTTGATTTCACTCCATGTCGGTTGTGTGAAGTCAATGTTGTAAATGTAAACTTGGGTTTAAGATGTTCATCATTGTATTGTGAATAAGACATTAAAATGTAGAATTCTACTGTAGATTAAGTGTTCATTGAATTTGCAACATGAATCCAATCACATACTAATTATGTTCTTGTTGATCAAGAACAATGTATGTAAATACAGTTGAAAGATTTTTTTATAGTTAATATGTACTTTTCTCATTATATACAATCATTTTTACAAAAAAAATAATACAAAATCGACAACGTAAAAAAATTACTTATGAAAAGTTATTTAGCACAATTAATGTTTCAGACCCAGTGTTTACTTTTTCGCAGGAGGTTTCTTGGCTCCCCCCTTTGCACCTCCTTTTGCACCTCCTTCTTTATCACCTCCTCCTTTCTTCCCTCCCCCTTTTTCCCCCTTTTCCCCTTTTTCTCCTTTTTTCTTAGCAGATCCCTCCTTTTCATCATCCTTTCCCTCCTTGGCACCCTTGCCCTCTTTCTTCTCCTTGGTCTTCTTTTCCCCCTTTTCACCGTCCACTTTTCCTGAGATTGTTGTCACCTCTTCTTTTTTCTCCACAACTACAGCTGGTGGAAGGACAAAAAGCACAAGAGGAAACAATCACTTAGAGGCTGCAACAACAACATTTGTTATCATCAAGACCCCTGCCTGCAATAATATGTGGTAAGGAAAATATATAATCCCGGCAAAGCGAACCCTACCTTAAGTGGGTCATAGTATTCTAATGAATGTGCATCTGTCTCTCTACATTCTAGTAAACTTAGCCTATTTTTCTACTAATGAGGTTTCATAAGTGTACTGGGCTGGTTGGGAAACAAATTATGGGGATTTGAAATCAACAAATATTTGATGAATGAAAGTTTCAATCTACCAGAAGGCTGTGAAGTACTATAGGCACACTGCCCTCCAGAGGATTTCATAATCCTGGTAATTGATAATGACAAACATCACAATCTAGATGTCCTCTGTACTGCACAACATCAAAATATGTTCTATGCAATGAGTTTCGTTTGCTCCACCTCTGAGAACGAATTGAAATGTAAGGTGAACACAAGTCAAGGAATGAGACTTTACTGCAAAGCAAATAGATCTAAAATATATGGAAATAATTGAAAAGGTAGATGGGTATATCCAGGGGCGGTGTGTTCATTAGGGCGATATGGGCGACGCACTGCCAAACGGGAAAAGGAAGGGATATTTTTTCTAATCAATTATATCACGGCAACAGTAGTTATCAGTGTTCTAATCTAGACGTCTGATCTGCCACTAAATGTCCAATCAGGCTAAAGTCGTGCTTCAAATGGCACCGCCCCTTTTGGGGCGATTTCAGTCAGGTTGAAAATCGCCCCAGAAGTCTCTCATAGACTCTCATGTAAAATCTTTTTTTTTCAAATATCAGAGCTTTCAATACAATCTCTATGGGTTCCGGGAGGGCTTGCACTTACGCGCTTTCGTCATACGTAACATAACCATGAACGTAACTAAGAAAAGAGCGGGTAGCAACGTCAATCAATTCACGTACTACTGTCAAGATGGCTAGCGTTCAGTGCAACTCGATTGTCTCTTTGAAAGAAGTTCCTTTTTGTCGGCGAACAAATCAAGATAAATTGGCAACGAAACAATTAGGACCTCCCAGACCAAATTTAATAATTCAACAGGTTTCTACTAAAGGGGGAAAGTCCTACACCCGAGGATTTTCCAAAAATTGGTACGAACGAAAAACCTGGCTAGCAGGCTGCGATGTAGCTAATGCAGTCTTCTGCTACCCCTGCTTACTCTTTCACCCTGAAGGCGGCACGGCAGACAGCACCGCTTGGACAGCGACTGGTGTAACAGACATGCACCATCTTTCAGAAAAGATTAAGAAACATGAGCTGTCAAAGACCCACATGGATAGCTGTTTGAGATTGTCTGCTTTGGGGAGAGTGAACATTGCCACTCAACTGGATGAGGGATACAGGCTAGCTGTCCGCCGCCACAACGATGAGGTTAGCAAGAACCGCCACATCCTCAGCCGGCTAATCCAGTGTGTGAAGTTTTTGCGGAGTGTTTGAGTTAGCTTTGCGAGGCAAAGATGAAACTGAGGGCTCCACCAACCCTGGTATTTTTCTTGGACTTGTCAACTTTGTGGCACAATTAGATGAGGTGTTTTATGGAAATGCATATTGTTTATGCAGTGTTGAGGAATGTGAAAGAACACCCTTGATTATTTTTACTGTGATAACTTATTTTGCTTTTGTAAGCCAACACTTTTGAGATCAGTCAATAAATGCTTCTGGTATTGACTTATATGCTGCCCCTGTCTTCATGTTGTTGCTGGACATATCTTTTTTAAAATGTGTGTAGGTCACCTAAATCATCAGAAAAATTGCCCCCCCTGAGAATTTTTTCAGGAGCCGCCACTGGGTATATCCCTTCCTTTATCCAGCATATCCTTACACGTGTATGTAATTTTTTCTAAGGTCAAACACCATTTGGAGATAGAGGATATACCCATTTAAATAAAGATTTAAATAAAGACACAGCTATTTACATGCCATCAAATCCAACCAAGCATGTGAAACAGCATTAAGACAGACTTTGTGCATGTCTTACAACATCCCCTCCAGGCATGAGAGGACTTCTATAATGAGAAATTCAACAGCTCCCACTTGTCACAATCTAGAGCTGTGAGGATCGTGAGGATTTCCTCCGCATGCCTCCGTTCCTCCCCTCCATGACACCCATGGTGAACCCCCAGTGTGCTAGTTCCTGCTCTAGGGAAAAACACTGCTGAGAGGGAGAAGATACTGTTGCTTTTTACCACACATTCTTAGTGCAGTAGCAGGGGAGCAGACATCTGTAGACACTAAATTGACCAAGCAGGCAAGGGGAAACCACTTCTAGGGAAGCAGAGGTGATTCTCTTTATACAGCACCACTAGAGCAGTGGTTCCCAACTCCAGTCCACCAGCACCCTCAACAGCATACATTTTTGTTGTAGCACCAGACAAACTCACCTGATTCAACTAATTGAGGGCTTGATGATTAGTTGGCAAGTTGTCTGGGGCTACAACAAAAATGTGTGCTGTTGAGGGTACTCAAGGACTGGAGTTGGGAAACAATGCATTAGAGAGTGTAGACATAACCCTTTTGGGTAACGCTTCACATTAAGTGGCTCTATTAATTATGTATTTATACTGTACCTTACATAGGTACAGGGTAGAGTAAGTACATTGTTAAATTCCGACTAGTAATTATTATCTGTAATACCCATCTGTGGTATATGTAATCACACACATCATTTTAGATTCATGAACACACTCAAATGAATTACCGCCTCCTCTCACCCCAGAATTATTGCTTTAGATTTCAGATTAATGAACTACAAAACCCATCAAATTGCGCAAACAGTCATAAATACAATCCACTGTACTAGCCTATGTAATTACCATGTAAATAGAGTCAAGCCACTTGATGTCAATTGTGACCACTTTATCTTCCTCCATCCCACTGTGACGTCCCAAGGCTACGTCTCCTCTTGCTGATGGTGTTATTTTCTCAGTCCGATAACACACACAACACACTCTCTCTCTGGTGGTGATATTCTGTCCGTCCGGCGGAGGCTGAGGTGCAACATGCACACTCACACTCCTGACCCCTCTTTGCATGAGGATATCGGTTGGCAACTAGAATAACCCTCAGATTTAGTATTTTATTAGGCTCCCCGTTAGCTACTGCTAAAGCAGCAGCTACTCTTCTTGGGGTCCACACAAAAAAAAAACATGTCATAATACATAACATTAATAGACAAGTACATCACAAGGACGGAACTACAGACATCACAAGGACGGAACAACAGAAAGTATACACGCTTTCATACATTTATGGCTTCATAATCATGTTGTTCATAGACGCTACTGAATCCAAGTGCAACACACGAAAACTATAATTGAAACGCAATAACAAGGAGGTGCATTGCAAATAGGCTGACACATTTAGCTAAATTCCCCTGACCTGAATAAAGCTACCTTGTTTCTATAGTTACCGCCCATAATGGGTTTCCTGGGGTAACATGTAATATCTCTCAGATGACCCTATGTTTCTGCGTGGGAATAAGATGTGTAAGAAATGTGTGCGTGTGGATCTGTGACCATGCATGTGTGTGCCTGTGTGTGTGTGTGTGCTTGTGCATATGTATGTGTGTGTGTCAGTCCGTCCTGCATCTCTCTTACTGTATAAAGAAAGGTGTGAGGAAGTGAGAAGTTTGCATCAGTCAGTTCTAAGTGGACCCTGTCTGACGGCACGCATCAGGAGGCTCTTGAGCCAGCAGAGAACTGACATAACTCAGAGCGTAACGGATCAATGTGTGCTAGAACAATGTCTACTTTTCATTTTAATCGTTTTTTCCTAGTTATCTATATGACAAAGAATTGGGAGTGGAAGGTTGTACTTAGTCCCTAATCCTCTCCTCAGCATTGCCTCCTGTCCGGTGTTTGCTCTACCGTCTCCTGCAAATGTCAAATATTCTCACAGACATGATTATCTTTTTCATTATCACTGCCTGAAACAATATTGTTTTTAGGTCATGTCGGTAGAGTGGTGAGTAACACTTCTGAGAGGGAAGTTATCTCAGTATTCTCAGAGACACTTTGCTGTAGATGAATTGAGGATGAAAACATTGTTTTTCTTATCCAGTTAAACATTGTGGTCAATGCCCAGAATGGTATCTTATAGATCAGGAGATGCGATAACCACAAGTATATAGTAATAACTAAGTCATATTATAGTAATAACTTTTTCTCTTTCTAACTGAATATGTTCTCAATAATATGTTGGATTATATGGCCAGGAAAGTCGCATACACTCTCCACAAATACTTGCACACAGCAGCACATAGCTATGCTAATCAGGTCAGGCGTCACAGAGTTGCATATTTTAAATTGCATACTTGACATAATTAGTGGAAGGCGGCCCTGGAACACTCATTATTTGCTGGCAAATTCACTATCTCTTGTGGATGAATCCAGGGGTAAACAGATAGAGCTGTGTGGGGTTCATGAGTCTCCATGATTATAAAACATATCTGTTTATCCTTTTCCTTCATAAATGCCAGACAGCCTCTTTCTCGCCTCTCCCTCTCTCCCCCTCTCCCCCTCTCCCCCTCTCTCTCTCTCTCTCTCTCTCTCTCTCTCTCTCTCTCTCTCTCTCTCTCTCTCTCTCTCTCTCTCTCTCTCTCTCTCTCTCTCTCTCTCTCCAGCACATGGTTGATACTTATACGTTCACGGCAGAGGTTTTGCTGCATAAATAAATGCATATTAGTATCTCCTGATGCTGCATTATAATATACTGCTGGATGTGACATTATGTTTTCAAATAGATTATTATTTCTCTAATGGATTAAGCTTGTCTCTGACTGACATGCTCACTATGGTAGTAATCCCAATACACAGTCAGTCCCAAAATACATTTTATCCATGATAATTGTAAAATAATAATACTGATATTGTGGTGTCTCTCATTCTAGACCTATGTATGTCCATGTAAGCCTGTGTGATACTTCAAGAGGACAGATGGCATGTACAGAAACACACACACCTGGATCAGACAGAAAGAAATAGATAAATGACAAGTACAGTTTGTCAGTGACCACCAACCTTAGACATGGATGAACTATACATGGTGTGCAGGACGTTTTTGTCCCCATACTAAAACATGCGATTCAACTAATAATTAAGACATTGTTGGTGCTAGGTTGAGAAAAAAGCTGTGTAGCTTTGTAGCTCTCCAGGACCATGGTTGGTTGTCACGGATGTTACTGTATAAGCTTACATAAAATCTAATATATATTTATTCAAAACCAAGATTAAAGATTGAGTCAGAGAAGGAAAAAGAGAAAAACTAAAACAACGAATGACAGCCGTAGACATGCAACATCAACGACAGAAGCCTTAAAGAGTAATCTCTACTTTTTCATCATCCAAAATTTGGCTACCAAATACTGGACTTGCAGTTCTGTCTCCAATGTACAATCAATGTGTGATCGACAAGGATGAGTATATCAACAATAGTGAAAACCCATTTTAAGTACTTAACACATACAATTATAACTCTTCAGCAGGCAACATTCTCCACAATGTCCAAGTCATTCTTTCTGGGAAGTAGCGATGAACGCTGATCTATTAAATGAACTATTCTATTCAGCTATTCAATCATTTTCTGTGAATTACTGAACGCTGAGCTGCATGCTCCAATGTTCCCTCTAGTGGATTGCCCTCTTTGTCAGAATATAAATAGGAATGTGGAGAGAGGGAAGGTGAGAAGAGATAAGAAGGAAAGAGAACGAAAGTCATCCCATCTCGGGCTGAGTGAGGGGGACAGTGAGCTCCTCCTCTTCTCTCACCACTGGGAGCTGGCTGCTGCTGGCGCTGCGAGCCTGGACCTGCTCAGAGACCGTCGGGAGGGACGCAGTGTCCGGGAGGGCTGGAGGGACAGAATGAAGAGGAAGAGAGGGAGGAGGAGGAGGAAGAGAGGGAGGATAGAGAGTAGAAAGAGAAAGAGGACAGGGAGGAGAGCGAGGGGGAGGACAATAGGGAGGATGAAGAGAGGGGGGAAAGTGAGGAGGAAGAAGAGGAAGGAAAGGGAAGAACACAAGGAAGAGAGGATGAAAGACAGGGTTTTGAGAGGAAGGTACAGGTAAAGGGGAAGGGAACGCTTGAGGGAGGAAGAAACCAAAGAGAAGGCATGAAAGTTAGAGCCGTTGCAAAGGAAGAGACAGACATTGACATAGAGGCCCTATAATTAAACTGTACTGTAAAGCCAATGGCATTTTAGATATCCTATATTCCTGTGGTCCTCTGTAGCTCAGCTGGTATAGCACAGCGCTTGTAACGCCAAGGTAGTGGGTTCGATCCCCGGGACCACCCATACACAAAAAAATGTATGCACGCATGACTGTAAGTGGCTTTGGATAAAAGCGTCTGCTAAATGGCATATTATTACTAAGTCGCTTCGATAAAAGTGTCTGTTAAATGGCATATATTATTTGTGCACAAAACATTAGGAACACCTTCTTAGTATTGAGGTGCGTCCTCAGAACAGCCTCAATTTCGGCCGGGCATGGACTCTACAAGGTGTCGAAAGCGTTCCACAGGGATGCTGGCCCATTTTGACTCCAATGCTTCCCACTGTTGTGTCAAGTTGGCTGGATGTCCTTTGGGTGGTGGACCATCCTTGATACACACGGGAAACTGTTGAGCGTGATCATAGCTTTCACCTGGATTCACCTGGTCAGTCTATTTCATGGAAAGAGCAGGCGTTCCTAATGTTTTGTACCCTCAGTGTATATTACTGTATTCCATCAGCCAGAGTGTGTTTGTATCTCCCTGTGAGGCGAAGACTATTTATCTGAGTATGTTGACTCAATGTACATCTTCAATCAGATAAGACAGGGAAAATATGTCACATTAAACTAAGTCAAAAGACGGTTTGCATCCATAGTGTCAGACAGAGATCTGTGATTTCTCTGCTTGTTGTCCGACGGAAATAAGAGAAAAACATATCTTAGCTCTGCATGGTTAGAAAGTGATGATCATTAGCATAATGCAATGAAATCTGAGAGTAACATCAAACTAATTAATACAAAAGCTGTCAGGAGCCCAGTCGTTTTAAAACCATGTCAAGGCGCTATTGATCTCCTACTTTATCAAAAGGCCTAGCAGTTCCCTGTCTACTCTCCTTTGAAAAGCTCTCTGAAAATTAAAAACAGGGTAGTTCTTAGAGTAGAGTAAGTAAATAAAAGGTGCACACACCTCTAGATGAGGTGCTTACAAATGGAAGGTAAAAGTTACAAATTAAGTCTCACACTTTAATCTAGCCTTGCTGTGGATTTATGTCACCAAGGAGAGATGAGTGTGAGACTTTATTCTATTTGTAAAGTGCTAAAGTTCATAGGAAGTCAAGAGTAGGGACTTCTGTCATAGGGAGTAGGGATGTCCTAAAATGAACACCACACCTACCTCCTTGGGACTTTTGTCATAGGGAGTAGGGATGTCCTAAAATGTACACCGCACCTACCTCCTTGGGACTTTTGTCATAGGGAGTAGGGATGTCCTAAAATGTACACCGCACCTACCTCCTTGGGACTTTTGTCATAGGGAGTAGGGATGTCCTAAAATGTGCATCATACTGTTGTTGAGGTAGAGAGGATCTGAGAAGTGCATCACTTACCTCCTGGGATCTCTGTGAGCTCGTTGAGAGGAGGCACAGTCTCCAGTGTGTTGGCGTAGTCCTTAGCTGCTACTCTCTGAGCATGTCGCGCCTCAATCTCCTTCTTCGTCCTGGGGATACGGCATTTGAAGATGCAGCATAGGGTGATGACTTGCAAATGGAGAAGGTGGGCGAGAAAGAGAGAGATAAAATATAAATATATGAGGGAAAAAAGTTTTTGATCCCCTGCTGATTTTGTACGTTTGCCCACTGACAAAGACATGATCCGTCTATCATTTTAATGGTAGGTTTATTTGAACAGTGAGAGGCAGAATAACAACAAAAAAATCCAGAAAAACGCATGTCAAAAATGTTATCAATTGATTTGCATTTTAATGAGGGAAATAAGTATTTTGACCCCTCTGCAAAACATGACTTAGTACTTGGTGGCAAAACCCTTGTTGGCAATCACAGAGGTCAGACGTTTCTTGTAGTTGGCCACCAGGTTTGCACACATCTCAGGAGGGATTTTGTCCCACTCCTCTTTGCAGATCTTCTCCAAGTCATTAAGGTTTCGAGGCTGACGTTTGGCAACTCGAACCTTCAGCTCCCTCCACAGATTTTCTATGGGATTAAGGTCTGGAGACTGGCTAGGCCACTCCAGGACCTTAATGTGCTTCTTCTTGAGCCACTCCTTTGTTGCCTTGGCCGTGTGTTTTGGGTCATTGTCATGCTGGAATACCCATCCACGACCCATTTTCAATGCCCTGGCTGAAGGAAGGAGGTTCTCACCCAAGATTTGACGGTACATGGCCCCGTCCATCATCCCTTTGATGCGGCAAAGTTGTCCTGTCCCCTTAGCAGAAAAACACCCCCAAAGCATAATGTTTCGACCTCCATGTTTGACGATGGGGATGGTGTTCTTGGGGTCATAGGAGCCCCAGGCCGAGGGAGATTGACAGTTATTTTGTGTTTCTTCCATTTGCGAATAATCGCACCAACTGTTGTCACCTTCTCACCAAGCTGCTTGGCGTTGGTCTTGTAGCCCATTCCAGCCTTGTGTAGGTCTACAATCTTGTCCTTGACATCCTTGGAGAGCTCTTTGGTCTTGGCCATGGTGGAGAGTTTGGAATCTGATTGATTGATTGCTTCTGTGGACAGGTGTCTTTTATACAGGTAACAAACTGAGATTAGGAGCACTCCCTTAAGAGTGTGCTCCTAATCTCAGCTCGTTACCTTTATAAAAGACACCTGGGAGCCAGAAATCTTTCTGATTGAGAGGGGGTCAAATACTTTATTTCCCTCATTAAAATGCAAATCAATTTATAACATTTTTGAAATGCGTTTTTCTGTTTTCTTTTGTTGTTATTCTGTCTCTCACTGTTCAAATTAACCTACCATTAAAATTATAGACTGATCATTTCTTTATCAGTGGGCAAACATACAAAATCAGCAGGGGATCAAATACTTTTTTCCCTCACTGTATCTGAAGTACATCTGAATATGTATTGAACTAGACACTACTCAACGGTGTCACATTACAGTTTTACAGCTATTACCATTTACAATGAGCTACAAAAGTATTGGGACAGTTTTTATGTTGTTGCTTTTACTCTGTACTCCAGCACTTTGGATTTTAAATGATACAATGACTATGAGGTTAAAGTGCAGACTGTCAGCTTTAATTTTGGGGTATGTTCATCCATATCGGGTGAACCGTTTAGAAATTACAGCACTTCATGTATTTAGTCCCTTCATTTTAAGGGACCAAAAGTATTGGGACAAATTCACTTATGTGTATTAAAGTAGTCAAAGGTATTTGGTCCCAAATTCTTAGCACGCAATGACTACATCAAGCTTGTGACTCTACACATTTGGTGGATGCATTTGCTGTTTGTTTTGGTTGTGTTTCAGATTATTTTGTGCCCAATAGAAATGTATGGTAAATAATGTATTGTGTCATTTTGGAGTCACTTTTATTGTAAATAAGAATAGAATATGTTTCTAAACACTTCTACATTAATGTGGATGCTACCATTATTATGGATAATCCTGAATGAATCATGAATAATGATGAGTGAGAAAGTTACAGACGCACAAATATCATGACCCCCACAAAGAATGCTAACCTCCCCTGTAACTGTAATGGTGAGAGGTTAGCATGTCTTCAGGATATGATATTTGTGTGTCTAACTTTCTCACTCGTCATTATTCACGATTCATTTAGGACTATCTTTTCAAATCCAAAGTGCTGGAGTACAGAGCCAAAAAAAATATATAGAATTGTCACTCTCCCAATACTTTTGGAGCTCACTGTATATTACTGTAAAGTGACACTTCAACATCAGCTATTATCAGACTACTTTCCTTTTTGTTGATTCGGTCTATTTCATAACATGGTTTAGTTATTACTGTTTAGAAGCCTAATGAATTATGACTCAAATAGAATGCAATTTTTGTCTTGTGCAGTGTTGTCCTCCTCCTCCCCTTATTGAACCATGCATCATGTGGTCGATAAAGCAAACATAAACAGATGATACCATGACCATTTGGAGCCCTCCCTCACAATAACCATGACAATTCAGCAAATGATATGTATTTCCATATATCATGTGATCTATCTGTTCAGTATGCAAATTCGTTGGACTATGCAGACAAATAGCTGAGCTGAAGCATTGTGCCTTGACTGAATGACTAATACATTCATTTTACTAATGTGATTTATATAAATAGAATTGGAAGATGGAGGATTGATATGAAATTGATAGGTATTTGTGCATTTATGTAAACATTTATTTAACAAATAGTCTTTAATATCTGGCAGATATACTATTATGACAGGTTTGGAGAAATACTTACTGACTGCTAGAATAAACATAGAGAAGATGCCAATGACCTGCCATAACCGCAGTCCCCAGAATACGACTGTTTCTGAAGTGACTGGGTCTGGCTTCTTTGGGGGATCTGTCGGTAAAAGCTGTTGGAGGAAAAATAGACAATATTTGCATGAGTACATTATTGTGTCATCTAGAAAGGTACTCTGCAAATCACTCTGCTGTTTGATAGTCTTCATGACAGTTAGTTAAATGCTATTTGGACAAATACCGCAATTGAAGCAAATATCAATCTGATTGAGAGAATAATATTATTCAGTTCCGCTCAGTTTCTGAAGAGACACGGTGGCAAGACAGTTGGAGGAAATACAGAAGTTTAAAAGAAAGTTGATGTCAGTGTATGGATAGGGAAAACCCTGAAACAGGGAAGAAGGGCTTGGCTTGGAATAAAACCCTGAAGTAGAGGATCTCGTAGATCATGCAGAATGTGAAACATGCCAGTCTGGTGTTACCCCTCATGACTCCTTAGTCCTCTGAATATGTCAGTCAACCTGAGGCCACTTGTGAGTGAGTGCTACCGCCACAAGCCAAAAACATTCACTTAAATCTGCAAAAAAAAACATCTCAACAATGGATAACAATGGATTGAATCCCAATCAACTTTCACAGAAATAGAAAGATGACTATCTGAAAAAGAAAATGGGAAAACAAAACAACAGCATTGAACCGAGCAAGAACAACAAATCACAAAATAGACCAATCTCTTTGAACACTTTTCTTTTACACTTGGCCTATCTCCTGTCTTGTTCCAACTCGTTCACCTTTTTCATAACTTTGGCTGAAAACTTAGCTGGTAATAAAATGCTGGAAAGCTACTGAATGCTGAGAAATACTGTAAGAACACAATGAAAACAAAATAATTGCCTCACTGAGTGAATGGCACTGATTGAGGAGAATTAATCACACATCTTGGCACAAAGAGTGAAGATTTAAAAAAACATACAGAATTCTCCCCCTAATCAGAGGGATCGAAACACTGTTCTGTTCACGTGATAGAGAGGAAAAGGACACGTTTAATCTGAACATACACTGTACTCCTTCTCAGTCGTACTAGTAGGAACACCTTGACAACAGCCTTCAAAATCTTTAGATGTTGTTTTAGAGATATTGATCTGAAATGATTGGAAGCATGTTTTTTGCTGACTTTATACAACATCATAAACACAATTAAAAGAGTCTCTAAAGTGTTGAAGGTTGTAGTGTTGTTAGTCTGAGTATTCACATTTCAACACTTTTTTCATGTCAGATAAGTCTAGAGAAAATGGTGAAATGCAGTGCTGTAGCAGACAGACAGAAAACCAGTGATTAAAGATACGCGCACGGTACCAACACCATCGACGGTGGTTGGCCTGATCACCGACGATAATGAGACAGCCTACAGGGAGGAGGTCAGTGACCTGGCAGTGTGGTGCCAGGACAACAATCTCTCCCTCAAAGTCAGCAAAGGAGCTGATCGTAGACTACAGGAAACGGAGGGCCAAGCATGCCCCCATCCACATCGATGGGGCTGTAGTGGAGCAGGTTGGGAGCTTCAAGTTCCTCAGTGTCCACATCACTAAGGAATTATCATGGTCCACAACAACCAACACAGTCTTGAAGAAGGCACGACAACTCTTCTTTCCCCTCAGGAGGCTGAAAAGATTTGACATGAGCCCTCAGATCCTCAAAAGATTATACAGCTGTACCATTGAGAGCATCTTGACTGGCTGCATCACCGCTTGGTATGGCAACTGCTTGGCCTCCGACCGCAAGGCACTACAGATGGTAGTGCGTACAGCCCAGTACATCACTGGGGCCGAGCTCCCTACCATCCAGGACCTCTATACCAGGCGGTGTCAGAGGAAGGCCCTAAAAATTGTCAAAGACTCCAGCCACCCGTCATAGACTGTTCTCTCTGCTACCGCACGGCAAGCGGTACCGATGCACCAAGTCTGGAACCAACAGGACCCTGAACAGCTTCTACCCCCAAGCCATAAGACTGCTAAATAGTTAGTTAAATAGTTAACCTATAGCTACTTGGACTATCTGCATTGACCCTTTTTGCACTAACGCTGCTGCTACTGTTTATTATCTATCCTGTTGCCTAGTCACTTTATCCCTACCTATATGTACATATCTACCTCAATTACCTTGTACTCATGCACATCGACTCAGTACTGCTACCCTGTTTACATAGCCAAGTTATAGTTACTCATTGTGCATTTTTTCCTGGTGTTATTATTTTTCTATTATTTTTCTTTTTTTCTCTCTGTATTGTTGGGAAGGGCCCTGTAAGTAAGCATTTCACTGTTGGTCTACACCTGTTGTTTACGAAGCATGTGACAAATACAATTTGTTTCGATACTTGGTCAAAGCCATGCTGAACTCACTGCCTGCTGCCATTGATGTTAGCGTTGAAGTGTTAGTTCCCTAGTAAAATAATATTGCAGAAGGAAGATTTGCTTATTCAAAAAAAAAGTGAACGGGGAATTTGTTTTGAAAAGCTACAGTAGGCTATAGTTTAGGTGTGAGATCAAGTGAGAGAAAGAGAGTTGCAGTTTTCTTGTGAATTTATGTAAATCACAAGGCTCATTTGAATTTCCTAGGGATGATTTAAATAATACTGACTGGGGTTTTGAACTGTAGGTCAAATTATTCATACACAGTACAAGACGCATTATGAAGAAACAAGAAATATTAAACAACAAGACATTAATCGAGAAAGATAAGATCTCAACGCTCTTAGATCTGCCTCAAAGTTTGTAGTCCACATCCTTGACATCACAATTAGGCTACAATCCGAGGTTATACTGTATTATTAATAGTCCTCATTATGATGAATTCAAAGCCCTGGTGACAAGCCTTGAAGCTCCCATGCAGTCTTTTCATTATATTTTTAATAAATCACTGTGTGTATTTATTTAATGAAAGAACCTCAAAATGTTTTTTTATCATTTATTTCCTTGAGCCTCGTATTGCCATTGAAATGCTCAGTCTGATCGTGTGGGCTTGTTGATACAAATGTAAATATATTTACATACACAGCTCTAATTGGTGGATAGGATTGTCTAGACTCTAGAGCATACCCCGCTTACCCCTTCAAAGTAGAAGGATACATAAGCAAATGAAAGATGACTGGTCATTGATCAGAATGATCAGATTGTGATGTCATGCTGTGGGCCAAAAACTCCATCCCACCTGAACAGGCTGAAATTCCACTTATTTTTTGTTTGATTTTCTCAAAAGCTCTTACACTAAAAAGGCATTATCATAATGTTCACAATTTTAGAGTGTTATATTGACATTATAGTGTGGAAATATAATAAAGAAAACAGGAAATCACGTTTTTTACAGCACTGCCCCTTTAAATTATTTATCATGTGTGAAATGTGTGTTAAGTCAATAGAGTCTATAAAAATAAAAGCGTGATGTGATTACAGTGTGTTAAGGAAGGTGTTGGAATTTCACCTCAAAATCAATACCTTGCTTTATGGTGTGCTGCAGTCAATCAGAGCCATCACCCTTCCTCTACAACACACACACACACACACACATTCACACACACACACAGACACACACGCACAGGTCCTGGCTGTCTCATTACTCTACCACACCACAGTCACAGTGAGGTATCCAGGGCCGGCCCTGGGCATAAACGACATAGGTGGTCGCCTAGGTCCCCGGCCGCTAGGGGGCCCCCAACCCCCCAAAAAGTTTTAAAGAACTCAGTCAAGGTCTCAACTTACTGTTGAGTGTTAAAATAGTAGAATACACAAGGTGCAATTTCGAAATTTGGTTGTGCATCAGCAGGTTTCCTCTTGTTAAGGTATGGCAGTCATTGTGTGTCACTCAATTAGCCCATGTCAGCTAAACATTTTATATTGGTAAGTTAGTCTACCCAGCTATCTAAACTTGTAGTAATCATGGCCGAATTACCAACCGGGCACGAAGGGCATGTGCCCAGGGGCCCTGACCTCCAGGGGGCCCCCATTGATTTTA
Organism: Coregonus clupeaformis; assembly: GCF_020615455.1. Lineage (NCBI taxonomy): Eukaryota > Metazoa > Chordata > Actinopteri > Salmoniformes > Salmonidae > Coregonus > Coregonus clupeaformis. Next base: position 28,785,958 of record NC_059205.1, read on the forward strand.
TTAGTCACTCTCACTCAGATGTCATATTAACATGGCAAAAGTTGTTGCAAAATTATGTAGAATTTCAGGAAATTTGCTTTACAACTGCAAAATAATTATCTCCACCCCATGGCAAGATGTGTAGAATTGTAGGAAATTAGCTGTAAAACTGAATTGTGTCTCTCCTCCCAATGGCAAAACAAGTAGAATTGCATGAAATCTTTTATAAAATGGCAAAATGTTCTCTACGCCCCATGACAAAATGTGTAGAATTGCAGGAAATTAACTTTAAAACTACATTTCTTTCTCTCTCCCGGGCGGCCCCCCTCAACCAAATCGCACCTAGGGCCCCCAAAAGGCTAGGGCCAGCCTTGGAGGTATCCTTTCTGGTGCTCCTCTATCACGCCTTGTTTTGATGGAACAACAAGCAGGGGTTACATCTAGCAGCCCCATAGTTCATATCTACAGAACGAATATATGATGGGTCAGGATACGGACACTTATTACGTTTCCTGTCGTGGTAAACAATCTCATCTCACAGAACAATACATCTGGGAAGAGGGCCAAACAACACTTGTGCATTAGCCCAGATGACTTTCAAGCAAATGGGGCGTTTATGTGAAAACTGAGATAGCTATTTATTTTGGGAAATTCAGAGTGCAATATTTGAAACATTCACCGAAGGATATCCTTTCAGCAAAAACAATTTCTATAGATTTTTTCAGTATAATTTGATTGAACTTGGCAAGGAGGATTCAAGCGTCTGTGCTTTTCCAATAACGATCAGGATGAAATATTACACTAGATGTGCATTTGACCATTTGACCAGTACAATGTAATGTAACGTTCAATGAAACCAGATGTAAAACTATGACCTTATCAAAACATTGATTAACTATCGTTCTGTGGCGTTAACGTCAGTCGTTGTGAAGTGCCTTGAGCACTTGATACTCACACGTCTCATGTCTCATTTTGATGGAGCCCTTGACCCAATGCAGTTTGCATACAGGAAGAACAGATCAGTGGACGATGCTGTACTGACGGTGTTGCACAGTGCAGTGACACACCTGGAGAGGCCTCATTCTTATGTGTGCATCCTTTTCCTGGACTTCTCTGCTTTTAACTGCATGCAGCCTCACCTTTTCTGTGACAAACTCTCCCACCTACAGGTGGACCCCAGCATTACCTTGTGGGTGCTGGACTTCCTGCTGAACAGGGGGCAGTATGTCAAGTTCAACAACACAACATCCCTTCCTCTTTGTACATCTACCGGTTCCCCCCAAGGAACTATCATCTCTCCAGTGCTATTCTCCATATACACCAATAACCTGAGAGGCTCCGACAGGGACTGCTTGGCAGTGAAATATGCAGATGACACCTCCCTTGTCAACGGCTCAGATAACACACTGCATTTCCAAACAGAAGTAAACAGGGTTCATGACTGGTGCAATAACAACTACCTCACATTCAACATCAACAAAACAAAATAACTGCTCATTGATTTCTAGAGGGAGGCAAACCCAGTGAGCCACCTAGTCCTGGGTGGTGAAGAAGTAGAGAGAGTAGGGAGTTTTAAGTACCTGGGAACCATCATGGACAGCACACTCTCTTTTAATGGCAACACCCAGAACATCAATAAAAAACGACTGTACCTCCTGTGACTGAGACAACTGAATGTCAACACCCAGATACGCTCCAACTACTACACCTGCCATATAGAGAGTGTGCTGACTTTCTGTTTCCTGGCCTGGTACGGTGGGCTGTCATTGGCTAATAAGAGTATCCTCAGACGGACTGTGAACCTAGGGTCCAAGCTCTGCGGGCTGCAGGACAAGGGGAATTCAGGGCCTCTATGATAAACGGGCAAGGGACAAGGCTATGCGCATCATAGAGGACCCCACACACAATCTTGCCCAATGTTTTGAGCTGCTTTGAGCTGTTTTAAAGCCATTGTAATTTACGTAGATGCCCAGTAAACAGGGGACATCCTGAGGACATTCGGCAACTTTCTCATTAGGTCCCTTAAGGGTTTCGGCATGACGTTATCCCACTGACGTTCTGAGAACGTTCTAAGAACGTTGCGTGATGGTCCCAAGGAAATGTTCTCTGGGGGACCTTTGTCTAGTTCCCTGTACGTTCCCATGATGTCACTGAGGACCATGTCAGGACCTTTTTAGGACGTTCTTAGGACTTTCATTTTACTAGTTCTTAGGACGTTGCGTGATGGCCCAATGGAACGTTCTCTGGCGGACATTTGTCTAGTTCGCTGTAAGTGTTTGCGTACCTCATAAAAGGGGGTGCTGTGCGCAAAACCATCTAAAACCAACCACTATCCCACTCTCCTCTCGGTTTATCAGTTTCTCTCTCTCCCTCTCTCTCTGATAGGGGAAACTTGCTGAATGATCAGAGAAATGATAGTCAAAGCTTTTCTTTTAGGCTATTTACAGAAAAATAAGTCCTGGATGCTTTGCTAGCAATAGACAACAAGAAATCCACAAGGGCCGACCAATTGGATCCCGGTCTGCTTAAGTGTGCAGCGCCCATCATTGTTGGCTCAATAACCCAAATGTTTTATTCAATATTGTTATCAGGAAATATTCCAAAAGTATGGAAATCAGCTCTTGTGCTGCCAATCCATAAGGGCGGGGATAGTAGTGATCTTAATAATTACTGCCCAATTTCAAGTCTTCATTGTCTAGCTAAGTTTCTTGAATCCTTGGTAAATGTACGACTTTGCTCTTTTTTTATCTGAGAAATGTATTTTGATGTAAACCAATCAGGGTTTAGGCCTGGGCATAGCACTATTACAGCAACCACTTTAGTTGTTAATGATCTTGTCAATGCTTTAGACACTAAAATGAAATGTGCTGCTTTGTTTGTGGACCTGTCAAAAGCTTTTGATACTGTTGATCATACTATTTTATTAAATAAGTTGTCCTCGATAGGCATGAGCTCTGACGCCTGTTCATGGTTTCATGATTATCTTAGTGACAGAACTCAGGCCACCGTGATTGATGGAGTTAAGTCTGAATTTCTTGAAGTGCATAAAGGTGTACCACAGGGGTCGATTTTGGGACCGGTTCTCTTCACTATTTATATAAACACCTTTGGTCAATCTGTTAAAAAATGTAAACTTTATCTATATGTGGATAATACTATTATGTATGCTATTGTCCCGACTGTTGATCTGGCTGTGTCAAAACTACAGTCAGATTTTATAGCTATGCAGGAATCCCTTGCTGATTTAAAACGAAATACATGTTGTTTTAAACTCTTGTAAGAATGTTTCAGATGAGCTACATGTTCACTCATTAGATGGTTCTCAATTGAACGTGTTCCCGCATATAAATACTTAGGCATTTGGACTGATATGGATTTGACATTTAAAAAACATATAGATGAGCTGGTTAAGAAGCTAAGATTTAAAGTTGTATTTTTCTACAGAAACAGATGGTGCCTTTCTCTAAGCAGAAGGAAGCTGATTATTCAGTCAACCTTTTTATCTGTTCTTGATTATGGTGATATTATTTATCATGGTGCAGCTGCTACCACTCTTAAACCTACCATAGTGTCCTTCGTTTTGTTACAGGTGACAGTTTTGATACTCATCACTGCATCCTGTATCAAAATGTTGGCTGGACTTCGCTAAAGACCCGTAGATCTCTACATTACTCCCTTTTCGTTTACAAGGCCCTACTTCATAAACTTCCATCTCATCTAACTTTTCTGTTGAAGTATAGACACCCGAGTTGCCTAACCCGTTCACAGGATTGGTTAACTCTTGATGTTCTTCCTAGGGTTTCCACCGAGCTAGCTAAATCTGCTTTCTGTTTTAATGCACCGTATTGTTGGAACAAAATTCTAAATACATTTCATCTTAATGTTCTGGTGTCGTTCGGGCAGTTTAGAGTATTTATTGGGGAATTATTTGTGGAGGAATGTAACTGTTTTCCTGGGAGATTTGTGATGTTTTACTTGTGCTTCTTTTGACTGTGTTTTTGTATTTTAATATATGTATATTTTGTGTATAATGTGTATATTTGTGTTGTATGTCGCAGGGCACATTTGAAAAAGAGACCTAGGTCTCAATATGTCTTCCCTGGTAAAATAAAGGTAAAATAAAAAGTTCCCAGGACGTCACTGAGGACCATGTCAGGACTTTTTTAGGACTTTCTCAGGAACTTCATTTTACTAGTCCTTAGGACATTGCGTGATGGTCCCAATGGAACGTTCTATGGGGAACCTCTTTATAATTCCCGGTTTGACCAGGGGACATTTTTAGGATGTTCTTGGGACATTGTATCATGGTCCCCTGAAGGTTACCTGAACAAGGTTTTGTCTAGTTCCCGGTTTGGTCCCCTGGAGGTTTTTGTCACGTGATGGTCTCAGGTGTCCCAAACCATGATAAGTAAAGCAATTAAATGGTATGGGGATTTTAAGGTAAGTGGTACGCTGTTCAGTTAAAATAGTGTTTAATAAATGACAATATGATTACATTTGACATGATCACTATTGACCCCTCCTGGGATTTAAACTCACAACCTCTGGATTTAGGGTATGCAGATCTTTCTACAAGCCACAAAGTCTGCAGAATTTCAGAAGTCCCCTACACATTCATTATCTATATTGCATATCTGCACTTAGCAAAAGAGTCACATCTGCACTGCTATTTAGGTTATAATATAATATGACAAAAATCTAATTGATTTAATTGACTTATTTCAGCAATTTGAGTTTGGGTTTTCAGTATAGTTGTCTATTGTGGTCCTCTGTAGCTCAGCTGGTAGAGCACGGCGCTTGTAACGCCAAGGTAGTGGGTTCGATCCCCGGGACCACCCATGCACAAAAATGTATGCACGCACGACTGTAAGTCGCTTTGGATAAAAGCGTCTGCTAAATGGCACATTATTATTATTATTATTATTATTGTTGGTGGGACATATTATTCTGTTTTAATGTTACCCCTAAATCACTGCGATAAATATAATGTTTTTTTCTACAGTGTATTTACAGAGCTGAGATTTACTTTGAAGTGCAAAGTGTAGGAATAGGCCTACAGGTGAAATCAGTCACTGATACAGACATGGTGGCGTAGCAGGAAGGTCAGAATGCCGTGAACCAAGAGGTTGAGAGTTCAAATCCCAGGTGAGGACATTGACATTTTAGTCATTTAGCAGACGCTCTTATCCAGAGCGACTTACAGTTAGTGAATACATATTTTTTTATACTGGCCCCCCGTGGGAATCGAACCCACAACCCTGGCGTTGCAAACGCCATGCTCTATCAACTGAGCTACATCCCTGCCGGCCATTCCCTCCTCTACCCTGGACGACGCTGGGCCAATTGTGCGCCGCCCATGAGTCTCCCGGTCGCGGCCGGCTGCGACAGAGCCTGGATTCGAACCAGGATCTCTAGTGGCACAGTTAGCACTGCTATGCAGTGCCTTAGACCACTGCGCCACTCAGGACATGTTACATAATAATTACTGTATGAATGAACATACACAATGTAATCATGTCAAATATGTAAGTTGAATGCACTGTGTGTGGGTGTCCCTAGCATTGCCAAAAGATAAAGAGGTGTGACTGGATCAGTGGTTCACCAATCAGGACCATGACCCAAAATCCCAAGAAAGTCCAAATAATGTCCCCGGGACCAACTGGGAACTAGACAAAACCTCCAGCGGACCATGAGACAATGTCTCTATACCAAGTCCATCATGTGTACACGCCTCTCCGATGGCCTCACTGTCACCATCCCACTTCTGACACCAGTGTAGTGAATTTGGGGGGTAGCTTCGACTGGGACTAGAACCCAAGTCCAGCGACTGTCAAGCCAACACCTTAACCGTTTTGCCAAGAGGTTGCTAGGTGTTGGGTTAAGGTTGCTTCAATATGATGGCAATGGGTAACTGTTCTACCACAGCGGGCATGTGTTCGGACATATAAAGTTATGTGAAAACTATTTCTAATATGCATACTTTCAGTTTTTCCAAACTCACTTCACTTCTGCAAAAGAGGGAGGCTCGCGCTGCTGGTGCAAGCACATGCTCAGATCAAATACGCTGCTGGAACTCCGATTAGGGGGTTTATATGTCCTAATAATTTGAAAGACTGCTCAGAAATCCAGGTGTTTTAATCGGCGTATGCTTACTTCGATTATGACCTTATGCCAATTAAGATAAGCAGAATACGGTCTTTACATGACTAATACCATATTCATCCTCCTGTCATAATCAGTTTAACCCTCAAACTACCAACATATTTTACATACAAGGACTACCAACTGGGATAATTCTGACCCCAAAAAGAAACAATCATAGCAAAATATCGACTTAATTCTTATCAAAACATCATTAAACATGTAAATAATGTTATCTGAAATAAAAATGTAAGTATGTTATTTTAGCAAATTCTGACCCCAAAAAGAAACAATCATAGCAAAAAATCGACTTAATTCTTATCAAAACATCATTAAACATGTAAATAATGTTATCTGAAATAAAAATGTAAGTATGTTATTTTAGCAAAATGACATTTAATTTTGATACCCGGTAAAACTAAAATATACTTTTTACCTTATATAATGTGCATCTTATTTTCAAAGTACAATCCACGTTAGTACTAAAATCCAGATTTAACATAATTTGATTGTAGTATTATTTAGTTTTTGAATGTAAAAAAAAAAAAATTATTCATATTTATGTGGTAAACACGACAGCCATTTAAAGGGGCAGTACACCAAAATGTTTAACAATGCTTAATTTCATTGACAAAAAGTGATTCATCCATTGATCCTGAGACAATGACCAACAATATGGCTTAGTTTTCTTTATTTACTTACCCCACAGTGAGCATTAGCGTCGCTGCAAGTGAAACAATGGGAGCGGTAGGGCCTAGGCAGGATGCTTAAAAAAGCATCCACAAAATACCATAACAAGTTGCACATTTGAATATAGGAGGGTATTCTAGTTATTTTCCATAGAATAACTATTTTACAGAGAATGCACACCAATACAGCACTACTGTATGTGTACATTCAGAGGTTAGCTGGTTTCTGTATTACAGTTTTACCAAGTATTTATTACATTTGACATTTTAGTCATTTAGAAGACACTCTTATCCAGAGCGACTTACAGTTAATGAGTGCATACATTTTTCATACTGGCCCTCCGTGGGAAACGAACCCACAACCCTGGCGTTGCAAGCGCCATGCTCTACCAACTGAGCTACCACTGACTGACATTTCTGAGCTGTTTTGACTGCAACTAAGCATACATCTAAGGTAATTAGATTTTATACACGATCATACCTAGTTAAAACCAGTTATAACCAGTTAGTAACCATAGGCGAGTGCTCCATCTGTGCAGGTGATCTGTCTATCAGGTCAAGATCACTCCAATAGGTCCCCCTCCACCCTCTGAGGATATGTAAAACGTAATATTATGTTTAGTTTTAATAATATTATATTAGTTTTTTATATTTTCCCTAGAATAAATACTTTTTGGAGAGTACACACCAATACAGCGCTCTGTGTAGATGCAGAGCGTATCTGAGTTCTGTATTGCTGTTCTATCAAGTATTTACAGTGGGGGAAAAAAAGTATTTAGTCAGCCACCAATTGTGCAAGTTCTCCCACTTAAAAAGATGAGAGAGGCCTGTAATTTTCATCATAGGTACACGTCAACTATGACAGACAAATTGAGATTTTTTTTACAGAAAATCACATTGTAGGATTTTTAATGAATTTATTTGCAAATTATGGTGGAAAATAAGTATTTGGTCACCTACAAACAAGCAAGATTTCTGGCTCTCACAGACCTGTAACTTCTCTTTAAGAGGCTCCTCTGTCCTCCACTCGTTACCTGTATTAATGGCACCTGTTTGAACTTGTTATCAGTATAAAAGACACCTGTCCACAACCTCAAACAGTCACACTCCAAACTCCACTATGGCCAAGACCAAAGAGCTGTCAAAGGACACCAGAAACAAAATTGTAGACCTGCACCAGGCTGGGAAGACTGAATCTGCAATAGGTAAGCAGCTTGGTTTGAAGAAATCAACTGTGGGAGCAATTATTAGGAAATGGAAGACATACAAGACCACTGATAATCTCCCTCGATCTGGGGCTCCACGCAAGATCTCACCCCGTGGGGTCAAAATAATCACAAGAACGGTGAGCAAAAATCCCAGAACCACACGGGGGGACCTAGTGAATGACCTGCAGAGAGCTGGGACCAAAGTAACAAAGCCTACCATCAGTAACACACTACGCCGCCAGGGACTCAAATCCTGCAGTGCCAGACGTGTCCCCCTGCTTAAGCCAGTACATGTCCAGGCCCGTCTGAAGTTTGCTAGAGTGCATTTGGATGATCCAGAAGAGGATTGGGAGAATGTCATATGGTCAGATGAAACCAAAATAGAACTTTTTGGTAAAAACTCAACTCGTCGTGTTTGGAGGACAAAGAATGCTGAGTTGCATCCAAAGAACACCATACCTACTGTGAAGCATGGGGGTGGAAACATCATGCTTGGGGGCTGTTTTTTCTGCAAAGGGACCAGGACGACTGATCCGTGTAAAGGAAAGAATGAATGGGGCCATGTATCGTGAGATTTTGAGTGAAAACCTCCTCCCATCAGCAAGGGCATTGAAGATGAAACGTGGCTGGGTCTTTCAGCATGACAATGATCCCAAACACACCGCCTGGGCAACGAAGGAGTGGCTTCGTAAGAAGTATTTCAAGGTCCTGGAGTGGCCTAGCCAGTCTCCAGATCTCAACCCCATAGAAAATCTTTGGAGGGAGTTGAAAGTCTGTGTTGCCCAGCGACAGCCCCAAAACATCACTGCTCTAGAGGAGATCTGCATGGAGGAATGGGCCAAAATACCAGAAACAGTGTGTGAAGACCTTGTGAAGACTTACAGAAAACGTTTGACCTGTGTCATTGCCAACAAAGGGTATATAACAAAGTATTGAGAAACTTTTGTTATTGACCAAATACTTATTTTCCACCATAATTTGCAAATAAATTCATTAAAAATCGTACAATGTGATTTTCTGGATTTTTTTTTCTCATTTTGTCTGTCATAGTTGACGTGTACCTATGATGAAAATTACAGGCCTCTCTCATCTTTTTAAGTGGGAGAACATGCACAATTGGTGGCTGACTAAATACCTTTTTTCCCCACTGTATACTATTGGCAGACTTTGTATACCATTGGCAGATTTCTATACACAAAAAAATAAGGTAATTTTTACACAGTCATATGATAGATGGTATAGAAAAACCCAATCTTAGGCAAGTACATGTGGAGCTATATCTTTGCAGATGATCTGTCTATCTAGTGGAAATTACTGATACAGGTCCCCCTCCACCCTCTGGTGGTATGGATACGTTGTTATTATGTCTCCAGGGAAAACTAGATAAAAATAAAAATCCTTTCTATCAAATTACTATAGGAGGAATTAGATGTTTACATTTTTTTAAAGTCCATTTTGATACAGTAACACTAAACAATGATTTGAATGTATTAAGAATAAGTTGATTGACAAAGTCATGAAAATTTTGAAGAATTTAAAAAACCACTTTTGGGCTATATGATACAAAAATATGCCTATGGGGTCAAAATGAACCCAGTTGGTAGTTTGAGGGTTAATATTGAATTATTAGTATGCGCGTAAACATACTCAATGGGGCCCAGGACAAACTCTTCTGGGCAGCATACATGTTTCTATTAGAAAAAAATTCTTGCCATGAGGTTTGTAGGTCAACTACTAAAAGACCATTGCCTTGATGTACTGTATATTTTGTAAGACAATTGTACTTCTTGGAATTGCAATGTTGTAATGTTTCTCAGTGTTTCTTGTGTCTTGGTATGTTGTCTCTCATTTGCAGTGTGACAGACAGGGATGGTTCCGAAATGGCACGGAATTAATACATTGCACTACTTTTGACCAAAGCTCATCTACACTGTATTCCATACATATTGTACTACTTTTAACCAGGGTCCTTGGGCTCTGTACAGGGAATAGGGTGCCATTTCAGACACAGCCAGGGTCTTACTGGGCTGAGTGTTACAGTGGGCTCTTTTGGGAGCTTTGTGTTAGAGCTGAAGTAGTGAGTTCATAGTAGTTCAACATGATTATGTAATACTCAATGTCCTCCCTCGCTCTCCTATTTATTGTGGTGGGATTAGTGGATAAGACAGAACTTTGGTAAACATATTGAAACAACTCAGATCCAGTGGGAGACTTGATTCTGGCTGAAGCTTGCAGTTGCTATGGTTGTTGATGTTTCAGTGTCAAACCTGCCTCGGGACACACAGGCTTAGTTGAGATAATTCTGTCCTAATTCAAATATTCAAACCGAACCAGATGTCTTTCTTCAAGCAAGTATACATCACAAAGATCAAATAAGGGGTGCTTATGTACAGTGAGGGAAAAAAGTATTTGATCCCCTGCTGATTTTGTACGTTTGCCCACTGACAAAGTAATGATCAGTCTATCATTTTAATGGTAGGTTTATTTGAGCAGTGAGAGACAGAATAACAACAAAAAAAACAAAAATCAAAACCCTTGTTGGCAATCACAGAGGTCAGACGTTTCTTGTAGTTGGCCACCAGGTTTGCACACATCTCAGGAGGGATTTTGTCCCACTCCTCTTTGCAGATCTTCTCCAAGTCATTAAGGTTTCGAGCCTGACATTTGGCAACTTGAACCTTCAGCTCCCTCCACAGATTTTCTATGGGATTAAGGTCTGGAGACTGGCTAGGCCACTCCAGGACCTTAATGTGCTTCTTCTTGAGCCACTCCTTTGTTGCCTTGGCCGTGTGATTTGGGTCATTGTCATGCTGGAATACCCATCCACGACCCATTTTCAATGCCCTGGCTGAGGGAAGGAGGTTCTCACCCAAGATTTGACGGTACATGGCCCAATCCATCGTCCCTTTGATGCAGTGAAGTTGTCCTGTCCCCTTAGCAGAAAAACACCCCCAAAGCATAATGTTTCCACCTCCATGTTTGACGGTGGGGATGGTGTTCTTGTGTCATAGGCAGCATTCCTCCTCCTCCAAACACGGCGAGTTGAGTAGATGCCAAAGAGCTTGATTTTGGTCTCATCTGACCACAACACTTTCACCCAGTTCTCCTCTGAATCATTCAGATGTTCCTTGGCAAACTTCAGACGGGCCTGTATATGTGCTTTCTTGAGCAGGGGGACCTTGCGGGCGCTGCAGGATTTCAGTCCTTCACGGCGTAGTGTGTTACCAATTGTTTTCTTGGTGACTATGGTCCCAGCTGCCTTGAGATCATTGACAAGATCCTCCTGTGTAGTTCTGGGCTGATTCCTCACCATTCTCATGATCATTACAACTCCACGTGGTGAGATCTTGCATGGAGCCCCAGGCCAAGGGAGATTGACAGTTATTTTGTGTTTCTTCCATTTGGGAATAATCGCACAAACTGTTGTCACCTTCTCACCAAGCTGCTTGGCGATGGTCTTGTAGCCCATTCCAGCCTTGTGTAGGTCTACAATCTTCTCCCTGACATCCTTGGAGAGCTCTTTGGTCTTGGCCATGGTGGAGAGTTTGGAATCTAATTGATTGATTGCTTCTGTGGACAGGTGTCTTTTATACAGGTAACAAGCTGAAATTAGGAGCACTCCCTTTAAGAGTGTGCTCCTAATCTCAGCTCGTTACCTGTATAAAAGACACCTGGGAGCCAGAAATCTTTCTGATTGAGAGGGGTTCAAATACTTATTTCCCTCATTAAAATGCAAATCAATTTATAACATTTTTGACATGCGTTTTTCTGGATTTTTTTGTTGTTATTCTGTCTCTCACTGTTCAAATAAACCTACCATTAAAATTATAGACTGATCATTTCTTTGTCAGTGGGCAAACGTACAAAATCAGCAGGGGATCAAATACTTTTTTCCCTCACTGTATGTCCTGTTTCATTGTATGTACAAGTGGGTAACAGGCAGGGATCAGCCATTATTGATGGCAACCCTGGATTGATTAGGGTTAAGTGCCTTGCTCAAGGTCAGATTGACAGATGTTTCACCTTGTTGGCTCAGGGATTCAAACTAACAACCTTTCGGTTAGTGGCCCTACGCTCTAATCTCTAGGCTACCTGCCAATTTACACATCTGTATTGTAAATCAAATCATTTGGGAGAGGTGTCATGTGCATGCCATTTCTCTTTCTCTGTAATTTATCTAAATAAAAATAATATATCTCCAAGATTTTCCATTACTTAACTCTCTCTCAGACACATAATGAACTCTCCCTCCTAATAAAATGAAGATATTTTAGTTTTAACAATCTGAAAATTAGACAACTCACAAACTATACTGGAACCCACATTTCCAGTAATTGCTTTGAAAAACAATTATGATAGACCTTGGTTCCAATTTCCAATTTCATTACAATCAATTCCCCCCCATAATTCAGCTTGTGACATTTATTTTATCGCAGTCCATGAATCAGCTTTTCTTACTGGATCTGTCACTCCTATATAAATCACTCTGCTGAAATCTTCTGAAATCAACATCTGAATATTAAAGACTGTGATAAATGCAGATCAATGCAGCTGACCACCTTGGGAAAACTATGAGAGAACTCTGGAGTTTTCAGAATGTATTTATCCATTGAAGCAAAGTCAGGGATATACTGTATATCAATATTAAAGCTGAACTTCCTCGCCTGAGGATTTCATCACTAAACGCCCACAAACGTCCAATGTTGCTGACCCTGCTGGTGCAGCATATTAACACAGAAATGATTCTTTCTCTCTTCCTAGTTGTGAGTCTGGGTATCCATCAGAGAGAACAGTGCATGTGTTGTCAGTATTTCAAGACAGATGTTTCTGAAACTTTCATGTATATTCTCTGATCTAGCTTGGAATACTGTTGCTTTTTTTGTACAAAACCCTGTATGCAGTACAACATGAGGTCTCACATTTCAAAACAATGCATTAGCTCCTCTCTATATTATGCCTTGGTGTTCTCAAGAGCCTGTCACAGTATTTCATTTATCATACCGGGGATTATGGCATCGCTCCCAGCTTCCGGAAATACACATGGCGGCACATGGTGATCATTACGTCTGTATATGCTGTAACAACCCGTCCATGCTACTCTGAGAAGAACACTACACCATAAAATATTGAGCTACAACACATGTAGATTGATTATTGTCTATGGGGCTGCCCAACACCATAGCTCTATTGCGAATAAGCCCCATTCATTAATCACATGAAAACAAGCAACCATCCTTTAAACAGTGGAAAGAGCGAGTGGGACACCCACACCTTCATAAGCAGGAACCTGATGAGCCTTAATCTGTGGACAGAGACCTGTATGAACGAACGCCTTCTTACCTCTGGATCCGGGACCTGGGAGAGCACAGCGGAGATGCAGAAGGAGAGTAGAGCTGCCCCCAAGCCCAGCAGTGCCGGCTGGGGATGGGGACACGAAGGAGGCTGTTCCCCAGCTGCCATTCTTTCCCCCTTAATTTCTCCCTGCAGGCTACAGCTCCCTGCCCCCTCTCTCCTCTCCTCTGCCTGACTGGCTGGGTGGCTGGGCTGGGTGGCTGTGCCGTAGGCTACCCTGGACAGGACCACAATGGCCCTGGGTGATTGATGGTCAGTGAGGGCTGCTGCCGGGGACAGGGGCATCCTCTCATCTGGTGCACTGCCTCTGCCTCTCCTACCCTGTTGTCTTCCCTCCCAACACAGAGCACCATACACACCTATAAAACACATCACACCATCTTCCTGTAGGCAGCTCCACTAGCCACTAGCCAGCCCATTCAGTCAGGGTCATTCATTAATTAATAGGCCTGGTGTAGTTTACAGCCCATACTGGAAAGGGAGGTAGGGAGGTTATAGCACTGCTCTGTGTGGGGGATGGGAGGAAGCTGCCTGCTTGTGAGGGCAGTGGCTTGTGTAGGACAGTCAGGGGAACATAGAGCGGTGAATGACAATCTTTTAGTTATACTGTCCTTGTCCTCTGTGTGGCAGTATGTAATACAGAAGCGTAGTTTGTAGGTGTCTGGCTTCAGAACACAGTGTTCGAACCGACACTATGCTTTTTCCAATGGGCTGTTGACAGGTATTTTGTGCTGAAATTACAGAAAGATAAATATAATCAATCACTTGGGCAATATACTGACCAGATATTTACACAAACCTGACTGGTCCATTTCACAGGTTTGGTTGCTGCGTCTATAGCTAGAAGCCACTGCTTTTCTTGTCTGGCTAAGGAGTCACTTACAGTAGGCTACACTGAGTATACCAAACGTTAGGAACACCTTCCTAATATTACGTTGAATGTGAAACTCTTAGTTTGAAATAGGTTGCATCTTGTCATGTAAGACAAGCCACAATTAAGGATTTCATAAAGGTGTCCAACACCTCTCTCTGACATGCAATTGCCCTTACAGTGGTAAATAACTGCAATAAATTACTCAATCCCTTTTGAGTGTTTTGTGTCCTAGGAGATACCAATGAGCTTCTGTTAGATCTTCTAGGGGCTTGGGAATGTCAAAAAGCCGAACACTGCTGCCATGTTAGCTCTGACACAAATGATTCACCATGCCTGCGATTGCATCAATACCTCTGGACAGCCACCTGGAACACAAAAAGAAAGAGGTTTACAGACGTCCTCCAGCGATTTGTTAACGTATACTGTTGAAAAGCGATATCCCAAGCATACATACAGTAAAGTGCACACACTAAAGGGTAAAAAAATATATGTTTTCAGCAAAATAGTGTTTTTTGGACACAACTGCAAACTTCAAGGAGTAGGGCATTCAAGGAGTTGGTAAGATGGGAATGCCTGATGTCATTGGCCTCCTCCCTTGCTTGAGGAACAATAGAGGAACAATAGAGAACAAAAAAGGAAAGGTCAGGAAAGACATCTCAATAGGTGGTCCAGGTAAGTCATTACTTACTTGGACCACCTATTGAGATGTGACTTTTGTTAAAGAGCCACTGAACATGCCAATTGGCATGTGTGTTTTTCTGTTGCTCATTACAAAAATGAGATTTCAGTCACAGAGGTGTGTTTCCTGACCAATTCCGCATTTGGTTAATGATGTTTGTCCCCCATAAGACACTGTAGATGTGGAAGCCTATTTTAATTCCTCAAAATAACCAGAATGAATCTAAGATAACTCAAGAAATCTGTAATACATTTTGAAGTTTTTGTCGAGGATGTTTTAGTTGCACAATTTTACATGTAACTAAGGTGGTTGGTGCAATATTTCTTAAGTAAAAAAATGTGACACGTGTTGTCTTATGTAAACAAAGTCAGAGCTGCTGGGCAGGTCTGTCTCACTGTCTATGCTATTGGATACAGAGCAATCACTGCAGCTGTTCACCATATGTTAGAGGGCAAATGGACATCGTCATATCAAAACCCATTTTACCTGTTGTGATGCACGGATGTTCCAAACTCCATTTTAGACATGACTGACTTTATGACCAAAAGGATCTTATTTACACTTTGTAGTCAATTCTGACACTAGAATAACTGTTTCTGACTCAAATCGATGCCACATAGGCCATTTTCAAAGGGAATCGTTGATTTTTAAAGGCAGTCAGGTGTTAAATGAGGTGAAAAGGAGAATGGAGTCTCACTTTAAATACACATCACTTAGATAACATGATGAGTTAATTGTCCAATAGAAACGCTTGCTGAGTTCACAGGGGCAATTAGTCACACCTCTGAAGCGACAAAATCAGGCCTGATTTTTCTGACAGTAAAGCCTTGTTCACACTGCAGGCCTTAATGCTCAAATCAGTTTGTTTTTCAAATCCGTTTTGGAGTACTAACTGTCCAAACAGCAAGTTACAAGTGGCCAAATCGGATATGTGTGTGTTCAGACAGCAGTCATTTGCTGACATGGCTACGCTAGTTGTCATTTACATTTACATTTTAGTCATTTAGCAGACGCTCTTATCCAGAGCGACTTACAGTTAGTGAATACATATTTTTTTATACTGGCCCCCCGTGGGAATCGAACCCACAACCCTGGCATTGCATCCCACAACCCCACAGCTCTATCAACTGAGCTACATCCCTGCCGGCCATTCCCTCCCCTACCCTGGACGACGCTGGGCCAATTGTGCGCCGCCCATGAGTCTCCCGGTCGCGGCCGGCTGCGACAGAGCCTGGAATGACGGGTGTGTGCGCAGTGGTGTAGGCTGATTGGTGGTGGTGCTCCTGCTTCCTATCACTCAGAAGTTATGTAGCAAGCTAAGGTGACAACAATGCCTGCCATGGACATTTCCCAGCTGCTTTGAATGTTCAAAATCATAGTGTAAGAACACTTTTAAAGCCTCAAAGGATAAGATGATCCAACTTTCAAAACAAGTATTTTTTTGGGCTAGCCACAGCAGTCAACTAGCTAGCTAGGTATCTGTTTAGCTTTCTAGCAAATGCACTAATTTGTTTGTAAACAATTAACAAGCTAGTTAGCTACCACATGTTCTTGTCAAACTGTCAACAGAGTAGCTAGCAAGCAACAAGATATGCCAATATCAGTCTAAAAACCACTTCAGGGCAAATCAATCTGATTTGACCATTCAGACATGTCACATGGCCAGGAATCAGATTTGTATCTGGCTTCAAACCCCCTACGAAGGTGATTTGAAATGTGTCTTGAAATATCTGATTCCATGTGCTTTTTGGCTGTTCAGACTGCAGGAAAAAGAACAGATTAGAATAGGATATGCCAAAAAATAGGATTTGAGTAATTTCAAACTGAAATGTGAACAAGGCTTTAGATGGGAGAATAACTGGGCTAAAATAATCTAAACGACACCAGCAGATTGGTTGAAGGGTCATTACCGGAGATTTTCATTTGTGGGACGGATCAAAAAACAACATCACTACTATGATTCAGTGAAATCTTCCCAACCCCATAATCCATTGTGTTCAATTCTGAAAACTGAAATAGATTTAATCAGATGAAACATGTAAAAGCATTACAGACACAAAACATTAGTCTACCTGCTATTGTAGGGCTGTCATAGGTTGATAAGCAAAAGCACAATGACAGTATGTCTGCCTGCTTCTCTCCCATCACCTCCTACTAACGCTTTCGGATAATAATTATATCTGCCGCTTGTCTACCTCACTTGAACTCAGACTGCATCTCTTGTTTAATAATTATTTCAAGGCATCATACAAACATTTCATCACCTAGTTTTATGACCCCCTGAGCTCTAAGATGATATGAGAGTCAATATCCACAGCATGAATATGGTATTTGAGGAAACATTTGTACATTTGCATGGATACTAGATGCAACAGCAGCAAAACAATTGAACGGATGTCAATGGTATATTTCATTCAGAATTGCTGTCGCGGCCAGTTCTCCACTCCAGGCCTGTGCTGTACTTTGTGTAGACACTAGACAGTGGACAGTCAGCCTTGTATCAAATAATCAGATATATGAATAGGAGGCATACTGTAGCACAGCTGATTTGATGTGTTGTTCCCAGTAATGCCAGCATGCTGAAGACTCCTTCCATTAAATCAAATCAAATGTTATTTGTCACATGCTTCGTAAACAACTAACAGTGAAATGCAGATCAATTTTTTTGAAGGTTCTAAATGGAACATTTATGATGCTATCAAGAACCCTTTCCTAAGGTCCTATAAAGAACCATTAATAAAAGGTTCTATATAGCACCAAGAAAGGGTTCTGCTATGGTTACAATCCTTTTTAGGGCTTCTGTATATAGAACCCTTTTTAATGGTTCTTTATAGAACCATTATGAAGAATGGTTCTATAAATAACCTTTCTCAATCTCAAATGGGGCGGCAGGTAGTTTAGTGGTTAAGAGCGTTGTGCCAATAACCGAAAGGTCGCTGATTCTAATCCCCGAGCCGACTAGGTGAAGAATCTGTCGATGTGCCCTTGAGCAAGGCACTTAACCCTAATTGCTCCTGTAATTCGCTCTGGATAATAGCGTCTGCTAAATGACTTAAATGTGAAGAACCATAAAGGGTTATTTTTTCTGCTTAGCCATATTATACAGTATTGTTAAAATTCCATAGGCTATATTATTGTGTTACTTGACAAGTTGAATCAGGTGTGCTAGATCTGGAACTGCTGAAGGTCCCTGAGGAGAGATTTGAGAACCATTGATTTAGACATCAGTTCTTAAACGACACAAGGCCATACATGTCTTTCACAAGACACTGACACTGGCCATAGTCATATTTAACATGTAATGGCATAACACAACAGATTACATTAACTGGAATGACATTCTCATGCACGGTTGAACAAATAGATCTGTGCGCAAACCATTCCCCCAAATATTCGAATGAGACGCCACACCTACATTTTCATTATCACTAAAACAGCAAAGAACCCTTTTGTGGACTGCAAAGAACCATTGAGAGTGTCACGATCGTCTGAAGAAGCGGACCAATACGCAGCGCGTGGAGTGAACATGATGACTTTATTAAATAAAGCAACCACAAAAAACAACAAATGACGATAGTGACAGAAAAACCCACCATAGAAGGACCAAGCAGCGTGTCCAGGAGCAAGACAGCTGGACATGGGAGGAAGCGCCTGGTAAGGAGCTCGAGAGGCTGGCGATGGCCCAGGTGGGCAAATCGTGGTCCTGGGAGGACATGCTCGGGGGCAAGGGACCTTGGGGGAAGATCAAGGCCCTGGCGAGAGAGGAGCAACGAGCGTCAGCAGGGCCATCATCGTTGGAAGGACGAGAGGCAACCCCAAAAAAGTTTTTGGGGGGCACATGGCTTAGGCGGCTGGGCAGCAGGAGGCTGCTACAGGGAGACGTGGAGAGAAGGCTATCGGATTACGGGAGCCATTGGCGAGTAGAGGAAGGGAAGTTGTTGCGGCACGGCGTGAGAGACTGATGTGTGTTACCAGTCCGGTCCGGCCCGTTCCTGATCCCCAGTTAAAGCCAGTGGTGTGTGTTCCCAGTACGGACCGGCCTGTTCCTACTCCACGCATCAAGCCCACGGTGTGCGTCGCCAGCCCAGCCCGGCCTGTTCCTGCTCCACGCACAGAACCTACGGTGTGCGTCACCAGCCCAGCCCGGCCTGTTCCTGCTCCGCGCACCAAGGATACGGTGTGCGTCGACAGCCCTGCCCGGCCTGTTCCTGCTCCACGCACCAGGCCCGCGGTGTGCGTCGCCAGCCCAGCCCGGTCTGTTCCTGCTCCACGCACAGAACCTACGGTGTGCGTCGCCAGCCCAGTCCGGCCTGTTCCTGCTCCACGCACAGAACCTACGGTGTGCGTCGCCAGCCCAGCCCGGCCTGTTCCTGCTCCACGCACAGACCCTATGGTGTGCGTCGCCAGTACGGACCGGCCTGTTCCTGCTCCACGCACCAAGGATACGGTGTGCGTCGACAGCCCTGCCCGGCCTGTTCCTGCTCCACGCACCAAGGATACGGTGTGCGTCGACAGCCCTGCCCGGCCTGTTCCTGCTCCACGCACCAAGGATACGGTGCGCGTCGCCAGCCCGACCCGGCCTGTTCCTGCCACCCGCACCAAGTCTACGGTGCGCGTCGCCAGCCCGGTCCGGCCGGTTCCTTCTCCCCGCACTAGCCCTGAGATGCGTGTCCTCAGCCCGGTACCTCCAGTTCCGGCACTACGCGCCAGGCCTAAGGTGCGCCTCAGACGGCCAGAGTCTGCCGTCTGCCCAACGGCGCCTGAACTGCCCGTCTGCCCAACGGCGCCTGAACTGCCCGTCTGCCCAACGGCGCCTGAACTGCCCGTCTGCCCAACGGGCGCCTGAACTGCCCGTCTGCCCAACGGCACCTGGACTGCCCGTCTGCCCAACGGCGCCTGAACTGCCCGTCTGCCCAACGGCGCTTGAACTGCCCGTCTGCCCAACGGCGCTAAAGCCGCCCGTCTGTACTGAACCTGCAAAGCCGCCCGTCTGCCATGAGCCTTCAGAGCCGTCCGCCAGACCGGAGCCGCTAGAGCCTTCCGCCAGACAGGAGCCGCTAGAGCCTTCCGCCAGACAGGATCAGCCAGAGCCTTCCGCCAGACAGGATCAGCCAGAGCCTTCCGCCAGACAGGATCAGCCAGAGCCTTCCGCCAGACAGGATCAGCCAGAGCCTTCCGCCAGACAGGATCAGCCAGAGCCTTCCGCCAGACAGGATCAGCCAGATCCGTCAGCCAGCCATGAGCAGCCAGATCCGTCAGCCAGCCATGAGCAGCCAGATCCGTCAGCCAGCCATGAGCCGTCCAGCCAGGATCCGCCAGAGCCGTCCAGCCAGGATCCGCCAGAGCCGTCCAGCAAGGATCCGCCAGAGCCGTCCAGCCAGGATCCGCCAGAGCCAGCCAGCCAGGATCCGCCATTCAGTCCGGTGCTGCCCCTTAGTCCGGTGCTGCCCCTTAGCCCGGTGCTGCCCCTTAGCCCGGTGCTGCCCCTTAGTCCGGTGCTGCCCCTGAGTCCGGTGCTGCCCCTTAGTCCGGTGCCGCCCCTTAATCCAGTGGGGTTTAGTTGGGGGGTGGTCATATGGAGGAGGCGACGTAAGCGGGGAGTGACTATGGTGGGGTGGTGGTCTAGGCCGGAGCCAGAGCCACCGCCGAGGAGGTATGCCCGCCCAGCCCTCCCTTGTTTAGCCTGGATTGAGGCGCGGTCGCAGTCCGCGCCTTTAGGGGGGGGTACTGTCACACTCTGGCTCTGGGACTTTGTATGTTGAGTCAGGGTGTGTTCGTTTTGTTGTGTTTTTGGGTATGTTGGCTTTGTAGTCATATGACTCCCAATCGGAGGTAACGAGTGTCAGCTGTCGGCTCGTTATCTCTGATTGGGAGCCATATATATACTGGGTGTTTTCACTTTGTCTTTGTGGGTTTTTGTTCCATGTTTCTGTCAGTGTTACAGAGGACTTCACTATCGTCATTTGTTGTTTTTCGTGGTTGCTTTATAAAATAAAGTCATCATGTTCACTCCACGCGCTGCGTATTGGTCCGCTTCTTCAGACGATCGTGACAGAGAGGCCAAAAGGGTTCTTTGAGTCATTATTGTTCCACATAGAATCATCACCCTTCTCAAAGAATACTTGAGGAACCCACTTTTCTTAGTGTGTAGGACGACTAGTAGAGCTTAAGAAGCCAAAATAACCAAAGAAAATATCAAGAGAAACATGCAAAAATGTAAAAATACCTCTATCCTATATTCTTAAAATACAAATGAAAATAACTTTAGACCTTGTCAACCACTTTGAAAAAAAGGTTGATGACATCTGCTCCTCATTCACTCAGCCTACTGGATCCACAGGTCCCACTCACACAGAACTACCCTACGCCTTGACCTTTTTCTCCCCTCTCTCTCCAGGTGAAATCCTGCTACTAGTGATGTCCAGCCACCTGACAACCTGCCCACTCGACCCCATCCCCTCTATCCTTCTCCAGACTATCTCTGGAGACCTTCTCCCATTCATCACTTCCCTCATCAACTCATCACTGACCATCTGACTTCCATATGGCCAGAGTTGCTCCCATCCTCAAGAAACCAACACTTGACAGCTCTGAAAACTACAGACCGGTATCCCTTCTTTCTTTTCTTTCCAAAATACTTGAGTGTGCTGTCTCTGACCAACTCTATCTTTTTTCTTGACCCTAACCAGTCAGGCTTCAAGATGGGTCACTCTGCTAAAGCTGACTCTCTCTCCTCTGTTCTCATCCTCCTAGATCTATCCGCTGCCTTCGACACCGTAAACCATCAGATCCTCCTCTCCACCCTCTCAGGGCTGGGCATCGCAGGCTCTACACACTACTGGATTGCATCCTACCTGCAGGTCGCTCCGACCAGGTGGCCTGGAGAGGATCTGTGTCTGCACCACATGCTCTCACTACTGGTGTCCCACAGGGCTCGGTTCTAGGCCCTTTCCTCTTTTCTCTATACAACAAGTCACTCGGCTCCGTCATATCCTCTCATGGTCTCTCCTATAATTTCTATGCAGATGACACTCAACTACTTTTCTCATTCCCCCCTTCTGACACCCAGGTGGCGACACACATATCTGCGTGCCTGGCAGATATCTCAGCATGGACGTCGGCCCACCACCTCAAGCTCAACCTCGACAAGACAGAGCTGCTCTTCCTCCCGGGGAAGGCCTGCCCGTTCAAAGACCTCTCCATCATGGTTGACAACTCCACGGTATCTTAAGATGAATGCACTAACTGTACATTGCTCTGGATAATAGCTCCTGCTAAATGACTAAAATGTAAATGTAAAAAAGAGTATTCCCTCAATGCTTCTCTTCCTGTCATTTGCTATAAACAAGGTAATACCACTGTATCTGTTTTGCCATGGCACCGTGATATAACACAACACCAGTCATATCCGCCATACATTTGTTGGTGTGGTGCCATGGAGCAGTGTGTAGAGGAGTTGAGCAAAAACAGGCGCTTGGCCTGATCCCCATCGATCCTGCTTCACTTGTTAAGAGATGACTCATGGCTGCTTTCACATGTCAACAGGGGTAAAAAGGACATCTGCCTCAGTGGCTATAGCTATTGCTGTGGCAGACATAAAGAAGTCAGTGATTCAGACTTCCAGGCAGCTTGAGCCCAGCCTGCTCATCCTTAAATCCTCAGCCATGAAAAGTACATGCCACTTTGACATGAGTGGGATTATTGGTAATAACGTGTGTGGAGTCTGCTCAGTGAAAGGTGAAATAGGTTAAAGGTAATTTTCTATAAAGATTGCTATGATAGTAGCTTCTGTGAAGGCTACTATGATAGAGTTGCGGTCAGCTGACAAGGTGTGCGCCCACTGACATCTAATAAAATAACTTTGAAAAACAGGTAGAACTAGAGGACAGGGTCATATGAGGACAGAGCAGAGGAACTGTCCAAGATAACAGACAGGTATATTGCAGCCTGGGGTTTGGTCACACACAATGTTGTGCTTCCATTCATTTTCAGAATAAATGTGTTTATTTGTAGACTGGCACATTTGCCATTGAGTGAATGCTCAGAAAACATATTATCTTTGATTATTTCAGAGAAATGTTTTCTTCCTGGAAATAAAAGCAGTGCATGTTGTACATGTTAAAATATTAGTCTGGAACACATAGCCCACTGGGCACACACTGGTTGAATCAACGTTGTTTCCACATCATTTCAGTTGATTTGACGTCTGGGCCCAGTGGGAGGCTATGAATAAAAAGTGACAATTGAAGGGATAATAATTGTATTGTTTAGAAAAAGAAAGCTGCACAAATGAATGTATTTTGTCTGTAGTGAAATCAGATTAAATTAAATGATAATTCATTGTCAACGTAGTTTCATCAGGGGTGGAAAATGAAAATACAGTATTGACCATACTGCCGTCTAGTGATATGCACTGAATGTAAATTGTGACCCTGCACGTTGTCAGCTAACCTGTCTACACATTTTAAGTTGATGGGGCACTATAACCACATAGGAGTTAAATTGGTACAGCATTCTCACTCACGGTTGCAACAAATATATTATCTTACAAGGCACGCCTCAAAATATGTTAATGAGACAGAATCAACAATACCATGCACCCACTAGTGGTCAAAAGGGTTTTGCCACTCCAAAGACACGGTACGGTACTGTATTCTGTGGGGAGGAATTACAGTACCATTCGAAATACAAACAATTTCCCACCATGCACCATCATTTACAGTATGCTGCAAGAAAACGTTAGTTTTTTAAACTGTTGATAATACCTAAAATTACCGTATAAATTAGTTTTAAGTTACAGTGTAACCTACACCTTTGTTGTAAAACCACGGCCTTGGCTTGCTTTCCTCCCTACTTACTGTAAATGAACAGATTAGGACTCAGCTGAAGCAGCGTGTTTATTTTCTTTCCATTGCATGTAAATGAGAAAGTTGCTACAGTGGGAATGAATGGACTCATAGAGGGGCACACATACTGTCCATTCGTTTTCAGGGCCTAGAGAAATGTTCACACACACACAGTATCCCTCAAATACTGATGGCTAACTTTAACCTCTGCGTTCACAGCTTGGGTTGTTGACTTTAGTTTCTGGATGCAGTCAATGGTCTGGAGGTAGCACTGGTCCAGAACGAGGGGGAATACCTCTGAGGAGAAGGATGGAGAAAGGAGTCATTGAAACCTGGAATGACAAATAGGTCAGCCTGTTTATGTACTTCTGTGTTTACACAAGTTTGTGTTTGGCTTGGTGGGTTATTAGGCATTTTGGAATAAATCTACACCTTTCTGCGTAATCCAACTTTCATACAACAATATAAAAACTGTTTGGTTAAAATGTAATTTATTTGAAAGTGATGACACCCCTTTAAGTACTAAAGTAATCAGGAATAGACATATTAATGCTAAGACTACATGGGGGTTTGTTTATTCCTTGGTGACACAGGCGTGACTGACAGCTCATATAAATTGCATATGAATACAATTTCATATTATATATAACTATATTCATATGCAACTTATATGAGCTAACTGAAGTGAGCAATTACTTTAGAGGAAATTATGGTTTAATTTGTACAGATTGACTTGAAAAGGGATCCCAACCACGATCATGCATGTTTGGTACAGCACAAGTGTCAAATGTAAATTGGTTATTGAGGGATATTCAGAATGCACACATCATCCATTGAGTAGTCTAGAAACATCATTTGAGGATGTTTCTATATTGTGATGATGCATTTATTGGATATAACAACTATTTGCTCCATCAACAAAAGCTGTGAAGTTCCTTTTATACAAAACCAGCACTGTTGCAGTGAGAGCCAAAAGTAAAGCCCTTTGCTTTCTTTGCTGTCTTACCTAGTCAAAGTCATAGCTAACTAAAACGCTGGTAGTAGAACACTACATAGAGAGAGTGCCTCACCTTCAATCCTAGGAGGTGTGCATTGCAACACAAGCAGTGTTTTGTTTCTCGCAGTATAAAGGCTTTTTTCATCACGTCCCAAAGTCTGATATTTTTGTCTTGTGGCACTTTTTCTCTCTTTCGCTCAGTCCAGCCGGGACCCGCCAATCTCCCACAGGGTTCTGGGAGAAATAGTGTGGTATTTCAAGCAGCACACTAACTCAGCCATGGGTTTAAATTAAGCGTGATGTGGAGGGGTGGAGGGAGGGAGGAAGAGTAGAGGGGGAGCAGGGGGTTCTGCTGAAATCCTTTTGGCTAACATAGTAAGAAAATAACTCGGATGTTAGGTTAGGGGTAGGGGCCACTCCCACAAGGATACACAGTCCAGTAGACAGCTTTTTGGAATCCACTAGTGGAATGAGATGCACAGGTCATATATATATATATATATATATATATATATACAGTGAGCTCCAAAAGTATTGGGACAGTGACACATTTTTTGTTGTTTTGGCTCGTGTACTCCAGCACTTTGGATTTGAAATAATACAATGACGATGAGGTTAAAGTGCAGACTGTTAGGTTTAATTTGAGGGTATTTTCATTCATATCGGGTGAACCATTTAGAAATTACTGTACTTTTTGTAACCTTCTCACTCATCATTATTCACGATTCATTCAGGACTATCCGTAATCATGGTAGCATCCACATTAATGTAGAAGTGTTTAGAAATATATTCTGTTCTTATTTACAATAAATGTGACTCCAAATTGACACAATACATTATTTACCATTCATTTCTATTAGGCACAGAATAATCTGAAACACAACCAAAACAAACAGCAAATGCATCCAACAAATTTGTAGAGTCACAAGCTTGATGTAATCATTGTGTGCTAGGAACATGGGACCAAATAGTAAACTTTGGACTACTTTAACACGCATATAATTGAATTTGTCCCAATACTTTTGGTCCCCTAAAATGGGGGGACTATGAACAAAAAGTGCTGTAATTTCTAAACGGTTCACCCGATATGGATGAAAATACCCTCAAATTAAAGCTGACAGTCTGCACTTTAACCTCAAAGTCATTGTATCATTTAAAATCCAAAGTCCTAGAGTACAGAGCCAGAACAACAACAAATGTGTCACTGTCCCAATACTATTGGAGATCACTGTATATACAGTATGCATTGGGAACATGCTCTAGGGAACCTAAAGAGTGGCAGAGTGGGGAGTTTGTGTAGCTTAAGGTCTGCATTCTTTTTCAACCACTATTCCCCCACATCTGGTTTTAAGTCAGAAGTGATTAGCCGCGATAGCTTTGAATAAGGTTGAACTATTGAGGGACTTTACTTTATTTACTATTTGGTTTGGGGCTGTCAAATATTTATGTGTGATACTGTAGCCAAGTTTAAGGACTGGATTCAAGTATCTCGGAGGATCAATGTTGAAATGTAAAGGTCATTTTAGATTGAGCCGACATATGCAGCGTTTACCATGAATGCAGTCTCCGAGACCGCGGGAACATTGCCTTTAATTGTCAATCGTGCTATAAAGCGGATCTTCAGCGCTATGGATTTAATAGAGCCTTAACTAATCATTAGCATCTTAGCTGTGACGGTGAAAAAAATAT
The DNA here is from genome assembly GCF_020615455.1 of Coregonus clupeaformis. Taxonomy (NCBI): domain Eukaryota; kingdom Metazoa; phylum Chordata; class Actinopteri; order Salmoniformes; family Salmonidae; genus Coregonus; species Coregonus clupeaformis. Next base: position 28,812,412 of record NC_059205.1, read on the forward strand.
GTTATATTTGGGTGTCAAATGTCCTTTATTGTTACATGTTGATGACTCTATTAGTGGAATGCAAACACACTACGGCACTCTATACTATATCTTACAAACACAGGTGCTAAAACGAGGACACTATTTTGATATGACAGTGACATTTAGTCCATACATAAACATCAAATCATACAGACACATTCTATATGCACTGACCAGTCATGCAATCAACAGTAGGAACCACCGTGTGACATCTTCATGTCAAAGTTGATAAGCCTTTTGGTCCGCAGGTGCCTAGTTGGCTTTGATAGGCTTGCTCATATTCACTACATCAATAAATAAAATAAAAAATCTAACACATTTTATTGATAAAGCCCTTTTTACATCAGCAGATGTCACAAAGTGCTATACAGAAACCCAGCCTAAAACCCCAAACAGCAAGCAATGCAGATGTAGAAGCACTGTGGCTAGGAAAAACTCCCTAGAAAGGCAGAAACCTAGGAAGAAACCTAGAGAGGAACCAGGCTCTGAGGGGTGGCCAGTCCCTTTCTGGCTGTGCCGGGTGGAGATTATAACAGTACATGGCCTTTAAGGCCAGATTTTTCTCCAAAATGTTCAAACGTTCATAGATGACCAGCAGGGTCAAATAATAATCACAGTGGTTGAAGAGGCTGCAACAGGTCAGTACATCAGGAGTAAATGTCACTTGGCCTTTCATAGCCGGGCATTTAGAGGTTGAAATAGCAGGTGCGGTAGAGAGAGAGAGTTGAAAACAGCAGGTCTGGGACAAGGTAGCACGTCCAGTGAACAGGTCAGGGTTCCACAGCCGCAGGCAGAAGAGTGGAAACTGGAGCAGCAGCACGACCAGGTGGACTGGGGACAGCAAGGAGTCATCAGGCCAGGTAGTCCTAAGGCATGGTCCTAGGGCTCAGGTCCTCCGGGATGGCAATCAAAGCAGGTAATTGTCTTTTCGTGGTCAACAGAGTTCGCAGGAAGCAGTCAGGAAACCAGGAACCAGTAATTACATTGTATTGCTGAAACAGACAGGCCTGTTTCATTTCTGTCCTTCCTCAGAGCTGATATGACTGGACAAGAGGAACTAAAGCTTTTTTGGGGACATTGTTGAAGTCCAGCAGGTTCAGCAGCCAGGGCCTTTAATATAGCTAGCTAACTAACTCTCCTGGTTTGTGTCCTCTTCCTGCTTGTGTTGTCGCAGCGCCTGCAGGAAGACGTGGTTGACTCGGTTCATCATGTCACTGCAGAGCTGCAGGTCCTCAGCCTTGGCCTGGAGAGTGCTCCTCAGCTCAGCCCTCAGAGCCTCGTTCTCCCCCTGCAGCACCGCCAGCCTGGGGGACAGAGGGAAGGAAACACACAACAGCACTTACATCAACATGGTTGTGTGCTTCACTCATTTAGGAGTTTGTAAAGTTTGAATACCCTCTGCGTTTTTTCCAGCTGTTCTTATTCTTCATAGAAAGTAAAACTCCAATGTATACATGTACAATGTATCTGACTCCCAATTGGGCTTATACAGTACATGTGCAGTATTTCTAGTATGTCATACTCAGTATTCTTGTATGTTATACAGTGAGGGAAAAAAGTATTTGATTCCCTGCTGATTTTGTACGTTTAATTTTAATGGTAGGTTTATTTGAACAGTGAGAGACAGAATAAAAAAATAAAAAATAAAAAATCCAGAAAAAATGTTATAAATTAATTTGCATTTTAATGAGGGAAATAAGTATTTGACCCCTCTCAATCAGAAAGATTTCTGGCTCCCAGGTGCCTTTTATACAGGTAACGAGCTGAGATTAGGAGCACACTCTTAAAGGGAGTGCTCCTAATTTCAGTTTGTTAACTGTATAAAAAGGCACCTGTCCACAGAAGCAATCAATCAATCAGATTCCAAACTCTCCACCATGGCCAAGACCAAAGAGCTCTCCAAGGATGTCAGGGACAAGATTGTAGACCTACACAAGGCTGGAATGGGCTACAAGACCAACGCCAAGCAGCTTGGTGAGAAGGTGATAACAGTTGGTGCGATTATTCGCAAATAGAAGAAACACAAAAGAACTGTCAATCTCCCTCGGCCTGGGGCTCCATGCAAGATCTCACCTCGTGGAGTTGCAATGATCATGAGAACGGTGAGGAATCAGCCCAGAACTACACGGGAGGATCTTGTCAATGATCTCAAGGCAGCTGGGACCATAGTCATCAAGAAAACAATTGGTAACACACTACGCCGTGAAGGACTGAAATCCTGCAGCGCCCGCAAGGTCCCCCTGCTCAAGAAAGCACATATACAGGGCCGTCTGAAGTTTGCCAATGAACATCTGAATGATTCAGAGGAGAACTGGGTGAAAGTGTTGTGGTCAGATGAGACCAAAATCGAGCTCTTTGGCATCAATTCAACTCGCCGTGTTTGGAGGAGGAGGAATGCTGCCTATGACCCCAAGAACACCATCCCCACCGTCAAACATGGAGGTGGAAACATTATGCTTTGCCAAGAGTGTGCAAAGCTGTCATCAAGGCAAAGGGTGGCTATTTGAAGAATCTCAAATATAAAATGTATTTTTATTTGTTTAACACTTTGTTGGTTACTACATGATTCCATATGTGTTATTTAATAGTTTAATGTCTTCACTATTATTCTACAATCTAGAAAATAGTAAAATAAAGAAAAACCCTTGAATGAGTAGGTGTTCTAAAACTTTTGAACGGTAGTGTAGATTGACAGTTTGTATCTCCAGACTGTGACAGACAGGGTCACCACCCAGGACTTCCAGGAGAGAAAGAACAGAAGACAAAAAAACACTGTAAGTCAGACTCACTGGGTACTTAGTTCAATGACTTGGGCCTCCCTGGAATGGTCAGGAGGGCTTCGAGGGGATGATGATTCCCTCGGTCTCCCACTAGACAAGGCTCCTGGGAGGGTAGAAAATAAATAACAACAAAAATAAGACAGAAATAGCAGTTATGGATCAATATAAATCCCATTCTCAGCCTTGTCACTGTGTTACTGTTATAGATCAGTGTGCCTACCCTGAGACTTACCTCCAGTGCCCTTGTTGCTAGTTTTTCTGGGAGTCAATCCTTTGCCCAGATCCATCTTAGCCTTCTCTAGCTTCTGCTCTAGGGCTACGGCCCTTCTGCGTTCTCCTTGGAATTTCTGCTCTGCCCCTAGGCACCTCTGCTTCCCTTCCTCCTCCCTGTCCCATCAAACACACCAGCCCAGTCTCTTAGTACTATATCCCATTCATACCAAGACAAAAACCTGCCAACTTTAAAATGCTGTGTTCTTTTTATATATCTGTAAGGTGAAGCCAGTAACAAAGCCTGTACTTTTATTTCTGCCAACCGAAGGTAGTCATGATTGCGGTATTATGTTTAAAAACTGCATGATCATCATGAAAATTCCTATCAGGTACTGTAATCTGGTCATTACAAAGTAAGGAGGCTTACATTTCCATGCCGGAAAGATGTAAAAACACAAAGGTTAACAGAGAGGTTGAGAGAAAACACTCATACAATGGTTTGAAAGCAGTAATACATTTTTTAAAATCTGACAACAAAAGGAAAACACCCAATAATAGCAATCTAAACACCCACCCATATAATTTAGTAAAGGACAGGAAAGGAAACTAAACGAACATACTGTATACAATACACCCAGAAATGTGTGTTGTAGAAATGAAATCCATGGGAGTTGATGTAATACCTGGATTGCTGGAGCTTGACTAGCTCTAGGAGCCTATCTCTCTCCACACATGCAGCCTCACAAAGGGTCCGAAACGCTGTACACTCTGCCTTCAGGGACCTCACCTCCTCTGAACAGTTCTGACAACCCGAAGGAGCTGCTGCATCTCTGAGATAATAGTGGTAAATTGAATCAGTAGGTGTAGTCCACCAAAAACAGGTTTTATTGTACATCTAATAACAGTTATTATCATAGGACAGTTATTGAGAAAGATACAGTGAGGGAAAAAAGTATTTGATCCCCTTCTGATTTTATACGTTTGCCCACTGACAAAGAAATGATCAGTCTATAATTTTAATGGTAGGTTTATTTGAACAGTGAGAGACAGAATAACAACAAAAAAATCCAGAAAAACGCATGTCAAAAATTGTATACATTGATTTGCATTTTAATGAGGGAAATAAGTATTTGACCCCCTCTCAATCAGAAAGATTTCTGGCTCCCAGGTGTCTTTTATACAGGTAACGAGCTGAGATTAGGAGCACACTCTTAAAGGGAGTGCTCCTAATCTCAGTTTGTTACCTGTATAAAGGCACCTGTCCACAGAAGCAATCAATCAATCAGATTCCAAACTCTTCACCATGGCCAAGACCAAATAGCTCTCCAAGGATGTCAGGGACAAGATTGTAGACCTACACAAGGCTGGAATGGGCTACAAGACCATCGCCAAGCAGCTTGGTGAGAAGGTGACAACAGTTGGTGCAATTATTCGCAAATGGACGAAACACAAAATAACTGTCAATCTCCCTCGGCCTGGGGATCCATGCAAGATCTCACCTTGTGGAGTTGCAATGATCATGAGAACGGTGAGGAATCAGCCCAGAACTACACGGGAGGATCTTGTCAATGATCTCAAGGCAGCTGGGACCATAGTCACCAAGAAAACAATTGGTAACACACTACGCCGTGAAGGACTGAAATCATGCAGCGCCCGCAAGGTCCCCTTGTTCAAGAAAGCACTTATACAGGGCCGTCTGAAGTTTGCCAATGAACATCTGAATGATTCACAGGAGAACTGGGTGAAAGTGTTGTGGTCAGATGAGACCAAAATCAAGCTCTTTGGCATCTACTCAACTCGCCGTGTTTGGAGGAGGAGGAATGCTGCCTATGACCCCAAGAACACCATCCCCACCGTCAAACATGGAGGTGGAAACATTATGCTTTGGGGGTGTTTTTCTGCTAAGGGGACAGGACAACTTCACCGCATCAAAGGGACGATGGACGGGGCCATGTACCGCCAAATCTTGGGTGAGAACCTCCTTCCCTCAGCCAGGGCATTGAAAATGGGTCGTGGATGGGTATTCCAGCATGACAATGACCCAAAACACACGGCCAAGGCAACAAAGGAGTGGCTCAAGAAGAAGCACATTAAGGTCCTGGAGTGGCCTAGCCAGTCTCCAGACCTTAATCCCATAGAAAATCTGTGGAGGGAGCTGAAGGTTCGAGTTGCCAAATGTCAGCCTCAAAACCTTAATGACTTGGAGAAGATCTGCAAAGAGGAGTGGGACAAAATCCCTCCTGAGATGTGTGCAAACCTGGTGGCCAACTACAAGAAACGTCTGACCTCTGTGATTGCCAACAAGGGTTTTGCCACCAAGTACTAAGTCATGTTTTGCAGAGGGGTCAAATACTTATTTCCCTCATTAAAATGCAAATCAATTTATAACATTTTTGACATGCGTTTTTCTGGATTTTTGATGTTGTTATTCTGTCTCTCACTGTTCAAATAAACCTACCATTAAAATTATAGACTGATCATGTCTTTGTCAGTGGGCAAACGTACAAAATCAGCAGGGGATCAAATACTTTTTTCCCTCACTGTAAGATGATTTGTACCAGATGTTTGGAGGCTAAGACTTACCTGACCTCTAAACTGATCCCAGCTGCTGACTCCACTAGTTTATGTCCAAGTTTAGATACTGAACTACATGGGAGAGAAAAACATCAATTGAGATCAATAACACATCAATATAGTCATTGCACAATCAATGACACTATCAACTGATAATTGAATAATTTGTAGGCAAGGTATATGAGTCACATATACAGGAAATATGCATGATGTACTATAATATTTGACATTTATGACACAAGATTATCTTATATTTATGACTTCCACATGCACACATACCGGGCTGAGATGATCCTCTTACTGCTGTCTCCCCCTGCTGTCAATGGCCGGAAACTGCCAGTGGTAGTCTTGGGGCCTGATTGACCGCCATCCTCTCTCTGCAACACATTTACAAAATCCATTCTGTTTAAATTCCAACCCTGAATTCCATAGGTCAGTTGCATATGAAGAAATGCTACCATAAAGCATTATTGCTACATTTTTCTATATCGGAAGGGACTGGAAATAAATGGAACTTGCCCAAAACACTGAAGACAAAACTCTCAGTCAATAGCACTGACATCACTAGAAGTATTTTTATTTCCTTGCAGAATCACAGTCAGTTTACCATTAAGGACAGTTGCTGTATCTCGTCCTCCAGCTCTTTGACTTTGGCCTCCCTCTCGGAGACCATGTGTTTGAGCTGATGAATGAGGGATGTGTGTCTCTGGGCCTCACTGCTCAGCTGCTGCCCCAGGTTCTGCTGGCTCTCTTTGGTCTGCGCGTCCTGCTGGCTCAGCCTGCCCAGCACCTCCTGCAGCTGGCTCTGCTGCTTCTACAGTACCCACGACAGGACAGACATGGGGACAGGGTCAGGAGAGGGGGCAGGGAACAGGGGGACAGGATTAGGGGGACAGGGGGAGAGGGGACAGGATTAAGGGTAGAGTTAGGGGCAAGGAAGGGGACAGGGAGACAGGGTTAGGGGCAAGGAGGGGGAGGACATGTCAAGGGACACTTACATTTTAGTCATTTAGCAGACGGCTTACAGTTAGGGGACACTTCACTCTATACACTTCGGTGTACTACTGTATGTGTTGGTAAGTGAAGTGAAGCATCAGCATATTACTAACTAAAGAGTAACTGATGCATCAAACTGATGGATTACTCTGTGATATGAATATGTATTTGATGTTGGCAAATGAAGTAGGTCTACAGCATTATTTATTTACCTTTATTTTTAATTATAAAAATCCTCTGTCCGCTGCCTGAACTGCCTGAACTACACCAACACATCTATTTGAAATGTATTTAGGAGATCATTCCAAACATGTGGAATAAAGAAAACGAAATGCTGACTTACCTAACTCTGTAGACACCAAAGGAGTCACCAGACTTAACCAACCCTGTAAATAGGTCTGATAACTTGTAAATGTAAACCTTAACAGTGAACAGGGACCACCCATACGTAAAAATGTATGCGCACATGACTGTAAGTCACTTTGGATAAAAGCGTCTGCTAAATGGCATATTATTATTAAGTTAGGTAAGTCGGAAGCTTGTGGAGCAGGGCTTTGTAAATAAAGACTAATGATGTGATCTACGGAACTTCAAAGAGGTCCAGCGAAACTTTTAGTAAAGAATACAGTAATGAGTACTAAAACTCTCCCCGGATAAAAAGAAGGGCGCTATGAAAAAGGGCATCCAGGGGTTTAAGAGTAGAGGTAGAACAGGTAGAAATGTTGACTGCTTCCTGCTGACTAGTGAGAGACAATACCTGTTTCTGTAAAAAAAAAGAAATCTTTAAATCTTAAGTTTCTTAACAAGGTCATTTGTATGTTTTTTCAACGATAAATCATTGTCAATCCAAATACCAAGGTATTTGTATGCAGGGACTCGTTCAATTATAGAACAATCCGATGAGTGAACTTGAAAACATGAAGCTGTCATCAAGGCAAAGGGTGGCTATTTGAAGAATCTCAAATATAAAATATATTTTGATTTGTTTAACACTTTTTTGGTTACTACATGATTCCATATGTGTTATTTCATAGTTTTGATGTCTTCACTATTATTCTACAATGTAGAAAATAGTAAAAATAAAGAAAAACCCTGTCCAAACTTTTGACTGGTACTGTACTTCCCCAGAGTCAGATACCATAGACTTCCAGTCATTATGCTAACACTAGTCAGCAACTGCGCTAGCGCTAGTTAGCAACTCCCTTCAAACTGCACGCAGAGACATAAAAATGGTATCCATGAGTTCATCTGACTCTGGGGAAGTAGATAAAGAGCCTCATTGCTAACATACTGCGGTAAAGAGTACCTGATAAGTAGTGTTTATAACCAAGACTATTATCAGACATAATTATCCAGATGGTATTTTAATCAGGCTAGGGTAGGATTTCATTTACATTTATCCTGAAGGGAGCACCTAACCAGATGTCTCTAAACTTACTATACATACCCTAACAAACCATGATCATCTGGACTGAATACATCTAAATATTATGGGGCCTGATTCAGACTTAGTAAATGTACGCCTTTGCTACGCACGCCTTTCCTACATACTTCTCAGTAGCTGGTATTCAGACTTACCTTATGCAGGTGCGTAACAGGCTTTTCAGGCGTGGTTCCATTGCGTGCATTGAATAAATTGAATTCAACCGCTGAAAACACTCCCACTTGCTGGCCAACATATTTTTCCATGGAGTTTTCATTCAATAGGGTTTTCAGTACATTTACTGTATCTAAAGCCATTCCTTTAAATTTGGTGTACATTCAATTAAAATTTTCTCGACAGACTCACTAGCATACAATGAGTGTACAAAACATTAGGAACACCTGTTCTTTCCATTATATAGACTGACCAGGTGAATCCAGGTGAAAGCTATGATCCCTTATTGATCTAACTTTTTTAATCCACTTCAATCAGTGTAGATGAAGGGGAGGAGACAGGTTAAAGAAGGATTTTTCAGCCTTGAGACAATCGAGACATGGATTGTGTATGTGTGCCATTCAGAGGGTGAATGGGCAAGACAAAAAATGTAAGTGCCTTTGAATAGGGTATGGTAGTAGGTGCCAGGTGCACTGGTTTGAGTGTGTCAAGAACTGCAATGCTGCTGGGTTTTTCACGCTATACAGTTTCCCGTGTGTATCAAGAATGGTCCACCACCCAAAGGACATCCAGCTAACCTGACAAAACTGTGGGAAACATTGGAGTCAACATGGGCCAGCATCCCTGTGGAACGCTTTCGACACTTTGTAGAGTCCATGCATGCCCCGACGAATTGAGGCTGTTCTGGGTTCATAAGGGGGTGCAACTCAATATTAGGAAGGTGTATGTACAGTAAGAATGTTTTGTACAGTCAGTGTATATGGAGAGAACGGTTCAGAATATTAGTGATCAATGAAAGAAAACCATGAAAATACACGCATATTCATCTACTTTTTAGTACCAATTGGTAGATTTAAAAATACTCTGATCTTGTATATTATTTAGGGTTAGGAAAGTATTTATGAATAATTTTAAAAAACAGGGTTGGAGAGCCTTTACTCACAAAATATGTTGGTGAATAAAAAATACAGTGGTTTGATTCACCCTGAAATTGCCATATTTAATTGTTCAATCCATTAAATATTGGAAGGTGAGAAAAGTGTACAATAGGGGTTGAACAGTAGTCCTATAAATCTCCCCTAATCAACCTCACTAACCATGGAACTGTGATTACATTGGTCCAGTTGTTGTGAACCGTGCACTGGTTTAAACTGCTACGCATGGTCTGCATTCCATAATTATTCATATAGGCTACATTTACATTTACATTTTAGTCATTTAGCAGACATGTCCCAAATTATTGCTTGTAATGCGTTAGCCTAATATGATCCACTATTGCTAGCGATCCTCAGGAACAACCACACAAACGTGACAAGAGGAAAGAAAGGTAAACTAACGATGTAATGGAATGATGCAAAATGTAAGGATACTAACACTAAGGTGACAGTTATAAATATATATAATAATAGTATGTGGGTATAACTGACGGTGGCTACCGATAGTGGGTGATATTTAACACGATACAAATTGTAAAACATTACAGTGAAAAGTCAGGGCACATAATTAAAACATTCTCGAAATCATAAATCAACTCGGTAGGTTTGGCGCTATACTGGCATTTGCGTATGGCTACAGAAGCCTATAGCTTGGGTCTCCAAATTTCATCCCTGCAAGTTATAAGGCCAGCTTTTCATAAACTTCACTGTGGAAAAGGTGATATGTTGATATGCTTCAGTTAGCTGCCATATGACTGGTTTCACATTTGTCTCCAGCAATCATAAGGTAAAATAGATCAAAAAACAATTGTCATTTATATCTACAATTGCCTTATCCTAACAGCTAACTCATTTACTTAGCTCTTATCAATTTGTAAACTACAGTGCATGGAGAACGGTGTTATTTCTATCAGAAAAATTTAAGTAGATGTTGTTCCACTTTAAACCGATAGGTAGCGCAACCTTATTCATCACTTCATCGCGCGTAAAGGTGGTGGAATTATTAGGGAATTAAGTCAAGGTCAGAATATGGCGTATCAGTAGACACACCTCCGCCACACCTTCATTTCTCTGATCTCCACCCCAAACGAATAGCGGGTGAATAGCATGCTATTCTCATGCCTATATTCAAGGTCAGAATACGGGTAGAGAGCGAAAAGTGCATAAAAAGGCAATTATGTTCAATTTATGCGCGCTTAACTCGGGTCAAAATTCCTACCATGATGCACTCAAAGTTCTAATATGATATACCAATATACTGTACATGGGTTCATACTAGTATTTGAAACTTATCTTTAGAATGGAAAAGTCGCAAAAGTGCAAACCATGCCCATCTGGCACTCGAGACAGGCTCAATCAAACGCTCAAAGCAGTTCAAAGACAACTATTTGAACCCAGGTCTGCTTACATACCAGTAAGGCATCCACCAGTTCATCATCATGCTTTCCTTTGTCCAGCAGTGTGGAGATCTGGGCCTTCAGTGATTTCACCTCAGTGCTCAGGTTTTGGTTTCTGGCCTTGGAGCCCTCCAGCTTCTTCTTCACATCCTTGTGGTCCTTCATGAGGGAATCATAGTCCCCTGTCATCCTCTAACCACACGTCAGGAGGAGAGAAGCAGAACTAAGACTAGAGTTCAATTCAACCCATCGTAACGATGTTTAGTTTAAAAACTACTGCCAACGGACACATACATTCTGAAAACTGAAAGCATCTACCTATAAGGAGAGCCAACCTGGTAGTAGTGGAAGTAGGAGTCTACAGTACCAAAACCATTCTATGATTCTATCTCAAAAGAGCTACTGTGTAAATACCACAATGCAGGTTTGATTGAACTGTCAATCAATTGTCAATCAAGTCTGGCTCTTCCTACCTCCAGAGTTTCTCTCTTCTCCCTCTCCATATTGCGGATGTAGCTGAGGTTCCTGTCCTCGGGGGGTGTCTTCTGCATGCCCCCGCCCCCCAGTAGCTCCTCCTCCACGCTGACGACTGACGGCTGCTTCCTCTGAGCTGATTGGCTCAGCTGCTGCTCCAGGTCCCGAACCTGGGGACAAAAAAACAACGGAGAAACATTGAGATGGCTACACTGCAGTCTACAAATCACCTTGTATGTCAATTAACATCTTATTATGTGATCAATATTCTGTGCCTCGAAAGCTCTTCCAATGACAGCAGTCAGTCAGCGCACCCTGCTCTGGAGAGCCAGTATCTGCTGGGAGCGACCTCTCCAGTTCCCTGAGCTGGTCAGTAGCTGCTGGATATTGACTTCCTCTCCTACCTCACTGGATAACACCTACAGTAGGAACAAAAACAGGCCTGGAATTGTATGTCATAGCCTTTGAAATGTTTCAGCTTTTAACAAACGGCTCTATACACACCTTCTGAGCTATTTTCAATTCCTGCTTGACAGCTTGAATCTGGTTTCGATATTCTGTCATCTTGAATTGGGCAGCAGATAGTTTTTCCTGTAGAGATTTTACCACTGGACTGTTCTATTGGTGAGAGGAACACAGTCATAGCTGTCACTGAAAAGTCACAATATTGACACCAATACAATTAGCCAGGTTTCCTTAGAATAAACATGTACAAAAGTTTTGCTAAGCTGCATTTCAATCAAAGCTACAACAACATAAGCATTTCTAAGTTCATGGCTTAAAAATGATGATCAGTCATTAAGACTAATTACCTCCAGGAAGTCCTGAGATGACCTTATGTCTTGTGGCTTTACATCCATCTTTTTCCCAGGAGGACTAAGCAACAAAGCAGCCTGGAGCTAGAGGATTTAGCATAATTGCAATTATTTTAATTATTTATCCATTCAGTCAAGAGCTTACATCCTCAGTCTATAAAGCAATACCGCTGACACATGGCCGATTGAGTCAACAAGTGGAAAGTCTCTGGCATTTACAGTGCTATGAAAAAGTATTTGCCCCCTTTCTAATTTTCTCTACTTTTGCATATTTGTGATACTGAATGTTATCAGATCTAATATTAGATAAAGGGAACATAAGTGAACAAATAACACAACAATTACATATTTATTTCATTTATTTAGAATTCTCTGATACAGAGCAGAATTCATGGTTCCTTCTATTAAGGCAAGTCGTCCAGGTCCTGAGGCAGCAAAGCATCCCCAAACCATCACACCACCACCACGCTTGACCTTTGGTATGATGTTCTTACTGTGGAATGCAGTGTTTGGTTTTCGCCAGACATAATGGGACCCATCTCGTCCAAAATATTTACTCAAGTTTGCCAAAAAGCACCTGGATGATCATCAAGACTCTTGGAAGAACGTTCTATGGACAGATGATTCAAAAGTATAACTTTTTGGACGACATGGTTCCAGTAATGCCTGGCGAAAACCAAACTCTGCATTCCACAGTAAGAACATCATACCAAAGGACAAGCATGGTGGTGGTGGTGTGATGGTTTGGGGATGCTTTGCTGCCTCAGGACCTGGACGACTTGCCTTAATAGAAGGAACCATGAATTCTGCTCTGTATCAGAGAATTCTAAATAAATGAAATAAATATGTAATTGTTGTGTTATTTATAATTCTACACGAGAATGTCAGACCATCCGTCTGTGAGCTGAAGCTGAAGCACAGCTGGGTCATGCAGCAAGGCAATGATCCAAAACACAATCAAGTCTACATGAAAATTGCTAAAAAGCAACAAATTGGAAGTTTTGGAATGGCCTAGTCAAAGTCCAGACCTAATCCCAATTGAGATGTTGTGGCAGGACTTGAAACGAGCAGTTCATGCTTGAAAACCCACACGTCAATGAGTTAAAGCAGTTCTGCATGGAAGAGTGGGCCAAAATTCCTCCACAGTGACGTGAGAGACTGATCTACAACTACAGGAAGCATTTGGTTGGAGTCATTGCAGCTAAAGGTGGCACAACCAGTTATTGAGTGTAAGGGGGCAATTACTTTTTCACACAGGGGAATTGGGTGTTGCATAACTTTGTTTATGAAATAAATATATAATTGTTGTGTTATTTGTTCACTTATGTTCCCTTTATCTAATATGAGGTTTTGGTTGAAGATCTGATAACATTCAGTATCACAAATATGCAAAAGTGGAGAATTAGAAAGGGGGCAAATACTTTTTCATAGCACTGTATGTATAACATTTGGATTTTGTATCCAAATGTCATTGTCAATTAACAGACTGGATATGAGATGGAATTCTGTTTGTTAGAGTTGTTGATTCTTTGTTTTAGCAACGTGAAATGTTAATATTGATAAGTTCTTTAAACATCCCATTTACCTCTTTCTCAAGCTCTTTTACCCTGTTGCTGGTTTGCTTTGCTTTAACTTTTTCTCGTTCCATTTCAGAAGCAAACTCTCGATTCCTCTTAGAAAGCTCAACAATCTTGGTAGCTGCCGCATCACCCGCCAAGCCAGATGTGCCTTGGACAAGATAGTCATGAAGTTAATAAAAAAGGACATATGCCACTTTAGACAACATTCAAAGTCAAATGGAGCTCTGAAAGTAAAAATAAAACAAAGACAAAAACATATACAGTGAGGGAAAAATGTATTTGATCCCCTGCTGATTTTGTACGTTTGCCCACTGACAAAGACATGATCAGTCTATAATTTTAATGGTAGGTTTATTTGAACAGTGAGAGACAGAATAACAACAAAAAAATCCAGAAAAACGCATGTCAAAAATGTTATAAATTGATTTGCATTTTAATGAGGGAAATAAGTATTTGACCCCTCTGCAAAACATGACTTTTTCTATGGGATTAAGGTCTGGAGACTGGCTAGGCCACTCCAGGACCTTAATGTGCTTCTTCTTGAGCCACTCCTTTGTTGCCTTGGCCGTGTGTTTTGGGTCATTGTCATGCTGGAATACCCATCCACGACCCATTTTCAATGCCCTGGCTGAGGGAAGGAGGTTCTCACCCAAGATTTGACGGTACATGGCCCCGTCCATCATCCCTTTGATGCGGTGAAGTTGTCCTGTCCCCTTGGCAGAAAAACACCCCCAAAGCATAATGTTTCCACCTCCATGTTTGACGGTGGGGATGGTGTTCTTGGGGTCATAGGCAGCATTCCTCCTCCTCCAAACACGGCGAGTTGAGTTGATGCCAAAGAGCTCTATTTTGGTCTCATCTGACCACAACACTTTCACCCAGTTCTCCTCTGAATCATTCAGATGTTCATTGCCAAACTTCAGACAGCCCTGTATATGTGCTTTCTTGAGCAGGGGGACCTTGCGGGCACTGCAGGATTTCAGTCCTTCACGGCATAGTGTGTTACCAATTGTTTTCTTGGTGACTATGGTCCCAGATGCCTTGAGATCATTGACAAGATCCTCCCGTGTAGTTCTGGGCTGATTCCTCACCGTTCTCATGATCATTGCAACTCCACGAGGTGAGATCTTGCATGGAGCCCCAGGCAGGAAGGAGATTGACAGTTATTTTGTGTTTCTTCCATTTGCGAATAATTGCACCAACTGTTGTCACCTTCTCACCAAGCTGCTTGGCGATGGTCTTGTAGCCCATTTCAGCCTTGTGTAGGTCTACAATCTTGTCCCTGACATCCTTGGAGAGCTCTTTGGTCTTGGCCATGGTGGAGAGTTTGGAATCTGATTGATTGATTGCTTCTGTGGACAGTTGTCTTTTATACAGGTAACAAACTGAGATTAGGAGCACTCCCTTTAAGAGTGTGCTCCTAATCTCAGCTCGTTACCTGTATAAAAGACACCTGGGAGCCAGATATCTTTCTGATTGAGAGGGGGTCAAATACTTATTTCCCTCATTAAAATGCTAATCAATTTAGACAATTTTTGACATGCGTTTTTCTGGATCTTTTTGTTGTTATTCTGTCTCTCACTGTTCAAATAAACCTACCATTAAAATTATAGACTGATCATTTCTTTGTCAGTGGGCAAACGTACAAAATCAGCAGGGGATCAAATACTTTTTTCCCCTGACTGTATCATAATTTCACTTTGAATGTAGTCCAATCCAATGTTTATCAACCTAAAAGATGAATTGTTCATTCAAGTTTTGTAATATACTGTACAATACCTGCTAAGGCCAGCCTGTCTTCCTCCCTCTTCTTCTTCAGATGTTTAATCTCAAAGTCTTTCTCACTCACTAGTTTGAATAGTCGGCCATTTCCATCCCTCAGCTCCCTCACCTGGTCCTGCAACTGTTCATTTTCATTCTGTAACAGCCTGTGGGGATTAAAAACCCATTAAAGTCAACATTTTAATATGGAGGATGATTAATTCCCTCCAATTACAAACGACAATAACAACTCAGTCTTATTTCGGCTTATGAAAGTTCTCCCCTAAAGACCCACAACTTGCATTGTGCTACAATTGCTATTCCAAAGCTAATGAAAGCCTTAGTCCAAAATAATTGTTTCAAACACTAATCCATTTGGGTAATAATGAGATAGGTACATATAATGAATTCATAATGCTCCAATGCCTACGGTAAGCATAATGTTAGGCTGTATTGGAGAGGAAACTTTGTCTAACTTTAATAATATAGACCTAACTTTATAATATTTCATAGAGCTCACTTTATACTACGATCATCCGCGTGATGAATGTCTAGCTGGGACAGGTTCAGGTCGTGCAGGATCTCAGTGGCCTTCTGATCTTTCTTCTGTTTCTCTAGTCTTCTCTGGAGACGCTTCTCTTGCTGCTCCTGCAGAGCCTGGAACTGTAGACGGAGGTTATCCTTCAGTCCATCATCTTCCTCCATGTTGTACCGAAGTGTCCAACACAGCAATTGCAGTCCCTTGGTGTTGAAAATAAATATTAACACTTAATTTGGGTGACATACCAAAAAATGGTAGCTAGCTAACTAACACTGCTATTTTTGGGGCCATTTAAATTAGGTAATGCATTCTTAATTATATATATTTACATGGTAGTTACATAGGCAGGTACAGTTGAGATAGGCATGAATCTGAAATGTCAATGTGTAAGGTTACAGTTACATGCTAATTTCCATGAAACACAAACAGGAGCTAGAACAGATCAAGGTCAAATTAGTTTTATATTGGATATTCGGTTTTCTCTCGTCAATAGCTTTTGAATCAAGCATGCCATGACCATGAAGATGGTATATTCTAAATCAGGGGTGGATGGAGAAAAATCCACGGCTTTGTTTTGGGTTAAATTTCTTTTTTTACTATTATTTTTAGCTTCAATCTTCAATAGCTCTTCAACAAAGTGTGCCATGACTATGAAAATGATATATTCATAATTGGGGAGGATGCAAAAAAATCCACTGCTTTTTTCTCTCTAGAAATTGCATTTTTATTTAATTTTGATATTCAATAGCTCTTAGACAAAGCGTGCCATGACTATGAAAATGATATATTCCGAATCAGGGAGGATGGACAAAAATCCACGGCTTTGTTTTGGTTGAAATTTCATTTTTTATTATTATTTTTAGTTTTCAATCTTCAATATCTCTTACACAAAGCGTGCCATGACTGAGAAAAGTATACAGTGCAGTCAGAAAGTATTCATACCCCTTCCCTTTTTCAACATTTTGTTACGTTACAGCCTTATTCTAAAATTGATTAAATTAGTTGTTCTCCTCATCAATCTACACAAAATACCCAATAATGATAAAGCGAAAACTGTTTATGTATAAAATTAAATAAACTGAAATAACTTATTTACATAAGTATTCAGACCCTTTGCTATGATACCTGAAAATTGAGCTCAGGTGCATCCTGTTTACATTGATCATCCTTGAAATGTTTCTACTTGATTGGTAAATTCAATTGATTGGACATGATTTGGAAAGGCACACACCTGTCTATATAAGGTCCCACTGTTGACAGTGCATGTCAGAGCAAAAACAAAGCCATGAGATCGTGTCGAGGCACAGATCTGGGTAAGGGTACCAAAAAATGTCTGCAGCATTGAAGGTCCCCAAGAACACAGTAACCTCCATCATTCTTAAATGGAAGAAGTTTGGAACCACCAAGACTCTTTCTAGAGTTAGCCGCACGGCCAAACTGAGCAATCGGGGGAGAAGGGCCTTGGTCAGGGAGTTGACCAAAAACCTGATGGTCACTCTGACAGAGCTCCAGAGTTACTCTGTGGAGATGGGAGAACCTTCCAGAAGGACAACCATCTCTGCAGCACTCCACCAATCAGGCCTTTATGGTAGAGTGGCCAGACGGAAGCCACTCCTCAGTAAAATGCAAGTGACAGCCCGCTTGGAGTTTGCCAAAGGGCACCTAAAGGACTCTCAAGATTCTCTGGTCTGATGAAACCAAGATTGTAGCTCAGTTGGTAGAGCATGGCGCTTGCTTGGGTTCGATTCCCACAGGGGACCAGTATGAAAAAATTGATGCACTCACTAACTGTAAGTCACTCTGGATAAGAGCGTCTGCTAAATAACTAAAATGTAATTGAACTCTTTGGCCTGAATGCCAAGCATCACGTCTGGAAGAAACCTGCCACCATCCCTACGGTGAAGCATGGTGGTGGCAGCATCATGCTGTGGGAATGTTTTTCAGCTACAGGGACTGGGAGACTAGTCAGGATTGAGGGAAAGACGAAGGGAGCAAAGTACAGAGAGATCCTTGATGAAAACCTGCTCCAGACTGCTCAGACTGGGGCGAAGGTTCACCTTCCAACAGGACAACGACCCTAAGCACACAGCCAAGCCAACACAGGAGTGGCTTCGGGACAAGTCTCTGAATGTCCTTGAGTGGCCCAGCCAGAGCCCGGCCTTGAACCTGATCTAACATCTCAGGAAAGACCTGAAAACAGTTGTGCAGCGACACTCACCATCCAACCTGACAGAGCTTGAGAGGATCTGTAGAGAAGAATGGGAGAAACTCCCCAAATACAGGTGTGCCAAGCTTGTAGTGTCATACCCAAGAAGACTCGGAGGCTGTAATCGCTGCCAAAGGTGCTTCAACAAAGGACTGAGTAAAGGGTCTGAATACTTATGTAAATGTGATATTTCCGTTTTTTATTTGGAATACATTTGCTAAGAAATTCAGAAAACTGTTTTTGCTTTGTCATAATGGGGTATTGTGTGTATATTAATGAGGGGGGATTGAATCCATTTAAGAATAAGGCTGTAACGTAACAAAATGTGGAAAAAGTTGAGGGATCTGAATATTTTCAGAATGCATTGTATATTCTGAATCTGGGGAGGATGGACAAAAATCCACAGCATTTTTTTTTTTACAGGGAAGGTGTAAATCCTACACATTATTCTCGAAAAATAAATACATAATTAAATACTACATCCCCTGAAGATTTTATCAGCAGTTCATTTAAGTTCTTCAACACCATTACCTCTTAAATCTAATAACAATATCTCCCTTTCCCTCCCATATTGCTGGCACTGAAATAGAAGGCGTTCCACTAAATTAGTTATATATACACAAACAATAAGTTAATTTCTGTCCATCCTCCCCTGATTCTGAATATATCATTTTCATAGTCATGACACAGTTTGTATAAGAGCTATTTAAGATTGAAATCCAAAAATCTTATTATAAAAAATAAATAATAAAAAGGTGTGGATATTTCTCCATCCACCCGATTCAGAATATTCCATCTTCATAGCCATGGCATGCTTGGTTCAATAGCTATTGATAAGAGAACCCCGAATATTCACAAAATATCCTACATAAAACTAATTTTACCTCGGTCTACAACCGTTGTATAAACTGTAACTTAGTGGAGAGAGGAGGGGTGGGGTGGTTAAGGTTACAAGACACTAGACCTACATCCAAACAAAATATGTTTTAATAATTAACAATTCACTTCGTTTATAGTATGCTTAGGCCTAGTCTCAGAGGTGTTAAACCTCACTAGCATCATATTTTAAGATAGCAAGGTGCTGTAACTTAGCCCTGCTTGGCTAAGGACGGTGGACGTTAAGGTTAGCTAACTAGCTAGCTAAGTCAGCTAATTTAGCTAGCTAACGTTAGCTGTTATAACAGGCAGGGGATGTTGATGAATAGTTTCAACTCACCTTTGTAACAACGTTCTGCGTTGATCTACAACATAACAATAAACAGCTTGTTAAACATTTTAGATATCTGTGGTTATAAGCTTTACATGTCACAGTTCGCGAAACGTGTGTGCATCTGTTTTGGTATTCGTACACTTCCTTGTCCGATGAATGCTACTGTATCCATGGCAACGTGTTGCTCCTTGGAGGCACGTACCGCGCAACTGGTGGGGGAGCATGGATGTGGGGAATAAAGGTGGCACATGCAAGTCTGCCTCTGTTTTTGCCAGGCACACGGATGATCAAATCATAGACACACAGTAGAGTAGGCGCCTACATCATTGGATCTCAAACCCATATGTCAGTGTATTCATCAGTATTATCACACGTTAGTTTGTATGTATGTATGGCAAACCAGCACAGGTGGAACACATACTGACTAACGAGGTGACACCAATCAAATCAAATCAAATCAAATTGCATTGGCCACATGCGCCGAATACAACAGGTGCAGACATTACAGTGAAATGCTTACTTACAGCCCTTAACCAACAGTGCATTTATTTTTGGCGGAGTGGGTGGGGTTATATCCTTCCTGTTTGGCCCTGTCCGGGGGTTTCTTCGGATGGGGCCACAGTGTCTCCGGACCGCTCCTGTCTCAGCCTCCAGTATTTATGCTGCAGTAGTTTATGTGTCGGGGGGCTGGGGTTAGTTGGTTATACCTGGAGTACTTCTCCTGTCTTATCCAGTGTCCTGTGTGAATTTAAGTATGCTCTCTCTAATTCTCTCGTTCTCTCTTTCTCTCTGAGAACCTGAGCCCTAGGACCATACGTCAGGACTACCGGGCATGATGACACCTTGCTGTCCCCAGTCCGCCTGGCCTTGCTGCTATTCCAGTTTCAACTGTTCTGCCTGCGGCTACGAAACCCCTACCTGTCCCAGACCTGCTGTTTTCAACTCTAAATGATCGGCTATGAAAAGCCAACTGAGAGACCTGAGCCCTAGGACCATACGTCGGGACTACCGGCCGTGGTGACTCCTTGCTGTCCCCAGTCCGCCTGGCCTTGCTGCTATTCCAGTTTAAACTGTTCTGCCTGCGGTTATGGAACCCCTACCTGTCCCAGACCTGCTGTTTTAAACTCTAATGATCGGCTATGAAAAGCCAACTGAGATTTATTCCTGATTATTATTTGACCATGCTTGTCACTTATGAACATTTTTGAACATCTTGGCATGGTTCTGTTATAATCTCCACCCGGCACAGCCAGAAGAGGACTGGCCACCCCTCATAGCCTGGTTCCTCTCTAGGTTTCTTCCTAGGTTTTGCCTTTCTAGGGAGTTTTTCCTAGCCACCGTGCTTCTACACCTGCATTACTAGCTGTTTGGGGTTTTAGGCTGGGTTTCTGTACAGCACTTCGAGATATTAGCTGATGTAAGAAGGGCTATATAAAATAAAATTGATTGATTGATTGATTGATTTAACAAAAAAGTAAAAATTAAACAACAACAAAAAAAGTGTTGAGAAAAAAAGAGCAGAAGTAAAATAAAATAACAGTAGGGAGGCTATATATACAGGGGGGTGCCGGTGCAGAGTCAATGTGCGGGGGCACCGGCTAGTTGAGGTAGTTGAAGTAATACAGTGGGGAGAACAAGTATTTGATACACTGCCGATTCTGCAGGCCTTCCTACCTACAAAGCATGTAGAGGTCTGCAATTTCCACCATAGGTACACTTCAACTGTGAGAAACGGAATGTAAAACAAAAATCCAGAAAATCACATTGTATGATTTGCAAGTAACTAATTTGCATTTTATTGGTGCACCCTACGTGCTAAAATGCTATACATGCAAAAAGTCCAACCTCAAAACATAAATGGAAAAACCAAAGCCTAACAATATCCCTTTGAGCATGGTGCAGTTATTAATTACACTTTTGAAGGTGTATCAAAATACCCAGTCACTACAAAGATACAGGCATCCTTCCTAACTCAGTTGCCGAAGAGGACTGAAACAAGGCAGTGTAAAAAATACCAAAACAGATGCACACACGTTTCGCGAACAGTGACATGTAAAGCTTATAACCACAGATATCTAAAATGTTTAACAAGCTGTTTATTGTTATGTTGTAGATCAACGCAGAACGTTGTTACAAAGGTAAGTTGAAACTATTCATCAACATCCCCTGCCTGTTATAATAGCTAATGTTAGCTAGCTAAATTAGCTGACTTAGGTAGCTAACCTTAACGTCCACCGTCCTTAGCCAAGCAGGGCTAAGTTACAGCACCTTGCTATCATAAAATATGATGCTAGTGAGGTTTAAAACCTCTGAGACTAGGCCATTCCTAAATTTAAAAGAAACTGGTACATCATTCATAAAATTACATTGTAGCTTTGTACTGTAGTTATTGTAACTATTAAAGGGTAAAGTGTACATATAGCAACACAATTATGTCACATCTTTAGCGTGAGAAGCTTTAAGACTAAATGTATCAAAATAAATCTGTTTCTACAACTTGTGAGATCTGAATACCAGAATGGCGCCAGAGGAGATGGCTGCAATTTTATGGGCTCCTAACCAATTGTGCGTTTTTTTTTCGCGTTGTTTGTAACCTATTTTGTACATAATGTTTCTGCCACAGTCTCTTATGACCGAAAATAGCTTCTGGATATCAGAACAGCGATTACTCACCTCGAACTGGATGAAGATTTCTTCTTTAACGAGTCGGACGCGAAGGATTTACTCGAGATACCCGACCAGGACCAAAACTCTGTCATTCGCATGAAGAGAAAACGCCGATACAGGGGACGAAGGTCGGGGTGCCTTGTGAGAATTCGGCAGCGAGTGGGTAACCCGCCTCTACCATCCGTCCTATTGGCCAACGTGCAATCATTGGAGAATAAACTGGATCAGCTCCGTTCAAGACTGTCCTACCAGCGGGACATTAAAAACTGTAATATCTTATGTTTCACCGAGTCGTGGCTGAATGACAACATGGATAATATACAGTTGGCTGGTTTTTCCGTGCATCGGCAAGACAGAACAGCTGCCTCCGGTAAGACAAGGGGTGGCGGTCTGTGTCTATTTGTCAAGAACAGCTGGTGCGCAAAATCAAATATTAAGAAAGTCTCGGTTTTGCTCGCCTGAGGTAGAGTATCTCATGATAAGCTGTAGACCACACTATATACCAAGAGAGTTAGTATATCTTTCGTAGCTGTCTATTTACCACCACAAACCGAGGCTGGCACTAAGACCGCACTCAACGAGCTGTAACCAGAAAATGCTAATCCAGAGGCGACACTCCTAGTGGTCAGGGACTTTAATGCAGGGAAACATATCCATTTTACCTCATTTCTACCAGCATGTTACATGTACAAAAAAAACTCTAGACCACCTTTACTCCACACACAGACACACGTACAAAGCTCTCCCTCGCTCTCCATTTGGCAAATCTGACAATAATTATATCCTCCTGATTCCTGCTTACAAGCAAAAACTCAAGCAGGAAGTACCAGTGACTCGCTTAATACGGAAGTGGTCAGATGTCGCAGATGCTAAGCTACAGGACTGTCTTGCTAGCACAGACTGGAATATGTTCCGGCACTCATCCGATGGCATTGAGGAGCATACCACGTCACCGGCTTCATCAATAAGTGCATCAATGACGTTGTCCCCACAGTGACCGTACGTACCCCAACCAGAAGACATGGATTACAGGCAACATCCGCACTGAGCTAAAGGGTAGAGCTGCATCTTTCAAGGAGCGGGACTCTAACCCGGACGCTTATAAGAAATCCCGCTATGCACTCAGACGAACCATCAAACAGGCAAAGCGTAAATACAGGACTAAGATTGAATCCTACTACACCGGCTCAGACGCTCGTCGGATGAGGCAGGGCTTGCAAACTATTACGGACTACAAAGGGAAGCCCAGCCGCGAGCTGCCCAGTGACAAAAGCCTATCAGACGAGCTAAATGACTTTTTTGCGCTCTTCGAGGCAAGCAACACTGAAGCATGCATAAGAGCACCAGCTGTTCTGGATGACTGCGTGATCACACTCACCGTAGCCGATGTGAGCAAGATCTTAAAACAGATCAACATTCACAAGGCTGCAGGGCCAGACGGATTACCAGGACGTGAACTCAGAGCATGCACTGGCAAGTGTCTTCCCTGACATTTTCAACCTGTCCCTGGCTGAGTCTGTAATACCTACATGTTTCAAGCAGACCACCATAGTCCCTGTGCCCAAGAAAACCAAGGTAACCTGCCTAAATGACTACCAACCCGTAGCACACACGTCTGTAGCCATGAAGTGCTTTGAAAGACTGGTCATGGCTCACATCAACACCATTATCCCAGAAACCCAAGACCCATTCGCATACCGCCCCAATAGATTCACAGATGATGCAATGATTATTGCACTCCACACTGCCCTTTCCCACCTGGACAAAAGCAACACCCACGTGAGAATGCTGTTCATTGACTACAGCTCAGCGTTCAACACCATAGTGCCCTCAATGCTCATCACTAAGCTAAGGACCCTGGGACTAAACACCTCCCTCTGCAATTGGATCCTGGACTTCCTGACGGGCCGCCCCCAGGTGGTAAGGGTAGGCAACAACACATCTGCCACGCTGATCCTCAACACGGGGGCCCCTCAGGGGTGCGTGCTTAGTCCCCCCCGTACTCCCTGTTCACCCATGACTGCATGGCCAAGCACGACTCCAACACATTTACATTTACATTTGAGTCATTTAGCAGACGCTCTTATCCAGAGCGACTTACAGTTAGTGAGTGCATACATTATTATTTTTTAAATTTTTTCATACTGGCCCCCCGTGGGAATCGAACCCACAACCCTGGCGTTGCAAACGCCATGCTCTACCAACTGAGCTACATCCCTGCCGGCCCTTCCCTCCCATACCCTGGACGACGCTGGGCCAATTGTGCGCCGCCCCATGGGTCTCCCAGTCGCGGCCGGCTACGCCTGGATTCGAACCAGGATCTCTAGTGGCACAGCTAGCACTGCGATGCAGTGCCTTAGACCAACACCATCATTAAGTTTGCTGACGACAACGGTGGTAGGCCTGATCACCGGTAACGATGAGACAGCCTATAGGGAGGAGGTAGGAGACCTGGAAGTGTGGTGCCAGGACAACAACCTCTACCTCAACGTGATCAAGACAAAGGAGATGATCGTGGACTACAGGAAAAGGAGGGCCGTGCACGCACCCATTCTCATCGACAGGGCTGTAGTGGAGCAGGTTGAGAGCTTCAAGTTCATTGGTGTCCACATCACCAACAAACTATCATGGTCCAAAAACACCAAGACAGTCGTGAAGAGGGCACGACAATGCCTATTCCCTCTCAGGAGACTGAAAAGATTTGGCATGGGTCCTCAGATCCTCAAAAAGTTATACAGCTCACCATCGAGAGCATCCTGACTGGTTGCATCACAGCTTGGTATGGCAACTGCTCGGCCTCCGACCACAAGGCGCTACAGAGGGTAGTGCGTACGGCCCAGTACATCAATGGGGCCAAGCTTCCTGCCATCCAGGACCTCTATGCCAGGCGGTGTCAGAGGAAGGCCCTAAAAATTGCCAAAGACTCCAGCCACCCTAGTCATAGACTTTTCTCTCTGCTACCGCATGGCAAGCAGTATCGAAGCACCAAGTCTAGGTTCAAAAGGCTTCTTAACAGCTTCTACCCCCAAGCCATAAGACTGCTGAACAGCTAATCAAATGGCTACCCGGACTATTTCCATTGAACCTTTTTTACCTTGCTGCTACTCGCTGTTTATCTATTATCTTAGCATAGACAATTTACCCCTACCTATATGTACATATTATCTCGACTAACCTGTACCACTGCACATTGACTAGGTACCGGTACCCCTTGTATGTAGCCCCGTTATTGTTATTGATGCTCTTTTACTTTTTACTTCAGTTTATTTAGTTAATATTTTTCTTAAAACTGCATTGTTGGTTAAGGGCTTGAAAGCATTTCACGGTAAGGTCTACACCGGTTGTATTCGTCGCATGTGACATAACATTTGATTTTGATTTGATTAGTGGCCAAATCTGCTAAAACAGGAAAGGGCTTTCCCCAAACTGTTGCCACAAAGTTGGAAGCACATAATTGTCTAGAATGTCATTGCATGCTGTAGCGTTAAAGACTTCCCTTCACTGGAACTAAGGGGCCTAGCCCGAACCATAAAAAACAGCCCCAGACCATTATTCCTCCTCCACCAAACTTTGCACTATGCATTGGGGCATGTTGCGTTCTCCTGGCATCCGCCAAACCCAGATTCGTCCGTCGGACTGCCAGAGGGTGAAGCGTGATTCATCACTCCAGAGAGCGCGTTTCCACTGCTCCAGAGTCCAACGGCGGTGAGATTTACACCACTCCAGCCGACGCTTGGCATTGCGCATGGTGATCTTTAGGCTTGTGTGCGGTTGCTTGGCCATGGAAACCCATTTCATGAAGCTCCCGACAGACAGTTATTGTGCTGACATTACTTCCAGAGGCAGTTTGGAACTCTGTAGTGAGTGTTTTAACTTAGGACAGACAATTTTACGCGCTACGTGCTTCAGCACTCGGCAGTCCCGTTCTGTGAGCTTGTAAGGCCTACCACTTCGCAGCTGAGCCGTTGTTACTCCTAGACATTTCCGCTTCACAATAACAGCACTTACAGTTGACCGGGGAAGATCTAGCAGGGCAGAAATGTGACGAACTGACTTGTTGGAAAGGTGGCATCCTATTAAGGTGCCACATTGAAAGTCACTGAGCCCTTCAGTAAGGCCATTCTACTGCCAATGTTTGTCTATGGAGATTGTATGACTGTGTGCTCGATTATATACACCTGTCATTAACGGGCAAGAGTGTGCAAAGCTGTCATCAAGGCAAAGGGTGGCTACTTTGAAGAATCTCAAATATAAAATATATTTTGATTTGTTTAACACTTTTTTCCATATGTGTTATTTCATAGTTTTGATGTCTTCACTATTATTCTACAATGTAGAAAACAGTAAAAATAAAAACCCTGTAATGAGTAGGTGTGTCCAAACTTTTGATTGGTACTGCACACACATACATATACACACATATATATATATATATTTTAATATACACACACACATACACACACTGAACAAAAATATAAACGCAACATGGAACGTTTTGGTCCCATGTTTCATGAGCTGAAATAAAAGATCCCAGAAATGTTCCATATGCACAAAAAGCTTATTGCTCTAAAATGTTGTGCACACATTTGTTTACATCCCTGTTAGTGAGCATTTCTCCTTGCCAAGATAATCCATCCACCTGACATGTGGCATATCAAGAAGCTGATTAAACAGCATGATCATTACACAGGTGCACCTTGTGCGGAAGACAAAAGGTCACTAAAATGTGCGGTTTTGTCACACAACACAATGCCACAGATGTCTCAAGTTTTGAAGGAGCGTGCAATTGGCATGCTTACTGCAGGAATGTACACAAGAGCTGTTGCCAGATAATTTAATGTTCATTTCTCTACCATAAGCCACCTCCAACATCATTTTAGAGAATTTGGCAGTACGTCCAATCGGCCTCACAACCGCAGACCACGTGTAACCCCACCAGCCCAGGACCTCCACATCCGGCTTCTTCACCTGCGGGATCGGGGATCGTCTGAGACCAGCCACCCGGACAGCTGATGAAACTGAGGAGTATTTATTTCTATAATAAAGCCCTTTCGTGGGGAAAAACTCATTCTGATTGGCTGGGCCTGGCTCCCAAGTGGGTGAGCCTATGCCCTCCCAGGCCCAACCATGGCTGCACCCCTGCCCAGTCGTGAAATCCATAGATTAGAACCTAATGAATTTATTTCAATTGACTGATTTTCTTATTTGAACTGTAACTCAGTGAAATCTTTGAAATTGTTGCATATTGCGTTTATATTTTTATTCAGTGTGTATATATACAGATTTTAAGTTTTAATACCAGTGAGATGTTTCAGAAAGCAAGATCATTAAGTTAGCCTGCTAACTTTGATAAGCAGTCAAATATATCTCTAGATTTTCTGATTAATTTTGAAAGCTAAACTTGCAAATGCGTTGTTAGGATGTCGAGTCAATTATACCTAGTCTCGGAAATCCAGAACTAAAATATGTATAACTAAACTATGATGATATGGTGTGTGTGTGTGTGTTGTATACTAATCACCAATTGCGACAAAAGGATTCTCCATCATATTCAACTGCAGACATCTTGGCTGAAATCAGAAATAAAATATGAGAATTACTTTAGAACATGAATCTAGAATTCACAATGATTGTCTCACTACATCAATTACATTAAATAGGCTGCAAATCATATTCTTGGAAAATATTGGGACATAGGTCTCAGTATTTGAATTTGTAAAACCTACAACACCAAATTAATGATGAATAACTTACATTTTATTCATTTAGCAGACGCTCTTATCCAGAGCAACTTACAGTTAGCGAGTGCATACTTTTTTCATACTGGCCCCCCGTGGGAAACGAACCCACAACCCTGGCGTTGCAAGCGCCACGCTCTACCAACTGAGCTACACGGGACTTGAAATAGAAGTTTAGATATCAGTGACATGGTGTTCTCTTGGAAAGTACAGTAAAACCTCGATGTCATCTTTACATTAGAAATGATATCGGAGATTGTAACAATGTAGCAATAAATACATAACATCATTCAACCTTAGAAAAGCCAGTAGCCTATAAAATATAAGTCGAGGACACTTTCAAATGAAGGTCAAACAAAAGGAAATGTTTCTTATGAAAAATTATGTATAATTATTAGAGAGGGATATCTGAAATTAAAATAAATGTTTGTTACCGTTTAATTTTGTCAAACTTCTATTGAAGATAATGGACCACGAAAAATTATGTAGGTCTACACAGCGAGCAGACAGCATACTGTCCTTTCATTGAGCAACTCAGCAATCCAACAAGTGACGTAAGTAACATTCAACTTTTCCAATGAATTCTCTCATGCGTTTAGCCAAGAAAAACCTCAAACATCTCAAATGAATTGTTAAATCTATATATCTTACTATCCCTTGTTTATGGACCACTGTCAATTCTACTCCTGCTCCCTCCCTCCGGTGCTAAACATCACCGGTCTACTAACCATCGGTACTGGCAACCCATCTTTATGCACACCTGGCAACCTTCATTACGCACACCTGTGCCTCATCATTAGGCACACCTGGACTTCCCTGATTACTCCCCCTTTATCTAGCACTCTGTTGTTGTCACCCATCAGGCAGTATTGTTTCTGGTTTATGTTCAGACGCTACTCTTGTGCCTCTATCCATGCTATGTTTGTTCTTATTAAACTCACCGACTGCACCTGCTTCTTGCATCTTCGTTACAAACACTTTATTATGCCTTTCACGGGAGATATTGACCTTGCTGTGCAAATAAGATCAGTGTCCTCAGAGGAAAATCTACTACTCAATGACTAACTGTAGTTCGGGGGAATCTACAAAATAGATTGACAGAGCACATGCCTCCAAATAAAACGTGATTTACCCCATGAGATACATTTTTGTACGCATGTATTTCAAGATCAGGTTATAGATTCATTTTTGAGATAATACCATTTTAAACATTTTAATATTCACTGTAACACCATTTCCCAGAGTGCAAAACGATACACGGAGGAAGCGGGACAAGGGAGGCATGGCGTTCTATAACCAGTTGGCTCCACCAATGCGCCGCATGCACATAGAGAATGAAAGGCTGTTATAGGATGGGCAGCGCCATTGAGGGCTTCCACTATGTTGAAGTAGTCAAAGTAGTCAATTGGGTGGGGATTCCCATGGGTTCTAGCCTCAATGGAGCTCCCCATGCTGTCACATGCGCTATAATGGCACAGATCTCTATGGGCATGCACTGCTTGCTGGAACATAATGGGTTAGTGCTATAAGGGATCCTTGGGGCGTCCATACCCTAAACTCTAACCCTAACCTTAACCCCTACCTTTCCTTACCTAACCTTAACCATTTTAAATGTCAACTTCAGTGATGTCAGAGTTGGATGTCCCAAGGATGTTTGATAGCAAGGACCGAACAGAATGTACCAGAGTCAGTCGATTCAGATCTCGTGATATTAATAGATTTTCATGAATCTGATTATTTTATACAACTCACTTATCTATACTAGACCTACATATTCTACATAGATGGAACTGACTAACAGACTGATACACTTGGTTCATTAACAGTAAGCATTTCAATGTTAGTCTACACCTGTTGTCTACGAAGCATGTGACAAATATAATTAGATTTGATTTCATGCTATAATATTCTGAAATATCTATTTCTAGGCTATTTCATAATATTAATAACTTTTAGGATTAGAGGTGTATATATATATATATATATATATGATTTTTGCTGATTTTGTACGTTTGCCCACTGACAAAGAAATGATCAGTCTATAATTTTAATGATAGGTTTTGAACAGTGAGAGACAGAATAACAACAAAAAAACTTGAAAAACGCATGTAAAAAATGTTATGAATTGATTAGCATTTTAATGAGGGAAATAAGTATTTGACCCCTCTGCAAAACATGACTTAGTACTTGGTGGCAAAACCCTTGTTGGCAATCACAGAGGTCAGACGTTTCTTGTAGTTGGCCACCAGGTTTGCACACATCTCAGGAGGGATTTTGTCCCACTCCTCTTTGCAGATCTTCTCCAAGTCATTAAGGTTTCGAGCCTGACATTTGGCAACTCGAACCTTCAGCTCCCTCCACAGATTTTCTATGGGATTAAGGTCTAGAGACTGGCTAGGCCACTCCAGGACCTTAATGTGCTTCTTCTTGAGCCACTCCTTTGTTGCCTTGGCCGTGTGTTTTGGGTCATTGTCATGCTGGAATACCCATCCACGACCCATTTTCAATGCTCTGGCTGAGGGAAGGAGGTTCTCACCCAAGATTTGACAGTATATGGCCCCGTCCATCGTCCCTTTGATGCGGTGAAGTTGTCCTGTCCCCTTGGCAGAAACCCCCCCCCCCAAAGCATAATGTTTCCACCTCCATGCTTGACGGTGGGGATGGTGTTCTTGGGGTCATAGGCAGCATTCCTCCTCCTCCAAACACGGCGAGTTGAGTTGATGCCAAAGAGCTCGATTTTGGTCTTATCTGACCACAACACTTTCACCCAGTTCTCCTCTGAATCATTCAGATGTTCATTGGCAAACTTCAGACGGCCCTGTATATGTGCTTTCTTGAGCAAGGGGACCTTGCGGGCGGTACAGGATTTCAGTCCTTCACGGCGTAGTGTGTTACCAATTGTTTTCTGGTGACTATGATCCCAGCTGCCTTGAGATCATTGACAAGATCCTCCCGTGTAGTTCTGGGCTGATTCCTCACCGTTCTCATGATCATTACAACTCCACGAGGTGAGATCTTGCATGGAGCCCCAGGCCGAGGGAGATTGACAGTTCTTTTGTGTTTCTTCCATTTGCGAATAATCGCACCAACTGTTGTCACCTTCTCACCAAGCTGCTTGGCGATGGTCTTGTAGCCCATTCCAGCCTTGTGTAGGTCTACAATCTTGTCCCTGACATCCTTGGAGAGCTCTTTGGTCTTGGCCATGGTGGAGAGTTTGGAATCTGATTGATTGATTGCTTCTGTGGACAGGTGTCTTTTATACAGGTAACAAACTGAGATTAGGAGCACTCCCTTTAAGAGTGTGCTCCTAATCTCAGCTCGTTACCTGTATAAAAGACACCTGGGAGCCAGAAATCTTTCTGATTGAGAGGGGGTCAAATACTTATTTCCCTCATTAAAATGCAAATCAATTTAGAAATGTTTTTACATGCATTTTTCTGGATCTTTTTGTTGTTATTCTGTCTCTCACTGTTCAAATAAACCTACCATTAAAATTATAGACTGATAATTTCTTTGTCAGTGGGCAAACGTACAAATTCAGCAGGGGATCAAATACTTTTCCCCCTCACTGTAGCTTATAAAATAGGTACATAGAGATCAATTAAGTAACATTTCATAAGCCTGTATATATGAGTGAAGTGTTGAGTTCAAACCTAACTAAAATGTTAATTCAGATGTTTTCAAGAAGATTTAGAGTGGCTTTAAGGGATATAGGGTCAAAATTACAACCAGATATGAGATTGACACTAGGCCTAATGAAAAAGAGCCACCAACTGGTGGTGGACTCCAATACAGGTGCCGGTTTAATATATATAAGTACAACTGTCCCGGCGGCTCTGTTCGAAGGCGGATAATGACCAGTAGTAGACAGATGTACAGAACACGCTTTATTCCACACTCAAGACAGACAGGCACACTCACACACAGCGATAAGACTTGGGCTGATGGTAGTCGTGAAAGTGATCGTGTATGTGGTCGTATGGTTAGTGACACACTAACACACTGTCAGCTTTCATTTGAGGGTATTTTCATCCATATCGGGTGAACCGTTTGGAAATTACAGCACTTTTTGTACATATTCTTCCCATTTTAGGAGACCAAAAGTATTGGCACAAATTCACTTATGTGTATTAAAGTACAGTCGTGGTCAAAAGTTTTGAGAATGACACAAGTATTGGTCTTCGCAAAGTTTGCTGCTTCAGTGTTTTTAGATATTTTTGTCAGATGTTACTATGGTATACTGAAGTATAATTACAAGCATTCCATAAGTGTCAAAGGCTTTTATTGAGAATTACATGAAGTTAATGCAAAGAGTCAATATTTGCAGTGTTGACCCTTCTTTTTCAAGACCTCTGCAATCCGCCCTGGCATGCTGTCAATTAATTTCTGGGCCACATCCTGACTGATGGCAGTCCATTCTTGCATAATCAATGCTTGGAGTTTGTCAGAATTTGTGGGTTGTTTGTTTGTCCACCCGCCTCTTGAGGATTGACCACAAGTTCTCAATGGGATTAAGGTCTGGGGAGTTTCCTGGCCATGGACCCAAAATGTCTATGTTTTGTTCCCCAAGCCACTTAGTTATCACTTTTGCCTTATGGCAAGGTGCTCCATCATGCTGGAAAAGGCATTGTTCGTCACCAAAATGTTATTGGATGGTTGGGAGAAGTTGCGCTCGGAGGATGTGTTGGTACCATTCTTTATTCATGGCTGTGTTCTTAGGCAGAACTGTGAGTGAGCCCACTCCCTTGGCTGAGAAGCAATCTCACACATGAATGGTCTCAGGATGCTTTACTGTTGGCATGACACAGGACTGATGGTAGCACTCACCTTGTCTTCTCCGGACAAGCTTTTTTCCGGATGCCCCAAACAATCGGAAAGGGGATTCATCAGAGAAAATGACTTTACCCCAGTCCTCAGCAGTCCAATCCCTGTACCTTTTGCAGAATATCAGTCTGTCCATGATGTTTTTCCTGGAGAGAAATGGCTTCCTTGCTGCCCTTCTTGACACCAGGCCATCCTTCAAAAGTCTTCGCTTCACTGTGCGTGCAGATGCACTCACACCTGCCTGCTGCCATATTACTGGTGGTGCCCCAATCCCGCAGCTGAATCAACTTTAGGAGACGGTCCTGGTGCTTGCTGGACTTTCTTGGGCGCCCTGAAGCCTTCTTCAGAACAATTGAACCTCTCTCCTTGAAGTTTTTGTTTTTTTTGGGGGGAAGGGGGGCAAAGAGGGACTTTGCAATTAATTGCAATTCATCTGATCACTCTTCATAACATTCTGGAGTTATATATATATATATATATATATATATACACAGTGGGGGAAAAAAATATTTAGTCAGCCACCAATTGTGCAAGTTCTCCCACTTAAAAAGATGAGAGAGGACTGTAATTTTCATCTTAGGTACACGTCAACTATGACAGACAAATTGAGAATGTTTTTTCCAGAAAATCACATTGTAGGATTTTTAATGAATTTATTTGCAAATTGTGGTGGAAAATAAGTATTTGGTCACCTACAAACAAGCAAGATTTCTAGCTCTCACAGACCTGTAACTTCTTCTTTAAGAGGCTCCTCTGTCCTCCACTCGTTACCTGTATTAATGGCACCTGTTTGAACTTGTTATCAGTATAAAAGACACCTGTCCACAACCTCAAACAGTCACACTCCAAACTCCACTATGGCCAAGACCAAAGAGCTGTCAAAGGACACCAGAAACAAAATTGTAGACCTGCACCAGGCTGGGAAGACTGAATCTGCAATAGGTAAGCAGCTTGGTTTGAAGAAATCAACTGTGGGAGCAATTATTAGGAAATGGAAGACATACAAGACCACTGATAATCTCCCTCGATCTGGGGCTCCACGCAAGATTTCACCCCGTGGGGTCAAAATGATCACAAGAAATCACAAAAATCCCGCCCAGGGGGACCTAGTGAATGACCTGCAGAGAGCTGGGACCAAGTCTACCATCAGTAACACACTACGCCGCCAGGGACTCAAATCCTGCAGTGCCAGACGTGTCCCCCAGCTTAAGCCAGTACATGTCCAGGCCCGTCTGAAGTTTGCTAGAGTGCATTTGGATGATCCAGAAGAGGATTGGGAGAATGTCATATGGTCAGATGAAACCAAAATATAACTTTTTGGTAAAAACTCAACTCGGTCGTGTTTGGAGGACAAAGAATGCTGAGTTGCATCCAAAGAACACCATACCTACTGTGAAGCATGGGGGTGGAAACATCATGCTTTGGGGCTGTTTTTTCTGCAAAGGGACCAGGACGACTGATCCGTGTAAAGGAAAGAATGAATGGGGCCATGTATCGTGAGATTTTGAGTGAAAACCTCCTTCCATCGGCAAGGGCATTGAAGATGAAACGTGGCTGGGTCTTTCAGCATGACAATGATCCCAAACACACCGCCCGGGCAACGAAGGAGTGGCTTCGTAAGAAGCATTTCAAGGTCCTGGAGTGGCCTAGCCAGTCTCCAGATATCAACCCCATAGAAAATCTTTGGAGGGAGTTGAAAGTCCGTGTTGCCCAGCGACAGCCCCAAAACATAACTGCTCTAGAGGAGATCTGCATGGAGGAATGGGCCAAAATACCAGCAACAGTGTGTGAAAACCTTGTGAAGACTTAGAGAAAACGTATGACCTGTGTCATTGCCAACAAAGGGTATATAACAAAGTATTGAGAAACTTTTGTTATTGACCAAATACTTATATATAAAAAATCTTAGTCAAAAGTGTTTGTTCTCATATTCCTACCATGCAATGATTACATCAAGCTTGCTTCTACACATTTTTTGGATGCATTTGCTGTTTGTTTTGGTTCTGTTTCAGATTATTTTGTGCTTAATAGATATTAATGGTAAATTTATCATTGCGTCATTTTGGATTACATTTTATTGTAAATAATAACATATGTTTCTAAACACTTCTACATTATTGTGGATGCTACCATGATTACAGATAGTCCTGAATGAATTGTGAATAATAATAGTGAGAAGGTTACAGACGGCCAAATATGATATTTGTGCGTATTCCCAAGAGGTATTGGGTCATAATTGGTAACATAAAACAGGAAGCAACTTTGACCGATCAAACTTTCCACTCCAATTCCTGCCAGGACAGGACACAATCATTGATAAGTAGACGTAGACAGATTGGACTACTCTAAAATACCCCCTAGAAGACTGTCAATAGGCAAACAACATGGACCATTTTACTGTGACCCCTTTGTAAAGAAGAATGTATGGTCAATAGTGATGGGTCGTTTGCGAACGAATGGCTCTTTTTGAACAGATGTTTTTGGTGTCGGGAACTGAAGTCACTTCTAGGCAAATCCCGCCTTATCTTAGATCATTGGTCACTATAGCAACACCCACACGTAGTATGCGTTCCAGCAGGTATATCTCACTGGTCATCCCCAAAGCCAACACCTCCTTTGGCCGCCATTCCTTCCAGTTCTCTGCTGCAAATGACTGGAACGAACTGCAAAAATCTCTGAAGCTGGAGACACTTAGCTCCCTCACTAACTTTAAGCAT
This sequence comes from Coregonus clupeaformis, assembly GCF_020615455.1. Taxonomy (NCBI): domain Eukaryota; kingdom Metazoa; phylum Chordata; class Actinopteri; order Salmoniformes; family Salmonidae; genus Coregonus; species Coregonus clupeaformis. The sequence continues at coordinate 28,847,458 of NC_059205.1, forward strand.
CAGTTGTCAGAGCAGATTACCGATCACTGCACCTGTACACAGCCATTCTGAAATTAGCCCACCCAACTACCTCATCCCCATATTGTTATTTACATTGTTATTTATTTTGCTCATTTGCACCCCAGTATCTCTATTTGCACATCATCCTCTGCACATCTATCACTCCAGTGTTAATACTAAATTGTAATTATTTTGCACTATGGCCTATTTATTGCCTTACCTCCATAACTTACTACATTTGCACACACTGTATATAGATTTTCTATTGTGTTATTGACTGTACGTTTTGTTTTTGTTTATTCCATATGTAACTGTGTTGTTGTTGTATTTATCGCACTGCTTTGCTTTATCTTGGCCAGGTCGCAGTTGTAAATGAGAACTTGTTCTCAACTGGCTTACCTGGTTAAATAAAAGGTGAAATAAATAAAAAATAAAGTTAGAGCAATTAATTTGGCTCCCTGATTTGCATACTGCTATTACTTCTTTTTGATTTAAAAACAAAGTTTTCTGCAAATAACTTACAAAATAATTCTCCAAAGAGGGTGAATCCTCACTGTAGCAAAAATAAATTGTGAGAAAATCACGTTAATCTAGTCACGTTAATCTAGTAATTTGGCCAGGTAAACATTTATTTTAACGCGCATTTCACGATCTGACATAATGATAGCCTACCTTTTGGGCTTTTCATTGGATGTTAGAAAAATATTAATGGTTCTAGGCCGATTTTTAAGCATTTTGAACTAAGAGCTGGTTGGGAGCCAAATGAGCCGGAAATAAGAGCTGGTTGGGAGCCAAATGAGTCAGAAAGACTCGGAATGCCCATCACCAATGGTCAGTGGTGGTATAGTAAAACACATGTATACTATTATTGGCCAGATGGGGGCGGCATGAGGCAAGAGAAATTAACACTGTTATCCTGTAGTACACAGATCCTTAAAAATATATATATTCTAGGCTCCTCAGTGAAAAGATAAGGGATATTCTGTGCTTAGTGCTGTAGTAGGTTGCTGCCCTACAGTTACACTTAAGGTTTGAAGTCCATGGACTTTCACATATCCAAATGAGCCCATACTACGTACACTGTTTTTATCTTTTTAGAAAAAAAATATTTAGACTTTGTTACATTTACTGTGTCTACATTTCAACAGCACATCAAATCCTCTTTATAAATTGTTACCGCACTGACGTTTGTGAGGTTCAGAAAGACATTGTGGTATTAGAGACGGTAATAACAAATATCCAGAACATTCTTGTGCAATGCCTGAAAGTTTATGTCAATGGCCTAGAGTTAGTTGCCCTTTAGAAGGATAGCAGACAGTATTTCACAATACTCTTATCTTTTAGATAAAACATACTGCACCTTAAAGCAGGGATGTCAAACTCATTCCACGGAGGGCCGAGTGTCTGCGGGTCTTTGTTTTTTCCTTTCAATTAAGACCTAGCCAACCAGGTGAGGGGAGTTCCTTACTAATTAGTGACCTTAATTCATCAATTAAGTACAAGGGTGGAGCGAAAACCGCAGACACTCGGCCCTCCGTGGAATGAGTTTGACACGTGCCTTAAAGAGTTCACTTTTCCAGGCCAATTAAATGTTCAGAAGACCAGCTTATCATACACAATATTCTAATCATTAGATCTTTATCACTGACCTCTGACGTAAAATAAAAAAATATATATATATTTGTACTTTTATCACACCCAAAATAGAGATTTTAATGTACTGTAAGGCCTAGGGGTGTGTATGTAAATTCAATCTGGAGTGCCAGAGTGCGCTCAGAGTGTGCTCTGGACGTTGGTCAATTCAGAGCGTTTCGCTCTCAGAGTGTACAGAGGGCACACTGGATGCTCTGGAAAAGGAGTAGGGTTGATACGAGCGTTCTGACCTCACAACGGCAGTCAAGCACCCAAGCTAACTGGCTAACGTTGGCTAGCTTGCTAGCTACTTCCAGACACAAATAAGAGAACACCTCACTCTGACCATTTTACTCGCCCTAGCAGAGCTGGTTAGGCTGTTTTCATGTTTTCCAGAGCGTTAGTGACTGTAACTGTGCTGCTGGCAACAACTTAATTACGTTTTTTTGCCTACGTTTAACTGACACCAGTCATATTCAACAGGTGTTGAGCGTTTGTAAATTCATCAGTCATTTTGTGCTCTGGAACGTTCAGATGAGAGTGCTCTGAAATCAGAGTAGATAGCCAGAGTGAATTTACGAACGCACCCTAGATTGAATCCTTGGATGTACGTTTACTATAATATGTCTACTTTATGAGACCAGGCTGTTGATTCCGGAGGGTGGAAGATCAGCACTATAGCGAGATTTAAATTTAAAGGCAAAGTTCTGGCATTCCTGGAGACTGCATTCACCGGCAAATGCTGCAAATTTCGGCTAAATCGTAAATAACCCTTAAAATTTTAACATGGTTCTTCCGCCACTACGGATTCAATCTAGCCCAAAAGCTGCTTACTTATATTCCTTTCATACACAGACCAAAATCCCACTAATTGACCATGCCTGAATTTTTATAGCAGCTTTTTCATATATCTGAAATGGGTAGGGGGTATAAAAACATTTAAAAATAAAAGCCACAAATACCTAATTCATTGCGGTATGTTGTGTGAAAGGCATTCACTTTTTATATCGCCATTGCTTTTGCTGGGAAGGAACAAGAGACATTAAACTTTGACCATGTTGTTGTGATAGTTGTCATAGTAACCTGAGAGACAGCAAGCTCGTGACTCAGCGAACCGAAATATACCTTCGGAGAAGCTCCCAAGCCATCAAGACCCACGCCTCAATCTATTGGCTTTTTGATAGCCAATGTGCTCTCAGCAACGCTTTCACCGCCGCGTTTGAGGAGAAGCAGTCTGCCTGCCACAGTGCCGTGTCCTACCAGCTAGTACAGGCAAAGATTTTTATAACTAAACCAAGAATAGACCACAACCTGTCGTTTCAAAAGAGAACAAATCAGCCATAGTGGGCAGAACAAGCAAGGAGGTGGGCAGTGCCAAGCACGAGCTAGCTACATCCTATTGTCGTGTTTTAGCATACATTTGCATGTTTCCGTTGGGGAACGCCTACTCTGAAGTGCACGTGTACAATAACTCAATTTGCCTTTGCACTCCTAAACTATGCAATTGTTTTAAACTTTGAAAAAAGGGTAAAGTCTACAAAACTTAGTCCACTCTGTTTGTAACGGATTGTAGTTTTCGGAACAGAAAACTGTATTAAGATCAAATGTTTTATCGATGAGTAAGTTATCAGAATGTAGGCCAAAATCCATCTCATTCCATCTTCTCCCACTGCTGGCCACTGGGCTTCCTCTCACTACCATATTTGGTAGTGAGTGGAAACGCCAACCGGATCTGGTTAAATAAATATCTGTGGTACAGGGGTTCCCAAACTTTTTTGGCCCACAACCCCTTTTTGATATCTGAAATATCTAGCGACCCCAACCATGTGAAAAAAATTATGTAATTAACAGCCAATGTTTACTTTCTTATTTAGGGCTATGGCAGACAATTGAAAAACATTCTAACAGTATTTCTGACTGTCTTAACTCACCAGAACATAGGCTACTTTTAATGTGGGGCTATGACAGTCAATTGCAAATTAGTCTGAGATACTGTATCTTATTTCACCACCACTAATGAGATGGGTGTGCTTGATGCATGTCGCGTCAGAGCTTCTCAAAGTCAGGGTGTGGTCGACAGTGCGCACCTCATCTCTGCTATCACATCCAACCTGGATCGATATTTGGTTTTAATGCAGGCGAGAGCACTGAATCCAGATTCACACAGATATTAGCTGGCGAAGGGTACCATTAGTTTTATGGTGCTTTCAAGACAACAGGGAACTCTGAAAAATACGAGGTCAAATCATGACATCAGTGATCTTCAGGTCAGAAAGTCGGAGCTCTAGAAAGAGGCTTGAGTTCCCGAGTTGGATGACGTAAAAAAAAAATGTCCCAGCCGGAGCTAGTTTTTTTCTGTTTCCAGTTGTCTTGAATGCAGCATTAATGCTCAGAGGGAGACAGCATGGTATTATTCCCTTTGAGTCAGGAACCAAAACTCCTCCGTAGTGACCTGTGAATGCGTTATTTGCAGCATTCGGTCACATGACAGCTCGATCAGCTGTTCGATTTCACTTACCGGCATGTCAACTGAGCCAGGATCACAGTCAAACCGATTGGGAAGTAGGTCCCAAAGTGCTCTTCCAAGCATTGGAGGTGAGCAGTCATCACTCGTGTGGGACACTTACTGATGCTGTTTTCTGTTAGAAACATGCACAGCTGAGGGAAGGTGGCATGATTCGCTTTTGATAGACTCTCTCTCTCCAATAAGAATTATTTCCTCTGAATCTACTGATTCGGTCACTCATCTGTAGAATGTTTTTGTATTTCCCCTGCATGCTTGCATTCAGTTTGTTCAGTTTCCCAAATATGTATGTTACATAGACAAGGAGACATATTTTATTTTCATTACACAGAAAGTCAACCAAGTCTGTTTTTTTTTTTTTACATCCACTGTGAATGACAACAGTTCCTCTCTCAATGCGAACAATTTTTGCAAAACTCCCCCTCCATAACCACCAAGCCTCAGTGTGAAACAGAACATTGTCATGCTCTGATCCCATATCTTCACATAGTTTTGCGAACAGGCATGCATGCAGTGGATGTGGTTTGATGTAGTTTACAATCTGTTGTGGAAAATTCTATCCAAAGATCAAGGCAGAGACTATTTAATGATATAAAGGCAAAAGGCCTCCTGCGGGGACGGGGGCTGGGATTTTTATATATATATATATATATATATATATAGATAGGACAAAACACACATCACGACAACAGTTCCGGTACACAATGGCCTTGTGTTAGGGTGCAGACATACCAGGAGTCTATGAAAGGCATAATATCACAGTCCAACACAGAACATATCCCTTGAAGTTACAACCGCTCACCCCAAATTCTGCCACCACAATTCCCCTTCTGATGCCATGAAAACCATAGGCATCACCATACATGACATATCTGAGCTGTTGTCAGACAGAATTGAATACCTTCTGGTTTCTGAGAAATTGGCATTTTACACAGAAAGGGGTGGTCTGAGTGAAACTCTGAAAAGCTAAAATTAATAATAACAATCCAGGGAAAAGGGAGGTTCATAGGGATCGGGGTCATTTCGAGGGAAGTAGGTACTATCATATCCATTGGGGCAATTTGGATCCCCAATAAAGGGTGAAACAGTGACGAGGTCCATCAGGTCTTTGAAGTGGACTTCGGTGGTCATGACCATCTGGTGGGGAGGAGATATTGCTGTTTCACACAATCTCCTCACCAAGGTTGTCAGGCATGAGAACAGGCAGAATGATAGCACAAGGACTCCAACCAGGCCTAGGAGACCTTGCCACACGAGAGTTCCAATGTTCCCCAGGCTAGTTTTCACCCATGCAAACAGATCCCAACCCCACTCATTATCTTGCTTGTTTACAGTAGCTACCACCTGTCTGATAGTGGCCACAGACTCAGCAACCCCATTGGAGGAATCCGGAATGTAAGTACAACACTCTGCCCCCCCTTATCCGCTAGGTGAATATCCAAAGACAATCTATTTTGTAAGACCATGGTACGTGTAGCCAAATGTTCAGCAGTCAGTGCTTCCAAAGCAGTGGCAGTAGCATTCCCCATTCTTCTACTTTATTGGCTAGTTCTCGAATGGAATCAAGCACAGTTGTCATGCCGTAATTGGGAAGTAATGCAGAGAAAAAAAGTTTTGCAGGGCCGGCTATAATGGTCCTCCTATACAAGTGGGAGAAAGGGTGATTTGGGGGTACGGGGGTAGCACGCATAGCAGGAATATTATAGGCAGCATAGCAGGATCCTGACCAATTCGTAGGCAGATAATAGTAGGTTTTCCCCCCACACACATACATAGTTCCATTTACTGAGGAAGAAGGTTAACCATACACACTGACATTCTTAAGTTTATAATGTATTATAAAGACATGTTAGGGTGGAATGTAACATTTTTCAACAGTAAGAGCAGGGTTATGTTTGCTATATAACACAAATAACCAGGAGGAGATTAGGCCAGGGTGATGGCTTGCTTGGGCAGAGAGGTGGGATTATTAAAATATTCTCATATAAAACACCCTATCCTCCACCCAATCAAGCTTCCTGTCTGTAAGGTTACCTGCTTTGGTCCACATCAATATTTCATAAGCCCCAAGGGGTATAGCTAATAATGGCATAGTTTCAGCACTGTCTGGTAACAATCCACAAATCCAACAATCTGATACATTCTGTAGTATCTTGACATTACTAGTTATTGTAAGAAAGTGTTTGACCCAGGGAAAACCCCATAATGTTCATGTCCTCTTTTTCTCCTCTTCAAGTCGGCGGGGTCATCAGAGTCCAGGTTCAGGTCGGTGGTGTCATCTACTTCAGGCCTTCCCCCTGTGGAAGCCGGGCCTCGTTGGAGCAGAGAGGTCGGGGAGAGGTTACTAGCACGTTCACCCTCCTCTTGCTCTGAGTCTGCTACCACCCAGAGGATGCCCACAGCCACAATGGCTGCGAGTCCCAGGGTAAGCAGAATGCCCCTACTTGGTTGTAGGAGTAAAAGGAGTAACATCTTCTGGCTCTGCTACCTACTTACAGTGGGAGGTGTGGATCCAGGTGTCTTTCCTAAGCACTTTACCACTGTTGGGGTGGTGAGAGCGATCTGATGTGGTCCTTTCCACATGGGTTTCAAAGGTTCTTTACCTCTGTCGTGCCTCCTGACCATTACCCAATCTCCAGGCTAGAGATCGTGATGGGGACGGTCGTCTGGAGTTTGGGCAGCAGAGACCTGTGAGTGAACAGCTCGAATACAGTTAGTCAGAGGTATACAGTACTTCATCATAGTGTCATGCTGGTGGTGCTACAAAAGCACCTCATATGGACTGAAGCCAGATTTAAGGACTGGGGTGGAACGCATTCAAAACGAGGCTATGAGTACATATTTTTGCCAGTTTCTTTTTCAGAACGCCATTATAGCGTTCTACAAGTCCAGAACTTTGCGGGTGAAACGGTACATGCCAATTCCTCCTAACTTGCATCATGACACACAGTTCTTTCATTATCTTCGAGGTGAAATGTGTCCCCTTATCGCTATGTAAACTTTGTGGGACACCGAATCGTGGAACAATGTCTTGTAACAGGCCCTTAGCCACAGTCCTTGCTTCCTCATTTGTTGTGGGGAAGGTTTCAATCCATTTGGAGTAACTGTCAACCGTTACCAGCATATATATATTAAATTACAATTTGATTTGATTTGATTTGACTTACCATTACAAGCACTTAGCATTCCCCCTTTGGACACATTACACACACCGTGATTCATGCGTCCAAAAAAAACAACACTGCAAGCTAAATTAAAAATAAACGAATCAGAATAACAATTAGAATTACAACCCTTTAACTCCATAAGGAAATAATTTTATTCCATAAGGGAATTCAAGGAATAGTAAAATAGACTAGAGACAGGTTTCCCTCATTCAGGGGCAGCGCTCTCTCTCTCCTTCTCGTGGTCCGAATCACAATTAGAACTATTATATTATAAACTTCTTCCGAATTATCAGTGTTTACATATTACATTTAAATGTAACCAATGTCCCTAATCGTTCTAGTGAGGGTGATCAGACCTCACCAGAAAGTCAGAACAGAGGTAATTCAAAACCATTAAGTGAGTCTGTTCTTTCCCTTTACTTCAGACTCATTGTTTTAAGACATTTAAAGCATTCTCTATACCAGGTTGACATTGGGTTTTTCAGTACATTTCTCATCAGGAGAACTAACGTGTTCAACCAAAATTCAGACAATAGATGCCCTTTAAGGTGAATCCTTTTTAACCCCTGAAGAATCTACTAAAACAAAATAGAAAAAAAATCTAATAAATATTAATAAATATAGAAGGGTGGGGTGTGTGTGTATGCCCTACATTTTACCACCCACCCGGGTGGTAAAATGTAGGGCAAAAACAAAGAAATGGGCAGGCCTTACTTAATTTGGTAGCTCCCTTAACAGCCGGATCCGGGTACCTTTATACTGTATAGTACTATGGAGTGTCACTAACTGCTCTCCTAAAGCACCTGCCTCAGGAAGCCTTAAAAAAAGGGAGAGATACAGAATCATTGTTAAACTCATCAGCAAACTCAGTCGTGGAAGATTACATTTTTTTTACATGTACAGCTTTCACTATGCTACATCTTAATCAATCCTAAAAAAGTAATAATCTTAATCGAGTTTACTGCATTTTGGGCAGGAAGCCTTGATAAAAACATGCGTATACATCATCAAACTGGAGACATTTCAGATGATACAGGGTCCCATTAAGCGGAATAGGCACCTTCTAAAGTAAACAATCCCAGAGCCCCTTTCTTGTAATCTTATCATCTAGACCTGTCACATTGACATGTTCTGTACTTTCTGTCCCTGGGACAACAACTAGTCAAAATATGAAACCTGTTGTTTAACAAATCTGCTACGGCCTTCAAAAGGTTGGTGCTGGCTTATCAGCTCAATATTCAGTACTAAAACATTTACTTGGATCTATTTAAATTTTTGCATTGAAACCTTAGCTTTTGCAATTTACTAAGATATCGCATTATTAGAGTCTGAAAGCCACTAATAACATACAATGCATTCGGAAATTATTCAGACACTTTGAACTTTCCCAAATGTTGTTACGTTACAGCCGTATTCTAAAATTGATTCAATTGTTTTTCCCCCTCATCAATCTACACACAATACCCCATAATGACAAAGCATAAACCTTTTTTTTGTGTGCAAATGTATAATAACAAAAAAATTGAAATATCAAATTTACATAAGTATTCAGACCCTTTACTCAGTACTTTGTTGAAGCACCTTTGGCAGCGATTATAGCCTCGAGTCTTCTTGGGTACAATCTTCTTCCATTTAAGAATGATGGAGGCTACTGTGTTCTTGGGGACCTTCAATGCTGCAGAAATGTTTTGGTACCCTTCCCAGATCTGTGCCTCAACACAATCCTGTCTCGGAGCTCTAGGGACAATTCCTTCGACCTCATGGTTTGGTTTTTGCTCTGACATGCACTGTCAAATGTGGGACCTTCTATAGACGTGTGTGTCTTTCCAAATCATGTCCAATCAATTGAATTTACCACAGGTGGACTCCAATCAAGTTGTAGAAACAGCTCAAGGATTATCAATGGAAACAGGATGCACCTGAGCTCAATTTTGAGTCTCCTAGCAAAGCGTCTGAATACTTATATAAATAAAGTATTTCTGTTTTTAATTTTTAATACATTGGATTCTTTTTCTAAAAGCCTGTTTTCGCTTTGTCATTATGCGGTATTGTGTGTAGATTGATGAAGATTTGTATTTATTTATTCCATTTTAGAATAAGGCTAACGTAACAGAATGTGGAAAAAGTCAAGGGGTCTAAATACTTTCTAAAGGCACTGTATTACCATTCACAGACTGTTAAATTTGACATCAATCAATAGAGTACCATGAATCTTTCCATTTTACTGTCTTTATCACTTTCACTAATCTCCATATCTGTTTGCTTCAACTAGGACCCTTCTACTCTTTCCATTAGGCAAACCCTCTCAATCACTGCTGCTAATATGCACAGATCACTCTCAAACAATGTTCTGCTTTTACCCCTATTGTAAGGTTTAAAAACAAGCATGATAACTTTCTTCTCATTGGAAGGCATTGTTTGCATTTTAATCTACCCTAACAATGTTACTCTATATATTTATTACGAATTTCTGTTGGATAATCACTTTCTGTCTCTCACACATTCACTGTCTATTATTTTGAGGTTAATAAGCCTATGTAAGCCGCCAAAATTGTAAAATGAATCGGCCAATTCAGAAGGGGAGAGATACACTATAGAGGGAACTTCCTTTTTAAGGTATTGTAGCCCCTGGGTGGAGGAAATCCCATAAGCATTTATAGTTTTATTGGTTAGGGGTAGGTCAAGTCCCTTACCTTTACCAAAAGTGGAGGTAGTAGCACTGGTATCTACCAACATAGGAATTTCCTTCCCTTGAATTTTTACCATAATGTTTGGGCCAGATTGGTCTACTTTTACCTGCAGGCATTGCTGTATTAAAGATGTTGCTTCCCCTAAGGGGCCTCCCTATTCTGAACTAGCCACTCTCCTATGTGGTTCCCATCTCCTTGGACACTCATCTCTCCAGTGGCTGGGGTCGTGACAAAGGAAACAGCCTTCATCTTTATTATACATATTCCTATTACTCCTCTCTGCTCTGGTGTCACCACCCCTGCCACACCCGCGCCCACGGCCCCTGCCACACCCGCGGCCCCCAGGTTGGGAAACCCCTGTCATGTAAAACTGCAGCCGAGCTGCCTGTAAGCAACAGTCAGTTTTGGTGGATTTATCCTTAATAGTTTCCATGCAATGCTGAGCTAGGACAGTAACTTCCGGTAGGGTTTTAGCTTGCCAACCTGGATTAATTTACTTAAGTAGCTCAGAAACCTTCTTAGATAACCCACACACATATGTTGATACCAGGGGGCCATTAACCCCCTCCGCATCAGATACCATGCCAGAGTGCTTGAAAAAGAAGTCTCTCATTCTGCTCGAGAAACCATGGGCATCTTCCCCCTTGTTCATAACACTGAATGTTATTTTGGTCCGATCTACCCGTGTAGGGTAGCGGTGTAAGACTAGTACTTTTGATGCTTCTATTTTCTCTGGTAGGTGCTGTGGTGTCTTAGCCTGGTGCAGGTCTAAGCCTCCCGAGTGGCGCAGTGGTCTAAGGCCACTAGAGATTCTGGTTCGAATCCAGGCTCTGTCGTAGCCGGCCGCGACTGGGAGACCCTTGGGGCGGCGCACAATTGGCCCAGCGTCGTCTAGGGTAGGGGAGGGAATGGCCGGCAGGGATGTAGCTCAGTTGGTAGAGCATGGCGTTTGCAACGCCAGGGTTGTGGGTTCGATTCCCACGGGGGGGTATGATTTTTTTTTATTTATATATATATAATAAATAAAAAAACTATATAAATAAAATAAAAAATAAATAAAAAACTGTAAGTCGCTCTGGATAAGAGCGTCTGCTAAATGACTAAAATGTAAATGTAATGTAAAATGTCTCCAAATCAGCGTCCCTGGCCAATTGGGTCCAGCAACTACAGTGGGGAAAAAAAGTATTTAGTCAGCCACCAATTGTGCAAGTTCTCCCACTTAAAAAGATGAGAGAGGCCTGTAATTTTCATCATAGGTACACGTCAACTATGACAGACAAAATGAGAAGAAAAAAATCCAGAAAATCACATTGTAGGATTTTTTATGAATTTATTTGCAAATTATGGTGGAAAATAAGTATTTGGTCAAAAACAAAAGTTTCTCAATACTTTGTTATATACCCTTTGTTGGCAAAGACACAGGTCAAACGTTTTCTGTAAGTCTTCACAAGGTTTTCACACACTGTTGCTGGTATTTTGGCCCATTCCTCCATGCAGATCTCCTCTAGAGCAGTGATGTTTTGGGGCTGTCGCTGGGCAACACGGACTTTCAACTCCCTCCAAAGATTTTCTATGGGGTTGAGATCTGGAGACTGGCTAGGCCACTCCAGGACCTTGAAATGCTTCTTACGAAGCCACTCCTTCGTTGGCCGGGCGGTGTGTTTGGGATCATTGTCATGCTGAAAGACCCAGCCACGTTTCATCTTCAATGCCCTTGCTGATGGAAGGAGGTTTTCACTCAAAATCTCACGATACATGGCCCCATTCATTCTTTCCTTTACACGGATCAGTCGTCCTGGTCCCTTTGCAGAAAAACAGCCCCAAAGCATGATGTTTCCACCAACCTGCTTCACAGTAGGTATGCTGTTCTTTGGATGCAACTCAGCATTCTTTGTCCTCCAAACACGACGAGTTGAGTTTTTACCAAAAAGTTCTATTTTGGTTTCATCTGACCATATGACATTCTCCCAATCCTCTTCTGGATCATCCAAATGCACTCTAGCAAACTTCAGACGGGCCTGGACATGTACTGGCTTAAGCATGGGGACACGTCTGGCACTGCAGGATTTGAGCCCCTGGCGGCGTAGTGTGTTACTGATGGTAGGCTTTGTTAGTTTGGTCCCAGCTCTCTGCAGGTCATTCACTAGGTCCCCCCGTGTGGTTCTGGGATTTTTGCTCACCGTTCTTGTGATCATTTTGACCCCACGGGGTGAGATCTTGCATGGAGCCCCAGATCGAGTGAGATTATCAGTGGTCTTGTATGTTTTCCATTTCCTAATAATTGCTCCCACAGTTGATTTCTTCAAACCAAGCTGCTTACCTATTGCAGATTCAGTCTTCCCAGCCTGGTGTAGGTCTACAATTTTATTTCTGGTGTCCTTTGACAGCTCTTTGGTCTTGACCATAGTGGAGTTTGGGGTGTGACTGTTTGAGGTTGTGGACAGGTGTCTTTTATACTGATAACAAGTTCAAACAGGTGCCATTAATACAGGTAACGAGTGGAGGACAGAGGAGCCTCTTAAAGAAGAAGTTACAGGTCTGTGAGAGCCAGACATCTTGCTTGTTTGTAGGTGACCAAATACTTATTTTCCACCATAATTTGCAAATAAATTCATTACAAATCCTACAATGTGATTTTCTGGATTTGTTTTCTCAATTTGTCTGTCATAGTTGACGTGTACCTATGATGTAAATTACAGGCCTCTCTCATCATTTTTAGTGGGAGAACTTGCACAATTGGTGGCTGACTAAATACTTGTTTTCCCCACTGTACGTCCTAAGCAGCTCTGGAGGAGATGTACAACATCTCCAGTGGTGCAGGAGTAAAGGTCTACAATGGTTCAAGCCATTCCAACCATTTACTCCATTATGTAAATGTGATATTTCAGATATTTTTATTTGATACATTTGCAAACATTTCTAAAAACCTGTTTTTGCTTTGTCATTATGGGGTATTTTGAGGAAACAACATCTTTTTAAATCCATTTTAGAATAAGGCTGTAACATAACAAAATGTTGAAAAAGTGAAGGGGTCTGAATACTTTCCGAATGCACTATAGGTGTTAAATATACAAGTAGGTAATTTAACATTTGCTTTATTGGAATGTTAAGTTGAATAAGCTATATGAATGTAAAACAAAAACAGGGATGGACAGTTATGCTACCACGGGGGCAGCAACATAAAATGCTAAGTTAAACAGAGCTAGTTGGCTAGCAGATAGCTATCTCATACTATTATTGAGTCATAGAATATAGCTAGCTTGCTATGTCTCAAATATACCAGTAATTCAGCTCCCACTTGCTTAATCATAATATTTAGTTGAATAAACTATATGAACTTAAACATGGGAATGGACTGTTTTGCTTCCCAGGGGGGAAAAAACGTAAAATTCTATGCTAAACTGAACTAGCTGGCTAAGCAGATAGCTACTTCTTACTAATGTTGAATTCTAAAATACATCTAGCTAGCTAGCTAGGTCTCAAATATGCCAGTAAATGAGAACAATTATAAGAAGCAAAAGTTATTGGTATGATTAAGCTTAATAAACTAGAAATTGGAATGCACTGTTTATATTTATTTATTTATATCGCTTATTCAACTAAACTTAGAATAAAACAAATGTTAACTATATCCCATAATCTGATATTGCGCATTCTGATATTTATTTAATCAACATTTTCTTCTTCTTTCTTTTGTAATTTATGGGGGGGATTATTTGTGTATTAGTATTGTACTGTTAGACATTTACTGCACTGCTGGAGCTCGAAACTAAAGCATTTAGCTGCACCTGCTTTAAACTCTGCTAATCTGTGTACTCGACAAATAAACTTTGATTTGAACTGACCTTCTGGCAGATGTGAGACCTAAGTTGCTAGCTATTTCTATTTTATAATCCAACATTAGTAGGAGGTAGCTTTCTGCTCAGCTAAGCTACATTTAGCTTAGCATTTTCCGTTTCTGCCCCAGGGAAGTAGAACAGTCCATTCCAATGTTTAAGTTTATATATCTTATTGAACTAAATTTGTTGATAAAGTAAGTGGGAGATGATTTACTGGTATATTTAAGACCTACCTAGCTAGCTAACTCTATTATATGACTCAATATTAGTAAGAGACAGCTATCTGCTTGCCAATGGAGCAGCATAAGTGTCCATCCACGTTTCCTTAAGTTCATATAGCTTATTGAACTTAACATTTCAAGAAAGCAAATATTAGTTTGACTTACTTGTATATTTGACACCTAGCTAGGTAGCTATCTCTCTTTATTAATTGAACATGAGTAGCCAAGAGGTTGCTAAATGCTTAGCGACCTAGCTTGCGATGATTGGCTTAGCATGTTGCTGCTAGCTTGCTACATTTTACTCTTTGCTTCAAGTCAGGAGACCAGTTGTATGTTAGAGATATTGTCACATTTGTCTGACTACTGTAACACAATAATGATTTCAAAACATTAGAACTTCTAACTCAACGTTTTATTTACAAGATTCTCAGTTCAAACTTCTGCCATGTTTTCAAAAGTTGTGCATCTGTTAAACTCCGCCCATTGACCTTTTAGAAACCAATCAGATTTCTTCATCCATTAAAACAAAGTTGACTACACGTTATGTCAATCTGCTGAATGCATTATTCAATGCATTTCTATGGGCTAATAGCAGTAAACCCAAATTCAATGTTTCATGAAATATGTTACAATATTTTTGAGGGTTACCTACAGTGGTCCTAAAATTCTACATCAAATAGCTAAATTATCATTGGTATGACCAAACCTAAAACAATTCCATATGTTATCTTAGTAGAAACCCAGCCACGGGCCCTTAGACTCTATTATAATAATAATTTGGGGGGTGCTTATATTTGTACTGTTACACACGACATGTGTTTCTTGCATATCTCAACTCCCCCTGAGACACCTGCAGGTAGTGAGGTCACGGCCAGGGTCACCATTGCGCAGCTCCCCTGTGCAAGTTAAATTATGTTTTTCAAAATGTTGACAAATTATTTACAAATGAATAGCTGAAATGTCTTGAGTCATTATGTATTCAAACTCTTTGTTATGGCAAGCCTAAATAATTTCAGGAGTAAAAATGTGCTGAACAAGTCACATAATAAGTTGCATGGACTCACTCTCTGTCCGATAATAGTGTTTAACATGATTTTTGAATGACTACCTCATCTCTGTACCCCACACAATTATCTGTATGGTCCCACATCGAGCAGTGAATTTCAAAAACAGATTCAACCACAAAGACCAGGGAGGTTTTCCAATGCCTCGCAAAGAAGGGCACCTATTGGTAAATGGGAAAGAAGAAACAAAAGTTTGAATTGAATATCCCTTTGAATATCCCTTTGATCATGGTGAAGTTATTAATTACACTTTGGATGGTGTATCAATACACCCAGTTACTACAAAGATGCAGGCGTCCTTCCTAACTCAGTAGCTGGGGAGGAACGAAACCACTCAGGGATTTCACCATGAGGCCAATAGTGACTTTAAAACAGTTAGAGTTGAATGGCTGTTATGGGAGAAAACTGAGGTTGGATCAACAACATTGTAGTTACTCCACAATACTAACCTAATTGACAGAGTGAAAAGAAGGAAGCCTGTACAGAATACAAATATTCCAAAGCATTCATCCTGTTTTCAATAAGGCACTAAAGTAAAATTTGGCAAATAAATGAATTTTATGTCCTAAATACAAAGGGTTTTTGGGGCAAACACAACACATCACTGCGTACCACTCTTCCTATTTTCAAGCATGGTGGTGGTTGCATCATGTTATGGGTATGCTTGTCATTGGCAAGGACGTTTTTTAGGATACAAATAAATGGAATAGAGCTAAGCACAGGCAAAATCCTAGAGGAAAACCTGGTTCAGTGTGCTTTCCAACAGACACTGGGAGACAAATTCACCTTTCAGCAGGACAATAACTGAAAACACAAGGCCAAATATACACTGGAGTGGCTTACCAAGACAGTATTTATTCCTGAGTGGCCTACACTCTAAAAAGTAAAGGTTCCTGGAGGATCCTTTAGGGGTTCTTCAAATTGAAACTGTGGGGGAACCCCTATAAGTTATTCAAAGAACCCCTTTTAATGGATCCTCAAATAACCTTTTTATAGAACCTTTTGGGGTTAATTTTTAAACTACACCCCCTCCCCTATTATTATTATTATTATTATTATTATTTAATAATAATGTGCATAACAATAACAACAATAACACAATATTTTAGTTGTCAGTGTTTATTATGATTTTAGTAGCAAAGCAGAATAAAAAAATCCAAATATGAGGTCAACTCCCAGCAGAGCCCCAAGTCCGATGTGTATTTCCTCTGGCGTGTTGATGTTCTCTGTATCCATAGCCATAATGATTTTTGCAGTGTGTGGTGATCGAACAGGTTTCCTGTTATATTCATCAGAGACGTAGGGAGGGTGAAGTCTGTGAATCCAACAAATAGTAATTATACAGATGTTTAACAAAACATGCACACAACAGTATTCATACCTTGGTTTTTGTGGTAAATGTGAATGAAAAAAACTGTTTTGATAATGGTTTTCATACACATACCTTGTCCATAATGTAGAGGCCTATGGGATTTTCATTGAAGAGGTAAGGGAGGAGGATGGTACATGTGATCTGCATAACATACCAATACCAATTGACATACCTTTGTATGCCTCCTCGTCTGTATACCTACAGACACAGACACAAAAGTGAGCAGTTCATTCATCTGCACCCAATACAGCTAGCCTTCAACATATTCTTATAGCACAAATATTCTTACCTCTTTGTTGATTGATATCCATTGAATTCTGTCCATTTTCTGTTTTAGAAAGATTTGCACAAATATGAAAAGATAGATGGTATCATCATAAATCAATATCAATTTAGATCATACAAGGGACAAAAATGTCCTTCAATTGAGGAGATCTTTTAAAAAATTGTTAAGTGCCTGCACCTGCTGTACTTTAAAATCCAAATGTTTCAGTTGGGCAGTTAGGTTCCTGCAAGAACCCCCACCAACTAAGGAGGTTCCTAGATGAACCCCACCTCCTACGGAGTTCTTGGAAGAACCTTTTGGGGGCAATTTTCAGTGCCAAGAACCCTAAGGTTCTTCAAAGAACTTTAAGGATCTTAGAAAAACCTTTGTTGAACCCCTAATTTTTAGATTATAGTTAGTTTTTACTAAAAATCTATGGCAAGACTTGAAAATGGCTGTCTACCAATGATCAACATCCAACATGACAGAGCTTTAAGAATTTTAGAAAGAATAATGTGCAAGTATTATACAGTCGTGGCATTGGTCTTTACAAAGTTTGCTACTTCAGTGTTTTTAGATATTTTTGTCAGATGTTACTATGGTATTCTGAAGTATAATTACAAGCATTCCATAAGTGTCAAAGGCTTTTATTGACAATGATATTAAGTTTATGCAAAGAGTCAATATTTGCAGTGTTGACCCTTCTTTTTCAAGACCTCTGCAATCCGCCCTGGCATGCTGTCAATTAACTTCTGGGCCACATCCTGACTGATGGCAGCCCAGTCTTGCATAATCAATGCTTTGAGTTCGTCAGAATTTGAGGGTTTATGTTTGTCCATCCGCCTCTTGAGGATTGACCACAAGTTCTCAATGGGATTAAAGTCTGGGGAGTTTCCTGGTCATGGACCCAAAATGTCGATGTTTTGTTCCCCGAGCCACTTAGTTATCACTTTTGCCTTATGGCAAGGTGTTCCATCATGCTGGAAAAGGCATTGTTCGTCACCAAAATGTTATTGGATGGTTGGGAGAAGTTGCTCTCGGAGGATGTGTTGGTACCATTCTTTATTCATGGCTGTGTTCTTAGGCAAAATTGTGAGTGAGCCCACTCCCACACATGAATGGTCTCAGGATGCACACGGGGAAAATACCCCGGCAATACAAAATACTGAGCTCAACCGAGCTATTAATCCTCACAATGAACAATCACCCACAAGGACAATGGGGGCAGAGGGAACACTTAAACACGTACTAATGAGGGGAATATGAACCAGGTGTGTGTAATTGACAAGACAAGACAAATGGAATGATGAGATATGGAGCGGCAGTTGCTAGAAGGCCGGTGACGACGAACGCCGAAGCCTGCCCGAACAAGGAGGGGAGAAGGCTTCGGAGGAAGTCTTGACAGTTGCAAAGAAAACAGGAGCTGCCTCCACTATTCCAGCACCATTTTAACTTCAACATTTCAACATCATCAAATCACCGATGCTAAGTCTAATACAGTGGCAAATAAAAGATACCAAAAACTATTTAGTCCAATCAACGTCAGCTAAATACACTACATGACCAAAAGTATGTGGACACTTGTCAGTCAAACAGCTCATTCCAAAATCATGGGCATTAATATGGAGTTCGTCCCCGTTTTGCTGCTATAACAGCCGCCACTCTTCTGGGAAGGCTTTCCACTAGGCGTTGGAACATTGCTGTGGGGACTTCCTTCCATTCAGCCACGAGCATTAGTGAGGTCGGGCACTGACGTTGGCCGATTAGGCCTGGCTCGCAGTCGGCGTTCCAATTCATCCCAAAGGTGTTTGAAGGGATTGAGGTCAGGGCTCTGTGCAGGCCAGTCAAGTTCTTCAACACCGATCTCGAGAAACCATTTCTGTATGGACCTCACTTTGTGCATGGGGGCATTGTCAAAAGTGTTGCCCCAATGTTGGAAGCACAGAATCGTCTAGAATGTCATTGTATGGTGTAGTGTTAAGATTCCCCTTCACTGGATCGAATGGGCCTAGCCCGAACCATGAAAAACAGCCCCAGACCATTATTCATCCTCCACCAAACTTTACAGTTGGCACTAAGCATTCAGGCAGGTAGCGTTCTCCTTGCATCCGCCAATGGTGAGGCGTGATTCATCACTCCAGAGAACGTGTTTCCACTGCTCCAGAGTCCAATGGCGGCAAGCTATGCACCACTCCAGCTGATGCTTGGCATTGCGCATGGTGATCTTAGGCTTGTTTGCGGCTGCTCGGCCATGGAAACCCATTTTCATGAAGCTCCCAACTAACAGTTCTTGTGCTGACGTTGCTTCCAAAGGCAGGTGTGTGGGCAGAACTGAAAAAGCATGTACGAGCAAGGAGGCCTACAAATCTGACTCAGTTACACCAGCTCTGTCAGGAGGAATGGGCCAAAATTCACCCAATTTATTGTGGGAAGCTTGTGACAAAACAACAAACAAACTGAAACGTGAAGTCCAAGGCAGCGCAGCACAACATACCTTAACTGGAACAAGATCCCACAACCCACTAGTGCCAATAGGCTGCCTAAGTATGGTCCCCAATCAGAGACAACGAGCTACAGCTGCCTCTGATTGGGAACCACACTGGCCAACATAGAAATACACATAATAGAACACCAACATAGAAATACCCAACATAGAACATACACACCCTGACTCAACATTTAAGCGTCCCCTGAGTCAGGGCTTGACATACCTACAGTGTGCATCAGGAATTTGGATGGAAATCATAGAAAGAGAGGATGATTTTGCCTCCGTAGCACAGCAGCTAGCAAACATTGACACAGCCAACGAAGTGAATGCTGACAAGAATGAGGTGGCAGATCAAAGACCTGTAGAGCCGGAGGTAAAGAGAACAATGGCTTTATAACAATGTAAAATATATGTTTTTGATGACAAGCAAGAAAACTGGGCAACTTATATTGAACGACTGGATCAGTACTTCATTGCAAATGACATTGCTGATAACAAGAGAGTACCAACATTGTTGAGTTTAATTGGCGCAAAAACGTACAGTTTACTAAGAGATCTGACTGTCCTTCTGAAGCCCTCCAATAGAACATTCAAGTAGATTGTGGACATATTGCAATATCACCGATCACCTAAACCACTCGTCATCGCAGAGCATTTTCAATTCCGTAAGAGAGACCAGAACGAGAGGGAGGGTGTTAGTACATATGTAGCAGAGCTGAAGAAACTCAAAGTTACTTGTGTGACCCAGGTTTTCTAATATTATGAGTGAGATATCTCACATGTGGGATTCCCCAGAATCTCAGAAGCTCAAAGATACCCATCACACATGTTTGCCTCAAGTGAAAATGAGGTGAGCCCCTCCCCCACCCTCTAGTCATTCTCGAGCATGCCAAACTTCCTCACACTCTTGCGAGTAGGGGAATGCAGTGATATATCTCACTCATGATATCAGAGAACCTGGTTTGCACAATTAACCTTGAGTTCTCTTTCAATTATTCATTTCGATATCTCACAAGTGGGATATAGCCAACTCCCGTATCGCAAACATGCTTTCCAAAGCCAGGTAGTCTCAATGTATCAAACCTCAGAGGCCCCGACACTGAGGACAGTATGTACTAAAGAAGGCGCAGTGACGTCTAGCTGGTAGAACCTCATAAAAGTATGAGGGGATGCCCAACAAGCCTCATCACAAATCTCCTGTAAGGAGATGCCCATAAACAGTGTCCAAGAGGTAGCCATACCTCTGGTGGAGTGAGCCCTCAGGCCCTCCGGAGGCTGTAACCCCTTACTATTATAGGCCAATATAATAGATAGCTTCCACAATCAATGTGATAACCTTTGATTAGAGAAGGGCCTCCACTCTCCTTCCAGACTCACATTAAGAATCTCCAATCCAAAGTTAAATCTAGAATCGGCTTCCTATTTCGCAACAAAGCCTCCTTCACTCATGCTGCCAAACATGCCCTCGTAAAACTGACTATCCTACCGATCCTTGACTTCGGCGATGTCATTTACAAAATAGCCTCCAACACTCTACTCAGCAAATTGGATGTAGTCTATCACAGTGCCATCCGTTTTGTCTCCAAAGCCCCATACACTTCCCACCACTGTGACCTGTACGCTCTTGTTGGCTGGTCCTCACTACATGTTCGTCGTCAAACCCACTGGCTCCAGGCCATCTATAAATCACTGCAAGGCACATCCCCGCCTTATCTTAGCTCATTGGTCACCATAGCAGCACCCACCCGTAGTCTGCGCTCCAGCAGGTATATCTCACTGGTCATCCCCAAAGCCAACACCTCCTTTGGCCGCCATTCCTTCCAGTTCTCTGCTGCCAATGACTGGAACGAATTGCAAAAATCTCTGAAGCTGGGGACACTTATCTCCCTCACTAACTTTAAGCATCAGTTGTCAGATCACCTTACCGATCACTGCACCTGTACACAGCCCATCTGAAATTAGCCCACCCAACTACCTCATCCCTATATTGTTATTTATTTTGCTCTTTTGCACCCCAGTATCTCTATTTGCACATAATCTCTTGCACATCTAGCATTCCAGTGTTAATACTAATTGTAATTATTTTGCACTATAGCCTATTTATTGCCTTACCTCCATAACCTGCTACATTTGCACACACTGTATATATATTATCTGTTGTATTTTTTTACTTTGTTTTTTTACCCCATATGTAACTCTGTGTTGTTGTTTTTATCGCACTGCTTTGCTTTATCTTGGCCAGGTCGCAGTTGTAAATGAGAACTTGTTCTCAACTGGCTTACCTGGTTAAATAAAGGTTTAAAAAAAAGTAGGTGCCCAGGACACAAAGAGTTGGTCGCTCTTGTGCAAAGCTCTTGTTCTATCCAAATATTGGTATGCGCAAAGCGGTGGAGATTCTATTCTACCACAGAAGGTAAGGGCGGCGGGTGGAATGCCACAAACTGGAAGGTGAGACCATTGTAATTGCAGCTGACCTTAGGCATAAAGGCGGGGTTGGGCAACAAGGAAACCTTGGAAAAACCCTGGGCAAACTGTAGGCACAAATGGTGAACTGACTCGCTTTTCAGACGTAAGGGCGACCATTAAAGCGGTCTTAAAGGAGCAATATTTCACCTCCACGCTTTCCAGTGACTCAAAAGGCTTCTGTGAAAAAACCCCAAGCACAATATACAGATCGCAAGATGGGGCTAAAGGCTTGGAAACTGGATGTAAGCACGCGCTCCCTTCATAAAACGTCATAACATGGGGAGTTTTCCCACGTGTCGTTGTCAAAGCCTATATGACAGGCCGAGATAGCGGCTAGATAGACTTTAAAAGTGGAGAAAGCCTTCCCTCTGTCCATAAGGTCCTGCAAAAAGCTTTAAACCCTGGATATAGAGCAGTGGTAAGGAATGATCTGTTTTTGGACAAATCACTTCTCAAAAACGTATTTCCATACAGTGAGCATGTAGAATGGACCTTGGCACTCTGGATAGTCTCAATGACTCCAAGAGTCAAGCCTGTCGCATCCAAAATTCAACCTCTCATGGGCCAGACCCAGAGGGTAATGTTGTCAAGGTGAGGGTGGAAATTCTCTCAGTTCACTTGGGTCAGAAGATCCCTGCGTAATGGGAGTTGCCAGGGCTCGCCGTACAGCCAGAGAATGATTTCCACTACCCAGAGCTTGCCTTGCCATCGAGGAGCTACCAGAATGAGGGAGGAGCCTTCTTCCCTCACTCTGACTAGAGTGGGGAGTATGAGGCTTTGAGGAGAAAAAGCGTAAATCACCCTCGGCCAATGGAGTGCCAGCGCATCCACACCCAATGGTGTGTCTCCTGCTAGCATGAACAACAGAGGGCAGTACGCTTTTTTAGTAGGATGGGAAGAGATCTACAGATGTTTGACCGTATCTCTCCCAGATCTGTTTCACCACTTGGGGATGGAGTCTCCATTCCCCGTGATGGGGATTTCCTCTGGACAATAAGTCCGCTCCTACGTTTAGTAGGCCCGGGACATGTGTTGCGTGTAGTTAAATTAGGTGTGCTCTGCGCCTAGGGCTGTCACCTTATTACTGCCACACCAGTAGTCACAAGTCACGACCGCACCGTTGGTCAAGGTAATCCCATCCAAAACTGTGCAAATTAATGGTGCTGATGGGTAGCGTACCAAACTTGCTAATGGCCCTAGCTAATGGCCTGGTACTCAGCGCTCTATTGTCCTTCTAATCACTTTCTAAACACTTCATGATTGAATTGGAATAATTGGAATGATGAGGACAAATGGTGATGGGAGTTAGAGCTCCCGTTCCGAAATGGACACGGGAATGCCCCGGACACACTATAAATTCAGTTGGAAAACTAGTTCCCAAAGGATCTAAAGGACAATCCGAGTGAGGGAAGCAGCAGAAAAGCCAATTGTTTTGCTACTTTATTAAACCAGAGAGTGAGATCGAGAGAGAGAGATAAGGGTGCGGAAGCCGTGCTGTGTGTGTGAATAAGACACTGGAGGCTTGCAGCACAGGAACAGGCATAGAGGGAGAGACCACAATCACTATTATCTCGCGCTAGACTAACTTCTTGCTAGTTATTTATTATCCCCCCAATGACTAAAATGATTACATAGTACCTGTCTTGGCTGCATCAAACAGAGAGAAGCTAGCTAACTAGGCTAATTGAGGCTAGCCATAACATTACTGCGCTTCTTCCCATACTACAGTTAGCCTACACATAACAACTCCATTCAGATTATAGCCTAAATAGCATCCTACCTGTTGGCTTTTGGTCATTGTAGCCTCTCTTTCCCATTTCACTTTTAATTATATCATTTTAATTCCATCTTCCATTGATAAACTATCCCCTAACTTGCTTGCCACACAAGGAAAGCCGCAATGCAATTGTCTCTCTTGCTCTGCGGGAAGTGCAAGGATCAGAGCGCATTACCTTTTTTTGCGACTCTTTCCAAATCCTCAATATAGTGTCGCATCATGCAGCCCATATGTTTTGATTTCTAAGACATTGCTGGGTTTAAAGGCCTATCACAACTAAATAATAATGGAATTTATTGTGATGGTGTAAGGTATATTACATTGATTTATTCAACTGTAGATGTTCCAAAGGCGTACATTAGCAGCATGTATGCGTGGAAGCCAGGAGATGCTAAACATGTTTGTTAATTAACGGTCAATTACCATGAGACCGGCAGTCATTTGCGTGACAATTACAGCTGACGCCTAGGTATTCTATTCTCTTTTTCTGACTGTGTCTCGTAACGTTTGCTTTCGAGATGGGGAGCAAAGCAGGTATCGTATATGAAGATTATGTCTTTGTTAAATGTTTTTCATGAAGAAATGGAATGTTGTTTATGTTAGTATCAAAAGGGAATGTTTTAGTGTAACGTCACATACAACAGACAGGAAGTGTGTTGTAGACAGGGGAGACTGGTGATTGGCCAGAAGAGGGAGCATCTTTTTGCATTGTTTATAAATAGGGGCTAGACTACAGAAAGGGCAGAACGGCCATGACAATCTGGGACGCCGTTCTCCGGACACCGCGGGTCTGTAACTTATGCTGTAACCTTGTGATATTAATAAAAGCCTCTAAATCATTGTGCAGCATAAGCGGACTCTTTGTTGACAGCAATAATTGCCACCATTCACCCGATACGACAAATGGCGCCCAACGTGGGGCTGGTCTGCACCTCTCCTTTGGTTCATTCAGTCGCCAGGCTAACTCGCTTTGAAGCATGGCCAGACAAGGGTGAGTTTTTCTTACCGCTTCGGAGCTTGTTAGATTGGATACGACTTGTGTACACTGGAGAGATGTACCATATGACCGTGCCTCGGGTGGCGTTGTTGCTGTCGACTAGGAGGCTGCCTAAAATGTTATTCCATTGTAAACGGCAGGTAATTGGAAGTTTAGAGCATAAAACGGTAGGAATTAAGTATTGGCAGGTGTACAATTAAGGCAGATATGCGCATTCATTAGGGCACTGTACCGCTTAAGACCCCGGGGGGGCCATTTAGAAAATGATGGGCCGACAAATCCAATTTTAGGGGAAAAAATACTTATTAGAGATAGTTATGGAGAAGAAGTATATGTGTACTTATCTAGTGCAAGCATGAAATTTTTTTCCGGTTAAGAATTATTGGTTAAAAGGCTATGTAATTCATAAAGTAACGCTTATAATGGAAGAGTTGAGGTCTGTTGTAGCCTCCACAGTCACCAAAGGAGTTCAGGAAGAATATGTTACAGTAGTCACTCCAACAGTGAATAATACACATAGGATATCGGTAGCTTTGCCACTAGAAATAATTAAGGTTAATAAATCAACTACTTTAATGGTAGCTTTGGAAGGGATTAATGATACGATGGCAATAGCAAATGTAGGAAGTATGACACCGACAACAACTTTTCTGAAATTAAAGGGGTAGTAAGAAGGACTCAGGGGTTATGTTACGGATGGAGAGTGCTGTCAATGATAGCAAGACGAATAGGGTTAAAATAGGAGAACAGATAGTAGTAGAGAATATAGATTCATCTGAAATAGTGATACTATCATGGAAGTACAGGATGAGGTCTTTGATTTTAATGACAGACAAGGAGAGGTATCTGATCAGTACCGCTCGTTAGGGAAGAGAGAAACTATATGCATGTGGTTTGATTCTTCTGTTGTGAAAGTTAGAGATAGATGGCAGGTAGGAATCTTTGGTTCCAGCGGTTAACTCATTCTGTAAGATCAGTGAGGAATCTTGAGGGTCCATGTCTGTTGAGAATTCCAGCAACAAACATGTTAGAGACGGTCGCTCGACCTCTATCAAGTATGTGTCAATCTTATGCGTTGTCATGACTGTGGTATCAGCAACAATAATCAGTAACAGATAAAATAATGTTGTTGTCAAAACATTTGTTTAAGCCTAGGTTTAGGTGTTATTGGGTTAAGTGAATTAACTTGTGTGAATTTGTTGGATGGTAAAGAAAAATCAGGTAACAGCGTAACTGAAGTATTGGAGGTGTAACCATTGAGGGCTAAAAGTTGTTTTTGTTCTAATAAAACATATGAGGTAAGGGGTATGTTTATGGGAATATCAGATGGTGATGTTATATGATAACTTTGGGTATGCATGACCTTAAGGGTAGTAATGAGAAATATGTTACTTTTTATGTACCAGTTAGTAGGAACAGCAGGACTTTGATGGTTAAAAGATTAGCTTTTGCCTGACAATGTGACTATGGGGAATTTTAGAGATATTTGGAGGGTTTGTGGTGATAAAGCATATATATTCTTACCCTATGGATAGACAGGATGTTGTTACATGTCAACGTTGAAGCTTCCATATGAGGTTTCTACCATTATAAGAGGGGTAGCACCGGACACAGAAATCTGAAGCTAGGTTTGAAATTGGATGAAAAGAGACATGGCTACATGTCATAGTCTTCAAGCCTATCATTGAAGGATAAATCTAAGGGAGAAGGGGGGACTTTTTCCATGGTATGGTGTAACATTTGGGAAGATCCTATTGATGATAATAGTTATACTTTGAGTCCAGATAGTTCAGATATTATCACTAGGGTTATATATGCATTGAAGAATATAAGGGATGCGTTTGGGAGATCTGAGAAGACTTGGTTGCAAGATCAGGTAGGCCAGTAGGGGCAGTGATGGGTTACATTTAATGGCAGCTTTGATAGCACTGTGTGATGTTTGTAATTTGTTACTGACCTTTGAGAAAGCTATGATATTGAGATAGGTTGGAGAGTGATGCCTGGAGACAACACTCAGATGCCGGTGTTGACTGTTCCTGATCTGGATGAAGATGGACCAGTGGAACTGAATGGATAAATATCATTTTTGATTATTTGATGATTTTTCAAATTATTATTATTATTTTTTCAATATTAGGGTGATGTTGGTATGATTTTATGAATCAAGGGGGGAAGAGGTTAATGTGATTCATACATCATTTATATATCATTTTTATATTCTTAGTTGATATTGATGTTTAATTTGAAAGTGTTGTTTTGCAAAAGATACTGTTTGGTTTTTCCTTTTCTTCCAGAAGCATTTGGGGAACATATGGAGATTGAAATACTCAAACAACGACAATATGAAGGGACAATATGACTGGAGGAGATGAAACAAGGAGGGTGTGGCCGATTCCATCATCAACAGTCCATTGGAAGAGGAGACTACGGGGAGATGAAGTGTAGTGGACTACATTCCAGTGTCTGCAATGAAATATAGACATGTGTAATACATAATTGTGTCATATTCTTAGGTATTAATTTTTGTAGAATGATATTTGATGTTATTGAATACATGTGAGGATCTTAGATGTTTTTGTTTATTTCGGTGATGTTTAGGGACAGGGAATTTAGGCAGGGAGAGGTTCACTGTAGGGTCCAATGGGTTGACCAGCCTTACAAGTGGATGTTTTTGGATAGGATTTTGTTTGCAGGGGCTTACATGTGTATTTAATTGCATCATAGTTTCAAATGCATTTACATGGTTTATGAGTTTATCTGGAGTACCGAGGTGGTTGCCTGGGGCAGAGGGACCGTGAGAGAATTTTACTGTCTTGATTGATGGATGGAAGGTTGCCGGACAGTTTTTCGCTCTTACACTCCATAAAGATTTGTTCATAGTTCATAGTAATGTATTCATACTTCATAAACAGTTATTCATATTTCATAGAAAGGTATATACACTCTAGAGGAGAATGGTTTTTGGTTTAATGTTAAAGATACTCAATAAGATAAATTGTTACTGGTCATAATCCTATTCTGTTTGTTTTCGAGACTTAGTTCGTCTCGAAGGGGGGAATATCGTATATGAAGATTATGTCTTTGTTAAATGTTTTTCATGAAGAAATGGAATGTTGTTTATGTTAGTATCAAAAGGGAATGTTTTAGTGTAACGTCACATACAACAGACAGGAAGTGTGTTGTAGACAGGGGAGACTGGTGATTGGCCAGAAGAGGGAGCATCTTTTTGCATTGTTTATAAATAGGGGCTAGACTACAGAAAGGGCAGAACGGCCATGACAATCTGGGACGCCGTTCTCCGGACACCGCGGGTCTGTAACTTATGCTGTAACCTTGTGATATTAATAAAAGCCTCTAAATCATTGTGCAGCATAAGCGGACTCTTTGTTGACAGCAATAATTGCCACCATTCACCCGATACGACACAGGTAATCGTCTATGAAGGCGGAGACTCTCAGCCCCTTGTTTTTCAGGGGTGTGAGAGCTGCCTGTAAACAGTTGCTGTAAGTTCTGGGAGCTAGCGCTAGCCCGAATGGGACAGCGAGGTATTTGAGGGCTGTGCCTTGAAAAGTAAACCTTAGAAACCGTCTGTGTGCTGGCAGGATGCTTTTGTGAAAATAAACGTCCTGCAGGTCGACTGACGTGAACCAGTCACCTCGAGAACTATAGCGAGACAGCACATTGAATGTAAGCATACGGAACGTGAACTTTTTCAGATAGCCGTTTTTTTGTATTTTATTAGGATCCCCATTAGCTGTTGCAAAAGCAGCAGCTACTCTTCCTGGGGTCCACACAAAACATGAAATAATGACATAATACAGAACATTAATAGACAAGAACAGCTCAAGGACAGCACTACAGTGATTTGCGAAAGTATTCACCCCCCTTGGCATTTTTCCTATTTTGTTGCCTTACAACCTGGAATTAAAAATGATTTAATTCCCCCCCCCCACAGATTCTCAATTGGATTGAGGTCTGGGCTTTGACTAGGCCATTCAAAGACATTTAAATGTTTCCCCTTAAACCACTCGAGTGTTGCTTTAGCAGTATGCTTAGGGTCATTGTCCTACTGGAAGGTGAACCTCCGTCCCAGTCTCAAATTTCTGGAAGACTGAAACAGGTTTCCCGCAATCATTTCCCTGTATTTAGCGCCATCCATCATTCCTTCAATTCAGACCAGTTTCCCAGTCACTGCTGATGAAAAACATCCCCACAGCATGATGCTGCCACCACCATGCTGATGGTGTTCTCGGGGTGATGAGAGGTGTTGGGTTTGCACCAGACGTAGCGTTTTCCTTGATGGCCAAAAAGCTCAATTTTAGTCTCATCTGACCAGAGTACCTTCTTCCATATGTTTGGGGAGTCTCCCACATGCCTTTTGGCCAACACCAAACGTGTTTGCTTATTTTCTTCTTTAAGCAATGGCTTTTTTCTTGCCACTCTTCCGAAAAAAGCCCAGCTCTGTGGAGTGTACAGCTTAAAGTGGTCCTATGGACAGATACTCCAATCCGCTGTGGAGCTTTGCAGCTCCTTCAGGGTTATCTTTGGTCTCTTTGTTGCATCTCTGATTAATGCCCTCCTTGCGTAGTCCGTGAGTTTTTGTGGTCGGCCCTCTCTTGGCAGGTTTGTTAAGGTGCCACATTCTTTCCATTTTTTAATAATGGATTTAATGGTGCTCCGTGGGATGTTCAAAGTTTCTGATATTTTTTTATAACCCAACCCTGATCTGTACTTCTCCACAACTTTGTCACTGACCTGTTCGGAGAGCTCCTTGGTCTTCATGGTGCCGCTTGCTTGGTGGTGCCCCTTGCTTAGTGGTGTTGCAGACTCTGGGGCCTTTCAGAAAAGGTGTATATATACTGAGATCATGTGGCAGATCATGTGACACTTAGATTGCACACAGGTGGAATATATTTAACTAATTATGTGACTTCTGAAGGTAATTGGTTGCACCAGATCTCATTTAGGGGCTTCATAGCAAAGGGGGTGAATACATATGCACACACCACTTTTCCGTTATTTATTTTTTGAATTTTTTGAAACTAAGTAATTTTTTTCACTTCACCAATTTTGACTATTTTGTGTATGTCCATTACATGAAATCCAAATAAAAATCCATTTAAATTACAGGTTGTAATGCAACAAAATAGGAAGAAAGCCAAGGAGGATGAATACTTTTGTGAGGCACTGTACATATATATACAGTGGGGGAAAAAAGTATTTAGTCAGCCACCAATTGTGCAAGTTCTCCCACTTAAAAAGATGAGAGAGGCCTGTAATTTTCATCATAGGTACACGTCAACTATGACAGACAAAATGAGGAAAAAAATTCCAGAAAATCACATTGTAGGATTTTTAATGAATTTATTTGCAAATTATGGCGGAAAATAAGTATTTGGTCAATAACAAAAGTTTCTCAATATTTTGTTATATACCCTTTGTTGGCAATGACACAGGTCAAACGTTTTCTGTAAGTCTTCACAAGGTTTTCACACACTGTTGCTGGTATTTTGGCCCATTCCTCCATGCAGATCTCCTCTAGAGCAGTGATGTTTTGGGGCTGTCGCTGGGCAACACGGACTTTCAACTCCCTCCAAAGATTTTCTATGGGGTTGAGATCTGGAGACTCCAGGATCTTGAAATGCTTCTTACGAAGCCACTCCTTCGTTGCCCGGGCGGTGTGTTTGGGATCATTGTCATGCTGAAAGACCCAGCCACGTTTCATCTTCAATGCCCTTGCTGATGGAAGGAGGTTTTCACTCAAAATCTCACGATACATGGCCCCATTCATTCTTTCCTTTACACGGATCAGTCGTCCTGGTCCCTTTGCAGAAAAACAGCCCCAAAGTTTGATGTTTTCACTCCCATGCTTCACAGTAGGTATGGTGTTCTTTGGATGCAACTCAGCATTCTTTGTCCTCCAAACACGACGAGTTGAGTTTTTACCAAAAAGTTATATTTTGGTTTCATCTGACCATATGACATTCTCCCAATCCTCTTCTGGATGCACTCTAGCAAACTTCAGACGGGCCTGGACATGTACTGGCTTAAGCAGGGGGACACGTCTAGCACTGCAGGATTTCAGTCCCTGGCGGCGTAGTGTGTTACTGATGGTAGGCTTTGTTACTTTGGTCCCAGCTCTCTGCAGGTCATTCACTAGGTCCCCCGTGTGGTTCTGGGATTTTTGCTCACCGTTCTTGTGATCATTTTGACCCCACGGGGTGAGATCTTGCGTGGATCCCCAGATCGAGGGAGATTATCAGTGGTCTTGTATGTCTTCCATTTCCTAATAATTGCTCCCACAGTTGATTTCTTCAAACCAAGCTGCTTACCTATTGCAGAATCAGTCTTCCCAGCCTGGTGCAGGTCTACCATTTTATTTCTGGTGTCCTTTGACAGCTCTTTGGTCTTGACCATAGTGGAGTTTGGAGTGTGACTGTTTGAGGTTGTGGACAGGTGTCTTTTATACTGATAACAAGTTCAAACAGGTGCCATTAATACAGGTAACGAGTGGAGGACAGAGGAACCTCTTAAAGAAGAAGTTACAGGTCTGTGAGAGCCAGAAATCTTGCTTGTTTGTAGGTGACCAAATACTTTTTTTCCACCATAATTTGCAAATAAATTCATTAAAGCTCCTACAATGTGATTTTCTGGATTTTCTTTTCTCAATTTGTCTGTCATAGTTGACGTGTACCTATGATGAAAATTACAGGCCTCTCTCATCTTTTTAAGTGGGAGAACTTGCACAATTGGTGGCTGACTAAATACTTTTTTCCCCCACTATATATATTTAAAGGCACACGTAGCCTACACATCAATACATACACACACACTATTTAGATCAAATAGGGGAGAGGCGTTGTGTTGTGAGGTATTGCTTTATCTGTTTTTAAAAATCTGGTTAGCTGTTTATTTGAGCAAATGAGATGGAATGGAGTTCCATGCAATAATGCTCTATATAAAACTGTACGCTTTCATGAATTTGTTCTGGATTTGGGGACTGTGAAAAGACCCCTGGTGGCATGCCTGGTGGGGTAAGTTTGTGTGTGTCTGACTGTGTGTAAGTTGACCATGCAAACAATTTGGGATTTTCAACACATTAATCTTTCTTATAAAAAGAAGAAGTGATGCAGTCAGTCTCTCCTCAACTCTTAGCCAAGAGAGACTGCATGCATAGTATTTATATCAGCCCTCTGATTACAATGAAGAGCAAGACCTGCCGTTCTGTTTAGGGCCAGCTGCAGCTTAACTAGGTCTTTCCTTGCAGCACTGCACCACACGACTGGACAATAATCAAGATTAGACTAAACTAGAGCCTGCAGAACTTGCTTTTTGGAGTGTAGGTCCAGAATGGGGCGTTCCCCTCTCCCTTTTTGGGGAACCAGAAGTACCGGGAGTAGAAGCCGAGGTTGCTCTCTGCCGCTAGTAACGCCCTGATAGTACCTTTGCTTAATAAAGGAGATTTCCTGCTCTAGTATGCATGCCGAGTCGCCAGTCACAACTGATTCCAAAACTCTGTTGAAAACGGGTGGTCTCAGAGCGAACTGCAGTCTGTACATCTTCTTGACTGTGGACAAGACCCAGGGCTGGACTGCGAATGTGCGCTAGTTCCCTGCTCTTGTGGAGAGTAGCACACAGGTCAGTAGACCCTCTGTCATTGTATTTTTGCTCTTTGTCCTTGGCATGACGCCTGGATACAGAATATACTTTTTTTAATGAAAGGGGCAGTGTTGAAACTGGAACATGGAGAAAGTGCTTGGTGGCGACTGACAATCTGTCTTCCTGCCCTGGCTGCTTGAATGAGAGCCGGGGGAGAGCCGTGGCACGGAGGGCACACAGGGTAGAGTGATTCCCTCCATCTTCCTTGAGAGCAAACACATGGAAATGGTTCCCTGCAAAAAGGGAAGGGTTCTATGAGCCCATATATGCCTCTCCAACATTGTGATGGGGAGAGAAAGAGGGGGGCAATACAAATAGTCCGGGCCCCATGATTAGATGTTCAGGAGTCTTATGGCTTAGGGGTAGAAGCTGTTAAGAAGCCTTTTGGACCTAGACTTGGCGCTCCAGTACCGCTTGCCATGTGGTAGCAGAGAGAACAGTCTATGACTAGGGTGGCTGGAGTCTTTTACAATTTTTAGGGACTTCCTCTGACACCACCTGGTAAGAGGTCCTGGATGGCAGGAAGCTTGGCCCCAGTGATGTACTGGGCCATACGCACTACCCTCTGTAGTGCCTTGCGGTCGGAGGCCGAGCAGTTGCCATACCAGGCGGTGATGCAACCAGTCAGGATGCTCTCGATGGTGCAGCTGTAGAACTTTATGAGGATCTGAGGACCCATGCCAAATCTTTTCAGTCTCCTAAGGGGCAATAGGCCTTGTCGTGCCCTCTTCACAACTGTCTTAATGTGTTTGGACCATGATAGTTTGTTGGTGATGTGGACACCAAGGAACTTGAAGCTCTCAACCTGTTCCACTACAGCCCCGTCGATGAGAATGGGGGTGTGCTCAGTCCTCTTTTTTTCCCCTGTAGTCCACAATCATCTCCTTTGTCTTGATCATGTTGAGGGAGAGGTTGTTGTCCTGGCACCACACGACCAGGTCTCTGACCTCCTCCATATAGGCTGTCTCATCGTTGTCGGTGATCAGGCCTACCACTGTTGTGTCGTCGGCAAACTTAATGATGGTTTTGGAGTCGTTCCTGGCCATGCAGTCATGGGTGAACAGGGAGTACAGGAGGGGACTGAGCAAGCACCCCTGAGGGGTCCCCGTGTTGAGGATCAGCACGGCAGACGTGTTGTTACTTACCCTTACCACCTGGGGGCGGCCCGTCAGGAAGTCCAGGATCCAGTTGCAGAGGGAGGTGTTTAGTCCCAGGGTCCTTAGCTTAGTGATGAGCTTTGAGGGCACTATGGTGTTGAATGCTGAGCTGTAGTCAATGAATAGCATTCTCACGTAGGTGTTCCTTTTGTCCAGGTGGGAAAGGGCAGTTTGGAGTGCAATAGAGATTGCATCATCTGTGGATCTGTTGGGGCGGTATGCAAATTGGAGTGGGTCTTGGGTTTCTGGGATAATAGTGTTGATGTGAGCCATGACCAGCCTTTCAAAGCACTTCATGGCTACAGAAGTGAGTGCTACAGGTCGGTGGTAATTTAGGCAGGTTATCTTAGTGTTCTTGGGCACAGGGACTATGGTGGTCTGCTTGAAACATGTTGGTAATACAGACTCAGTCAGGGACATGTTGAAAATGTCAGTGAAGACACATGCCGGTTGGTCAGCGCATGCTCGGAGTACACGTCCTGGTAGTCCGTCCTGCCCTGCGGCCTTGTGAATGTTGACCTGCTTTAAAGTGTTACTCACACACCGTCAGAGCCGGTGTAGTACGATTCAGTCTTAGTCCTGTATTGACTCTTTGCGTGTTTGATGGTTCGTCGGAGGGCACAGCGGGATTTCTTATAAGCGTCCGGGTTAGAGTCCCGCTCCTTGAAAGCGGCAGCTCTACCCTTTAGCTCAGTGCGAATGTTAGCTGTAATCCATGGCTTCTGGTTGGGGTATGTACGTACGGTCACTGTGGGGACGACGTCATCGACGCACTTATTGATGAAGCCGGTGACTGATGTGGTGTACTCCTCAATGCTATCGGAAGAATCCCGGAACATATTCCAGTCTGTGCTAGCAAAACAGTCCTGTAGCTTAGCATCTGAGTCATCTGACCACTTCCTTATTAACCGAGTCACTGGTGCTTCCTGCTTTAGTTTTTGCTTATAAGCAGGAATCAGGAGGATAGGGTTATATGTAGTGCACTACTTTTGACCAGGATCCGTAGGGCTCTGGTCAGGGGTGGTGCACTGGGTAGAGAATGGGGTGTCATTTGGGACAGGCCCTTTCTCTGCCGTTACAAAACCAGTCCCATAACCTGTTTGTTGAGTTGGGGAGATAAGATCTATGGTTCTTCATTCTTTCTCTAACTGGAAAGTCGTCGGTTTGGAAATGGCCTCAGAGAGAGAGAGAGAGAGAGAGAGAGAGAGAGAGAGAGAGAGAGAGAGACTTTCCAGGTCATTTATGTTGGTTTCTCCATTAGAAGGTGATGACTGACGTGTGTTTTGACAGGTGGTTTCACTCAAGCTGAGGGTTATGAGGTCATGGGAGAGACACCATTGGATTTTTCTAACTATCTGATCCAGGTCGCGTCCGAAATGGCAGTGCACTACTTTGAACCATCAAAAGTAGTGCACTCTATAGGGAATAGGGTGCTATTGTGGACACAGGCCCAGTCACTCTTGTTGATGTCCTGAAGCAAACTAAAACAAACAGATTTCCAAATCTATATCAACACAACCTCAGGGTCTTTGGTGTACCTCAGTAACAATCAAACAACCCAGTCAAAAGTTAGTGAATGACAAACAAGCATGCAATCTGCTTGAAGACTCCCCTATTGGCTTTAATCAGTTGGTTGACTGTCCTTCCTGTCTCTGTCCCATACTCTCTCGTTCAAACCAGTGACAATTCTGTTTTATTACTTTATACTGTAACTGTCAGCCATCTTGACTTTCCATCTCCATATTGGTTTACCAGACAAAACCAGAATAAATAGAGCATTCATGGTCGTGAAGTAATGTGGTTCTGAAAACACAGAGAGCTGAGAACCCTGGTAACTAGTAAAACAGGGCGGAGCCATGGCGGTCGGACTAACATCTCTCACTTTATAACGCCATAGACCATTACAGCACACATTCCTTCTAGAAACATCTGGACTCCATCATCAGGCACCACACCACCACCTCTGCTGTAAGTTAGTGTAAGGGAACGCTTGGCTATAAAGAGCGCTGTAGAGGCTCTGACACACCATTAGCGTATGCTAGCTGAGAACACCTCAGAACCAGGGGCGTCATTTCAGCTAAACCTAGGGTATGGCAAAGTGATAAAAAAACAAACATTTAATCTAATTTACTGCATTTCTACACAATTTAAAAACTCTAAAATGCACTTTGGAGAACAGCCAAAACAAGCTAAATTGACTCCAGCCATTTTCACCTCAGTCAACAGGAGACTTAACATTCTACAAACACATACAATAATTAGCTGCTATGCACTAGCTCAGCACCGGGATTAAACCTCTAGTTTAGCAGTTACGTAGCCAAAGCCATCTACTAGAGCCATCTTTACCTCTGCACTGTTTTGAGAATAAGTCACGCTGTCCCCTGATGCTGCATCAATGAGCTCTCCATTAAGTCAGCCATCCATCCTTCCCTCCCGCTCCCAGGCATCGGCATGGTCCTAAAGTCAGCCTTTTATACCACTAAAAACTGGATTGGAATATTAGTAGCCTATTTAAAATGGTTGGAGTTGAGTTAGGGTACTGCCATATCCTGCCACACCCAATTGATGCCCCCGCTCCAAACAGAGTGCTAGCTGTAATTTGCGAACTGAGTGCACACCGATTTTACATATAGAATCTTGAGAAAATGGCATCAGACATCTACAGCCTGTGGAAATGCTTGTTTGACTGGAGCCAAACTGCCAACTGTAAAACTGCCAACTGTAAAACTGCCAACTGTAAAGCTGCCAAGCTGCCAACTATAAAACTGCCACGCTGCCAACTGTAAAACTGCCAACTGTAAAACTGCCAACTATGCCAAGCTGCCAACTCTAAAACTGCCACGCTTCCAACTGTAAAACTGCAAAACTGCCAAGCTGCAAACTGCCAAGCTGCCAAATTGTCAAACTGCCAACTGTAAAACTGTCACGCTGCCAACTATAAAACTGCCAACTGTAAAACTGCCAA
Organism: Coregonus clupeaformis; assembly: GCF_020615455.1. Taxonomy (NCBI): domain Eukaryota; kingdom Metazoa; phylum Chordata; class Actinopteri; order Salmoniformes; family Salmonidae; genus Coregonus; species Coregonus clupeaformis. The sequence continues at coordinate 28,883,741 of NC_059205.1, forward strand.
GCTGCCAACTATAAAACTGCCACGCTGCCAACTGTAAAACTGCCAAGCTGCCAAACTGCCAAGCTGTCACTACAGAGGAAAATGTAGGTGTTGCTACTCGCTACCATAGCCATATTTACATTGCTGTTATTATGTCACTATAATTTCACAAGGCGTTTCAGAACAAAGCCTTCACCAGAGGGTTTGTCTGTCAGGGGACAGTTCCTAGCTGCTGTATAGGAGCCATATGATCTATGGGCTAGTGCTGCTGTATAGGACCCATAGGATCTATGGACTAGTGGTGCTGTATAGGACCCATTGGATCTATGGGCTAGTGGTGCTGTGATTAGGATCTATGGACTAGTGGTGCTGTATAGGACCCATAGGATCTATGGACTAGTGGTGCTGTGATTAGGACCCATAGGATATATGGGCTAGTGGTGCTGTATAGGACCCATAGGATATATGGGCTAGTGGTGCTGTATAGGACCCATAGGATCTATGGACTAGTGGTGCTGTATAGGACCCATAGGATCTATGGACTAGTGGTGCTGTGATTAGGACCCATAGGATATATGGGCTAGCAGTGCTGTGATTAGGACCCATAGGATATATGGGCTAGTGGTGCTGTATAGGACCCATAGGATATATGGGCTAGCGGTGCTGTATAGGACCCATAGGATCTATGGACAAGTGGTGCTGTGATTAGTCCTGTGTAGCTCAGTTGGTAGAGCATGGTGTTTGCAACGCCAGGGTTGTGGGTTCGTTTCCCACGGGGGACCAGTATGAAAAAAAAATAAACATGTATGCACTCACTAACTGTAAGTCGCTCTGGATAAGAGTGTCTGGTAAATGACTAAAATGTAAATATAAATGTTATTGTAAGATTATCCAAATGGAGGGCGAGGGAGAGCTTTGTACGCATCTCTGTGTGTGGAGTAAAGGTGGTCTAGAGTTTATTTTCCTCTGGTTGCACATTTAACATGCTGGTATAAATTAGGTAAAACGGATTTAAGTTTCCCTGCATTAAAGTCCCCGGTCACTAGGAGCGCTGCCTCTGGATAAGCGTTTTCCTGTTAACTTATGGCCTTATACAGCTCATTGAGAGCAATCTTAGTGCCAGCATCGGTTTGTGGTGGTAAATAGACAGCTACAAAAATATAGATGAAAATGATATTGGTAAATAGTGTGGTCTACAGCTTATCATGAGATGCTCTACCTCAGGCGAGCAAAACCTAGAGACTTCCTTAGTATTAGATTGTATGCACCAGCTGTTGTTTACAAATATACACAGACCGCCACCCCTTGTCTTACCGGAGTCAGCCGCTCTATCCTGCCGATGTAGCGTATATCCCGCCAGCTGTATGTTATCCATGTCGTCGTTCAGCCACGACTCGGTGAAACATAAGATATTACAGTTTTTAATGTCCCGTTGGTAGGATAACCTTAATCATAGGTCATCCAATTTATTTTCAAATGATTGAACATTGGCTAATAGGATTAAATGAAGAGGCAGTTTACTCGCTCGCCGTTGGATCCTTACAAGGCACCCCGACCTACATCCACGATGTCTCCGTCTCTTTCTCATGCGAATGACGGGGATTTGGTGTCTGTAGGATATCCTTCACGTCCGACTCGTTGAATAAAAAAATCTTTGTCCAATACGAGGTGAGTAATCGCTGTCCTGATATCCAGAAGCTCTTTTTGGTCATAAGAGACAGTGGCAGAAACATAATGTACATAATAAATTACAAATAACGTGAAAAAACACACATAATAGTACAATTGGTTAGAGGGCAGTAAAACGGCAGCCATCTTCTCTGGCGCCATTCTTACACTTAGCCTTGGCACTGTTGGTTTACATGTTGAATCTACATACTGTACTTTCATGTTGTTTTCTTATGTAAGTCTATGCTAGTTTTGTGTTAAATATACATTGAGGAACTTTGGTTGTAGCTGTATTTAGCTGTCATTTGTTAAGGCTTAATATCATACTATTGGAGGTTACTTCTAAACAAAACCTACATGACAATTTTGGTGATTGTCTCCTTTTCTTTAGTTTCACCCTTTCCTGACTCAATAAACTGAAGATAAAAGGAAATCCTGTCTCCAGAGGTTTGATAATGGCTAGGTGTTTAGCTGCCTGTCGAATTATATTCAGCTACATATAATGATAACAGAACAGGCTGAAAAATGCAGGTGTGACAGAGATTCCACAATCCTGTCACAAAGCAGAGGACTGTAATTTCAAGACGAAATTTGCCAAAAATGCAATTAAAGGGGGCACATTCAAAGAGCATGAAGAGCAAAATACAGTCCGAACAGGAAAACTGAAAAAATTAATGGGTCTTTGAATGCACTAGAAAACAGTGGTTGTGAGTCAGATGAACATGTCCAAATACCCATACTAGAGTACTACATACTTAAACTGTATACTATTTACTCCTCGTCGCATACTATTTGCCACGCACCGTTTAGTAAAAGGTATGCAGTATGCCGCAGCCGCAACGCAGTAGCGGCTCCTGATTGGCTGAGTAGGTGGGGCGGGGCAGAGTGCGGGTGGATTTTGACAAATTCAACAGACATGCATCGCATTAATCAGCCTTATAATAGCTAATTTCCAATTTGATTAATTTCTCTAAATGCTGAATAGAATAGGAACAGAGTTATAGGCCTACTCTGGCTGTTTATAGGCAGACTATCACATTCAACCTATAACGTACTAGACCATATAACCCATCTATCCTATTTAAAAAGGACTGAAGACAGGAACATCATTTGGTTCCATTTCAACATGTTTATTAGTGAAACCAAAGTGTTGTAACATATAGAAATTAAATCAAATAGCCTAGTACACACACCAAAACTTTTCAAATGTTCAAATCGAAAGGCTATTGCACAGAAAAACGTTGACAGTCGGGACCATCGCAAATTCAGAACAGCTGGACATCAACATAATAAACTAAAGCACTGAACATTGGGAACGAGATCAAAATGACTGCTATGTCTTGATCCATAAATTAAATAATTAAATAGGTAGCCTAGCGTACAAAATTAAAACAATCCATATGTTCAAATCAAAAGGCCTGTTTAACATGACATCAATAACGCAGCCACATCCCTAGTCCCTGGTGCCGACTCATTCAGAAATCATAAGATGGTTTAGTGAAAGCTCTGACGAAGGCCAACAAAACAAGAAACAATTTTCTGTGAGAAAACAGAAATCCACTTTGGATTAAATAAAATAAGACGCAATACCCGTGATAATTTTAAGGAGAACAAAATCTACTTATTCTACATTTGAACACCACCGCAGACGCTTCTGGAATCTTCCCAATTAAGTAGCCTTAGTTTTGTTGTTTGGCTACTTGAAGAGATCTAGGGCCTATCACTCGAAGTCCACCTCTTCCAATGCATTGTGGAAAAGTGTGCCGAAATGAGTATGACATCTGGGCATTTAAAGTATACTTGATTTTCTAAATGATGCATACTATTAAATAATAATAAAATAATATAATATAATATAATAATAATAATAATAATAATATATATAATATAATATGCCATTTAGCAGACGCTTTTATCCAAAGCGACTTACAGTCATGCATGCATACATTTTTGTGTATGGGTGGTCCCGGGGCTCGAACCCACTACCTTGGCGTTTCAAGCGCCGTGCTCTACCAGTTGAGCTACAGAGGACCATTATGTTTAAACATAATGTTTTCGCATACTCAAATGGCCTACTATTTATTACGCAAGTATGGGTATTCGGACACGGCCAGTGACTTCTCCCAGCAGTAGCATAATATGGGTGAGGCCAGAAAACAGAAGCACACCTCTCAAAATTGAGCTCTATAATTTTCACAACTGTACAATGACCACTTCAAGGCTATCCAGCCGAAGAAAACAAATGTGTTGCTGAAGACATACTCAGGAGAGAGATTGAGCCCAATGGTTGTTTTGCAGGTCAGAGTGATATATGGAGAGCGAAAACAGCAGCAGTATGTGGTGCCTGGAACTATTCCCCCATTATTTGTCAGGGAATGGCTGTCCAAAATAAAATGTAACTGGTGTGACTTGAAAATGTATAATTACAATTTCCCAGCTTAAAGAGAAAGGCACAGACCAAACACTGAAACACTTGCTGAAGAAATATGACAGTTTTCCGTGATCAGATGGGAACGGTCAAAGGATTCACAGCCAAGTTCGTACTGAGAGAAGATGTAAACCCACAATTCTGCGAAGCCAGATCTGTTCCATACTCCCTGAGACCAAAGGTGGAAGCAGAAAAAAATTGTTTTGCTGAATTCCTGGTGATTTTAGGAGGGGGGGGGTTAGTTGCCGACCCCTGCTCTACACTAATCCCAGATAGAGATGCCGGTGTGTGTTGTCAGTGACTCAAGTTACACATCGCTCTGTATGTCTGTGGGTTTCTTTGGAACGTTGTAGGGGAACAAGGTCTTTAACGAAAGCGAATACAAAGGGAGAGTAAAACAACAACAGATGTAGAGAACTGTAGCCTACACAACAAGGTCTGGATGTTACAAAAGTCAGAGGTTGAGAAACATGGTTCTGACTAGGTAGTATACAGCTACGACTGGAAGTTACTTTTTCATAGCAGGTTAGGAGAATTAACATAGTAGGTTAGGATAATTAGGTTAAGGTTAGGAAAAGGGTTAGGGTTAACGAAAATGCTCTCCTAACCTGCTACGAAAAGTCACTTTAGTCACAACGGAGAAACATAGAAACAACAACAGTATTTGAATGATGGATTGTTTAAAGGAGCATGGCCATTATAGTTGTATGCCTCTGTCCATAAAATCATCAGATCGCATCAAAGGCTGTAGATGGTTGCAAAGAGATGGCATGACCATTTTAGGGTTATTGTTTTGTTTTTGCACTCATGTCTCGTTAAGAATTCAGGAGGACTTGGGTATATCTTGGGTATGCTCCACTGGAAATATTTACATGTGCATGTCTTCTTCAGTCTTACCTCTCTTCTCAATTATCTTGTTTCGGGGCTGGCTCCACTGCTCTTTATGGTATGATACAGCATAAATGCCCAAAATGCAACACTATTACAAATCTGAGAGAGGTTCTCTCTACACATGTGATCTATTAAGTTTTTACTACCATTTAATCTCTCTGTAGGCTCCTAACTGAAACCAGTATGGTCCTGGCCATGAGCCATCTAAATAAATATGCATCAGGCAGAGCTATGTATAAACAATGCTTTTCCTTGATATTAATGTTCTAGATACGTTTCATGGGAACGTTGCAAGAACATTCCTGTGTCCTGTTTTCAGAGGGTTAGGAGAATATTCCATCAACGTCACACCAAACATACAATATAAGATATTAATGTTCTAGACAAGTTTCATGGGAACGTGTGTCAAATAAATGTCAAAAAAACTAGACAATACTTACATCCTTACTGAGTCTATAAAAGTGCTTAGTGCTTAGAATACTAATGGCACTCTCACTGTGATAGGGGAGGGGGAGGAGTATGAGTCATGGGTATCGTAAACACAAAATAAATTTCAGCCGGGGAGCAGATGTGCTTTGTGAGAACAAAGAGGAAAGGACAATGGGCTTTCTGCTGCCAATCCTTCTGGCTCTGCTAGCCTCTGTCCTGGGGGGACTCTACCTCCTGGGGGCCTTCAGGTGGCGTCGACCCGGGGAACCCCCTTTGGACCGGGGCCCCATCCCCTGGCTGGGCCACGTCCTTGAGTTCCGCAGGGATACAGCGAAGTTTCTGGAGAGGATGAAGGGGAAGTATGGGGATATTTTCACCGTGCAGCTGGGAGGATTCTATTTCACATTCCTCATGGACCCTCGGTCCTTCGGGACGGTTGTGAAGGAGGCCCGCACCAAACTGGACTTCAGCAAGTTTGCACAGCAGCTGGTTCAGAAAGTGTTCGGTTATCACTCTGACCACAAGTTTCCGCAGATGTCCAGCAACAAGCACCTGATGGGGGACGGTTTAGTGGTTATGACACAGGCCATGGTGAGCAACCTACAGAATCTGATGCTGCACAGTGTAGGGACAGGGGATAATAATCATAAGACCTGGAATGAGGACGGTCTGTTCAACTACAGCTACAACATTGTGTTCAGGGCAGGTTACCTGGCTCTGTTCGGTAATGAGACACCCAAATCCACAGGGAGTGTGGAGAAAGCCATAGAGGTCGACAGAGTAGAGTCCGAAGAGCTCTTCCGTGAGTTCCGTAAGTACGACCAGCTCTTCCCCAATTTGGCTTATGGGGTCCTGCCTCCAGGGGAGAAGAGAGAGGCTGAGAGGCTAAAGAGGCTGTTCTGGAACATGCTGTCAGTGCAGAAGGTGAGGACCAAGGAGAACATCAGTATCTGGGTGAGTGAGCAGCAGCAGGAGAGGGAGGAGCACGGCATGGAGGACTTCATGCAAGACAGGTACATGTTTCTTCTCCTCTGGGCATCACAGGGCAACACAGGCCCTGCTGCCTTCTGGCTCCTCCTCTACCTCATGAAGCACCCAGATGCCATGAGGGCTGTGAAGAGGGAGGTGGAGAAGGTGCTGAAGGAGACAGGCCAGGAAGTGAAGCATGAAGGCCCCCTCATCGACCTGACCCGGGACATGCTGCTGAAGACGCCCATCCTGGACAGCGCTGTGGAGGAGACCCTCCGCCTCACCTCCGCCCCCATCCTCACCAGGGCCGTGCTCCAGGACATGTCCCTCAAGATGTCCAACGGAAATGAGTACCGCATCAGAGAAGGAGACAGAGTGGCCCTGTTTCCTTACACTGCCGTCCAGATAGACCCGGAAGTCCACCCTGACCCACTCACCTATAAGTATGACCGCTTCCTGACCGCAGAGGGGGGCAAAAAGACAGCCTTTTACAAAGGTGGGGAAAAACTGAAGTACTACAACATGCCGTGGGGTGCTGGGATCACCATGTGCCCAGGACGCTTCTTCGCCACCAACGAACTGAAGCAGTTTGTCTTTCTCATGCTCACATACTTTGACTTTGAGCTCAAGAACCCAGATGAAAAGATCCCTGATATTGACATCAAGCGTTGGGGCTTTGGGTCCATGCAACCAACCAGAGACATCCAATTTAGATACAGACTTAGGTTTTAAAACTGAGTGACTGACAAACCAGCCTTTGACAATGCTTTGACTGTAAACTACCATCTCACGAGCTGTTAATCTGACTTTGATTATTATAAACTAGCTTGTGCCTAAACATAAATGTGTCTAGAGTACATAGTACATCAAAAAATGTTACAGTATTAAAATAACTGGATATAATTGTTTTGTTTATTCAGAGAATAAAAATTATCTACTTTTCCTCTTTGAAAATGTCTGGAATGTTTATGCTTAGAATCAGCTGGAAATTTGACATTTTAAAATGAAAGCTGACCTGGACAGAAACAAATATTTTGAATGATGAGTAGTAGGAAATGATTTGTAGATAGCATTAGAAACACACACACATGTTCAAAACCAACTCCATGTAGGAGACGTATTGTACAAGAAACAATATCACTCCCTAAAAACACAACCCTATGGGAAAATTCCTTGGTAGCTTTTCAGAATTCACAGATAAATTGGTCGACATGGAAAACTAAAGGCATAGAAACCGTAAATGACTTGGTAATAGGAAATACATTTATTTCCATTACAGTATTAAAAAGCAATTTTGGATTGACCAATGTAGATATTTTCAAATACATGCAACTTCAAAGTTTTATATCACAAAATTTCGATTTGAAATCTTTTGGACATCAGAGCAATCTTGAGGGAATCCTATTTGAGTCAGAAAAGGATGTTCATATGATAGGTAAGATATACAAAACCTTGCAGAGAGCCTATCCAACTGACAATCTCTTAGAAAAAAATTAACTATTGGAACCAAGACATAAAAAGAACTGATGTTGGCACAAGACGGAGGGAATGTTGGAACATAGCTAACGAAATTACTGTTAACGGAAATGTACGCTTAATCTAGTATATACAAATGTATAGAATGCATTATACAAGAGACAAAATTCACAAATTCTACAGCACAATGGCAGAGTCATGCATTAACTCTAAAACGAACAATGACTCAATGATCCATGCCGTCTGGGAATGTTATAAATTATGACTGCCTATGATTGTGCCAAAAAGTTGCAATATAAGAATCATTGCTGTTTTTATAACATTGTAATGTCAAGCATTGAATCTTTGTGTTTTTCCTCCTGTCAAATGTAATAAAATATGCTTATTGCTTGATTGTGGTATAAGTGTTATATTCCTTTCATACACAGACAAAAATCCCATTTTTTTTTACCATCCCACCTTTTTTTACCTGCTTTTTTGTATATCTGAAAGCGGTAGGGGGTACGAAAACATGGTATATTAAATCCCACCTCGAGACCTAGTCATGAAGCCTGCATTTTTAGACCCTGTAACCAAAATTCAGGTATCGGGTCTTTTTCCAACCTCATAGTGTGGAAATATAGAACACTGGGCCTTAAAACTTTTTTTTTGCCTGTCTATGGGCACTCTCTGCTGGTCGGCAACAACCTCATGCATCTGGTTTTCAGGGGAAATGGAAAGAGAGCCTGTGACGCGACTTCAGCTTTTGGACGTTAACAAGGTGACACTCCTCCTCCACATTTACTGGATTGGTTCAACAGTGCACCTCCCCCAACATTATTTTTTTCTCATCAGGACCAGAAAGAACGTTTATTTTTACGCCTGCTATGTTAGGTTAATCTATGGGTAACAGGGTTGACATGTTATGCTTGACCCACTCAGTTTCCACCACGAAACACCAGAAAATTGCCCAAAAAGAGTAGAACCAGCTCACCAGCTTTTACACTACTATTTGACTATTCAATGTTTCTTTAGAAATACATATTTTAAAGGAACAGTTTCACCATGTTAAATAGAGAGTTCATTTCATGTAACAGGGTTGACCTTAAAATGAGGGAAAGACATTCATTATTTACTAATCAAATGAAATAAATAATAATCTTCCGAAATTACTTTGTCAATGCAACAAAATAACTAGGGATTTAAAATGATGGTGAAAACAAAGTTTTGGGGGTTGAGTAGGTCAAAATCTTCCTAGAAGTCACAGAGGGTGCACGGAGGGACATCTCCAAATGCTGAATTTTGGCACTTTAGCAAGTCTTTATCATATTAAAACTCAGATTTATTGAATTCTCAATGTGGTCTATATTAAAGGGCACTTCATTTAATATAACTGGATTTTAAAATGCAATATTGGTGAACAATTTCTACTTAACATATCAAAGGGATGCAAAAGGCTCTTTTCGTGGAACGACCCAGTGCCTTAAGAAAGTATTCACAACCCTTGACTTTTTCCACATTTTGTTGTGTTACGAAGTGGGGTTAATATTCATTTAATTGTAATTTTTTTGTCAACAATCTACAAAACATACTCTGTAATGTCAAAATGGAAGACTTTTTAAAAACATTTTTTTTTACTAATGAATGATAAAACATCATTGTGAAGCCCTAGTTATTTTGTTGCTTTGACAAAGTCATTTTGGAAGATTATTATTTATTTCATGTGATTAATACATTTAGAAAATGCTTAAAGCTCTTTCAAGTTGGTTGTTGATCATTGCTAGACAGACATGTTCAAGTCTTGCCATATATTTTCAAGCAGATTTAAGTCAAAACTGTAACTAGGCCACTCAGAAACATTCAATGTCATCTTGGTAAGCAACTCTAGTGTAGATTTGGCCTTGAGCTTTAGGGTTATTGTTCTGCTGAAAGGTGAATTCATATTCCAGTGTTTGTTGGAAAGCAGACTGAACCAGGTTTTCTTCTAGGATTTTGCCTGTGCTTATCTAGATTCTGTCTCTTTTTTAAATCAGTCTGAGGTTACTAAAGGTGCTCCCAAATGCACTCTCTACATGGACTACTCGGGGGGGGGGGGTGGTGGCTAGAATTACATAATTTGGGGGCTATATCTAATCCATCCTGAACCACATAAACAGCTAGGCCTAACATTGTTGAGAGAAAAAAAGAACATACTATATTTTTACTTTTATCACTGTAAAAGTGTTTTAACCATTTAAGACATGTGTACTATCACTCCTATATTTCAAATACTGTAGGTAAGACAGGGATTATGAAACATACTGACTGTAAATTACAAAATATTTAGCACTTCCTGTAATATGCAATTCATTCTTTGAATTGTACTGACCTTCATACGTATTGACATTTGATCGAACTGGAAACAGCAAAGACTGTTCTGTACCATTTGTGGTTGGATCTAGTTTTTGTGCAATCTAGTTAGTCATTAACTGCTGACAAGCATGTCATAGTTTCATTATGTCATGGTTTGATCTGTCCATGTACTCAATAAAAAAAACGAATTCTAGCCGGGGCCCAGATTTTCTGTGTGAGAACAAAGAGGTAAGGACCATGGCCTTTCTGCTGCTGATCGTTCTTTCTCTGATAGCCTCTGTCCTGGGTGGCTTCTACCTCCTGGGGGCTGTCAGGCAGCGTCGACCCGGGGAGCCTCCCCTGGACCGGGGCCCCATCCCCTGGCTGGGCCATGTCCTAGAGTTCCGCAGGGACACAGCAAAGTTCCTGGAGAGAATGAGGGGGAAGTATGGGGATATTTTCACCGTGCAGCTGGGAGGATTCTACTTCACATTCCTCATGGACCCTCGGTCCTTCGGGACAGTTGTGAAGGAGGCCCGCACCAATCTGGACTTCAGCAAGTTTGCACAGCAGCTGGTGCAGAAAGTGTTCGGTTATCACTCTGACCACAGGTTTCCTCAGATGTCCAGCAACAAGCACCTGATGGGGGACGGTTTAGTGGTCATGACACAGGCCATGATGAGCAACCTACAGAATCTGATGCTGCACAGTGTAGGGACAGGGGATAATAACCATAAGACCTGGAATGAGGATGGTCTGTTCAACTACAGCTACAACATTGTGTTCAGGGCAGGTTACCTGGCTCTGTTCGGTAATGAGACACCCAAATCCACAGGGAGCGTGGAGAAAGCCAGAGAGGTCGACAGAGTGGAGTCCGAAGAGCTCTTCCGTGAGTTCCGTAAGTACGACCAGCTCTTCCCCAATCTGGCCTATGGGGTCCTGCCTCCAGGGGAGAAGAGAGAGGCTGAGAGGCTAAAGAGGCTGTTCTGGAACATGCTGTCGGTGCAGAAGGTGAGGACCAAGGAGAACATCAGCATCTGGGTGAGTGAGCAGCAGCAGGAGAGGGAGGAGCACGGCATGGAGGACTTCATGCAGGACAGGTACATGTTTCTTCTCCTTTGGGCCTCACAGGGCAACACAGGTCCTGCTGCCTTCTGGCTGCTCTTCTACCTCATGAAGCACCCAGACGCCATGAGGGCTGTGCGGGGGGAGGTGGAGGAGGTGCTGAAGGAGACGGGCCAGGAGGTGAAGCACGAAGGCCCCCTCATCAACCTGACCCGGGACATGCTGCAAAAGACGCCCATCCTGGACAGCGCTGTGGAGGAGACCCTCCGCCTCACCTCCGCCCCCGTCCTCACCAGGGCCGTGCTCCAGGACATGTCCCTAAAGATGGCCAACGGAAACGAGTACCGCATTAGAGAAGGAGACAGAGTGGCCCTGTTTCCTTACACTGCCGTCCAGATAGACCCGGAAGTCCACCCTGACCCACTCACCTATAAGTATGACCGCTTCCTGACTGCAGAGGGGGACAAAAAGACGGACTTTTACAAAGGTGGGAAAAAACTGAAGTACTACAACATGCCGTGGGGTGCTGGGAACACCATGTGCCCAGGACGCTTTTTCGCCACCAATGAGCTGAAGCAGTTTGTCTTTCTCATGCTCACATACTTTGACTTTGAGCTCAAGAACCCAGATGAAAAGATCCCTGATATTGACGTCAAGCGCTGGGGCTTTGGGTCCATGCATCCAACCAGAGACATCCAGTTTAGATACAGACTCAGGTTTTAAAAATGGTTGAATGACACAAACCAGCCTTTGACAACGTTTTGACAACTGTTCATCTGATGATTGTTATAAACTATGTGCCTGAACTTTAATTTATCTAGAGTACATGTGGTACAGCAAAAAGTGGTACAGTATTACAATAACTGGATATAATTACTGTGTTAATTTAGATGAAAAATCCTCTACCTTTTCTCTCTTTGAAAATGACTGGAAGGATTATTTTTGTTTATGCTTAGAGTCAACTGGAAAGTAGATTTAAAGCTGACATGGACAGAAGAAAAAAAAATATTGTAAAGCCGGTGAGTAATAGGAAAGGGTTTACAGATAGTATTAGAAATGCACATATGTTATCTTTAAGTGAACTACAAAATATATAAAATACTTAGGATGCTTAATAAGTGACAACAAACAACAAATATATAAAGATAACTTTATCCCATTACTCAACAATATGAAAGCAGACCTTATTAAATGGAACAATCTTCCCATACAGTACATCTAACAGGTACACTCTTAGAAAAAAGGGTTGCAAATGGGTTCTTCGCTGTCCCAATAGGATAACTATTTTTGGTTCCAGGTAGAACCCTTTTGGGTTCAATTTAGAACCCTCTGTAGAAAGGGTTCTACATTGAACCTAAAAGGGTTTTACCAGGAACCAAAAAGGGTTCTTCAAAGGGTTCACCTATGGGGACAGCCGAAGAACCCTTTTAAGTTCTAGATAGCACCTTTTTTCGTAGAGTGTAGAATAAACCTCTTCAGAATGGCATGGCTCCTAAACATTTTATACGTATTCTAGGTAATACCAATTACCCCAAAAAGTATACTTGGTCATAACAGACTTTATATGGGCAAATAAAACTAATAGAATATAAAGGAAAGTTTCACATCTTCCAGACTTGGAATTGTATCAACTCGCCAAGGCTTTTACTTGCCTTATATAGTTAAATGCACTGAAGAGGAAGATGCGCCTGCATATTGAAGATGCGCCTGCTCATCCCCAGAATATTTTCATGTATCTATTTTCAATGGATAAGGCTAAGAACATTAACAACTTCATAGTTAAGAACACTAAAACAACATGGAAGAATATGAAAAGTATTCTACAAGAAACAATAGCACTCCCTAAAAACACAACACTATGGAACAATCCTTGGATAGGTTTTCAGAATTCACTGATAAATTGGTCCACATGGAAAACTAAAGGCATAGAAACTGTAAATTTATTTTAAAATTTACTGTAAAAATTACTTGGTACAATATATACATTTATTTCCAAGACAGCATTAAAAAGCAATTTTGGATTGACCAATGTAGATATTTTCAAATACATGCTACTTCAAAGTTTTATATCACAAAATTTCGATTTGAAATCTTTTGGACATCAGAGCAATCTTGAGGGAATCCTATTTGAGTCAGAAAAGGATATTAATATGATAGGTAAGCTATATAAAACCTTGCAGAGAGCCTATCCAACTAACAATCTCTTAGAAAAAAATATATAAACCATTGGAACCAAGACTTAAAAATAAATTATATTGGCACAATAGCTAACGAAATTGCAGTTAACGCAAATGTATAGAATGCATTATACAAGAGACAACATTCACAAATTCTACAGCTCAATGGCTACAATTAAGTCACATTAATTGTAAAACTAACAATGACTAAAAGATCCATGCCTTCTGGGAATGTTATAAAGTTCAAAAGATATAGGAGGAGTTATAAAGTTGAGTGTCAGAAGTATTACAATGTACATTTACTTTTAATCCATCTGTCCGCATATTTAACGACATGGCATATGAGGGTGCAGTGAGATACCTAATGCGTTGGATGATACTTTTCTCGTCAACTTCTTTAAAAAACATATACTTAACCTGAAATCAACCAATCCTCCATCATTAACACAATTGAAAGGTCAAATTCTTTATTATCTAAATGTTGAAAGTGTGTGGGCAATGGAGAGAAACAAAATGGTGCAGTTGGAGGCCATGTGGCCGGAGAGTGATGCTGGGGGGTGTGAGCATGTGGGTCTGGGCAGGTGTGATGTAGTTGATTTTTGTGTGATATATGTGTATTTTTTGTATTGTTTAAAAAATAATCATAAAATCTTACAACAACAAAAGAAACTAACAGATGTTCAAAACCAACTCCATGTAGGAGATTAATTTAAATTTATTTAAAGCTACTGCTGTGTACTGTATTCTTGCTTTTATTATCTTTTTAGTCTGGTTCACTCATATTCTGACCCTGAAGGACAGCCTATGATTAAGTCAAAAAGTTGCAATATAAGAATCATTGCTGTTTTTATAACATGGTAACGTCAAGCATTGAATATTTGTGTTTTTCCTCCTGTAAATTTAATAAAATATGCTTATATGCTTGGTTGTGGTATAAGTGTTATATCCCTTTCATACACAGACAAATATCCCACTTGTTTTTTACCATCCCACCCTTTTTTACCTGCTTTTTTGTATATCTGAAAGCGGTAGGGGAACGAAAACATGGTATATTAAATCCCACCTCGAGACCTAGTCATGAAGCCTGCATTTTTAGACCATGTAACCAAAATACAGGTATCGGGTCTTTTTCCAACCACATAGTGTGGAAATATATATAAAACACTGGGCCTTAAAAAAAATGTTTTGCCTGTCTATGGGCACTCTCTGCTAGTGGGCAACAACCTCATGCATCTGGTTTTCAGGGGAAATGGAAAGAGAGCCTGTGACGCGACTTCCGCTTTGGACGTTAAGTCATATAATAAGTTGCATGGACTCACCGTGTGCAATAATAGTGTTTAACATGATTTTTGAATGACTACCTCATCTCTGTACCTCACACATACAATTATCTGGAAGGTCCCTCAGTCGAGCAGTGAATTAAAAACATTGATTCAACCACAGAGACCAGAGAGATTTTCCAATGCCTCGCAAAGAAGGGCACTTATTGGTAGATATATATTTTTAAAAACAGACATTGAATATCCCTTTGAGCATGGTGAATTATTCATTACACTTTGGATAGTGTATCAATATGTTACAGGAGGGGGGTCGCAGTTCCAGAACGACCCACTAGGTGTCATCCTCCGACAACCTTAGGTACCTCCTCACTCACAGTCTGGACTAATCAAATCAAATCAAATCAAATTTTATTGGTCACATGCGCCGAATACAACAGGTGCAGACATTACAGTGAAATGCTTACTTACAGCCCTTAACCAACAGTGCATTTATTTATTTTTTTAAATAAAAAAAGGACAAATAAAACAACAACAAAAAAAGTGTTGAGAAAAAAAGAGCAGAAGTAAAATAAAATAACAGTAGGGAGGCTATATATACAGGGGGGTACCGGTGCAGAGTCAATGTGCGGGGGCACCGGCTAGTTGAGGTAGTTGAAGTAATATGTACATGTGGGTAGAGTTAAAGTGACTATGCATAAATAATTAACAGAGTAGCAGCAGCGTAAAAAGGATGGGGTGGGGGGGCAGTGCAAATAGTCCGGGTAGCCATGATTAGCTGTTCAGGAGTCTTATGGCTTGGGGGTAGAAGCTGTTGAGAAGTCTTTTGGACCTAGACTTGGCACTCCGGTACCGCTTGCCGTGCAGTAACAGAGAGAACAGTCTATGACTAGGGTGGCTGGAGTCTTTGACAATTTTGAGGGCCTTCCTCTGACACCGCCTGGTATAGAGGTGCTGGATGGCAGGAAGCTTGGCCCCAGTGATGTACTGGGCCGTACGCACTACCCTCTGTAGTGCCTTGCGGTCGGAGGCCAAGCAGTTGCCATACCAGGCGGTGATGCAACCAGTCAGGATGCTCTCGATGGTGCAGCTGTAGAATTTTTTGAAGATCTGAGGACCCATGCCAAATATTTTCAGTCTCCTGAGGGGGAATAGGCTTTGTCGTGCCCTCTTCACGACTGTCTTGGTGTGTTTGGACCATGATAGTTCGTTGGTGATGTGGACACCAAGGAACTTGAAGCTCTCAACCTTTTCCACTACAGCCCCGTCGATGAGAATGGGGGCGTGCTCAGTCCTCTTTTTTTTCCTGTAGTCCACAATCATCTCCTTTGTCTTGGTCACGTTGAGGGAGAGGTTGTTGTCCTGGCACCACACGACCAGGTCTCTAACCTCCTCCCTATAGGCTGTCTCATCGTTGTCGGTGATCAGGCCTACCACTGTTGTGTGGTCGGCAAACTTAATGATGGTGTTGGAGTCGTGCCTGGCCATGCAGTCATGGGTGAACAGAGATTACAGGAGGGGATGAGCACGCACCGCTGAGGGGCCCCCGTGTTGAGGATCAGTGTGGCAGATGTGTTGTTACCTACCCTTACCACCTGGGGGCGGCCCGTCAGGAAGTCCAGGATCCAGTTGCAGAGGGAGGTGTTTAGTCCCAGGATCCTTAGCTTAGTGATGAGCTTAGAGGGCACTATGGTGTTGAATGCTGAGCTGTAGTCAATGAATAGCATTCTCACGTAGGTGTTCCTCTTGTCCAGGTGGGAAAGGGCAGTGTGGAGTGCAATAGAGATTGCATCATCTGTGGATCTGTTGGGGCGGTATGCAAATTGGAGTGGGTCTAGGGTTTCTGGGATAATGCTGTTGATGTGAGCCATGACCAGCCTTTCAAAGCACTTCATGGCTACAGACGTCAGTGCTACGGGTCGGTAGTCATTTAGGCAGGTTATCTTAGAGTCCTTGGGCACAGGGACTATGGTGGTCTGCTTGAAACATGTTGGTATTACAGACTCAGTCAGGGACATGTTGAAAATGTCAGTGAAGACACTTGCCAGTTGGTCAGCACATGCTCGGAGTACACGTCCTGGTAATCCGTCTGGCCCTGCGGCCTTGTGAATGTTGACCTGCTTAAAAGTCTTACTCACATCGGCTACGGAGAGCGTGATCACATAGTCATCTGGAACAGCTGGTGCTCTCATGCATGCTTCAGTGTTGCTTGCCTCGAAGCGAGCATAGAGGTGGTTTAGCTCGTCTGGTAGGCTTGTGTCACTGGGCAGCTCGCGGCTGTGCTTCCCTTTGTAGTCTGTAATAGTTTTCATGCCCTGCCACATCCGAGGAGCGTCAGAGCCAGTGTAGTACGATTCAATCTTAGTTCTGTATTGACTCTTTGCCTGTTTGATGGTTCGTCGGAGGGCATAGAGGGATTTCTTATAAGCGTCCGGGTTAGAGTCCCGTTCCTTGAAAGCGGCAGCTCTACCCTTTAGCTCAGTGCGGATGTTTCCTGTAATCCATGGCTTCTGGTTGGGGTATGTACGTACGGTCACTGTGGGGACGACATCATCGATGCACTTATTGATGAAGCCAGTGACTGATGTGGTGTACTCCTCAATGCTGTCTGAAGAATCCCGGAACATGTTCCAGTCTGTGCTAGCAAAACAGTCCTGTAGCTTAGCATCTGCGTCATCTGACCACTTTTTTATTAACCGAGTCACTGGTGCTTCCTGCTTTAGTTTTTGCATATAAGCAGGAATCAGGAGAATAGAGTTATGGTCAGATTTGCCAAATGGAGGGCGAGGGAGAGCTTTGTATGCGTCTCTGTGTGGGGAGTAAAGGTGGTCTAGAGTTTTTTTTCCTCTGGTTGCACATTTAACATGCTGGTAGAAATGAGGTAGAATGGATTTAAGTTTCCCTGCATTAAAGTCCCCGGCCACTAGGAGCGCTGCATCTGGATGAGCGTTTTCCTGTTGATTTATGGCCTTGTACAAGTCATTCAGTGCAATCTTTAATGCCAGCATTGGTTTGTGGTGGTAAATAGACAGCTATGAAAAATATAGATGAAAACTCTCTTGGTAAATAGTGTGGTCTACAGCTAATCATAAGATACTCTACCTCAGGCGAGCAAAACCTCGAGACTTCCTTAGTATTTGATTTTGTGCACCAGCTGTTGTTTACAAATATACACAGACCGCCACCCCTTGTCTTACCGGAGTCAGCCGTTCTATCCTGCCGATGTAGCGTATAGCCCGCTAGCTGTATGTTATCCATGTCGTCGTTCAGCCACGACTCGGGTGAAACATAAGATATTACAGTTTTTAATGTCCCGTTGGTAGGATAACCGTAATCTTAGGTCATCCAATTTGTTATCCAATGATTGAAGATTGGCTAATAGGATTGATGGAAGAGGCAGTTTACTCGCTCGCCGTCGGATCCTTACAAGGCACCCCGATCTACGTCCACGATATCTCTGTCTCTTCCTCACGCGAATGACGGGGATTTGGGCCTTGTCGGGTGTCTGTATGATATCCTTTGCGGCCGCCTCGTTGAATAAAAAATCTTCGTCCAATACCAGAAGCTCTTTTTGGTCATAAGAGACGATGGCAGAAACATTATGTACAAAATAAATTACAAATAACGCGGAAAAACACACATAATAGTACAATTGGTTAGAGGGCTGTAAAACGGCAGCCATCTTCTTCGGCGCGCTGTTCTGTAATCATTTTCCTATTGGTGTCACCTGTGTCTACCTGTTCACCTGTGTATTTATGCCCTCACTTCCCTTGCTCAGTTTTCTCTATGCTCAGCAGTACTAATCAGTGTCTGATCAGAGAAATATGTACAGGTACTCGAGAAGTGTTCTCCCTGTTTTTTTATTATTTCAGTCATAGTTTTATTTCATATTTTGGCTGTCAGTCTGTTTTTGGAGACTTATTTGCTCCACCTTTCTTTTATCGTGTTAAGTCCGTTGTTTTGTATCTTGGCTTCGGGACCACCAGTAAAGATCCTTGTTTCACCATCTCTGCCTACTGCCTACTGTCTATCCTGCACCGCACCTGGGTCACACCTCAAACCAACCCTTACATCAATACACCCAGTCACTACAAAGATACAGGCGTCCTTCCAAACTCAGTTCCCGGAGAGGAAACCATTCAGGGATTTCACCATGAGGCCAATGGTGACTCTAAAACAGTTACAGAGTTTAATGGCTGTAATAGGAGAAAACTGAGCATGGATCAACAACATTGTAGTTACTCAACAATACTAACCTAATTGACAGAGTGAAAAGAAGGAAGCCTGTACAGAATAAAAATATTCCAAAACATGCATCCTGTTTTCAACAAGGCTCTAAAGTAATAATGCAAAAAATGTGGCAAAGCAATTAACTTTTTGTCCTGAATACAAAGTGTTATGTTTGGGGCAAACCCCATTCAACACATTACTGAGTACCACTCTCCATATTTTCAAGCATAGTGGTGGCTGCACCATTTTATGGGTATGCTTGTAATTGTTAAGGATTGGGGAGTTTTTCAGGATAAAAAAGAAACAGAATGGAGCTAAGCACAGGCAAAATCCTAGAGGAAAACCTGGTTCAGTCTGCTTTCCACCAGACACTGGAAGATTAATTGACCTTTCAGCAGGACAATAACCTAAAACACAAGGCCAAATCTACACTGGAGTTGCTTACCAAGAAGAAAGTGAATGTTCCTGAGTGGCCGAGTTACAGTTTACTTAAATCTAATTGAAAATCTATGGCAAGACCTGAAAATGGTTGTCTAGCAATGATCAATAACCAATTTGACAGAGATTGAAGAATTTTGAAAAGAATAATGGGCAAATGTTGCACAATCCAGGTGTGGAAAGCTCTTAGAGACTTACCAAGAAAGACTCACAGCTGTAATCGCTGCCAAAGGTGCTTCCACAAAGTATTGACTCAGTGGTGTGAATACCTATGTAAATTAGATATTTCGGTATTTCATTTTCAATAAATGTGCTAAAATTTCTAAAAACATGTTTTAATGTTGTCATTATGGGGTATTGTGTGTAGATGGGCGAGAAAAATGCATATTTAATCTATTTTGAATTCAGGCTGTTACACAACAAAATGTGGAATAAGTCATGGGGTATGAATACTTTCAGAAGGCACAGTATGTCCTAGGCCACACTGTGGATACGAAAGCAAATGTCTAACTCAGTCTGAGGTTACTAAAGTTGTTCCCAAATGCACACTCTACATGGACTACTCAGAAAAAGTAACTAGAATTACATCATTTGGGGAGCATTCAGTTTAATCCACCTTGAACCACAAACCGCTACTAGGCCTATTCAGTGAGACTTGTACCCATTTGTACCCTTAAAGAGTGACTGCCTTTAAAAAGCAATGAATCCCTTTGAGAACCGTCTATGTGGCATCGATATGAGTCAGAAGCAGTTATTCTAGTGTCAAAATTGACTGCAAAGTGTAAATAGGATAATATTGGTCCTAAAGTCAGTCTCGTCTAAAATGGAGTTTGGAACATCTGTGCGTCACAACGGGTAAATGAAAGTTAGGTTTTGATTTGCTCACTAACATGCAGTGAACAGCTGCAGTGATTGCTCTCTATCCAATAGCATAGACAGTGAGATAGACCTGCCCAGCAGCTATGACTTTGTTTGCATTAGACAACACGTCCTGCATTTTTTAAACTTGAGAAATACTGCAACAATCACGTTAGTTAGATCTAAAATTGCGCAACTAAAACATCCTTGGCAAAAATGTCCAAATGAAATTGTCACGCCTACCCCTGCTCCCTCCCACCGGCGCTCGAAGTCTCCAGTCTACTAACCACCTGCCCTCACAACTATTATTACGGACACCTGCTCCCCATAATTAAGCACACCTGGTCATCATTTACTCCGTGATTACTCATCCTTTATTTAGGCCTAAGTTGACATCAGTCATTAGGTAGTATTGTTTTCTCTCTTTCTGTAGGCTTCTCATGTTTGGTCATCGGTATCGTGGCTTTATTAAACTCACCTTCTGCACCTGCTTCCTGATTCCCAGCGTATATGTTACATAAATACAGATTTCCTGAGTTATCTTAGATTCATTCTGGGGATTTTGAGGAAGCGAAATAGGCCTCCACATCTACAGTTTCTCATGGGGAACAAACATCATTAACTAAACACGGAATCAGTCAGTAAACACACCTCCAAGACTGATATCTTGTTTTTCTAATGAGCAACAGAAAAACACATGTGCCAATCGGCGTGTTCAGTGGTTCTTTAAGAGCAAAGGCAGATTGGAGATTTGTCTCTACAACACCTCCCCTTTGTGGCTGTGGGTGGGAATTGGCCAGAAAACAGGATGTAAAATCTAATTTACTTGGAAAGCACAAGAAGGAGAAACCAGCACTAATGCTCCCCATCTGCATCCATGTGTTTTCAAGTTTCTGTTTTGATTTCTCCCACTGGGCAAAAACTGGTTGAATCAACGTTTCCACGTAATTTCGATCCAAAAAATATTTGTGATGGCATTGAATCACAACCTGGTCTCAGACCATTTCATATTATTCTGTATGTAAATCTGAGACAGTCCATTTAGTATTTTACATCTACATTTGAGTCATTTAGCAGACGCTCTTATCCAGAGCGACTTACAGTTAGTGAGTGCATACATTTCTTCATACTGGTCCCCCCACAACCCTGGCATTGCAAGTGCCATGCTCTACCAACTGAGCTACACGGTACTGTATGATGTTACGTTTCATATGGTATATATTAATTTGTGGATGTTCATCACCCATTTTGTATGATATGTTACGAATTACAATTTGTATTATATGTTACAAATTTGCTAAAACGTACAATATGTTACGAATTTGCAAAATGTACTATAGGTTCCGAATTTTGAAAATGTATGATATATTACGAATTCTAGCTAGGTGGCTAACGTTAGATAGCTGGCTAACATTATCTAGGCTAAGGGGTTAAGGTTAGGGGTTAGGGTTAAGGTTAAGTTTAGGACTTAGGTTAAAGGGTTAAGTTTCGGGTTAGGGTTAGCTAAAAGGGTTAAGGTTAGGGTTGGGGAAGGGTTAGCTAACATGCTAAGTAGTTGCAAAAGTAGTAAATAGTTGAAAAGTTGCTAATTAGCTAAAATACTAAAGGTGTCCGTGATGAGATTCAAGCTCGCAACCTTTGGGTTGCTAGATGTTCTTGTTCTACGCCAACCCATCCACCCCGAACCAACCACCCTACTTTCGTGTTTGCCTTAAGTAACCATCTGTCTTATGTAACCGTACCAAACGTAACATAACATACTGTGTCTCGAATATACACTTACTATGTTACGTCTAGTCTATGAGACCAGACTTTGAATCAACATGGAAAACTAATTGGATTTGCAAAAAGTCATCAACATAAGGGCATTTCGTCTTTTTTTCACCCAATTTTTTACCTAAATCCAATGACATGGTGAAATGTTTTGTTGATTTCATGTTGAATTCACGTTAGTTGACAACTCAACCAAATGTAACTCAAAAACAACTCAATGGGCAAGCTGTGTGATTACATCTGAACTTTCAAGTTCACATCATACTCCACATCATACGTAGAGAACTTGTGAACAGCAACCAAAAGTGTATGGGTCTCTGTCTCAGTCTGATACATCAACAAATTATTTGTAGAATATTAATATTTTTGGTTGAGAAGGTGGCATGGCATATCCTTGTTTTAGTTCAACATTATGGCCTATCATTCAAGGCTCAAATTCATATTGAGTTAATCTGAGTTTGTTTACAAAACGAGCACAAAGGATCATGAGTCACACACTCATCATGACACATTTGGATTTGGTGAATATTACCTCATAAATAGCTACAGTGAAATGAAATGTCTTAAAATAACTTGCACACACTATTTGGCTATACCCATTGCAGAGGTCACATTCTGAATTGTTTATTGAGAATTATTTGTGATTCATCATTATGGTCTGTTTGTATTAATTTAATTTAATTTTTCTTACAAGGGGGTTTCCTGTGATAGATAATTTGGGGAAAGAAATAAAAACATATTTCTAAAATAGACCACTACTAGCCTGGAATGGCTTCTAACAGACCCCACAACAGGCCACTAATAGGGTTAGACTGAGCAGTCACCTTGCATTAGGCTTCTTATTAATGTTGGGCAGCCCAAGATGGCAGGGAAATATACAGTACTTCAGCCTCCATAGTGCTGCCTGCATTGTGTTCAACAATATGGGCCATGGTTACTGAAAACATCACAAACAGTGTAATTATGTTGTGATGCCAGGGACAAGATTATTATCTGTTCCAACAGAGAATATTTACTCCCATTTTTCCATTGGCACCTTACAACTGAGCACCGGCAACTAGGCCAGGTACTGTAGAAGACCTGTTTACAACAGTGAACAGCTTGAATTTTAAACAACATAACAATCTTGGACGCATGTTGTGCCCTTTGAAAGACACACTGTCATTTATATTAATTTTGATTATCTTTGTTCTGGATAAATCCATGCTCTGACATTTTCTAATCTTTCTGACAGCCCTGTCTAAACCATAAGAGGAAAAGGTTATGTTGGTCGGTACTTTATCTTGGATAGGGCATACATTTGATTTAATTTTAATGGTTGTCTTATGGCCGAACATTTATGTATATTATGTATGAAATGTATACATCGTTAATTCTAGAAACTGTAGAAACTATACCTTGGAAAGAGAGCTGAAAATACCACAGTATTCATTTGAATACAATTGAAATAGAACCTCCTCATTTGCATATGACAGATTACTATTCACCTTTTACGTTTCTCCACATTAATACATAATGGTTATCTATTTTACTGTACATATTTAGAGAAAACGGTAGAGGTTATTCTTTCCATCTGAGTTGCTTCTTCTGTGAGACACACACATACACACACTGTTAGTAAAGTCACAAGGCTCTGTACTCGAGGTTCAGAGCAGCATCAGTAAAAACCTTCTGGTTGAATGAATGGCTGTAACAGAACAGAAGTCATCCTGGATGAAATAAACAAATAGTAGAGCTACAGTAGTAGAGCTAGGGCGCCAGTCAGGGAGGCGACTGACTGACCAAGCCAGAGAACAATGGGGCCAGTCCTGAGTGTCCTGCCTGTACTTGGTGGTGAGGAGTTTTGAAGAAAAATGAGCCATTGTCTCTCTCTCTCATCCTGCTTCCGAGCCTCGGCGAAGCTAAGCAACGTCTCTGGAAGCCATCCCAGAATGCTCCACTGTGAAGACTACTAGTCTGGTCAAACCTTGCCGGCCCCATGGAGAGGTAGGTGTGACTGTTTTCCATTATCCATTTGTGATGCTCTTGTTTAACCTCAGGGGGCTCTTGTGATGTCTTTTTTTTTATGTCATGCTATGTACTGTAGTTAGATATGAGTGCACTAAAGCATATTGGGGGAGAATCAATCTCCTTGTGGAGAATCATTTTGTATTGTCCCATCAGTCTATCGTTGCATGTAGTACTTGTATGGCAATTTCGATTATAATAATCATATGGTTTTATAGTCAAACTTTCTTGACTTGCAATGTGCAGAATAATATTTTTTACTTTGTTTTAATAATTTTATTACAGAATATTTAATATATTTCCTTTATCATTATAGATATTTTATGTGATATGAAAATTATAGAAGTTATATTTAAATATATGAAAAATACAATATTGTTTACTCTCCAGGCAGTTATGCCAGAAAAGGCACCAGGACGATAAGGCAGCCGCCCTCTACGTGAAAAAAAATGTGTGAATAACGTGAATAACACATGTTATATCCAACAAAACTTTATTGGGTTCTCCTAGACCAGACCAGGTCATTTACATTATTTACAATCGAAGGGGAATAAAGGGGAATAAATCAATGTATTTCTACAGCCCCTGATAAAGGGTGCCTTGGGTCATCAGCCAGTTAAAGGGTACCTCAGGTTATCCTCCAGTTACCTGTTGGCACAATACAAAAGTACATTTATTAGCGAAGCAACAAGGTCATTGAACTGACACTCTGAAGCACACTTGAATTCAGACAAAGTTCAAATAAATGTTCTCTTCTCAGAAAACACATTGCTATTCGCATATTTTTCAGCCGGACATTGCTGCTATACAGCATTAGGGCATTTCAGTAATATTATGCACATGTTCAATGACTTCATTGATAGTCTGTCTGTATGTAATCAACATTCTCAGTATGGCCAACCTCTAGACATGTGATGTGTGTTGACAAGGTAATAGTTACTCAATGGCAACAAAACCTATTGAGATTCATATTTATTATTCTGCTGGCATTTCTACACTGGCGATTGCATGTCACTAGGCCTCCCTTGCTCACAGTATTGCATGCAGTGTCCTACTGTACAGCCTGGGCTGAAAATACTCAGTGTAGGCTCACCTCAGGCCAACCAATTGATATGTTAGAATCACGTCTCCATCTCAACAAAAATCTAAGTTAAAGAATAGGACTAGATCAAATCAAACTTTGATTAAAGTGCATTTAAAGTTTGATTTGATGGAGTCCTATTCTTTAACTTAGATTTTTGTTGAGATGGAGATGTGATTCTAACATATCAATTATTAATTTGTCGACAAACTAGAATTAAAGCCAGACTAAGTCAGTGGCACAGATGGAACTATCCAAGCAGAAGATAAATCTCCTTGCGTTGACAACCAAACACAATTCAATATCACTTTTGAAATAAAATAAATAGCTTATTGACGACAAGTTAACAAATTATATGTTGGATTCACGTCACCAACTCAACCAAAAATAAAAGTTGAAGAATGGGGTTAAGCCAGTGGCTCAGATGGAACTATCCAAGCAGTAGATACATCTCCTTTCAATGTTGATATTCTGTTGCATTGTCAACCAAACACAATTCAATATGACCTTTACAGTAAATAGCCTAAAGTGAAGGCTACCTTACAAACTAATGTAACATTTAACCTTAAAATTAGTAACACATCCATGGTCATAATATCTTCATATGTAATTATATAAAGTGTGCATGTTCAAGATAGCATGCATAGGTCATCGCAGATCTGTGAGATCTTCACAATTGCTGTAATAATCTGCGCAGAATCTCGAACGGCTTTGATCACTTGCACACTGCATACTGCAATCCAGATGATTTGTTTGTGCTATTAGAGAAAAGCATAGTGATAACACATTAATACTGTATGTTGTATCTATAAACAAAATATCTGACATTGTATTCCCATTTGAACTTTGCTTTTAATTGGTTGAAAGAGCAGTGATAGACATTTGAGTGACAACTAAACCAAAAATCAGACATTGTTTTTGGTTAAAAGCATAGTGATAACACATTGGAAATCCAACAAACTTTTGGCTCTCTTTTTGAGTGGGTGAATATAGGTTGTAATCTCATTGATCAATGTTTCAACCAAAAATTACCCAATTATCCACATTGAAATGACGTGGTGTGTCCAGTGGGAAGGCTTTGACTGTGTGAAAGATGCACCATAGACTAAGCTATCAGATTCAACACATTATTTAAGTATAGCTAATGTGTTTCTCTAGCCTTTTGCATAAACATCTGCTGTAGATGTGTAATTAGTGACCAGCTTTCAATTGCGACCCATGAATCTCAACAACACGTACGTTTGAAACCCTCCAGTGTAGCTACAGTCCAAGCAGAGCAAAAGCTTGTTAATTCTCTTACTAAGTAGGCTTGATATGATCAGATTACCTAATACTGACCACACGTTTACTGTAGCATTTGTTACAGGCTAAGGGTTGTGTAGTGATACAAGATAGCTCTTTGTCATATTGTTGCAGTGGCCAACTACCCTGAGGCAGCAATGCCTGCATGACCATTCAGATACATGGATGCCTCCTAGTGGTTTAAACCTCCATTGGTAAAAACAGACGCAATGGCGAAATTACAAACTGTACCATTAACAACGAATATGACCTCTTGCATTTAGGAATACGATTATATTCTTTGTATATAGCACATGGTGTATTCTCTCCCTACCTGTGAACACAATACATTGTATTTTTTGACCAATCAAAATTAAAAATTAAAAACATACAACAATGCATTAGTAAGTGGATTTCAATGAGGCTATGCACCACATATATTCTTTAAATTATTGTGTTATCTGTCAGGTGTCAGTGTGCAGCGTTAGGACGGAGTCAGGCGCAGGACACAGAACTGAGTAATAGACTAACTTTACTCGAAAAGCAACAAATCTAATTTCCATGCAAGGAAATACATAAGCTCAGGATGAGCCAGCACGGGAGCCGAGGTAAACAGATCCTTCAGGTGGCCAAAAGCCCTGTCCGCCCCAGCTGACCACTGCAGTCGCACCGGTCCCCCCTTCAGCAAGGAGGTAATGGGAGCCGCTACCTGACCAAAGCCCCGGATAAACCTCCGGTAGTAGTTGGCAAACCCTAAGAACCGCTGCACCTCCTTTACCGTGGAGTCGGCTAATTACGCACGGCTGAAATGCAGTCATTTTCCATCTCCACCCCTGACGCGGACAGGCGGTACCCTAGGAAGGAGACGGACTGTTGGAAGAACAGACATTTCTCAGCCTTGACGTACAGGTCATGCTCCAACAGTCGACCAAGCACCTTGCGCACCAGGGACACATGCTCGGTGCGTGTAGTGGAGTATATTAGAATGTCATCTATATACACCACTACACCCTGCCCGTGCAGGTCCCTGAAAATCTCGTCTACAAAGTATTGGAAGACTGATGGAGCATTCATCAACCCGTACGGCATGACGAGGTACTCATAGTGCCCAGAGGCATGACGGCATGACGAGGTACTCATAGTGCCGTCTTCCACTCATCCCCCTCCCAGATATGCACCAGGTTGTATGCGCTCCTGAGATCTAATTTGGTGAAGAAGCACCTCCCTGAGCACTGACGTGACCATCCCTTGAGAGCCCTCTGTTGCCACGAAATAGTGGGGTCATGAGCGGCCAACCAGGGAAGCCCCAACACCACAGGAAACGCAGGAGAATCGATCAGGAAGAGACTAATTCTCTCCTCATGACCCTCCTGCGTTTTCATCCATAGTGGAGCTGTGACCTCCCTAATCAGGCCCGACCCTAAAGGACGACTATCTAAGGCATGTACAGGGAAGGGCACATCAACAGGAACAATAGGGATCCCTAATCTAAGTGCAAAGGAACGGTCAATAAAGTTCCCAGCTGCGCCTGAATCGACAAGCGCCTTATGCTGGGAATGCGGGGAAAACTCAGGAAATTCTATACCAACATACATGTGCGCAACAGGGAGCTCTGGGTAAGTCAGGTGCCTACTCACCTGGGATGATCCACCAGTGCCCTGCCTGCTGCCTCGACTCCCTGGGGAACCTCCCCAGCACCGACCAGCAGTGTGCCCTCTGGAGCGAGAGCCGAATCCCACTGGGTCCAGGTGACGGAGGGGTGGACATCGGTGTGGGTTGACCTGAAGTGGATGGGGTTGTGGGAAAACCCCCTCTCTCCCATCGCTCCATGGTCTGCAGCACGCGATCCATCGCTGTGCCGAGATTCTGGAGAATCGTCGCGTGCTGCTGTACGTGCTCCTCCACTGGTAACGGAGGACTGGCTGCACCAGCTGACTCCATATCGGGTGCGTGATTCTGTCAGGTGTCAGTGTGCAGCGTTAGGACGGAGTCAGGCGCAGGACACAGAACTGAGTAATAGACAAACTTTACTCGAAAAGCAACAAATCTAATTTCCACGCAGGGAAATACATAAGCTCACAGCAGACATAACCACCAAACAATGAACAATCACGCACAACACCATGAGGGAACCAGAGGGTTAAATAGGGAAACAAATTAATGTGATGGGAACCAGGTGTGTACAATAAAGACAAAACAAATGGAAAACAGAAACATAGATCGGTGGCAGCTAGAAAGCCGGTGACGACGACTGCCGATAGACGCCCGCACAAGGAGAGGCACCAACTTCGGCGGAAGTCGTGACATTATCATTATTGCATTGTATTATAATGTATTATCTGGCCTCTTATCTGTATCAAAGTTTTTTTTAATGAAATCAGAACCATCTTTATCATTTTGTATTATCTAACTATATTCCATACTCCACATAAAACCATAAACAGGCCCTAACGAGCTGACATCAACACCTTGATCTCATTACTGCACTAGTCATGAAATATCACTTAGACGGTGGCAGGAGCAAGAGCCATAGATATACGATTCTGCTGTCAGCTATTGTTGTGTAAGACAACACGGCATGGAGGAGCTAGGGAGCGTTGGCTGATGCTATGATATTAGGCCTGTGGCAGTGCTGCCAGTGGCTGAAGTTCACTGAGTTGGTGGTTCTGCCTCTTACACTGCAGTAAAAGGCTAGAGTACTAAGAGCTCTGGGGGTGGTGCTTTACTAAGCATTTCTCTGCTACTGAAATCCAAATGACCCTGAATAGGTCTGTTGCTCTTCGGGCCAGGCCTGGGTCCACCCCATGACATGGTCAGTTATGACAAGATAATGTCAAAGTTTAAGGACCTCCAGCACTCCAAGCAAGCTTTGTTGTTTGTTGCTTGGTTTGGTTTAAGGGGAAGTTGTGTGGAGTGATTCTTCTCTTGACCTGATAATCATGCAGTGTATTTCAGAGCACATCGATATTAGAACATTACCTTACAGTAATTTTTTTGCTGTATAAATATGAATATAATATTTGTTGTAATATGTGGATCGCATGGCAGAATCATGTTGCGTGTTTTTTTTATTCTGTATGCAGGGCATCATTATATAATCCAGAATGTGATTATTGCACATATAGCAGAGATTATTACATGTCCAATACAACACATACTGTACTTAATTGGTAATCTTCTTAAATTAGGGTAAAGCAGGGGCTAGAAGACATTTGAAATCTAGTTTTAGTCTATGATAAGCAACATAGAATATAATAATGGGAAGTGCAAAAAATGTGTGTGAGAAGAGCAGGGGAGTGTGAAGTGACCAAAGGTTGTGATGTGCACTACATGGGTCGCATAAGGATGACGGGAAGTCAGCTAGTAACTTCACAAACATCTAATCATCTTGACAGACCCCATCTTAATGGTGAGCTGTAGGATATAACACTTTCAAATCAATTTTTTTCTCTTAAGAATCAACTTAGATATTAGCAATGCCTTTCTCTTGCTTGCTGCCTTGTTGATAGTTTATAACAATGCCTGGTGCTTTCACTTCAGAACCCAGGTCAATGGAAAATGTGGTGCTCTTCTGGCATTTTCCATGCATTTTTCCATGAAGTGGCTTAGAGTGTCTTTGATATGAGCGAAAGACATGGTCCATGCCAAGCAGATAGTACTTGGCACTCGTTAGAACATATGTGGGTGAGGAAAGATACTCTGTAAAAATGCTTTTTAGATACTCCCGAGCAAACCGGAAACATTGCCAAACTTAATAAAAAAAAAAAAAAGGCATTTCAGTCTTCTTACGTCATTATATTGTATAAGGGTATTGTCCAACATAGCTATAGCTTTTTTAAAGAATGATAATCAAGTAGATTTGAACATGCGATCTACCATCTTCAAGCCCTGTAGGATACGTAGTCTGCTGCGCCACAAGGATCCTAATGTTTCTATTGGATTTCCCTTTGTGCTGAAATCCTTCAAAGATTATCCAAACTATGGCTACAGTGAGGGAAAAAAGTATTTGATCCCCTGCTGATTATGTACGTTTGCCCACTGACAAAGACATGATCAGTCTATCATTTTAATGGTAGGTTTATTTGAACAGTGAGAGACAGAATAACAACAACAAAATCAGAAAAACACATGTCAAAATCTTATAAATTGATTTGCATTTTAATGAGGGAAATAAGTATTTGACCCCCTCTCAATCAGAAAGATTTCTGGCTCCCAGGTGTCTTTTATACAGGTAACGAGCTGAGATTAGGAGCACACTCTTAAAGGGAGTGCTCCTAATCTCAGTTTGTTACCTGTATAAAAGACACCTGTCCACAGAAGCAATCAATCAATCAGATTCCAAACTCTCCACCATAGCCAAGACCAAAGAGCTCTCCAAGGATGTCAGGGACACGATTGTAGACCTACACAAGGCTGGAGTGGGCTACAAGACCATCGCCAAGCAGCTTGGTGAGAAGGTGACAACAGTTGGTGCGATTATTCGCAAATGGAAGAAACACAAAATAACTGTCAATCTCCCTCGGCCTGGGGCTTCATGCAAGATCTCACCTTGTGGAGTTACAATGATCATGAGAACGGTGAGGAATCAGCCCAGAACTACACGGGAGGATCTTGTCAATGATCTCAAGGCAGCTGGGACCATAGTCACCAAGAAAACAATTGGTAACACACTAAGCCGAGAAGGACTGAAATCCTGCAGCACCCGCAAGGTCCACCTGCTCAAGAAAGCACATATACAGGCCCGTCTGAAGTTTGCCAATGAACATCTGAATGATTCAGAGGAGAACTGGGTGAAAGTGTTGTGGTCAGATGAGACCAAAATCGAGCTCTTTGGCATCAATTCAACTCGCCGTGTTTGGAAGAGGAGGAATGCTGCCTATGACCCCAAGAACACCATCCCCACCGTCAAACATGGAGGTGGAAACATTATTCTTTGGGGGTGTTTTTCTGCTAAGGGGACAGGACAACTTCACCGCATCAAAGGGACGATGGACGGGGCCATGTACCGTCAAATCTTGGGTGAGAACCTCCTTCCCTCAGCCAGGGCATTGAAAATGGGTCGTGAATGGGTATTCCACCATGACAATGACCCAAAACACACGGCCAAGGCAACAAAGGAGTGGCTCAAGAAGAAGCACATTAAGGTACTGGAGTGGCCTAGCCAGTCTCCAGACCTTAATCCCATAGAAAATCTGTGGAGGGAGCTGAAGGTTCGAGTTGCCAAACGTCAGCCTCGAAACCTTAATGACTTGGAGAAGATCTGCAAAGAGGAGTGGGACAAAATCCCTCCTGAGATGTGTGCAAACCTGGTGGCCAACTACAAGAAACGTCTGACCTCTGTGATTGCCAACAAGGGTTTTGCCACCAAGTACTAAGTCATGTTTTGCAGAGGGGTCAAATTCTTATTTCCCTCATTAAAATGCAAATCAATTCATAACATTTTTGACATGCGTTTTTCTGGATTTTTTTGTTGTTATTCTGTCTCTCACTGTTCAAATAAACCTACCATTAAAATTATAGACTGATCATGTCTTTGTCAGTGGGCAAACGTATAAAATCAGCAGGGGCTCAAATACTTTTTTCCCTCACTGTATACGTCTTAGTACATATGCACATTTGTGTACACCTCACAACAATCTGCCAGGCAATAATTTAACATGATTTCTGAAATCAAGTTTGTACGTAAAATAAAAGTAAAAACATCCCAACTTAACGGTATACAAAAAAAATTGGTAGAGTAAGAAATAATAGAATATACTTATTTTTCTAGATTTAGTTATCCTCTCTTTTGCAAAGACAAAAACCACAACCTGGAAGTCAGAGTAAAGGAGTAAACAGCTTTATATTTGTATTAGGCCCATCCCAGTGGTGCAATGGATTAATTTCAGGGATAACACTCCAAAGCTCCCAGGTTCGATCCCAGCTTTGAACTATAAATAAAATACGGCAAAACTATGTTTGCACAATAAATGTCTTATAAATTGTCATGTGATTCCAAAGAAATGCCATATGTGTTTCTACTTCACTGTTTGATTTGATTTACATGGATTGTTGTATAACTAACTTCCTCAACAATAAGATAACACATAAAATAAACCTCCATGGACTGTTCAAAACTAAATTTTATCATTCTGGGAACATAGGAATAACATTCTAAGAACATTGGGGAATATTTTGTGCACCCTGATACAAACATTTTAAGAATGTCATCACAACTGGACAGATTTTGTGTTTTGGGAACCTATCTCTTGTGATGTACCCACACTGTTCCCACAACCTAATTAAATGTTCTGGGAACCTTTAAATAACTTTTTAAAGATGTTCTGGGAACATTCAGGTGAATGTTTTTTTTCACCCTAAAATAAATGTTGTATAATCATCCGCACAACTGGACAGTTTTTGTGTTTTGGGAACATATATTTTGTGATGTGCCCACAATGTTCCCACAGACTGTTCCCACAACCTAATGAAACATTCTGTGAACCTTTAAAGAACAGACGAGATGTGTTCTGGGAACATTCTTGCAACGTCAAGCGAATGTATAATACAAACATTGTATAATCATCAGCACAACTGGACCGTTTTTGTTATGAGAACATTAGCCACAACATAACTTATGTTCTGGGAACATTCACATAACCAAATTTGGTTTACTGGGTCTGTACCAAAATTTTAGAAAAAAAGCTCCACCAAAGGATTGATGAAGCTCAGGTAAGACTTATCCCATTTTTGGCATCATCCATTTAATGAACAAACAAATAACTCTTAATCTGCATCGACTACATTTAAGCCACAGTCCTTATCCTTACATCCAACTCACCCCAAGTGCAACATCTGCCTGAAAGCCAAAGTACTGATACATCACTTCCTACTGACCCCAGAATAGACATTTCCGCTATTTCTCTCAACTTACATAAAGATTAATGGGACATTGATGTCTGCTCATCATGTCCAGGCTCTGTCGTAGCTGGCCGCGACCGGGAGACCCATGGAGTGGCGCACAATTGGCCCAGCATCGTCCAGGGTAGGGGAGGGAATGGCCGGCAGGGATGTAGCTCAGTTGGTAGAGCATGGCATTTGCAACGGCAGGGTTGTGGGTTCGATTCCAGTATGAAAAAAAAAAATTATGCACTCACTAACTGTAAGTCGCTCTGGATAAGAGCGTCTGCTAAATGACTAAAATGTAAATGTAATGTCCACCCTAAAGGCAATATCAGTCTTGAGGCGAGTAGTTCTGTCCCAGTATACTGTAGTACAGAATGTCTGCGTAGAGAATACTTAATTCTTAGTGTGTTTATACTATCTGAACACAGTAAAACCAAAACCTGCAGTTAGATAGTTAGCAGGCCTAGTGTTCTCATGGAACATATTTTTTGGCTGTATGTAGAAATGTACTCTTTGTCCATTTTTGTTCTAAGAAATGTTGTTACAGTGTATGCATTGTCCTTACGTAATGATAAGCAAGGGTTTCAGTAAGGAAGAGGAAGAGTATTTCAACCATTCCACTGCATTCTGAAATTGTTTTGGGCAGTCAAAGTTTACAGGCAATTTACGATCTACATCAGATGTACATTCTTTTAAATTATATAAATATATAGCAAAATGCCAGAGAACTTGTGCAGTATGTTACATTTGTTACAGTTTGAGTCCACCTGCTTTTTATAGTTGGACCATGTCCACGTCCTACACAGCTATACTGCAATGCCTTGTTGACTAAGAGTAGACATCCAAGCCCAGCTGAAGGAAGTTTTTCTTGGATAATGTTGGCATCCACCTCTAGGCTCTTCACCCCAGTCGCTTCAGTGGACTTGAGCCTCCGTCAAACTGGCACAGGATGCACAGAGCCAAGGGGTAGGATAGGATAGGCTTGGCTGAAAAATGGAGAGAAAAGTGAACAAATGAGAGAGGACTGCCACCACTCTCAGGCAGCCTATGGGATATACCCCACTCTGCTCTGCACTGCCTGGTAAGGGCAGTTGGACGATGTGGGGGAAAGGAGAAGGGGGGCAAGCGCCAGCCGAGTTGCATGCTTTGCTCTGGTGTCTTGTGTCACTCTTTTCTCTGGGGGGCCACGTCCAAGTCACATGGCTATGTTTGATCTGTTACATAAACACAGACCTCCATGGCCCTTAGTCGTCTCCCATCAACTTAGTTCTGCAGAGAGGACAAACTCTCTGGGAAAGTGACATTGGCAAGGGGCTGAGGAGAGGAGAGCTGTCGAGATGTTCACTTCTCTTCTCTCCATGTGTCCTTGTTGTTGCATCATTTGAACTCCACTGCAAACAGCACAACTCTCATTGACCTCTTGAAGGTGACACCGGACTGACTATGAGCAAATGCTTGTGGAGCGGTCGTTTGAACAGAATGCACCATTTTGTGCAGCAACAGATGACTATAAAAGGAATCTGCAGGTGGTTTATCAACTCAACAAATCATTGAAGAAATATTAACTGAATGAACATAATTTATTATATAATGACTAACTTATTATAACAACAAAATAACATAAATAGAGCAGGCTAGTTACTTGACCATCTGTGTCTTTTGGGTGGCAGCAAAATTTTGGAGCTGTGCATGTGATCCGACTAGGAGAAGAAGCCACGTGATGGTCTGACTGTGTTGCTCCCCCCTAGGGACAGCACAGCGCATGGCTGCCTAGATGAACCCCAAATGCTCCAGTCGTTCCAGCAGCATCCCCTCTCCTCCTTTCCTTGACCCCCACCAGGGGTGCATGCAATGCCAGAACTCCTCAGTGAGATGCGGGAATGGAGGGAGGAATGGAGGGAGGAGGGGATGTTTGGAGGCAAAGCCTCTGGAGGATGGGTGGGTCCTTCAGGTCCAGCTGGCTTGGTTTCACCCCCTCAGCCCACTCACTCACACAGCCTCACGTCTCAACACTAAAATGTCCAAGATGCTCATCGTGCACACTCTCACACAGCTCTCCACACTCTCTTCAGCCCGCTCAGTTTTCACAGGAATCTCATATCACACTCTCATGCTTGAATGTTTAGAGAAGTGTATATTTAATGAAGAAGT
The DNA here is from genome assembly GCF_020615455.1 of Coregonus clupeaformis. Lineage (NCBI taxonomy): Eukaryota > Metazoa > Chordata > Actinopteri > Salmoniformes > Salmonidae > Coregonus > Coregonus clupeaformis. The sequence continues at coordinate 28,919,114 of NC_059205.1, forward strand.
GTTAAATACCGACTCTTTTTGGAAAATACTTATCTATTGCACTGTTGAAGCTAGAAACACAAGCAATTCGCTACACCCGCAATAACATCTGCTAAATATGTGTATGTGACCAATAAAATTTGATTTGAGTTTTCCAGTGATGTCTGAGCAGAAATAAAATGTTGGTAAATTGGCCAGGTCAGTAAGGTATTAGCAAGTGAATCACCAAAATACAGGTGATAAAAGTGACATCTGTTACCCACACTCCCCAGTTTACTAATGAAAGAGATTGATATAAGGCTTTTACCTGCTTTGTATCCAGATATACAGTATGTAATTTAATGATGATTCTTGACTTCATTGGAGTATCTTACTGAGGAAGACCGTAAGTCACTCCACACCACAGTCATATGGTCATTGTAACACTGGCATTAGCCAGATACTGGTCTCTTTACCGTTGTGCACCAATTTCAGTTTAGCTGACGGGCACTTCCAGTATTAAACAGCAGTACGATGGCTGGCTCACAATAAAAGTGATTGAGGAAATATTATTTCAATTAGAAATTAAGTATATGAGCTAGGATTTCTTCTTGAAGACAACTATTTGGAAGTAGGCCTATAAAATATGGGCAGAGAACCATATGGTATGAATGAGGCATTGTTTTCCTCTACTGTACTCATAGATGGTATTTTAGTCATGTGAGAAAAGTTGTCACATGCACTAAGTAACATTGTGCTTTCAAGTTCTACGGCCTGACAAAAAGCCTTGAGTGTAAACACCATGTCAGAAAAGACGTGGAGTGTAGTGTGGAGTGGGACCTGTCCACCAGTCCCATCTCTGGCCATTTGCCTGCATGGAACATCTAAATATTTGGACACTTGATATGACTGAGCGTACCTGTTGGATACATTGAAGCGGATCTGCTCTAAGGCAATGTGTTTTTTTTATCTCTGTGTGGCTCTTTGGAGAGTGGATATCCCAGCAGGCTCTCCCTCTCTCTCTCTCCATTGTTGTTTGTTACAATAAAGGACATCTGTTGTACTGTATATAATGTGATGTCACGAGAGGCTGTGTCCTGGAGGGACGTTACATCCCCCTGAGGTGGCTGCAAACCCAGACAGCTATGGCTCCATCTGCTGGTATGGTCGGGAACTCCACCCCTCTATGGCCAATCTTCCCACGCAGCTGAAACAAATGAGGAGCTGATGAGCTGAAGGTTTGGGAAGGGAAGAGACAGTCTCCAACCTGGGCTCTCTGGAGGACAAGAGTGCTGCACGTCCACTTCCATGAGGAATATAAGGATTTGGAGATACTTACCTTTGGGAAATACTCACCTTTGGATATATGCACCTGTGGAAATACGTGTGGGACATTTGGAAGGACGTTTTGCTGGGTTGGCCACTAGCTGCAACGTGGAATACAGTAAGACTGGGGAAAAGTTATTTGAGCGAGGGAGAGTTATGATTTTGGATGTGGAAGAGACATCCCTGAACTGTTAACCCTTAAAGAGCCACCAGAGAACAGAATGGTGTTATACTTTCGTTAGTTTCCCAAGACCTTTAATAAAATCCTTGTTTTGATTGAACCTGGTCTCCTTGCACTACTTGAGCAATCCCGCTGAAAGCTGTGTAGCCTCTCGTGACGTCACAATAAATATACAATTTCAGTAGAAGATGTTGGTCTTTGTGAGTGTTTGTGTATGTAAATGACAGAGAGAGCGAGAGTGAGCGAGAATAGAGAGAGCACTCACACTTATATGCGCATTCATCCATATGCCAAGTACTTTGCAGATGCGTCTACTTTCCACATTGTGTATTTTCAAGGCAAGCTATCACATCCACAACTAGCTTTACCGGTAGCCTAGGCATGGGGAAGTGAGGAGAGGCAGTTGTGTGGTGCACCATGTGTTGCTGAGATTAGAGAAGTGGCAGAGAGAGGGAGAGCTGTCATCATCTGCGTTACTTACTGAGTGTTGAGCTACAGGGGAGTGAGTGTTGAGCAGTGGGAAGCTACAGGGGGGTGACTGTTGAGCAGTGTTGAGCTACGGGGGGTGAGTGTTGAGCCGTGTTGAGCTACAGAGGGGTGAGTGTTGAGCAGTGTTAAGCTACAGGGGAGTGAGTGTTGAGCAGTGTTAATATAATATATAATAATATATAATTTAATATAATATGCCAATTAGCAGACGCTTTTATCCAAAGCGACTTACAGTCATGCGTGCATACATTTTTTTTTGTGTGTATGGGTGGTCCCGGGGATCGAACCCACTACCTTAGCGTTACAAGCGCCGTGCTCTACCAGCTGAGCTACAGAGGACCACCCATACTATTATTACGCTACAAGGGGGTGAGTGTTGAGCAGTGTTGAGCTACAGGGGGGTGAGTGTTGAGCAGTGTTGAGCTACAGGGGGGTGGGTGTTGAGCAGTGTTGAGCTACAGGGGGGTGAGTGTTGAGCAGTGTTGAGCTACAGGGGAGTGAGTGTTGAGCAGTGTTAAGCTACAAGGGGGTGAGTGTTGAGCAGTGTTGAGCTACAGGGGAGTGAGTGTTGAGCAGTGTTAAGCTACAAGGGGGTGAGTGTTGAGCAGTGTTGAGCTACAGGGGAGTGAGTGTTGAGCAGTGTTAAGCTACAAGGGGGTGAGTGTTGAGCAGTGTTGAGCTACAGGGGGGTGAGTGTTGAGCAGTGTTGAGCTACAGAGGGGTGAGTGTTGAGCAGTGGGAAGCTACAGGGGGGTGAATGTTGAGCAGTGTTGAGCTACAGGGGGGTGAGTGTTGAGCAGTGTTGAGCTACAGGGGAGTGAGTGTTGAGCAGTGTTAAGCTACAAGGGGGTGAGTGTTGAGCAGTGTTGAGCTACAGGGGGGTGAGTGTTGAGCAGTGTTGAGCTACAGAGGGGTGAGTGTTGAGCAGTGTTGAGCTACAGAGGGGTGAGTGTTGAGCAGTGTTGAGCTACAGAGGGGTGAGTATTGAGCAGTGTTGAGCTACAGGGGAGTGAGTGTTGAGCAGTGTTGAGCTACAGGGGGGTGAGTGTTGAGCAGTGTTGAGCTACAGAGGGGTGAGTGTTGAGCAGTGGGAAGCTACAGGGGGGTGAATGTTGAGCAGTGTTGAGCTACAGGGGGGTGAGTGTTGAGCAGTGTTGAGCTACAGGGGGGTGAGTGTTGAGCAGTGTTAAGCTACAAGGGGGTGAGTGTTGAGCAGTGTTGAGCTACAGGGGGGTGAGTGTTGAGCAGTGTTGAGCTACAGAGGGGGTGAGTGTTGAGCAGTGTTGAGCTACAGAGGGGTGAGTGTTGAGCAGTGTTGAGCTACAGAGGGGTGAGTGTTGAGCAGTGGGAAGCTACAGGGGGGTGGTTGTTGAGCAGTGTTGAGCTACAGGGGAGTGAGTGTTTAGCAGTGTTGAGCTACAAGGGGGTGAGTGTTGAGCAGTGTTAAGCTACAAGGGGGTGAGTGTTGAGCAGTGTTGAGCTACAGGGGAGTGAGTGTTGAGCAGTGTTGAGCTACAGGGGAGTGAGTGTTTAGCAGTGTTAAGCTACAGGGGGGTGAGTGTTGAGCAGTGTTGAGCTACAGGGGGGTGGTTGTTGAGCAGTGTTAAGCTATAGGTGGCTGAGTGTTGAGCAGTGGGAAGCTATAGGGGGGTGGGTGTTGAGCAGTGTTGAGCTATAGGTGGCTGAGTGTTGAGCAGTGTTGAGCTATAGGGTGGTGAGTGTTGAGCAGTGTTGAGCTATAGGAGGTGGGTGGGAAGGGGAAAGTTGGGGGTGTTGCCACTACAAAGCCTCCCTCAGCTGGGTGGGTGTTCATTTCAATCTGCAGTCACACGTCCTTAAGTTTGACCCTCCGATGAGGGTCACTTGCCAGGGGAGGGAGGGAGAGATTTTGTCCTTGTCTTTCTGCTTCTCTTTTTTATACTTCCTTCTTGGGCAGAAGGCTGGCGTAATAGAAACCAGACACGAGTCAGAATGTGAGGCATTCACAGGAGAAAGAGTTCAGTTCCGTCCTCACTGAGTGGATAAGTCAGGAGAGGATAAACAGAAAAGGCTAAGTAGTCTTATTATACAATGTTTGTTGTTTTTACTATGTGGAGGAGATTATGTTGTTGTTAGCAAGTGGGTGTCACAGCATCAGATCAGGATCAGGATGGACCCTCCATGCCATTGGCACGGACTTGGCACGGGATGGCCGTGAAATTGTTGACAAAGTTATGTCTGGACAGAGCGTGCAGTGCAACTTCTTCTCCAGGTAGGTGGGTTTTGTCCATTCTCCCCCAAACCCTAGGATGCCTATCTCTTTCCTCTCTCATACTGTAGGTGTGGTAGACTGAACATTTGAAATTAAATTACAATAATTTCATGCAAATGCAGGTGTAGAATGTTACATTTTAATTGTATGCCAAATGTAGTACTGTTTAAATCAACAGGGTAAAAGTATAGTGCAGAAATACGTATTGAGATGAGCCCAATATGCCTTCTCGGGCACCAGTTTTATTTCAAAACATATACATAATGTAGTCCCACTGTGTAAAGCTGGAAGCATATTATTTTGCAGCAAATAAAGAAAAGTAGCTCAACTTGACATACACCTCTGACACCAGGTCATTTGTAATTCTTTATCATGTATATTCTCTCAGGCCACTACAACCTAAACATTTGTTAATTTCTAAAGTTGGTTGTTCTCAGTTTGCGATAGATGGTGATGCTGTCGCTAAAACAATGGGGATAGAGATAAAATGTTGAGTTATGGACTACTATTAAGAGAACTGCTATGATATCTTCAATAAACGGGGTCTTGTGTGGGTGGAGAGTGGGGATGGGTGGGTGTTTTGTATTTTTTCTTTAATCCTAACTGTTGTGTTTTGGCTGTGTTACCAAGAAAAAAAAATGTATTTAAAAAAGACCACAAAAAATATATACAATCCAGAGAATAAATTCCACGCAATTACGGCAACGTGTTAATGCGTTACTGCAACTTGTTTACACCAGCCCAGTAAATACTTGTTCTATAAGATATAGAGGTATAGTTCTCATTATGGTTTTCTTGTTATACAGATTTGTACCATTTGAAATATATTTTACATGTGTTAAAATATTGGGTTAGATCATGTTTAATGATGAATAAAAGTGATAGACTATAACTTTACATTAGTTATTCATATTATGACACAGGTCAAAGGTCAAGGTCAAGATCATGAGTCAAGTTGGGTGCACTCTACTCAGGTGGGATCACCTTCAATGGGAGAACAAAGCTTATGTTGTAATACAGAAATGGAAATAGAGCCTACATAATAACAATGCATTTATTTTGTCATATCATATAGTCGTTTTTTTTTCTTCAGCTAAGTCCAGATACTGAAATCAATATTTATAAGATTTTTTGATATTAAGGATAGGGTTGCAAAGCTTCTACTTCAATAAGTGTATTCATATATCTATTCATTTTTTATATCTGTGTCCATATTGTCCATGAGTTTCAAGTAGATAGATAGACCATATGGTTCAAGTGAACATAGCCTTATTTTCAATTCTTCTAACTATTTACTTTTCTTCACAACTGCCACCAGTTTGATGCCAAAAGATTGACAACAAATACATATTGACATAGTAAAATAAATAAAAGTGTGTTAAAAAATATATATCAAGGGTATTTCATGCTGAAAGCCTCATACTTAACACCAATAGTATTCACTGACTGAGTTCATGGTTTATATTTAGGATAATTTAGATTTGTCATTCTATTATTTATTTTAAAATCCTCTAATTTAATTATCTCAAATATCTGACACGTGATAAGGCCACACAGAGGGCCAGAGATAATTACATACACCTGTGATAATCTAAGTACCCCCAAAAAACGGACAGTAGTGCCTACAATTAAAACTCACACATGCATATAGTAATTGCATTCATTAATACATCATTCTCAAATCAATTTGTATCATCATTTTTCCAATATTATTGTTACAACATGTTGTTTACAGAAATTAAATATTTATATTTAGTAATCCCCAAAGGGCATGAGCATGAAACATGTTTATTGCTTTCTTGCATGGGTAACTTGCTGTTTCTGACATCTAGCATGGAATAAACATGTCGAGATCCTAAAATAAAACACTAATAAGTTACACACAAACATTTTCTCTTTTCCAGTTCAACTGTATGAAGTACCAACTGCATAAAATATTGTTGCAAACTACCCACAAACCACTGAATTGCTGTACAAGTATCCTACCACCTCCAAAGCATGCCCTCAACGGGGCACCCTTCATAATAAAGCCATAATCCTTGATTGGGCTTTAGTTAAACAAACCTGCCTATCTGTAGTAAAGTGTAAACTCAGTTTACCCACCTTTATTCATTTTATGAACAGTTTACTAACATATAACACTAGATAAGTGTTTCACATGAGGGCTTACCGACCTAATTGTGCCCACTGTAGCTGCCATCTGTGGCCTGGCCATGTGGTGCTAGCTGCCCCTCTCGCCCCAGTGTGAGACAGCAGCAGCAGCACAGGGTCTGGTGGGTCTGGAGGGCAGGCCTCGTGGCCTCGTGGCAGCTAGACAGATGAACAAGCCTCTCCTGTTCACTGTTTCCACTCAGATGGCAGCTAGGGGAGATCAGGGGAGACAGTGTTGTTATACAGTCATGATACTATCAACTCACGAAGCAGGCAGTCAGTCTGCTCTGTGTGTGAGGGGAGTAGGGACACTAGTGGGACAACATCCTGGGAGAAGCTATAGATGGCTTACTTCTCTTCCTCTAAACTCCAATTCAACAGTCAATCTGAGAGTCCCAGGTCAACATTCAGGGGAACCTATAGGGATTTCTTTCAGAATAATAGTATAGCACACAGAGACACCTCCATATCTGCGTTCTCTCGCCTCCTATCCTGATATAACCCAGGTGTGTCACTCACTACCATCCTTTAGCTTGGAGTGAATTAATCTAGTTATCACTTCATTCAGTCATCGGGAAGCTGCGTCATTAATCATTAAACAGTATGAGAATAGTAGAAGCTTTTGAGTAATCTTTACAGAAGGTTATGTAAAGATCCCCTCACTATTTATGCATATGCATTACTTGTCTAAGGTGTAACCTACCGAATGGATTATAAAAAGAGTGAGTGATATTATGGTTACACTGGTAGGTGTATTTGAATGATCAATGATGTAGTGATACAAACATAATAGGTGGGCAAACTGATCGCCGGTCGCAGTGAAAAAGGTAAAGCTCCTTATACTTTTAATGCATTTTTCCACAAAAAGGTGGGTAAACTGTTGCACAAAATAAAAAAGTTGGGAACAAAACTGTGTTTACCCTCCACTACACCACTGTGTGTGATACAGTATATCAGCAGTTTTTTGGGAAGTCTTTTGCTAAATTGAATTGTTCATTTGAATTCTTTAAAAAAATAATGCACTGTTTTATAATTATAGTGTATAAGAAAGAAGATACAAGAAAGCTCATTTAGAACCACATTTTTTGCACATGGAAGCGAGTGGGAACAGTCTGTTAATCATTTGAATAATTTCAAATGGGTCCCAAGGATTATGTTCATAGTTGTTGCTTTTAATTAACATTAGTCTGTTGTGTTGCGTTGTATCCCTCTTAAATTCTTGCATATCTAGAGCCTTGCTGGACAATGAAGTGTGAATTGGATTTTCTTGACTGCTGACAGCCTGCGGACCATTAAGATATGGAATGCCTCAGCTTCACTCACAAAGCAAGTTTGGCATTATCTACTATTATAGCAAAAGTTGTGTGCAAATATATTTTTTAAATATATTTTGTCTACATGCTGGGATTAGAGTGTCATTGTTAATCTCAAATAAATATTTTAATGTTTGCAAAAAGTACACAAACATATTTTATAGGAATATGAGGATCATAACACAATTGCTCTGTAAATTAAAAGAAGGCAAAATATTTAATCAACTGAATAAGGTAAATCTGCAGTAGCAAGTTGACTTTGAAAAAGGTAAAAGAGGAGACTTGACTTCTAGGATCTCGTCAAAGTAAAAGTTTTGAAGTAACTGTCTAATGTTTCCAATATGAGTGAAAAAGTTTTCCTTTCAAAAAACATGGAATTAAGTAGGTTAAAAAGCAGCTTTTCTGTGTTGTAATGGTGTGGGAATACCCCAACAACAGAATGTTGAGGGCGACTGGGCATACACTTGTCATTAAAAATATTCATTCAAGTAGACCGCTGATTAGGCAGCACAGCCAATGAGCCAATAAGACATTGTGTTCTTCGAGGAAATAGAAAGCATTTTTAAATGGTCTGTTTGAGGTGGGAGTTTTTAAGTGTATTTTTCTCCAATTTATGCTTTGGCCACAAATACGAGTATAGGACGAGTCAGCAACATTATTTGGGTATGAGTTAACAGAATATGAACTTTTAAAAGTGAAATTTTCACTGGACAGTTACTTTAATACAGAGCTTAGGAGTACAGGTGGTCATGTGAAAATGCAAAGGCAAAAACCCTCTGGTTTGGGTTGTCCTCCGTCATCAATAAACTCTGGGTGGGACAGACAGAGGTGTTTGTGGTTGTGTGAGTGCATGTATGTGGTACCAGTGTTTTGAGTATTTGAGTAAACTAATAGACAGGGTGTATAGGCCGGATGGTCTTGATTGCAGTGTTGGGATAACTATAGGCAGTGTGTATATATATATATCATTCTTTATATCATTGATCTTGACTTCATAATACAGTTTCTTCTTCTTTTTGTTGAGTTTAGTCACATAATTTCTCAATTTGCAGTAAGTCAGCCAGTCAGATGTGCAGCCAGACTTATTAGACACTCCTTTTGCCCCATCTCTTCCTCAATCCATGGAGTCTTAACAGTTCTAACAGTCAGTTTCTTAACAGGTGCATGTTTATCAATAATTGGAAGAAGCAAATTCATAAATTCATCAAGTGCAGCGTCTGGATGCTCCTTATTAATAACATCAGACCAACAAATATTTTTAACATCATCCACATAAGAGTCACAGCAAAATATTTTGTATGATCTCTTATACACTATTTTAGGCCCATCTTTCGGAACTTTGGCTTTCCTGGATACAGTACCCAATGGGTACGGATACAGCTTTAGAACAAAGTTCTACAGTATAAGTAAAAATGTGATCGATACATGTGGATGATCTTGTTCCTGTAGTGATTGTAAACACCCTGGTAGGTTAATAACCTGAACCAGATCACAGGCACTGGTTACAGTGAGAATCTTCCTCTTGAGCAGACAGCTTGATGAAAACCAGTCAATATTCAGGTCCCCAAGAAGGTAGACCTCTGTTTACATCACATACACTATCAAGCATTTCACACATATTATTTATATACTGACTGTTAGCACTTAGTAGCCTATAGCAACACCCCAAAAGAAAAGGCTTTAGATGTGCCAAGTGAACTTGCAACCACAACACTTTAATAACACTTGACATAAGATATTCTCTAAGCATTACAGGGACATGGCTCTGAATATATACAGCAACACCTCCCCCATAAGCATTTCTGTCTCTTCTATAGATGTTATATCCTTGTATTGCTACTGCTGTATCATCAAATGAATTATCTAAGTGAGTCTCAGAAATAGTTAATATATAAATGTTATCTGATGTTAGCAAGTTATTGATTTCATGAACCTTATTTATAAGGCTACATTTATTAATATGGGCTGTTTTCAGCCCTTTTCTTGGTAGCTTATCAGAGATAGACATAATATGGAAAATAACAAACAAAGCAAAAGAAAAATATATACATTCAGCAGTCCATTAATCAGTTGGTGTGTGTGTGTGTGCTGCGGGGTTGAATCTACGAACCCATAGGCTTGGCTCTCTCATCCCTTCCAGGCTTTTGAGAGGAAGGGTGGACAATGAGCCTGTCATAGCGGATGTAAGCAATGTCCCCACGTGCTCTGGCAGCTTTCATGGCTGGGCTAAGTTCTTTCCTCTTCTGGCGCACAGCTTCAGGATAGTCCTCATTGAGGAAGATATACTGTATGTTCCTCTCAAGTTCTTGGCTCTTTCCAGAACAGCTACCTTGTCCTTGAACCTCAGGAACTTGACCACTATCGGCCTGGGCCTGTCACCTGGGCCGGTGTTGGGTTTTACAGTTCTGTGGGCGCGCTCCACCTCAATCTTCCTGTGGTCCATCTTCAGTTTCTCCGAGATAATTTCTCTCACTTTGTCCTCACTCTCCGTCCAGGTCTCATGTGGAGATTCTGCAATTCCGCCCACAACCATGTTGTTCCGCCTTAATTGTCCCTCGAGATTATCGGATTTCTCCGTCATTGTTATCATGGATTCAAACACAGAACTGATATCCTTTCTCAATGACTTACAGATTGCTGTCATTGTCAGACTGGGGTGATGTGTATGCGGCAGTGAAGTCAGGCGCAGGACACAGAGGATCAGGAATGACTACTTTACTTCCAGCAATACGCACAAAAACAAAAGTCTCCAACACTAGAGGAGTAACACGCGGAGTGCGTAAAATAACGAGCTAGCAATGCCAAACATACGACAGGACAAAAGGACAATAACACACAAAGGCAAACATAAAACAAGGGAACTTATATGTTACATAATCAATACAAAATAAGAAACAGGTGTACAAACTAGGCAACACAAGACACACACCGAAACATCGATCGGCAGTAGCTAGTACTCCGGGGACGACGAACGCCGAAGCCTGCCCGAGCAAGGAGGAGGAGCAGCCTCGGCGGCATCCGTGACAGTCATCTTGCCGTTCTCCTGTTTAAACTCATCGAGCTGACCCTGGGAGAACTGCAAACAGTTCTTCAGGTCCTGGTCCATTCTTTTATTAGTTGACTCCACCAGTATTTGGACAAAACACTTGAAGCTATTTTCTTGTTGTAGTAACAACTGCTTGTAGAACTTGTTTTGTTATTTTAAAAGATCCTTCACCTGTGACAGAGAGACACCACTGTCTTCAACGGTACTCCCGCCGGCTTTGGTCTTTGTCATGGTAGCTAGCAACATAGGTTACGCTGTAATTCCTTGCAGTTCCAGACAGGGCAGGTCGCAGGGAAGATTGAAAACAACAACAAACAGCAGGGATCTAGAAAGCCACAAGCCCGGGACAATGTCAAGGGCTGATGTGGATGTGGTGTTGGAGTCAGGCGCAGGACACAGAAGCTTAGTCCAACAGACTTTACTTGTTAGCTACACGACAATACAAAGTAACAGGCCTCAACAACAACGGAGGCGAGCGATTACGCATACTGTGCACAAATACACAAAATACAAAAGAATACGCAAATAGTGTGTCCGTACTCTAAATACACCAGAGTAAAATACACAGCACCGACGGACAGGCGGACAATTACACACAACTAACTACCAACAAAACGAGAAACTTATAGGGGACATAATGAACACTAAATGGAAACAGGTGTACAAGGAAGACAAAACCAAACAAACATCGATAACATTCAACGGTGGCAGCTAGTACTCTGGGGACGACGAACGCCGAAGCCTGCCCGAGCAAGGAGGAGGAGCAGCCTCGGCCGAATCCGTGACAGTACCCCCCCCTTGACGCGCGGCCCCAGCCGTGTGCCGACCCTGGCCTTGGGGACGACCAGGAGGACGCGGAGCAGGGCGCGTGGGATGACCACGGTGGAACTCAGTCAGGAGAGATGGATCTAAGATGTCCCTCCTGGGCACCCAGCACCGTTCCTCCGGGCCGTACCCCTCCCACTCCACGAGATATTGGAGACCCCCCATCCGACGTCTCGAATCCAAGATGGACCGAACTGTGTACGCCGGAGCCCCCTCGATGTCCAGTGGGGGCGGAGGAGTCTCTCTTATCTCATCGTCCTGGAGTGGACCAGCTACCACCGGCCTGAGAAGAGACACATGGAACGAGGGGTTAATGTGATAATCAATAGGCAGTTTTAACCTGTAACACACCTCGTTCAATCTCCTCAGGACTTTAAATGGCCCCACAAACCGCCGACCCAGCTGCCGGCAGGGCAGGCGGAGGGGCAGGTTTCGAGTCGAGAGCCAGACTCGATCTCCAGGTGCGTACACCGGACCCTCACTGCGGTGGAGATCGGCGCTCGCCTTTTGTCGACGGATGGCCCGCTGCAGATGGACGTGTGCAGCGTTCCACGTCTCCTCCGAGCGCCGCACCCACTCATCCACCGCAGGAGCCTCGATCTGGCTCTGATGACATGGTGCCAGAACCGGCTGATACCCTAACACACACTAGAAAGGGGTTAGGTTGGCGGAGGAGTGGCGGAGAGAGTTCTGTGCCATCTCTGCCCAGGGGATATACCTCGCCCACTCCTCCGGCCGGCCCTGGCAATAAGATCTCAGAAACCTACCCACATCCTGGTTCACTCTTTCTACCTGCCCATTGCTCTCTGTGTGGTACCCCGAGGTAAGGCTCACCGAGACCCCCAAGCGCTCCATGAACGCCCTCCAGACTCTGGAGGTGAACTGGGGACCTCAATCAGACACTATATCCTCGGGCACCCCGTAGTGCTGAAAGACGTGGGTGAACAGTGCCTCAGCGGTCTGTAGGGCAGTAGGGAGACCCGGCATTGGGAGGAGACGACAGGCCTTAGAGAACCGATCCACAACGACCAGTATAGTGTTATTCCCCTGAGAGGAGGGAAGGTCTGTAACGAAATCCACAGAGAGGTGAGACCATGGCCGTTGTGGAACGGGCAGGGGTTGTAACTTCCCCCTGGGCAGGTGTCTAGGCGCCTTACACTGGGCGCACACCGAGCAGGAGGAGACATAAACCCTCATATCCCTAGCTAACGTTGGCCACCAGTACTTAGCGCTAAGGCAGTGCACTGTCCGGCCAATACCTGGATGTCCAGAGGAGGGGGACGTATGAGCCCAATAAATCAGACGATCCCGAACCTCGAGCGGAACGTACGTCCGACCCACAGGACACTCTGGGGGACTAGGGTCGGAACGCAACGCCCGCTCGATTTCCGCATTGACCTCCCACACCACCGGTGCCACCAGACAAGACTCCGGCAGTATGGGAGTGGGCTCAATGGACCTCTCCTCTGTGTCATACCGCCGGGACAGGGCGTCTGCCTTACCGTTCTGGGACCCAGGGATGTAAGTTATTTTAAATACGAACCGGGTTAGAAACATGTTCCACCGAGCCTGACGAGGGTTCAATCTCCTAGCTGCCCGGATGTACTCCAGGTTACGGTGGTCAGTCAAAATGAGAAAAGGGTGTTGAGCCCCCTCAAGCCAATGCCTCCACACCTTTAGGGCCTGTACCACGGCTAACAGCTCCCTGTCCCCTACGTCATAATTTCGCTCCGCTGGGCTGAGCTTCTTGGAATAAAACGCACAGGGGCGGAGTTTAGGTGGCGTGCCGGACCGTTGCGACAGTACGGCCCCAATACCGGCCTCTGACGCGTCCACCTCTACCTGGAATGGTAAAGCGGGGTCCGGATGCGCCAGCACCGGAGCCGAAGTGAACAGGTCCTTCAGTCTCCCAAATGCCCTGTCCGCCTCCGCTGACCACTGCAAACGCACCGGGCCCCCCTTCAGCAGGGAAGTTATGGGAGCTGCCACCTGTCCAAAACCCCGGATAAACCTCCGGTAGTAATTGGCAAAACCCAAAAACTGCTGCACCTCTTTAACCGTGGTTGGGGTTTGCCAATTACGCACGGCTGACACACGGTCAACCTCCATCTTCACCCCTGACGCGGACAACCGATAACCCAAAAAGGAGACAGACTCCTGGAAAAACAGACATTTCTCTGCCTTGACATACAAGTCGTACTCCAACAGCCTCCCCAACACTCGGCGCACCAGGGCTACATGCTCGGCTCGGGTAGAAGAGTACACTAGAATGTCGTCAATGTACACTACCACACCTTGCCCATGCATGTCCCGGAAGATCTCGTCCACAAAGGATTGGAAGACTGAAGGAGCATTCATTAACCCGTATGGCATGACGAGATACTCATAATGACCCGAGGTGGTACTAAATGCGGTTTTCCATTCATCTCCCTCCCTAATGCGCACCAGGTTGTAAGCGCTCCTGAGATCCAGTTTTGTGAAGAAACGCGCTCCGTGTAATGATTCCGTCATACTCACAATCAGAGGGAGTGGATAACTGTATTTCACAGTGATCTGATTGAGACTATGGTAATCAATACACGGGCGCAACCCTCCATCCTTCTTCTTCACAAAAAAGAAACTCGAGGACGCAGGGGAAGTGGAGGGCCGTATGTATTCCTGTCTCAGAGACTCGGCTATGTATGTCTCCATAGCCACCTTCTCCTCTTGAGACAGAGGATACACATGGCTCCGCGGAAGCGCTGCTCCTGTCTGGAGGTCTATCGCACAATCCCCCTGTCTATGAGGAGGCAACCGCGTCGCCCTCGTCTTGCTAAACACGAGTGCTAAATCCTCATACTCAGGGGGAATGTGCATTGCGGGCACTTAGTTCGGACTCTCCACCGAGGTCGCCCCCACGGAAACACCTAGACATCGCCCTACACACTGGGCAGACCACTCCTTGAGAGCCCTCTGTTGCCACGAAATGGAGGGATTATGGGTAATTAACCAGGGAAGCCCCAGCACCACAGGATACGCAGGAGATCAGATATAACTGAATAGTTTCCTCATGACCCCCCTGCGTACTCATCTTCAGTGGTGCTGTGACCTCTCTAATCAACCCCGATCCCAACGGGCGGCTATCTAGTGCATGGACAGGGAAGGGAGCATCAACAGGAAGGAGGGGAATCCCTAACCTTACACAAAAATTCCGATCAACAAAATTCCCAGCTGCGCCTGAATCGACTAGCGCCTTATGCTGGGAATGAGGTGCAACCTGAGGAAATCTTACAGGTATACATAAGTGAACAACAGAGAGCTCTGGGTAAGTGGGGCGCCTACTCACCTGAAATGACTCCCCAGTGCGTGGCCTGTTGTCCCGTCCCCCTGGAGACCCTCCCCAGCACCTAGCCGCAGTGTGCCCTCCACGGCCACAGTTGGTGCAGGGGATGGCCCCCCTCGGGCTCCCTCTCCTCCTCTCTCTAGCGCCAGCACCCCCGAACTCCATAGGGCTCGGCTCGGAGGTGCTGGAGGGTGGAATGGAGGGTGTCGAGACGGATGGACATGTCCACCAACTGGTCGAACGATAGGTTGGTGTCCCTGCAGGCCAGCTCTCGACGAACGTCCTCCCGTAGACTGCATCGATAGTGGTCGATGAGGGCCCGCTCATTCCACCCTGCATCCGCCGCTAGAGTCCGGAATTCCAGGGCGAACTCCTGTGCGCTCCTCTTCCCCTGTCGGAGGTGGAATAGACGCTCCCCCGCCGCTTTCCCCTCAGGTGGATGGTCGAACACTGCCCTGAAGCGGCGGGAGAACTCCGCGTAGGTGATGGTGGCGGCGTCTATTCCCCTCCATTTGGCGTTGGCCCACTCCAACGCCTTGCCGGAGAGACAGGAAATGAGGGCGGAAACGCTCTCGTATCCCGAGGGCGCCGGGTGTATGGTGGCCAGGTAGAGTTCCACCTGCAGCAGGAACCCCTGACACCCGGCTGTGGTGCCATCATACGCCCTCGGGAGCGAGAGCCGAATCCCACTGGATTCCGGAGCTGGGATGGGAGGACTGACCGATGGTGGTGGTAAGGTTGGAGGAGGTGTGGGCACTCCTCCGGTCTCCCATCGGCGCAGAGTGTTGATCACCTCACCGTGGGCGGATCCGAGTTGCTGGATCCTGGCGTCTTGACCGCTGACTCGATCCTCCAGCGACTCGGGTGCTGCTGCTGCTCCTGCTGACTCCATAGAGGTGTGTAATTCTGTCAAGGGCTGATGTGGATGTGGTGTTGGAGTCAGGCGCAGGACACAGAAGCTTAGTCCAACAGAATTTACTTGTTAGCTACACGACAATACAAAGTAACGGGCCTCAACAACAACGGAGGCGAGCGATTACGCATACTGTGCACAAATACACAAAATAAAAAAGAATACGCAAATAGTGCGTCCGTACTCTAAATACACCAGAGTAAAATACACAGCACCGACGGACAGGCGGACAATTACACACAACTAACTACCAACAAAACGAGAAACTTATAGGGGACATAATGAACACTAAATGGAAACAGGTGTACAAGGAACACAAAACCAAACAAACATCGATAACATTCAACGGTGGCAGCTAGTACTCCGGGGACGACGAACACCGAAGCCTGCCCGAGCAAGGAGGAGGAGCAGCCTCGACCGAATCCGTGACAGACAATCCATGGTCCTAGCCACAATGGCTAACTGCGTTGCGGGCTGCGTTCAAGCCCTCAAGAAAACCCTGCTAGTTTGATAGGCAGCTAGCTAGCAGCTAGGCTAGCTGCTACGCCAAATAGCTCCTCAGACCCGGCCATGTTTGGCAGGATCACAGGACAGAGAGTAGCAGTCCCAGCAACTGATGCCAACTGCGTCGCGGGATCCAAACTCAAAAGGTAGCTAGCTACTAAGAAACTTTTCAATACACTTTCAAAACAACAAACTTTCCAAAACAACAAACCGAGCTGTTCTGTTAGTGCTGTGTATGAGCTGTGACTAGTTCTGTTAGTGTTGTGTATGAGTTGTGACTAGTTCTGTTGGTGTTGTGAATGAGCTGTGGCTAGTTCTGTTGGTGTTGTGTATGCGCTGTGACTAGTTCTGTTAGTGTTGTGTATGAGTTGTGACTAGTTCTGTTAGTTCTTGTAGCTCCTTTATTCAACCAAACCCCTAATTATACTTTTTATGTGTTCCCAGATTCTAGTTGAAAAGCCTCTATGACCACGATGAGCTGGAGCTTTCTCACGCGTCTTCTGGAAGAGATCCACAACCACTCCACCTTTGTGGGGAAAGTGTGGCTCACGGTGCTCATCATCTTCCGCATCGTGCTGACTGCCGTGGGGGGCGAGTCCATCTACTCGGACGAGCAGACCAAGTTTACCTGTAACACCAAGCAGCCCGGCTGTGACAACGTGTGCTACGATGCCTTCGCCCCACTATCGCATGTCCGCTTCTGGGTCTTCCAGATCATCATGATCTCTACCCCCTCGGTCATGTACTTGGGCTATGCCATCCACAAGATAGCCCGCACCTCCGAGTTGGAGCGCCGGAAGTTCCACCGCCGGAAGAAGCACATTCATGCTCAAAGGTGGAGCGAAAGCCACCCACTTGGGGAGGTGCTGGAGGAGGATGAGGACAACGCTGCAGAGCCCATGACCTACCAGGAGGAGGTGGTGGAAGCCCATGAAGTCAAGCCTGAGCCGGCCAAACCGCAGAAACATGACGGCCGCCGGCGGATCATGCAAGAGGGCCTGATGAGAATCTACGTCCTGCAGCTACTGTCCCGGGCCGTGTTTGAGATCGGCTTCCTGGCAGGCCAGTATCTTCTCTATGGATTCCGTGTTAATTCATCATATGTGTGCAATAAGGTGCCCTGTCCCCACAATGTAGACTGCTTTATATCTCGGCCGACGGAGAAGACCATCTTCCTGCTCATCATGTACATCGTCAGCTGCCTCTGCCTGCTCCTCAACGTGTGTGAGATGTTCCACTTGGGCATTGGAACATTCCAGGACACTCTCCGCAAGAGGAGGAACCAGGGGTGTCGACGGCCTTCGTACAGCTACCCGTACTCCCGTAACATCCCCGCCTCTCCCCCCGAGTACAACTTGGTCATGAAGTCAGACAAGCCCAACCGGATAATCCCCAACAGTCTAATTATGCACCATGAGCAGAACATGGCCAACGATGCCCAGGAACATAACCAAGAGTGCACCAGTCCAGATGACAACATCCCCTCGGACCTGGCCAGCCTGCACCGCCACCTACGGGTGGCCCAGGAGCAGCTCGAAATGGCCTTCCAGACCTACAACACCAACAAGAACCAGCCCACCTCGAGGACAAGTAGTCCTGGAAGCACCATGGCAGAGCACAACAGGGTCAACACAACCCAGGAGAAACAAGGAGCCAGGCCGAAATCAGCCACTACAGAGAAAGCTGGGACCATTGTAAAAAACGGAAAGAGTTCTGTATGGATTTAGGAATTATTAACTTCACGTGGCACAGTAATCTTACTGAAAAGTCATTTTCAATCTCCAGGACCATATTCTGTGGATACTGGAAGACGTGAGATGAGAAAAGATATTTAAAATCTTTGGAGCGTGAATCGATTGCACTGCCTGAATAGATTTAACTTTGTCACCAGCAGAAACCAGCAGTGTGATTTGTCTGATCAGGAGCACACAAAATAGGCACTATCTACATGTGATATCAGAACAATGGTCAACAAAAAAAGGAAAAACAAACATGAAGATATCACTAAATACAGTAGTAATGTATCCTATCATTAGGTTGTCTTTTTGTGCTTTAAATACCATAGCTTGAACATAATTAATATATGCATATGTTGCTTAGTCAAACATTTCTTATTTTAGCTACTTATATAGGGAGATACAAAATGAACCAATATATTGTGAATTGTTTTTGCTGGGATTATTAATTTACCCTTGCTATTGAACTGGATTAATTTGACAGAATATATATATATAATGTCTTTAAAACTATAACAATATGCAAGTGTGTCTTTTTAAAATTGTGGTCTAGTTAAAAGCAATGCTGTGGTAAGCACTGTTTAATGGCACCACGATTGAATCCTGATGATGTTTAAGAAAAGGACAGTGAACCAAATGTGAAAAGTAATCTAGAAATTCCTAACTGTTCAGATTTGCACTTGGAACTTTTTAACTCATTTTGAGTTGTATTAAGACGTTTTAAAATATATGCATGAATCATTTATTTGAGGAAGAAATGCTGGATGTAGTATGTATGGGTTTTGTTGAAAGAAGAGATGTGAAATGTTATAGGACAAATGGTGTTTCATCAGCAGGAGTTTGAGCTACACTGTTCTCTGTAGAGTAAGATTTTGTTTCACTCCACTTTTCAAAGCTTTGTTGTGGAAGATTACATTTTTATTTAGCATTCTGCAGTGTCGGAATAAATTAGTTAAAGAAGAAGGGGGAAAAAAAGGTAAGTAGGTTGTTGTATTAAAAATTTGAATGACCAATTTCTGATAATTTCTGCTGTTTTTGTGGGGCAGAAAATGAATGAATTTACTTTGCTACATTTGTACACATTTTACATATACAGTACAATGCACATAGTAGAAGATGTACACTGAGTGAACAAAACATTAAGGACACCTTCCTAATATTGAGTTGCACCCATTTGCTAAATGACTCAAATGTACAAATGTAAATGTGTCGAAAGCGTTTCACAGGGATGCTGGCCCATGTTGACTCCAATGCTTTCCACAGTTATGTCAAGTTGGCCTTTGGGTGGTGGACCATTCTTGATACAAAGGGAAACTGTTGAGCGTGAGCATTTCTCCCCAATTTCGTGATTACGATCTTGTCTCATCGCTGCAACTCCCCAACGGGATCGGGAGAGGGGAACTTCGAGTCCTGCGTCCTCCGGAACATGACCCGCCAGCGTGTTATAGGACCATTTGTTAATACAATGTATTGTCTAGGGAGCCCACTGGTGTTTATCTTAGAATGATTGATAGATGGAATATCCTGCCTGGGGTATAAGATGGTAACATCAGGGTGGGGAGTGTCCACTGATGGTTATCAGATGTTGTTGAAGACTTGTGTAACACAGACTATAAGAACTGAGACAAATTGTGAATGAGAGACTGATGAAGTGTGTACAGCCTCTGCAAAAAACAAAGCCTTTCATGCAACTTTTTTCAAATCATCATTATTAGAGTTGCATCATGCAGCCTTAGAATGTATTAAAAATCTAAACATACATTAAGACCACAAGATGTCACCAAATTATTTTCCCCAATGTTTTCTCTGTTTGCAACTGCTCTTCCTCAACAAAAAATGTCCTCTGTGTCATCTCAACTTTTGGAGATATTTCAACAAAACGAGTTGATCTTATTTTTTGAAATTTTGAAAAAGTTGTAGATATTTTCCAATGAAGTTAGATCTATAATTGTTTTTTAAATATACAAGTAAGAAAGCCTTAAGATAAATAATCCACTTGTTTACAGAGAAAATTGTTGAGTAAAGTAGTAATATGTTGGATGAGTGTGTAGGGGCAACCAACCCCCCTACTAGGGGGTAACTGGTCCCTGGGGGCTAGTTACCACTTTATGGTTATGAATTTGTTTCTACCTGTCATTTAGACAATGACTAGCCCAGTTAGATTTAGTTTATAATAACTTGCTAGCTAGCAACTTCACTTGCAGTAAAAGCTAGCCATATAGCTAGTTAGCATAAGCTGCTAGGAGTGCTAGCTAGCAACCTTACTACCAGATCGTCTGAGGTAAAATACATTAAAAAGTTAACGTAACTTAATTGCAGTTGTAAATGTTCCACTAGCTTTACAGTTAGTGTTACTTTATAGCATTTTAGCTATTTTTCACAGCATTTCATGTCATATAGCTAGATAGCTAGCTATGTTTTTAAGAGAGAGCTTTTCAATTGGGGGCTTGATTCGGTGTGAGCAGTGCAGGATGTGGTCTCATGATTTGTGCTCTTATTTTACTGGGGATATCTTTATTTGTGACCTACAGTGGGGAGAACAAGTATTTGATACACTGCCGATTTTGCAGGTTTTCCTACTTACAAAGCATGTAGAGGTCTGTCATTTTTATCATAGGTACACTTCAACTGTGAGAGACGGAATCTAAAACAAAAATCCAGAAAATCACATTGCATGATTTTTAAGTAATTAATTTGCATTTTATTGCATGACATAAGTATTTGATCACCTACCAACCAGTAAGAATTCCGGCTCTCACAGACCTGTTAGTTTTTCTTTAAGAAGCCCTCCTATTCTCCACTCATTACCTGTATTAACTGCACCTGTTTGAACTCGTTACCTGTATCAAAGACACCTGTCCACACACTCAATCAAACAGACTCCAACCTCTCCACAATGGCCAAGACCAGAGAGCTGTGTAAGGACATCAGGGATACAATTGTAGACCTGCACAAGGCTGGGATGGGCTACAGGACAATAGGCAAGCAGCTTGGTGAGAAGGCAACAACTGTTGGCACAATTATTAGAAAATGGAAGAAGTTCAAGATGACGGTCAATCACCCTCGGTCTGGGGCTCCATGCAAGATCTCACCTCGTGGGGCATCAATGATCATGAGGAAGGTAAGAGATCAGCCCAGAACTACATGTCAGGACCTGGTCAATGACTTGAAGAGAGCTGGGACCTCAGTCTCAAAGAAAACCATTAGTAACACACCACGCTGTCATGGATTAAAATCCTGCAGCGCACGCAAGGTCCCCCTGCTCAAGCCAGCGCATGTTCAGGCCCATCTGAAGTTTTCCAATGACCATCTGGATGATCCAGAGGAGGAATGGGAGAAGGTCATGTGGTCTGATGAGACAAATATAGAGCTTTCTGGTCTAAACTCCACTCGCCGTGTTTGGAGGAAGAAAAAGGATGAGTTCAACCCCAGGAACACCATCCCAACCGTGAAGCATGGAGGTGGAAACATCATTCTTTGGGGATGCTTTTCTGCAAAGGGGACAGGACGACTGCACCGTATTGAGGGGAGGATGGATGGGGCCAGGTATCATGAGATCTTGGCCAACAACCTCCTTCCCTCAGTAAGAGCATTGAAGATGGGTCGTGGCTGGGTCTTCCAGCATGACAACGACCCGAAACACACAGCCAGGGCAACTAAGGAGTGGCTCCGTAAGAAGCATCTCAAGGTCTGGGAGTGGCCTAGCCAGTCTCCAGCCCTGAACCCAATAGAAAATCTTTGGAGGGAGCTGAAAGTCCGTATTGCCCAGCGACAGCCCCGGAACCTGAAGGATCTGGAGAAGGTCTGTATGGAGGAGTGGGCCAAAATCCCTGCTGCAGTGTGTGCAAACCTGGTCAAGACCTACAGGAAACGTATGATCTCTGTAATTGCAAACAAAGGTTTCTGTACCAAATATTAAGTTCTGCTTTTCTGATGTATCAAATACTTATGTCATGCAATAAAATGCAAATTATTAGTTAAAAATCATACAATGTGATTTTCTGGATTTTTGTTTTCGATTCGATTCAGTCTCTCACAGTGGAAGTGTACCTATGATACAAATTACAGACTTCTACATGCTTTGTAAGTAGGAAAACCTGCAAAATCGGCAGTGTATCAAATACTTGTTCTCCCCACTGTATGTACAAATTAGAATTGTGCAATAGCAGAGCATAGAGTTAATTAGTTAAGTTATTGTTATTAAATGTTATATTCCAATGTTATTTAATGTTATTAGTTATATTTCATTCCAATATTATATTCCAATTCATCTTTTTTTTAAATGAATTAAAAACAACCATTGAAAACCTTTTGCTCCCGAATGTCATTTTAAAGACTGCTGGGATTGAAAATCTTGCATTATTCAAGTAATATTTGGTGCAATTGTACATAATGGATTGTATGGAAAAGGAACAACAAAGAAAGAACAAAGAAAATGAATGTGCAGGTGAGTTAAAAAGAGGGACTCATAGTGCGGATATTAATGGTGACATGTGCAACACCATTCCCCCCCACCCCCCATATTTTATTTAAATAATTAAAATAAGACAACTACTTAGCTTTTAAGTATTACTTACTAAAGAATTTCTAAATAAAACGTATTAAATTGATTTTAACACAATGCTACCGGGGTAACTGGCAGTCACCCAATGGGGGGGTAGTTACCCCAGTACTTTTCTAATAACAACATTTCATGAAATAACTCAAAAAGTGTACACTGTAGCCATTTATTTCCCTTGATAGTTTATTCACCTAAGCATGACCTTCATCCACATACCATTTTTTTCTTAGGGGGGCTAGTTACCCCCTAGTACCCTAGCCCAACCTTTGTATCACAACTAAAGTTACATAAATAACTAAATTAAGCATATAGGAGTACCTGTTTCTTTGTTAACCACTCAACACAGAATAGCCGCATGTGCAGACTCCCTCAAATCGTTTGGAGAAAATATCTTTGATGGAAATGTTTATTGTGTGTGCTTTTCTAATAACCAATTTCTGTGTTCTATTCATGTGCTTTTCTAACAACCAATTTATGTGTTCATGCAAGTGACTGATTGAACGAATCCTCACTATCAGTATCTGCAATTTGGCAGTACCTTGTTTTGAGAAAGGGATATCTAAGTTTCAAGGTCTCAGCTCAGAGAAGAAGCCTTGTGAGGTATTGGTCTGTCACATGCATGACCCAGTATTGGTCAGTCACATAAAGGAAGCAAACGTTAATTATGAATTAATTATGAATGATGAATAAGCTAAATCATGCAAATATAACTTGTCTGTATATAAGATAACTAATGGGCCCCAGGTAGAGCTCCTGAACGACATGTGTACTTGGTACATTGAGTTGTTTGGAACCTCTCCAGCATGCTGATAATAAACAATTAATAATTTAAGATTGACTTTGAGGGTCCCTGTGTAGAATTTCCATGATAATTTGGTGTCACAAACAATTATTGATTCTGCCTGCGGAGCTTTCCAGTGGGGGGTCTGCGATGAAAACCGGTGGCGCATTTCATGAAGCGTGAGGGAAATTCCCGTCTGACCAAAAGACGACGAGATCCGCCCAGACCCTTACTGTGAGCTGCCCAGGAGGAGACACATCATCTGCAAACAATTGAGGGACGGCAACTGAATTTCAGTAAGTCAATTTAAATGAATCCGAATAAAAGAAAAAATACATTATTAAAAGAAAAAATCTGGCGAGTAACGCATAAAAAAGGTACCCATAGTCTTATAGAGAGAAGATTATTCACTAGTCTTATGAGAAGACTAGAGCGAGGGCATAACGGTACCATGGAAAGCCCCACTGACAGCTGTCTGTAGTCATTTATTGAAGAAGTATCTACGTGGTCTGCAGCCACTAACAATAGCACGTGATGTTATTAAATATGTATAGGAGATACATATGGTGCATAGCAAGTAACGACAAGAAAATCGTTGAAGATGCACATGGGGTAATAAGGGAGATTACTGAGTGTGTTTGGGAATAGTACTAAGTGAATGTGGATGTGAAACTTGTGTGATTGTGAGATATGACAGATTAAGCTGATTGAAATTTAGATAATGAAATGGATTGAAATTATTACTATTAAGATAGAAATTTGGATGATAAGATTGATTGAAATTTGGATATTAAGATGATTGAAATTTGGATAACAAGAGATTGAAATATGGATAATAAACTGATTGAAAATTGGATAATAAGAGATTGAAATTGAGCTATAACGTACTGAGTGAATGAGAGCTGTCAGGGGACTAGCTCCAGTGTGCATGTGGAGTGAATGTGAGCTGAGTTTTCCAGTTCTGTGTGAGAGAGTTTTTCAATCTATAACGTTATCTAGGGGTTCTGTCCACCACCACCCAAGCTTCCTGCCATCCAGGACCTCTATACCAGGCGGTGTCAGAGGAAGGCCCTCAAAATTGTCAAAGACTCCAGCCACCCTAGTCATAGACTGTTATCTCTGCTACCGCACGGCAAGCGGTACCGGAGTGCCAAGTCTAGGTCCAAAAGACTTCTCAACAGCTTCTACCCCCAAGCCATAAGACTCCTGAACAGCTAATCATGGCTACCCGGACTATTTGCACCCACCCCATCCTTTTTACGCTGCTGCTACTCTGTTAATGATTTATGCATAGTCACTTTAACTCTACCCACATGTACATATTACCTCAACTACCTCAACTAGCTGGTGCCCCCACACATTGACTCTGCAACGGTACCCCCCTGTATATATAGCCTCCCTACTGTCACTTTATTTTACTTCTGCTCTTTTTTCTCTCAACACTTTTTTTGTTGTTGTTTTATTTTTACTTTTTTTGTAAAAAATAAATGCACTGTTGGTTAAGGGCTGTAAGTAAGCATTTCACTGTGATGTCTGCACCTGTTGTATTCGGCGCATGTGACCAATACAATTTTATTTGATTTGATTTGATTAGT
This sequence comes from Coregonus clupeaformis, assembly GCF_020615455.1. Lineage (NCBI taxonomy): Eukaryota > Metazoa > Chordata > Actinopteri > Salmoniformes > Salmonidae > Coregonus > Coregonus clupeaformis. The sequence goes on from NC_059205.1 coordinate 28,944,066, forward strand.
CTGGGACTACTAGCACAAGTGTTATTGAGCACAGGGTTTATTATATGTCTGAACACGGCACCTCAACCCGTCAGAGAGGCTTCAGTGCACACCAGTTCTCTGCGGTGGACTCTGATCAGGCTCACCCCCTTTAACAGGAAGGAGCGAGATAGCCATTTCAATAGGGTCATCAAACACGCACTCATCACCGACAGTTGAAGGTGTCTGTGTTGTTTTGGGTGCTGGCTGTGGGAGTTTAACCATCGCTGGAGTGGCCTAATGTAGAATGCCCAGCGGAACCAACAGTGAAGCCACCGTCAGTCGGTCGAGTAACTGTTGGCCCTATAACACCGACATGGCTCGTCCGAGCCGGATACGGTTGAGGTAGGACAGGATTTTGTTACTCTCACCTGAGGGAGACGTGCCCTCATGAGTCGATTCTATGGACATCCCGAGGTAGATCACCTTCCGTGAGGGGGTCAGGTGACTCTTCTCCTCGTTTAGGGTGAGGCCCACAACTCGATTGTGGTTCAAGAGGGTCCTCGTGTCTGTTGTGGCCTGTTCTCTGGATGGGGCAGACTATCCAAACGTCCAGGTAAGGCAGTTACTCCTCCAGTAGAATGTGCCACCACAGCAAAAGGCAAAGGCCGGCAGGCCAGCCGAAATGCTGTAGTAACAGTGTCCACCATGCAATGTGAGAGTCTGGTTGGATAGGCTCTCGCCCAAAACTCTCTCACCATAATTAACGAAAACTGATAAAGCTTTCGTATTGCCTGCGTCTGTGAAAAGTGTCCATTGCCCGAGTCTGTGAAATGTGTCCATTGGCCTTGCCTGGCACATCACACTGGGGGAAGCCCTTAGTTCACCTGCAACAGCGAGAGGGGTGTGTGTGGACAACTGTAACGGCCGGTTAACGTATCTGTCAGACAGAACCCTTGGACAGAATGAGGGGTTTGGAAGTAGGTTGACACTCCTTCATCTGAACTCATTCGGAAAAATTCAGTCAACCAGGGCTTCAACAATAGAAGATCCTGAGACATTTGAGGCCCCAGAACTATAGCGGTGGCCAGAATCGGAGTTGGAGTTCGTAGCCTTCCATCACTGTATTCAGTGCCCATGATAACTCCACTTGCCTCTCTCAGTTTGGCCTTTGGGCCTGTGAGAAGCTGCCAATGCCAGCGGCAAGCACCTCAGTGTGACTGCAGAGTGCCACCCATCTTAGTCCGCTGCCTGTGTGCAAGAACACCTCGCATTTCTCAAGGCAAAAAGCCATACTGGAAATGGTAGTTTCACTCTGTGGGAAGAAGAGATGGGTAGTATACCCTGTAGTATAACAAATTCATATGGCAACCCCAGCTACACATTGTGTAAGACCAGAAGTGTAATCCAGCTCTTATGTGAGTTTCTAAGGGAACTGTCTTTACTGTAAACTAATGTAACAAAACTATAGTAAACCCAGCTATGTACTGAAACCCTCAGTGTAATAGATCTGAGATGTAAGTTTCCAGGGGAAACTAGGATAGTTACTGTCTTAACTGTAAGTACAACAGAACTAGTAACCCCAGCTACACACTGTGCAAGACCGCAGTGTAATAGCTGAAAAGTGAGTTTCCAAGGGAAACTAGGATAGTCACTGGAAACTAACATAGTTCCTGTATGTAGCCTACTGTAAGTAGTGTAACAGAAAAACTATAGTAAACCCAGCTACACACTGTGTGAAAACAACAGTAGTGTAATAGAGCTGTCAGTTTCCAATTAAGGGATAGTTACTGTCTGTACTGTAAAGTAGTGCTACAGAAAGAAGTATAGTAAACACAGATACACACTGAAACCCTCAGTGTAATAGAGCTGAGATGTAAGTTTCCGAGGGAAACTATGATAGTTACTGTCTGTACTGTAAAACAGTGTAACAAAATCCATCGCAACCCAGCAACTGTGTGAAAAAAACACCAGTGTAATCTCACTATGGTTGGGCTAACATAAACTCAGCCCAATACTGTAAAATGGAAGCCAACAGTGTAATAGTATACACTGTGCAATACTGTAAAATAGTATAGAATGGACCTACAGTATAAGCCTTAGTTTATGAGACTATCTGAAGGAGAGGAGACGTGAATGGCTGTACCTTTTACTTGTGGAAAAGATTAAGCCAATAGTTTAAACTGCCTGACCGTGAAGGGGCAGAGCATTCTACCTCACACAGGTGTATAGCTTATTCTTGGTTTATACGTGTGGGTCGGCTGTAACTCACGGCACATTTATAGCATATCTCTTGCTATATACAGTACCAGTCAAAAGTTTGGACACACCTACTCATTCAAGGGTTTTTCTTTATATATTTTTTGCACACTTTTGGCATTCTCTCAACCAGCTTCATGAGGTAGTCACCTGGAATGCATTTCAATTAACAGGTGTGCCTTCTTAAAAGTTTATTTGTGGAATTTATTTCCTTCTTAATGCGTTTGAGCCAATCAGTTGTGTTGTGACATGGTGGTGGGGGGGTATACAGAAGATAGCCCTATTTGGTAAAAGACCAAGTCCATATTATGGCAAGAACAGCTCAAATAAGCAAAGAGAAACGACAGTCCATCATTACTTTAAGACATGAAGGTAAGTCAATACGGAAAATGACAAGAACTTTGAAAGTTTCTTCAAGTGCAGTCGCAAAAACCATCAAGCGCTATGATGAAACTGGCTCTCATGAGGACCACCACAGGAATGGAAGTCCCAGAGTTATCTCTGCTGCAGAGGATACGGTCATTAGAGTTACCAGCCTCAGAAATTGCATCCCAAATAAATGCTTCAAGTAACAGACACATCTCAACATCAACTGTTCAGAGGGGACTGTGTGAATCAGCAATTCATGGTCGAATTGCTGCAAAGAAACCTCTACTAAAGGACACCAATAAGAAGAAGAGACCTGCTTGGGCCAAGAAACACGAGCAATGAACATTAGACCGGTGGAAATTTGTCCAAATTGGAGATTTTTGTTTCCAAACGCCATGAGACACGTTGTCGGTGACCGGATGATCTCCGCATGTGTATTTCCCACCGTAAAGCATAAAGGACGAGGTGCTATCGTGTGGGGGTGCTTTGCTGGTGACTGATTGAACGAATCCTCACTATCAGTATCTGCAATTTGGCAGTACCTTGTTTTGAGAAAGGGATATCTAAGTTTCAAGGTCTCAGCTCAGAGAAGAAGCCTTGTGAGGTATTGGTCTGTCACATGCATGACCCAGTATTGGTCAGTCACATAAAGGAAGCAAACGTTAATTATGAATTAATTATGAATGATGAATAAGCTAAATCATGCAAATATAACTTGTCTGTATATAAGATAACTAATGGGCCCCAGGTAGAGCTCCTGAACGACATGTGTACTTGGTACATTGAGTTGTTTGGAACCTCTCCAGCATGCTGATAATAAACAATTAATAATTTAAGATTGACTTTGAGGGTCCCTGTGTAGAATTTCCATGATAATTTGGTGTCACAAACAATTATTGATTCTGCCTGCGGAGCTTTCCAGTGGGGGTCTGCGATGAAAACCGGTGGCGCATTTCATGAAGCGTGAGGGAAATTCCCGTCTGACCAAAAGACGACGAGATCCGCCCAGACCCTTACTGTGAGCTGCCCAGGAGGAGACACATCATCTGCAAACAATTGAGGGACGGCAACTGAATTTCAGTAAGTCAATTTAAATGAATCCGAATAAAAGAAAAAATACATTATTAAAAGAAAAAATCTGGCGAGTAACGCATAAAAAAGGTACCCATAGTCTTATAGAGAGAAGATTATTCACTAGTCTTATGAGAAGACTAGAGCGAGGGCATAACGGTACCATGGAAAGCCCCACTGACAGCTGTCTGTAGTCATTTATTGAAGAAGTATCTACGTGGTCTGCAGCCACTAACAATAGCACGTGATGTTATTAAATATGTATAGGAGATACATATGGTGCATAGCAAGTAACGACAAGAAAATCGTTGAAGATGCACATGGGGTAATAAGGGAGATTACTGAGTGTGTTTGGGAATAGTACTAAGTGAATGTGGATGTGAAACTTGTGTGATTGTGAGATATGACAGATTAAGCTGATTGAAATTTAGATAATAAATGGATTGAAATTATTACTATTAAGATAGAAATTTGGATGATAAGATTGATTGAAATTTGGATATTAAGATGATTGAAATTTGGATAACAAGAGATTGAAATATGGATAATAAACTGATTGAAAATTGGATAATAAGAGATTGAAATTGAGCTATAACGTACTGAGTGAATGAGAGCTGTCAGGGGACTAGCTCCAGTGTGCATGTGGAGTGAATGTGAGCTGAGTTTTCCAGTTCTGTGTGAGAGAGTTTTTCAATCTATAACGTTATCTAGGGGTTCTGTCCACCACCACCCAAGCTTCCTGCCATCCAGGACCTCTATACCAGGCGGTGTCAGAGGAAGGCCCTCAAAATTGTCAAAGACTCCAGCCACCCTAGTCATAGACTGTTATCTCTGCTACCGCACGGCAAGCGGTACCGGAGTGCCAAGTCTAGGTCCAAAAGACTTCTCAACAGCTTCTACCCCCAAGCCATAAGACTCCTGAACAGCTAATCATGGCTACCCGGACTATTTGCACCCACCCCATCCTTTTTACGCTGCTGCTACTCTGTTAATGATTTATGCATAGTCACTTTAACTCTACCCACATGTACATATTACCTCAACTACCTCAACTAGCTGGTGCCCCCACACATTGACTCTGCAACGGTACCCCCTGTATATATAGCCTCCCTACTGTCACTTTATTTTACTTCTGCTCTTTTTTCTCTCAACACTTTTTTTGTTGTTGTTTTATTTTTACTTTTTTTGTAAAAAATAAATGCACTGTTGGTTAAGGGCTGTAAGTAAGCATTTCACTGTGATGTCTGCACCTGTTGTATTCGGCGCATGTGACCAATACAATTTTATTTGATTTGATTTGATTAGTCTGGGACTACTAGCACAAGTGTTATTGAGCACAGGGTTTATTATATGTCTGAACACGGCACCTCAACCCGTCAGAGAGGCTTCAGTGCACACCAGTTCTCTGCGGTGGACTCTGATCAGGCTCACCCCTTTAACAGGAAGGAGCGAGATAGCCATTTCAATAGGGTCATCAAACACGCACTCATCACCGACAGTTGAAGGTGTCTGTGTTGTTTTGGGTGCTGGCTGTGGGAGTTTAACCATCGCTGGAGTGGCCTAATGTAGAATGCCCAGCGGAACCAACAGTGAAGCCACCGTCAGTCGGTCGAGTAACTGTTGGCCCTATAACACCGACATGGCTCGTCCGAGCCGGATACGGTTGAGGTAGGACAGGATTTTGTTACTCTCACCTGAGGGAGACGTGCCCTCATGAGTCGATTCTATGGACATCCCGAGGTAGATCACCTTCCGTGAGGGGGTCAGGTGACTCTTCTCCTCGTTTAGGGTGAGGCCCACAACTCGATTGTGGTTCAAGAGGGTCCTCGTGTCTGTTGTGGCCTGTTCTCTGGATGGGGCAGACTATCCAAACGTCCAGGTAAGGCAGTTACTCCTCCAGTAGAATGTGCCACCACAGCAAAAGGCAAAGGCCGGCAGGCCAGCCGAAATGCTGTAGTAACAGTGTCCACCATGCAATGTGAGAGTCTGGTTGGATAGGCTCTCGCCCAAAACTCTCTCACCATAGTTAACGAAAACTGATAAAGCTTTCGTATTGCCTGCGTCTGTGAAAAGTGTCCATTGCCCGAGTCTGTGAAATGTGTCCATTGGCCTTGCCTGGCACATCACACTGGGGGAAGCCCTTAGTTCACCTGCAACAGCGAGAGTGGTGTGTGTGGACAACTGTAACGGCCGGTTAACGTATCTGTCAGACAGAACCCTTGGACAGAATGAGGGGTTTGGAAGTAGGTTGACACTCCTTCATCTGAACTCATTCGGAAAAATTCAGTCAACCAGGGCTTCAACAATAGAAGATCCTGAGACATTTGAGGCCCCAGAACTATAGCGGTGGCCAGAATCGGAGTTGGAGTTCGTAGCCTTCCATCACTGTATTCAGTGCCCATGATAACTCCACTTGCCTCTCTCAGTTTGGCCTTTGGGCCTGTGAGAAGCTGCCAATGCCAGCGGCAAGCACCTCAGTGTGACTGCAGAGTGCCACCCATCTTAGTCCGCTGCCTGTGTGCAAGAACACCTCGCATTTCTCAAGGCAAAAAGCCATACTGGAAATGGTAGTTTCACTCTGTGGGAAGAAGAGATGGGTAGTATACCCTGTAGTATAACAAATTCATATGGCAACCCCAGCTACACATTGTGTAAGACCAGAAGTGTAATCTAGCTCTTATGTGAGTTTCTAAGGGAACTGTCTTTACTGTAAACTAATGTAACAAAACTATAGTAAACCCAGCTATGTACTGAAACCCTCAGTGTAATAGATCTGAGATGTAAGTTTCCAGGGGAAACTAGGATAGTTACTGTCTTAACTGTAAGTACAACAGAACTAGTAACCCCAGCTACACACTGTGCAAGACCGCAGTGTAATAGCTGAAAAGTGAGTTTCCAAGGGAAACTAGGATAGTCACTGGAAACTAACATAGTTCCTGTATGTAGCCTACTGTAAGTAGTGTAACAGAAAAACTATAGTAAACCCAGCTACACACTGTGTGAAAACAACAGTAGTGTAATAGAGCTGTCAGTTTCCAATTAAGGGATAGTTACTGTCTGTACTGTAAAGTAGTGCTACAGAAAGAAGTATAGTAAACACAGATACACACTGAAACCCTCAGTGTAATAGAGCTGAGATTTAAGTTTCCGAGGGAAACTATGATAGTTACTGTCTGTACTGTAAAACAGTGTAACAAAATCCATCGCAACCCAGCAACTGTGTGAAAAAAACACCAGTGTAATCTCACTATGGTTGGGCTAACATAAACTCAGCCCAATACTGTAAAATGAAGCCAACAGTGTAATAGTATACACTGTGCAATACTGTAAAATAGTATAGAATGGACCTACAGTATAAGCCTTAGTTTATGAGACTATCTGAAGGAGAGGAGACGTGAATGGCTGTACCTTTTACTTGTGGAAAAGATTAAGCCAATAGTTTAAACTGCCTGACCGTGAAGGGGCAGAGCATTCTACCTCACACAGGTGTATAGCTTATTCTTGGTTTATACGTGTGGGTCGGCTGTAACTCACGGCACATTTATAGCATATCTCTTGCTATATACAGTACCAGTCAAAAGTTTGGACACACCTACTCATTCAAGGGTTTTTCTTTATATATTTTTTGCACACTTTTGGCATTCTCTCAACCAGCTTCATGAGGTAGTCACCTGGAATGCATTTCAATTAACAGGTGTGCCTTCTTAAAAGTTTATTTGTGGAATTTATTTCCTTCTTAATGCGTTTGAGCCAATCAGTTGTGTTGTGACATGGTGGGGGGGTATACAGAAGATAGCCCTATTTGGTAAAAGACCAAGTCCATATTATGGCAAGAACAGCTCAAATAAGCAAAGAGAAACGACAGTCCATCATTACTTTAAGACATGAAGGTAAGTCAATACGGAAAATGACAAGAACTTTGAAAGTTTCTTCAAGTGCAGTCGCAAAAACCATCAAGCGCTATGATGAAACTGGCTCTCATGAGGACCACCACAGGAATGGAAGTCCCAGAGTTATCTCTGCTGCAGAGGATACGGTCATTAGAGTTACCAGCCTCAGAAATTGCAGCCCAAATAAATGCTTCAAGTAACAGACACATCTCAACATCAACTGTTCAGAGGGGACTGTGTGAATCAGCAATTCATGGTCGAATTGCTGCAAAGAAACCTCTACTAAAGGACACCAATAAGAAGAAGAGACCTGCTTGGGCCAAGAAACACGAGCAATGAACATTAGACCGGTGGAAATTTGTCCAAATTGGAGATTTTTGTTTCCAAACGCCATGAGACACGTTGTCGGTGACCGGATGATCTCCGCATGTGTATTTCCCACCGTAAAGCATAAAGGAGGAGGTGCTATCGTGTGGGGGTGCTTTGCTGGTGACACTGTCTGTGATTTATTTAGAATTCAAGGCACACTTAACCATCATGGCTACCACAGCATTCTACAGCGATACGGCATACCATCTGGTTTGGGCTTGTGGGACAATCATTTATTTTTCAACAGGACAATGACCAAACACACCTCCAGGCTGTGTAACTATTGTGTAACTCCAGGCTGTGTAGCTATTTTACTAAGAAGGAGAGTGATGGAGTGCTGCATCAGATGACCGGGCCTCCACAATCCCCCGATCTCAACTCAATTGAGATGGTTTGGGATGAGTAGGTGTGTCCAAACTACTTTTGACTGGTAGTGTACGTGGGGGTGCTGGTTGGCAGGATTTAAGGGAAAGTGTATTTATAATCGCATTTAGTCCTGCAATGGTCACCTCTTGTTAAGCTAGTTACTTTGCATAGCTCATTCACCATGGAACACACAAGAGTCTAGGCAAGATGGCTGCACCCTGTGAGAGTTGAAACATGGTGCACCTCGCAACACCTAGCTCACTCTTAGGAGAGAACTTCTGGTGGACCGACAAGTCACACAGACAACTAAGACAAACTCTCAGGGCCGCAATGCTGGTAGACCAACCAAGTATCATCCAGGTTGGTACACTTTCACATGTAATAAAAACAAGGACGAAACCCGAGTTGGGGGACAGCAGAGCACCCTGACGGAAAGGCTAGCTCGCTAGCTGCTCCAAGCTATTTGATAGCTGCGGGTATACTTCTGTGCTTATACACTCTAACATTGAGCCCTTACAAAGCGAATCCTCTCTGGAATTAACAGAGAAAAGGAAGAGGTGGAAGTAGCGTGGCACCAGCTATTTAAGGGGGTTAGCCGCAGCACTACCCGGTACACGGGACTAATCTGAAATTCTTACTCAAAATGTATCCTGCCGCGCGGAAGGATACCATATTGGAGTGATCCAATATAGTGCCACATAACTCAGGTAGGCTTATCATCTTTCTACAAGATGGCGGAAGGAGATGATGGCGGAAACTGAGATTTTGTTTGAAACTGCTAGTGAGTCAGGTGAAGCTAATAGTACAGAAAGTGAGAATGAGTAGGTTACAGTGGCGAATAAAAAGGGAAACAAGATAATTAAAGCTGTGGTGGAAAATACGATACCATTAGACTCGTGAGGGTTTTGGATCAATGCTACTTGGGAAATCCGTTTAATGTCTTGAGGAAAATCTGGAATGTGTTGGAGGAAAGTGTGTAATCGGTGAGAGTCACAAGAAGTGGTCTTATTTTGATTTTTTGTGTGTCTGCGGAGCAGAAGAAGCGTGTTTTAAGACTCAAAAAGATATCGTAGGGGAATGTTTCCTGTATGGATTTTCGTAACAAGACGTCTATCAACGTGGGTTATTTCTGGGGTGGCACAAGAAACAAAGGCAGAGGATATTACTGAAGACATCGATGGAGTGGTTGGTGCACGTCGACTGACCTGTATGGTGGATGGAGAAAATAAATTAACTTCATCCATGCTACTGTTCTTTGATGAAGAGTCTCTCCCTTCTCATAAAGTTAGGATTCATGAGATACCCTGTAAGAGCTTTTGTGCACAAGTCCCTTCAGTGTCATAAATGTCAAATATTTGGTCATGTGTCAAGTGTGTGCAGAAGGGAAGAGAATCGTATGCCAGATGAAGTGAAATGCTGCAACTGTTGAGGTGAACATGCGCCTGAAATCCTGGAGTGCCCTGTTAGGGTGAAGGAGAATAAGGTGGCAAGGGTAAGGAGTGTCCAGCGTGTCTCCTATCTGGAGGCGGTGAGAAGATTGGAAGGAACAAGTGGCGGGGAAGAAGCAATGGTAGTAGAGCCATAAATGCAAAAGATGAGTTTGTTATCAAGCTGTCACATGTTTGTTTGCGGACCGCCATTATATCATAGAAGAAGAAGAAGTTGTCACACGAAGCATCCCGTCTGGGACTTATAGTATTTAGCTAACGCATTTTATATTAAATGTCCAGTTGCGTTTCTTTGCACACGTACCAAGCGATGCACAGTCTGGGAATGGTTTGCTTCAGCAGGGCCGCAGTTGGTCCAAACGCTGTACTTCGACTCTACACATGCCATTTCTGTGCTCGAAAATGTTCAGAACAGTAATAGTGGACAGGTGCTTGGAGCCCAGCTGGATGGACCAACATCAAGAACTACAGCCAGGAAGCAAGTAAGAACAATGAGCTGGGACAGTGTGTTTGTTATTATCTTCCACACAAGGGCAAGATACAATATCATTTCTTCAAGGTATTGTAACCAATGACATGGAGCTCTTTGTTGAAGTGGAACATAACATTTTGTATGTGCAAATGTTGAACGTATTTTATGCTGTTACTGACTTGTTTACACCAGAACCTCCTTTATGGGCGTGGCTTGCTTATCGAGCCATTGAATTACACACTAAAGTCAGTGTGCAGCAGTTAGATAATGTTTCAATTAAAGTTAGCTAATAGAAACCCAGGCATGATATACATCTGAAGCACCTCCATATGATGGCTGACATGTTCTTTCTTCTATTGTTATTTAGATTGAAAGAAGCAGAAGTGGGTTGTGGTATTCTGGTCGAATGTGACACCACTATAAAGACTCAATTTTGAAGAATTTGAAGGTGTATAAAATCCGCCGTCAGGTGAAGATCAGCCCCTGTCCAGAGCTTTCTCTATGGGCTGTGTTGCCTCAGGGAACAGCCCCAAGCCAGGGGAAGCCCAAGCCAGATCTCACTGCCCCAGATAAAGCTCTGATGTGGGAGGAAGATCCGAGAACTGGAAATGATTCCATTGGGTTAGCCAGTGGCGATTTTAGCATGTAAATCTTGGTGGAGCAAATTCTATTTTATTTTTTTATGCATGCCAGCAAAGCCACAACACAACACATCACAACACTAAACAACACATTAATTGCACTATAATGGTGACAAACGGTGCCCACAAACTGTTAGGGCCTACATAAAGCTGTCCCAACAGCAGAGCTTTTATTTCAGCACCATGGAGTGAATCCTTACCACTGCTACACCTGGCTATCAGCGGAGCCTTGTCTGGCAGTGAAATAGTTCATTCAGCCTCATTTACTGCCTTTTAAAAAACATAGCTGATATGGCTGACTTGCTTAAACAAATGTGGTTTCTACTGACAATTGAGATGTACAAACTATGGCATAAGGGGTCGACGAGCAGATAAAAGGCAATCCGTAATTTCAATTAAGACTTTAATGAGCGAGCTAGGATGGACTTGGTCAATATAACTATCTGTTCAGCACTTTTGAAATGTACAGCGACAGAATTCAGAACATGGGCCATTCTTGCAGTATTCTCCCTGTACACGAAGTCAGAACTGTAGGATAAATAAAGGGGACATATAAGCAGACAATGAAAGCTCTAATATTAAATTATGACATTTCTCTCAAAGGGGCTATAGGCTACATGTGCACCACCAACAGCTAACACCTTGCTACACAACATACACTTAGTATTACTATCTTAGCTACAGTATTCACGTCTCCCTGGCATATTACATCATTTATGCAGCGGCATACAATACATTTTTGGAGTCACCTTGTTGTGCTGTGCTCACTTCAACAGGAAGGTGGCACGACGGTCCTTCGTGGGCAAATTTTGTCATCAAACTTTGTCATCAAAGTCTGGAATTCTCTGGATTTTTGGTGCTTTCTCTGGATTTTTGGTGCTTGTTTATTTCAACTGAAATAAACAAGGTCGAATCATGACGTCTGTGATCTTCAGGTCGGAGCTCTAGAAAGAGGCCCGAGATCCCAACTTGGAATTCCGAGTTGGATGACCGTTCAAAACGTATTTTCCCAGTCGGAGCTCGTTTTTTTCAGAGTTCCCAGTTGTCTTGAACTCACTGAAGTCTGAGATTTCCCAGTTACGAGTTTCCAGTTGTTTTGAATGCGGCAGAAGTCATGCTGGATTGACGGCATGGCCAATGTCGAATGTTTATCCTTTTAAGCATGGAAAAGAGACCTTTAAACCCAGACTTGGACCACACACCCACTCCACTGAATAGCAGGCTAGTGATTGCTTTGCAACGCTTGCAGTTAGCCACTAATTCTTTCCAAATCACTCGTTATTGAATTCCAACTTGTTGTGTAATGTTTATGTCCAATGGCCAATGAGCACCGATACGTTTTATCTATAATTTCTCTTCATAATTTCTCTTCATATGACAAGGATTGAAAAGGATTTGCCAGTACATTGTCGACTTGATTCATGAAGATGACTGCTAGATTGCTAGCTAAGATTTTGAAAGTATGATGTTGATATGATCAGTCCAATCAAAACTGTCACATCTGCTCCTGCAACACCCTCTACTGCTCATCCTGTGGCTCCTTGACCTGCCGCCACTCCCCCAGTACTCTCTCCCTCTCTCTCTCTGTGTGTGTGTGTGATTGTGTGGGCGGAGTCAGGTGTACTGGAGTCAGAACAGATCCCCACCAGCTTCAACCTGTTCCATAATCAAGACCTCTACAAATACTCCGTCCTGCCACTTCCACACTACTATTCAGATCCTGTTATTTGTTGTGCCTGTTTTCCTTGCCTGACGCTGTTTTCCTCTCCGCTACAGTTCTGCCCGCTCTGACTCTGGTCCCTGTCTCCAGTCCCACGTCTCATCATCCTGCTACTCTGTCCTGGATTCCCCACTCTACTACTCCCTTGAATTCCCCTACGGACCTGCTCACCCTGTCTCAACCCCCCTCGCTCCAGCCGCAGCCTCCGCACCTGGTTTCCAGCAGTTTCCCCTGATTCAGCTGTTTTTCTAACCTCATTATCATTAACGTTAGGTGGTTGGTAGCTGCTGTACTTAATTACGGCTACTGATTGCAGTCTGCCAGTTTGGCTTTATACATAGCTTGGGCTTTGTCGAGTAAGGCTTAAACTATGTATTTAGATTGTAGTTAGGTATTATAGGTAGGCATCGTGGGCTGTATATTATTAAGTAGTATAGGTAGGCATCGTGGGCTGTTGTGGGTAGTTGTTGTGTAGTTATTGTAGGTTACTTTTGTATTCGGCGGTGCCGGGTGTAGCACGAAGCTAGCTAGCTAACTCACCTCCTGGATTAGCTGGCGAGTAGCTATTAGCAGCGGTAGCAACTAAAAACAATATCCTTTTAGCCAGCTACATTCGTTCGCAGCGACGCCGTTTTTCAAACAAAGTCAACACAGCAGCCATTGCTAGCTAGCCAACACTACCAGCTGGCTGTACTGTAGTAGCTAAATACAATATCTTTGTGCTAGCTACCCAACGTTTAATCATTGCTGCGTTATGAAAGGTAAGCTTGGCTTCTTATATGGTGTTGAGTAAAGCTTAAACCATGTATTTAGATTGTAGGTAGGTATTGTAGTTAGGTATTATAGGTAGCTTACTCAGGTAGTTATTGTAGGTTATTGTAGGTAATTATTGTAGGTAAGTATTGTATTCGGCGGACCCCGGCGAAGCACGAGGCTAGCTTACCCACTACTTGGACCAACAAAGCTAGCTAGCTAGCTAGCTAGCGGGTAGCTACTGGTAACTTTTAGCAACTGTGGTTAGTTGTTTCCAATGTTATTTCATGCTTAAGAGTACCTGTGATTGAGCCAGCTAGCTGCCACCATTCAGCTGTTTTTCTAACCTCATTATCCGAGGCATTAACGTTAGGTGGTTGGTAGCTGCTGTACTTAATTACAGCTACTGATAACAGTCTGCTGTAGTTTACAACAATTCTAATTTCTAAAGTGGAAGTTGGGAGAGTTTTATTCGGGTGGTTCAGTGAAACAATTATAGTTTCTGAGGTGGAAGTTGGGAGAGTTATATTTTTTTTGGTGAGGGAGGCCTGCTCTCTCCTTTCCCAGATGTTTAGTTCATTTTATTCCGATCTCCTCTGCATTATTGTAGCCATCTGTTACAGCCTGTCAACTATGCCTCTGCCTATCCCTGTTCTCTCCTCTCCGCACAGGCTACACAAACGCCTCACACCGCGTGGCTGCTGCCTCTCTAACCTGGTGGTCCCTGCACGCACCACACACCTGGAGTTCCAGGTCTCAGGCAGCCTCTGGAACTGCCGTTCTGCCGCCAACAAGGCTGACTTCATCCCAGCCTATGCTACCCTCCAGTCCCTCGACTTCCTGGCGCTGACGGAAACATGGATTACCACTGAAAACACTGCTACTCCTACTGCTCTCTCCTCGTCTGACCATGTGTTCTCGCATACCCCGAGAGCATCTGGTCAGAGGGGTGGTGGCACAGGAATCCTCATCTCTCCCAAGTGGTCATTCTTAATTTTTCCCCTAACCCATCTGTCTATCTCCTCATTTGAATTCCACGCTGTCACAGTCACTAGCCCATTTAAGCTTAATATCCTTGTCATCTATCGCCCTCCAGGTTCCCTTGGAGAGTTCATCAATGAGCTTGACGCCTTGATAAGTTCCTTTCCTGAGGATGGCTCACCCTTCACAGTTTTGGGGGATTTCAACCTCCCTACGTCTACATTTGACTCATTTCTCTCTGCCTCCTTCTTTCCACTCCTCTCCTCTTTTGACCTCACCCCTCTCACCGTCCCCCCTACTCACAAGGCAGGCAATACGCTTGACTTCATCTTTACTAGATGTTGCTCTTCTACTAATCTCACTGCAACTCCCCTCCATGTCTCCGACCACTACTTTGTATCCTTTTCTCTCTCGCTCTCCTCCAACACTACTCACTCTGCCCCTACACAGATGGTAACGCGCCGCAAACCTTCGCTCTCTCTCCCACTACTCTCTCCTCTTCCATCCTATCATCTCTTCCCTCTGCTCAATCCTTCTCCCTCCAATCTCCTGATTCTGCCTCCTCAACCCTCCTCTCCTCCCCTTTCTGCATCCTTTGACTCCCTGTGTCCCCTATCCTCCCGGCCGGCTCGGTCCTCCCCTCCAGCTCCGTGGCTTGATGACTCATTGCGAGCTCACAGAACAGAGCTCCGGGCAGCTGAGCGGAAATGGAAGAAAACTAAACTCCCTGCTGACCTGGCATCTTTTCACTCCCTCCTCTCTACATTTTCTTCATCTGTTTCTGCTGCTAAGGCCACTTTCTACCACTCTAAATTCCAAGCATCTGCCTCTAACCCTAGGAAGCTCTTTGCCACATTCTCCTCACTGCTGAATCCTCCCCCCTCCCTCTCTGTGGATGACTTCGTCAACCACTTTGAAAAGAAGGTTGACGACATCCGATCCTCGTTTGTTAAGTCTAATGACACTGCTGGTCCTGCTCACACTGCCCTACCCTATGCTTTGACTTCTTTCTCCCCTCTCTCTCCAGATAAAATATTGCGACTAGTGACTGCAGGCCGCCCAACAACCTGCCCGCTTGACCCCATCCCCTCCTCTCTTCTCCAGACCATCTCCGGTGACCTTCTCCCCTACCTCACCTCGCTGATCAACTCATCCTTGACCGCTGGCCATGTCCCTTCCGTCTTCAAGAGAGCGAGAGTTGCACCCCTTCTCAAAAAACCAACACTCGATCCCACTGATGTCAACAACTACAGACCAGTATCCCTTCTTTATTTTCTTTCCAAAACTATTGAGCGTGCCGTCTTTAGCCAACTCTCTTGCTATCTCTCTCAGAATGACCTTCTTGATCCAAACCAGTCAGGTTTCAGGACTGGTCATTCAACTGAGACTGCTCTTCTCTGTGTCACGGAGGCTCTCCGCACTGCTAAAGCTAACTCTCTCTCCTCTGCTCTTGTCCTTCTAGACCTGTCTGCTGCCTTTGATACTGTGAACCATCAGATCCTCCTCTCCACCCTCTCCGAGCTGGGCATCTCCGGCGCGGCTCACTCCTGGATTGCGTCCCTACCTGACCGGTCGCTCCTACCAAGTGGCGTGGCGAGAAGCTGTCTCCGCACCACATGCTCTCACCACTGGTGTCCCCCAGGGCTCAGTTCTAGGCCCTCTCCTTTTCTCCCTATACACCAAGTCACTTGGCTCTGTCATATCCTCACATGGCCTCTCCTATCATTGCTACGCTGACGATACACAACTAATCTTCTCCTTTCCCCCTTCTGATAACCAGGTGGCGAATCGCATCTCTGCATGTCTGGCCGACATATCAGTATGGATGACGGATCACCACCTCAAGCTGAACCCTGGCAAGACGGAGCTGCTCTTCCTCCCGGGAAGGACTGCCCGTTCCATGATCTCGCCATCACGGTTGACAACTCCGTTGTGTCCTCCTCCCAGAGTGCGAAGAGCCTTGGCGTGACCCTGGACAACACCCTGTCGTTCTCCGCTAACGTCAAGGCGGTGACCCGATCCTGCAGGTTCATGCTCTACAACATTCGGAGTGTACGACCCTGCCTTACACAGGAAGCGGCACAGGTCCTAATCCAGGCACTTGTCATCTCCCGTCTGGATTACTGCAACTCGCTGTTGGCTGGGCTCCCTGCCTGTGCCATTAAACCCCTACAACTCAGCCAGAATGCCGCAGCCCGTCTGGTGTTCAACCTTCCCAAGTTCTCTCACGTCACCCCCCTCCTCCGCACACTCCACTGGCTTCCAGTTGAAGCTCGCATCCGTTACAGGACCATGGTGCTTGCCTATGGAGCAGTGAGGGGAACGGCACCTCCGTACCTTCAGGCTCTGATCAGTCCCTACACCCAAACGAGGGCATTGCGTTCATCCACCTCTGGCCTGCTGGCTCCCCTTCCTCTGCGGAAGCATAGTTCCCGCTCAGCCCAGTCAAAACTGTTCGCTGCTCTGGCACCCCAATGGTGGAACAAGCTCCCTCACGACGCCAGGACAGCGGAGTCACTCACCACCTTCCGGAGACATTTGAAACCCCACCTCTTTAAGGAATACCTGGGATAGGATGAAGTAATCCGTCTAGCCCCCCCCCCCCCCCAAAAAATAAAAAAAAATAAAAAAATGTTGTAAAGTAGTTAACCCACTGGCAATATAGTGAATGCACCTATTTGTAAGTCGCTCTGGATAAGAGCGTCTGCTAAATGACTTAAATGTAATGTAAATGTAATCTGCATTCCATCTCCCCCTGTGTCTCAATAAATAACTTGGTTCCTTCATCCCAATCTCCTCGTCTGAATCTGCTCTTGGGTTCCCCTGTTCCACTCCGCGTAACAGTACGATCTGGCCCAAGAGATGAACCCAGCGGACTCTGCTACTCTCCACCAAACCCTCGTCGGCCAAGGCACCCTGCTCGAGCAACATGACCAAGCCCTGAAGACGCTTCTGGAGCACATCAAGGAGTTTTCACAGAGCCTGTCTGACCTACAGGGCCGACCCTTCGCCCAGAGCTCACAACCAGTTCCAAGACCTTCTCCTCCGCTCCGAGAGCCATTACAACGGCAACCTCGGAGCCTGCAGAGCCTTTTTGGTACAATGTTCACTAGTATTTGAGCAACAGCCCTACTCTTATGCTAGCGAACGGACCAAGATTTGCTATCTGATTGGCTGCCTCTGTGGAGCACTGCTTTCCTGGGCCACGGCGGTTTGGGAGAGACAGTCCCCCATCTGCTTCTCCTACTCCAGATTCACGGAGGAGATGAAGAAAGTCTTCGACCACCTGGTCTGCGGTAAGGATGCTGCTAAACGACTCCTGTCCCTCCGTCAAGGCCCCCATAATGTTGCTGAGATTGCATGTGAGTTCCGCACCCTCGCCGCTGAGAGCGGCTGGAATGAGGAGGCCCTTCAGGGAGTATTCCGGAATGCGCTCACTGAGAACCTCAAGGACGAGTTGGTGTCCAGGGATGAGCCTGATGGACTTGATGAACTCATCTCTCTCGCTATCCGCATCGACAACCGTCTCCGGGAGCGTCGGCGGGAGAGGGTAGGTAGGGTTACATGTCCCATAACATCTGCTTCAGTGCCTTGTCCTCCTTCTCCGACTGCATCCCATCCCCGGGCTCATCCAGATCCTGAACCCATGCAGCTTGGCTCTCCAGAGGAGAGGCAACGACGAATCGGCGCTAGGAGCTGCCTATACTGTGGCCAGGTTGGTCACTTTGTCTCCACTTGTTCCCCCCCGTCCAGCAAAAGAGGGGGGCTCGGCAGTAGTGGTGGATATACCGTTGAGCCAAACCAGACCCCTGCTTGAAGGCAGCCTTCTGTGGCAGAGCCAGGCTTTTCCTTTGTCTGCTCTCATCGATTCGGGCACCGACGAGAGCTTCCTGGACCTAGGTGTCGTTACCCAGTTGGGCCTGGACACTGTCCCACTCAATTCACCCCTCGATGCCAACCCTCTGGACAGCTCCTCACCCTTGTCTGTGAGAAAACCGTCCCGGTCATCCTGCGTCTCTCTGGAAATCACCAGGAAAAGATCAGTTTCCACATAATCAACTGTCCTTACTCTCCCCTGGTTCTTGGCCATCCATGGTTAAAGCTACACAACCCACAGATTGACTGGACCGCCAGAAAGGTAATCACTTGGAGTTCATTTTGTCACTCTAATTGTTTACATTTTGCCCTTCCCCCTGCCTTGTCTGTGCCCCAGTTCATTCCAGAACCTCCGGACCTGTCATCAGTTCCTCCCGAGTATCACGATCTAGGTCCTGTGTTCAGCAAGCACCACGCCATGTCGCTCCCGCCTCATCGGCCGTACGACTGCGCCATTGACCTCCAGCCTGGAGCTCCTCTACCCAGTAGCCGGTTGTTTAACCTCTCTCGTCCCGAGCAAGAGGCTATGGAAAGGTACATCCAGGATTCTCTGGCTGCAGGACTTATCAAGCCATCTTCCTCCCCGGTGGGTGCTGGGTTTTTATTTGGGAAGAAGAAGGATGGGTCTCTGAGGCTGTGCATAGACTTCAGTGGGCTGAGTAATATCACTGTTAAGAACACGTACCCCTTGCCACTCATCAGCTCTGCTTTTGCCCCCCTCCATGGTGCCACTGTGTTTACCAAACTCGACCTCTGGAATGCCTACCACTTTGTCCGCATAAGAGAGGGTTCGAGTGGAACACACCACTTGGTCACTTTGAGTATTTGGTCATGCCTTTTGGTTTTACTAACGCCCCTGCTGTTTTCCAGAACCTAGTCAATGACGTGCTGAGGGATGTGATTGGACGCTTCGTTTTTGTCTATTTAGATGACATCCTGATTTTTTCCCAAGGACCCTGAGGCTCACCAGCAACACGTTCGCCAAGTTCTTCAACGGCTGTTGGAGAATAAGGTTTTTGTTAAAGCTGAAAAATGTGAGTTCCATGCTGCCACAGAGTCTTTCCTGGGTTATATTATTGCACAGGGACAGTTGCGTATGGACCCCTCCAAGGTCATGGCAGTAACAGAGTGGCCTGCGCCCTCCAACCTGAAGCAGCTACAGCGTTTCCTGGGGTTTGCAAATTTTTACAGACGTTTCATCCACCACTACAGCCGTCTGGCAGCACCTCTCACCTCCACCTCCACTTCGTTCCACTGGACTCCTGCGGCAGAGGCAGCATTCCTGGAACTCAAGCGTCGCTTCACCTCCGCTCCGGTCCTTACTCAGCCCCTCTCAGAACTCCAGTTCATCGTGGAGGTGGATGCCTCTGACACCGGGGTAGGTGCTGTTCTGTCTCAACGGTCCCCCTCTGATCAGGTCGACCCATGTGCATTCTTTTCCCGTAAGCGCTCACCTGCAGAGAGGAATTTTGACATTGGAAACCGGGAACTTTTGGCAGTTAAGCTGGCTCTGGAGGAATGGCGTCACTGGCTGGAGGGCTCTGAAACGCCCTTCATCGTGTGGACTGACCATAAAAACCTGTCCTACATCCAGACCGCCAAACGTCTGAACTCCCGGCAAGCCAGGTGGGCCTTGTTCTTCGGTAGATTCAATTTCACACTCACTTATCGCCCCGGTTGAAAGAATACCAAGCCTGATGCCCTCTTTCACCAGTTCACCACCGACAACACGGGTACCGAGCCAGAAGCCATTATGCCATCCACCTGCATCGTTGCCACCGTCACCTGGGGGATCAAGTCCCGTATCTGCCAGGCTCAGCAGAACCAGCCTGACCCGGGTAACGGTCCTAGTAATGCTCTGTTTGTTCCAGATTGTGTTCGCTCTGATGTTCTTTAGTGGGGCCATTCTACCCACCTCACCTGTCACCCTGGTATGAACCGGACCCTCGCCTTCCTGCGTCCGCGCTTTTGGTAAACCACCATGGAGAGAGATGTCCGGGATTTTGTCTCAGCCTGTTCGGTTTGTGCCCGGAACAAAACCTCCACTAAACCCACTTCCAGTCTGCTCCGCCCTCTTCCCATACCCAGTCGCCACTGGTCACACATAGCTCTGGACTTCGTCACTGGCCTTCCCCCATCTAACGGTAACTCCGAAATCCTCACCATTATTGACAGGCTTTCCAAAATGGCTCACTTCATTCTCTTCTCCAAGCTCCCGTCCTCCAGGGAGACTGCGGACCTGTTAGTATCCCATGTGTTTCGTCTGCAAGGCATCCCCACTGACATCGTTTCCAACAGAGGACCCCAGTTTACCTCCAAGGTATGGAGATCCTTCTGTTCAGCTCTTGGTATCAATGTCAGTCTTCCTTCTGGATATCACCCCCAGACCAATGGCCAGACCGAACGGGCCAACCAAGAGATGGAGACTGCCCTACGCGGCGTGACTTCTGCTAACCCTTCCTCCTGGAGCGCTCAGCTACGCTGGATTGAATATGCCCACAACACCTGTTGTCATCGTACCTGGAGGAAGGGCTGCCCTTCTTCGTGCCTCCGACAGGACCCAGTCCCAAGCCAACCATCGTCGGGCCTCAGCTCTAGTCTACACCCCGGGTCAAAAGGTATGGCTCTCATCGAAGGACCTGCCATTGAAGGTGGCATCGAAGAAACTTTCCCCCCGATTCATTGGTCCCTTTGAAATTGATCGTGTCATTAATCCCTCTGTGGTGCGCCTGAAACTCCCAGCCTCGCTCAGGATCCATCCTACCTTCCATGTATCCCTGATTAAACCTGTCTGCTCCAGTCCCCTGTCTCCTCCTGCAGCAGCTCCTCCACCCCATCGGCTCATCGATGACCATCCTGCCTATACCATCCGGCGGCTTCTGGACGTGCGCCGTCGGGGTCGTGGTTGGCAGTACATGGTGGACTGGCAGGGATACGGGCCTGAGTAGCGCTGCTGGGTGCCCCGCCGTCACATTCTGGACCCCTCCCTCTTACGGGATTTCTATACCTCACACCCAGATAAGCCTGGTCGGGCGCCAGGTGGCGGGGGGTACTGTCACATCTGCTCCTGCAATGCCCTCTACTGCTCATCCTGTGTCTCCTTGACCTGTCGCCACTCCCCCAGTACTCTCTCCTTCTCTGTGTGTGTGTGTGTGTGGGCGGAGACAGGTGTGCTGGAGTCAGAGCAGATCCCCACCAGCTGCAAACTGTTCCATAATTAATACTCAGTCCTGCCACTTCCACACTGCCAGATCGTAATCTCTGCTCAGTCAGTCTACGGTTCTAGCCATTATTCAGATCCTGTTGTGCCTGTTTTCCTTGCCTGACGCTGTTTTCCTCTCCGCTACAGTTCTGCCCGCTCTGACTCTGGTCCCTGTCTCCAGTCCCACGTCTCGTCATCCTGCTACTCTGTCCTGGATTCCCCACTCTACTACTCCCTTGGATTCCCCTACAGACCTGCTCACCCTGTCTCAACCCCCCTCGCTCCAGCCGCAGCCTCCGGTTTCCAGCAGTTTCCCCTGATCTGCACTCCATCTCCCCCTGTGTCTCAATAAATACCTTGGTTCCTTCATCCCAGTCTCCTCGTCTGAGTCTGCTCTTGGGTTCCCTTGTTCCACTCCGCGTAACACAAAACTACGGTAGATATAACATGATTTGACGTAATTCTATCTGTGGCCAATGACCTTGAGCTTTCTTGGATGGGCACTTCTTATGTAACTTTGGCAGCACCCAACAGGCTTGAATTTTTTTGCTCTCCCCGTAGATTTTACGGTGACGTAGTGTGAGTGACAGAAAACTGAGCCAATCTCGGCGCAACTAGAGAACATTACCAACCCCTACGCTCCGTATTTTCCTCTGCCTGCCCCACCACCAGAGAAACTACTGAACTAGGCGAAAAGACCTGCATTTTGGAGCTGCCTTACTCAATAAAGCAAAAAATAGTTTGTATGTGTCTTTATTAACTCAATGATTGCCCCACCTGCCCTGAATGACGGGTCACCACTGGTGTCAGCAGGGCAACACAGAAGAGTACCACAGGCACCGCTATGCAATAGTTAGGACTATCCAACTAGAGGTTTCATATTAAATGGTGGAAATGTTTGCATACCTCATCTCATACTGTGTGCTGTAGCTTGTTGTCAACTACTGGGTTGTTGTCATGCCATATACAATATGGACGAGATGGCTGCAGGTTACGGTATGGTATATGGCTAGCATGGCTGTTGAATTCAAGTTATTCCCGTAATAACCCTATAATGTTTCTCTGTACTGGTTTCTCCTAGGACTTCCTGAGGGAGTGAAGGACCTTCCTCCCGGGATGGCTCTTCCTCTGGAGTCCAACCTGGTCTCCATGCAGGGCATCAACTTCAGTAAGGGCTGTTACATCGGCCAGGAGCTAACCGCCAGGACTCATCACACTGGGGTATTACGGAAGCGTCTGATGCCGTAAGCATGTTGGCACCAGCCGAAAGCCTGGAGGAAGGAGTGACTCGCTACAGACCAAGTCTGGCAGGTCAGCCGGGAAGCACAGGGCCGGGGTTGGAGAGCTGGGCCTGAGCCTCATCCCCCTGGCTCATGACAAAGAGCCATTAACACTCAAGGCTTCTGAAGACACCACAGACTCTGGAGGCATCCGTGCCAGACTGGTGGCCAAAAGACTCTAAAGCCAAATGAAGATGGAGGTATTTGACCCCAACATTATGAAACCCACACATGTTCAAAGGAACCATATCATATTTACATGGATAGGGTCCATGAAGTTAAAATGTTCTTATTCCAAATCACCTAATACAGTATTTCACTGGTACCACTACCAACCATGTCTATAACATCTATGAATAGTTTTACTTTGTTTGCAGTATTGAAATTGCCTTAAATATTGAGTTCCTGAAATTATAATTTGCCTATTTTTCTTGACACTATGCTGTTTGCCAGTTGTGCACTGTTTGCCAGTTGCTAGCTATTATCCGAAATATGACAACGTATCACTGGTGTAATAAACATACAAGGACACAAAGTATGGATGTTTGTCATTTTATCAACATCTCATTCACAACATACAAAACACCCATAAACTCACACAGGATGATTTTTTTTGTTCAAGACAACATCAGGCAAGTCATTTAGGCTACCTCTGAAACCAAAGCCTTTTCAATTAAATGTATTGATAAAGATGCTCAGAAAGGGATACTGAGTGGCCTATTCCTGGTAAAGGGAGTGCTGCCCTCTAGTGGAGTGCATGGTTTCTCTAATCTGCTGCAGCAAACTTTCAGGTTGCGAGCTCAGAGTTGAATGATCAAGTCTCTTAAAGTCTTCGTTGCAGAGCATGCATTCTAGAATGTGAGCCACCCTCTGCAGGTCAAAGGCAGCATGGTGAAGCCCCAATGTGGCCAGGGTCTCTGAAAGGTGACGTGGGTAATTTGAGGAGTTGTTTCCAGAGCAAGAACTCAAGAAGGACATGCGGTTGTCAGCGATTATCTTCAGGAAAGAGGCAAACTCCACGTAATCAATCCCAGAGCAAGACTTCATGATGGCCTGTAAAACAAAATACAAAATCAGATATTACAGAAAACATTGCTTAATACATCTGCTTTTGTCATACAATGCCTTCGGAAAGTATTCAGACCTCTTGACTTTTTCCACATTTTGTTTCGTTACAGCCTTATTCTAAAATTGATTAAATAAAACATGTTCCTCAGCAATCTACACACAATACCCCATGATGACAAAGCGAAAACAGGTTTTTAAAAATGTTTTAAAATGTATTTAAAAAAAACATTTACTTAAGTATTCAGACCCTTTGCTATGAAACTTGAAATTGAGCTCAGGTGCATTCTGTTTACATTGATCATCCTTGAGATGTTTCTATAACTTGATTGGAGTCCACCTGTGGTAAATTCAATTGATTGGACATGATTTGGAAAGGCACATACCTGTCTATATAAAGGCCCCACAGTTGACAATGCATGTCAGAGCAAAAATCAAGCCATGAGGTCGAATGAATTGTCCGTAGAGCTCAGAGACAGGATTGTGTCAAGGCACAGACCTGGGGAAGGGTACCAAATAAATTCTGCAGCATTGAAGGTCTCCAAGAACAAATTGGCCTCCATCATTCTTAAATGGAAGAAGTTTGGAAACACCAAGACCCTTCCTAGAACTGGCAACCCGGCCAAACTGAGCAATCGGGGGAGAAGGGCCTTAGTCAGGCAGGTGACCAAGAACCCGATGGTCACTCTGACAGAGCACTAGAGTTCCTCTGTGGAGATGGGAGAACTTTCCAGAAGGACAACCATCTCTGCAGCACTCCACCAATCAGGCCTTTATGGTAGAGTGGCCAGACGGAAGCTACTCCTCAGTAAAAGGCACATGACAGCCCGCTTGGATTTTGCCAAAAGGCACCTAAAGACTTTCAGACCATGAGAAACCAGATTCTCTGGTCGGATGAAACCAAGATTGAATTCTTTGGCCTGAATGCCAAGCGTCACGTCTGGAGGAAACCTGGCACCATCCCTACGGTGAAGCATGGTGGTGGCAGCATCATGCTGTGCGGATGTTTTTCAGCGGCAGGGACTGGGAGACTAGTCAGGATCGAGGCAAAGATGAACGGAGCAAAGTACAGAGAGATCCTTGATGAAAACCTGCTCCAGAGCGCTCAGGACCTCAGACTGGGGCGAAGGTTCACCTTCCAACAGGACAACAACCTTAAACATACAGCCAAGACAACGCAGGAGTGGCTTCAGGACAAGTCTCTAAATGTGCTTGAGTGGCCCAGCCAGAGCCTGGACTTGAACCCGATCGAACATCTCTGGAGAGACCTGAAAATAGCTGTGCAGCAACGCTCCCCATCCAACCTGACAGAGCTTGAGAGGATCTGCAGAGAAGAACGGAATAAACTCCCCAAATACAGGTGTGCCAAGCTTGTAGAGTCATACCCAAGAAGACTCGATGCTGTAATCACTGCCAAATGTGCTTCAACAAAGTACTGAGTAAAGGGTCTGAATACTTATGTAAATGTGATTTCAGTTTTGCATTTGTAATAAATTAGCAACAATTTCTAAAAACCTGTTTTTGCTTTGTCATTATGGGGTATTGTGTGTAGATTGATTAGGGGAAAAAACGATTTAATACATTTCAGAATAAGGCTGTAACGTAACAAAATGTGAAAAAAGGCAATGGGTCTGAATACTCTCCGAAGACACTGTATGTCTATCTCCAAATGTCTTATATACCTGGCAGTGCTGATGCCATGAATCCATAGTGTTCCTCCATTCCTCTATCTCCCTCTGGACAGCAGACAGCTCATTCTGAAGGAACTGCCACATAATGTCCACATTGCAGCCATTCAGCCAGTTATGGTTGATGGAGATGGTGTCTTCCTGCAGGATAATGAGACAGAAGTCAGGTTACTTACAGTTCAAAATTAGCCATATGAACCATATACAGTACCAGTCAAAAGTTTGGACACACCTACTCATTCAAGGGTTTTCCTTTAAATTGTATTATTTTCTACATTGTGGAATAATAGTGAAGACATCAAAACTATGAAATAACACATATGGAATCATGTAGTAACCAAAAAGGTGTTAAACAAATCAAAGTGTATTTTATATTTGAGAATCTTCAAATAGCCCCCCTTTGCCTTGAGGACAGCTTTGCACACTCTTGGCATTCTCTCAACCAGCTTCACCTGGAATGCTTTTCCAACAGTCTTGAAGGAGTTCCCACATATCCTGAGCACTTGTTGGCTGCTTTTCCTTCACTCTGCCGTCTGACTCATCCCAAACCATCTCAATTGGGATGAGGTCAGGGGATTGTGGAGGTCAGGTCATCTGATGCAGCACTCCATCACTCTCCTTCTTGGTAAAATAGCCCTTACACAGCCTAGAGGTGTGTTGGGTCATTGTCCTGTTGAAAAACAAATGATAGTCCCACTAAGCCCAAACCAGATGGGATGGCGTATCGCTGCAGAATGCTGTGTTAGCCATGCTGGTTAAGTGTGCCTTGAATTCTAAATAAATCACAGACAGTGTCACCAGCAAAGCACCCCCACACCATAACACCTCCTCCTCTATGCTTTACGGTGGGAACTACACATGCGAAGATCATCCGTTCACCCACACCGCGTCTCACAAAGACACGGCGGTTGGAACCAAAAATCTCCAATTTGGACTCCAGACCAAAGCACACATTTCCACTGGTCTAATGTTCATTGCTCGTGTTTCTTGGCCCAAGCAGGTTTCTTCTTCTTATTGGTGTCCTTTAGTAGTGGTTTCTTTGCAGCAATTTGACCATGAAGGCCTGATTCACAGTCTCCTCTGAACAGTTGATGTTGAGATGTGTCTGTGACTTGAACTCTGTGAAGCATTTATTTGGGCCGCAATTTCTGAGGCTGGTAACTCTAATGAACTTATCCTCTGCAGCAGAGGTAACTCTGGGTATTCCATTCCTGTGGCGGTCCTCATGAGAGCCAGTTTCATTATAGCGCTTGATGGTTATTGCGACTGCACTTGAAACTTTCAAAGTTCTTGAAATTTTCCAGATAGACTGACCTTCATGTCTTAAAGTAATGATGGACTTTCGTTTCTCTTTGCTTATTTGAGCTGTTCTTGCCATAATATGGACTTGGTCTTTTACCAAATAGGGCTATCTTCTGTATACCCACCCTACCTTGTGACAACACTGATTGGCTCAAACGCATTAAGAAGGAAAGAAATTCTACAAATTAACTTTTAAGAAGGCATACCTGTTCATTGAAATGCATTCCAGGTCTCTACCTCATGAAGCTGGTTGAGAGAATGCAAAGAGTGTGCAAAGCTGTCATCAAGGCAAAGGGTGGCTATTTGATGAATCTCAAATATAAAATATATTTTGATTTGTTTAACACTTTTTTTGGTTACTACATAATTCCATATGTGTTATTTCATAGTTTTGATGTCTTCAATATTATTCTACAATGTAAAAAATAGTAAAAATAAAGAAAAACCCTTGAATGAGTAGGTGTGTCCAAACTTTTGACTGGTAGTGTAGGTGCATAACTGGTAATGATTTGTAAAAAAAAAAAAAAACGATTGATCAAGTGTACCATTTAATTTGTCCCACATCCAAACTGCAGTACTTACCAAATTATAAACCTGATGGTGCCAACCACTGGGCACAAATATGATCTCCCCTGCTTCCTGAATGATCTCTAGTGGTTGGCATGCCTCATCACAGTGTGGGAACTGCCCCTTGTCTCGAATCTCAGGGGAAGTGACGTCATAAGCAAGGTTGCCATGGCTGTCTCGTAGAAACTCTTCTTGGCCTGGGGGATACAGGAGCCATTTCTTCCTGCCACAGATGTTCGCTGACCAGCTGTAGGAGCGGAACACATCAGCGTGGAATGGCGTCCTATAGCAAAAAGAGAGAAAAGCAAGCACATGATGTTAGAGGAGACAGAGATTTAAGAGGATATCCATTATAGGCTCTATAATGAAATCTGTTTTGTTATACCATGAGCCTTTGGGTCCCATGTAGACGAACCGGTAGTCGTCCACCTCCAAAGTATCCCAATACTCATTAAGCCAGTCAGAAGAAAAGAAGACTGGGGTAGTGTAAACATTGTGTTCAGGAAAATCCCTGTGGCAGACAGAGGACGGAACCATTGAGCCATTCAGTATATACAGTGAGGGAAAAAAGTATTTGATGCCCTGCTGATTTTGTACGTTTGCCCACTGACAAAGACATGATCAGTCTATAATTTTAATGGTAGGTTTATTTGAACAATGAGAGACAGAATAACAAGAACAAAATCCAGAAAAACGCATGTCAAAAATGTTATAAATTGATTTGCATTTTAATGAGGGAAATAAGTATTTGACCCCTCTGCAAAACATGACTTAGTACTTGGTGGCAAAACCCTTGTTGGCAATCACAGAGGTCAGACGTTTCTTGTAGTTGGCCACCAGGTTTGCACACATCTCAGGAGGGATTTTGTCCCACTCCTCTTTGCAGATCTTCTCCAAGTCATTAAGGTTTCGAGCCTGACATTTGGCAACTCGAACCTTCAGCTCCCTCCACAGATTTTCTATGGGATTAAGGTCTGGAGACTGGCTAGGCCACTCCAGGACCTTAATGTGCTTCTTCTTGAGCCACTCCTTTGTTGCCTTGGCCGTGTGTTTTGGGTCATTATCATGCTGGAATACCCATCCACAACCCATTTTCAATGCCCTGGCTGAGGGAAGGAGGTTCTCACCCAAGATTTGACGGTACATGGCCTCGTCCATCGTCCATTTGATGCGGTGAAGTTGTCCTGTCCCCTTAGCAGAAACACACCCCCAAAGCATAATGTTTCCACCTCCATGTTTGACGGTGGGGATGGTGTTCTTGGGGTCATAGGCAGCATTACTCCTCCTCCAAACACGGCAAGTTGAGTTGATGCCAAAGAGCTCCATTTTGGTCTCATCTGACCACAACAATCATTCAGATGTTCATTGGCAAACTTCAGATGGGCCTGTATGTGCTTTCTTGAGCAGGGGGACCTTGCGGGCGCTGCAGGATTTCAGTCCTTCACGGCGTAGTGTGTTACCAATTGTTTTCTTGGTGACTATGGTCCCAGCTGCCTTGAGATCATTGACAAGATCCTCCCGTGTAGTTCTGGGCTGATTCCTCACCATTCTCATGATCATTGCAACTCCACGAGGTGAGATCTTGCATGGAGCCCCAGGCCGAGGGAGATTGACAGTTCTTTTGTGTTTCTTCCATTTGCAAATAATCGCACCAACTGTTGTCACCTTCTCACCAAGCTGCTTGGCGATGGTCTTTTAGCCCATTCCAGCCTTGTGTAGGTCTACAATCTTGTCCCTGACATCCTTGGAGAGCTCTTTGGTCTTGGCCATGGTGGAGAGTTTGGAATCTGATTGATTGCTTCTGTGGACAGGTGTCTTTTATACAGGTAACACGCTGAGATTAGGAGCACTCCCTTTAAGAGTGTGCTCCTAATCTCAGCTCGTTACCTGTATAAAAGACACCTGGGAGCCAGAAATCTTTCTGGGTCAAATACTTATTTCCCTCATTAAAATGCAAATCAATTCATAAAATTTTTGACATTCGTTTTTCTGGATTTTGTTGTTGTTATTCTGTCTCTCACTGTTCAAAACCTACCATTAAAATTATAGACTGATCATTTCTTTGTCAGTGGGCAAACGTACAAAATCAGCAGGGGATCAAACACCTTTTTCCCTCACTGTAAATATTATTATTTTACATACTGTACAAAACGTTCCAATCATTTCGCTTGCTGCTCTTCCTTCAGAGGCAACATAAAGGTGAATTCAATACCTTGACATGTGCCAATCTTTCAGATAGAGACATCCTTTTGGTGACGAGTGTCCGTTCTGTATGTACTCTCTCCAGTAGTGAATAAATTCCTTGAAAGGAATCATTTGTTTGGGGTTTGCATTGTATTCTTTCGCATTGCAGTTTGCAACAGGAACCGGAGTCTCATCTGCAAGGGGAAAAAAGAGAAATACTTTGAAAACACAATTTACAAAATGGGTAATCAGATAATTACACAAATAATGAAAAATGGCTGTCAAATGACAGATCAGAACAGTCAATCCATAGGCTCATCATTTGACACCAACATTATAATCAAAGTAAAGGACATTGTAATAGATATGTAGCTAACAACACTTATTCACCAAATTGCTGCAGCAGTTTCTGGAAGTTTGGCTTCCCCTCTTCAGTGACCCACTGTTTCCTACATTTCCAGTCTTCAGTAAATTTCCTCGAGAACATGCATGGGTGGTTAGGAAGTAAGTACTTTTTAAAGAATTTGGAATAGCTCAAATCCTTCTCTATGTAATCCACAAAGTGTGAAGACCAAAATTGTTCATAGGATTGCCTTGATATTTTGACAAGGCTGCAGCAGTTATGATAAGACTCCCTGTCCATGATAATGGATGATGTAAACAAGTCCTGGGTGTAACGTTAAGTAGCTAACTAGCAAGCTATAGCTAGCAATCGAAACAAGCGACGTACCTAAATTATAGTGACATTATTTGTCATATTAATTGCTCTTCCACCATTGTTATTGGATTTGCATTGCAAAGATAAGTCAAAAATGTGGAGAAGCTGGAACGTTCATTCGAGACTAAAAATAGCTTCTAATTTGACAGGCTATGCTATTTTGCATTTTAGGGGACCACATTTATCGATGCACATGCCCAATATTTGCTTTCATTTTATTGTATTTTTTTTGCACATGATTGTTTCCGTACTGTTTGCTAATTCAACTGTTGAATATTATAAACACAATTTCTTTAGTAAATATAAGCTTTGAAATTAGACAATAATTTGTATCTACACATTTTAAATAGCAGGATCATTGTTTCTAGACGGACTGTAAATATGTCTGTACTAAGGAAGTTACGTTTCTTCACGTCCGAACAAATCACTCGTCTGGGAACCAATCTGCGAAAAGCTATTTTTCTGATATTTTATTTATTTTTTACAATTATTAATGTTACAGCTTAAAATATATATTAACAGTTTCCATACAGAGCAACTGCACTCGAATAATGACTACTAGCTTTTGCACAATCGATAATATTATCGCCTTACGCAAACATTACAGAACGGTAGCTACTGATTTCCTTTTATAGTCATAACCCTGCAGGAGCTCACGTGCCAGGTTTGTTTAAAAAGTAAACAAAAACATCAAACAATGTTGAATGATCGCTAGTTACCTATTTTGTTTATTTGAACACGAATGCAATTTACTCCAAATACATGTTTTCTTATCTTTTTTTATTTTAGAGTAAAGCTTATGAAGAGGGCTGCTAGCTAGCTAGCTTCCTGACGTTATGATTTTGCATGTTTTGCTAGCCAGCTAGCAAGCTTAGAATAGACATAGTGGCACACTAGTAAAGTAGCTAGTACACAGTAACATATGTATCTAGCTGTACTGTCCATATAGTAGGCCTAAATAGCTAGTCCAAAATACCTTGATTACCATGACAGCTAGCTACTTATATAACATAGCTTTACTGCCAGGTTGATTTAAATTCCTAGCTAGCAGTTTCAAGCTTTAGTCTCTAATCTTTTAACTCGATTAACATATTGACCTTGATTCAAATATTATTTACAATACAACATTTTAACTTATGTTCACCCCTCTCTTCCTAGGTGGGCATCTGAAGCCAAGCCAAAATGACTTGCCCAACCCGAGACATCCCCATCCACAGCTGGCCAGGCTCCTACTACATCAACAGTGAGAAGCGCTGGGATGCCGGCACCCTGTCCCTGACCCGCACCATGCTGCGCTTCACCTCAGACCAGAGCAAAGAGAACCTGGTCGGCTTCCGCCTCTCCAGGATCATGGAGATCAAGATGGAGTCGTCCAGCTTCATCTTCAGCACTCTGACCGTATTGGAGCAGGGGAATATCAAGCACTGGTTCGGCTCGCTGCGGCCCAACCGGGTGGTAGTCTACAATGTCCTGGAGCATTTCTGGAGGGAGAGGTTGTTGTCCCCTTCTGCTGAGGTTCAGGGGGCCGAGGCACAGCCGACCAAGGGGAGGGAGCTGATTAACCTGGTGGCGGGGGCTCAGAGACGGCTAGAGGACACAGGGAATGTCCTCCACCACCAGGGAGAGCAGTTTGATAACGTCATGCATGGCCTAGGAAAGATCGACTCTGATCTGGGCGTGGCAGACAAGTAAGGAGGATATTGATATTGTATTCTACCTCTGGGCCCTGTCAGTCCATTGTTTTATAGTTTATGTTTTCAAATATTGTAGCTAGTCATGGAGATTTTCTGAAGTTTTGATGCCTTTCTATCCACGTGATGATTAAATGTACATTATTCTATAGTAGTGATTAATTATTTGAGATTGGATAGCTATTATCCAGAACATGTTTACCCTTCTTGATTTGTGTGAACCTTCACTGAATTGGATGCATTCCTCAAACTTCTGTCACCATTATCTCTGCAGGCTACTGTCTGAACTGGAGTCTCCCCCTTGGTGGCCTTTTGGCAAATTACCCTGGAAGAGTCAGCAGGATGTCAAGGCTGAGCATGCTGCTAGAGAGGCCGCTTGTAAGGGAACAGGAACAGGCAAGCACAGAGTGATCACCAGCATACCAGCCATCCTCTCCAGAGGTGGCGACTCAGACCTGAAGCCTGGCTGCTTGATGGTGATGGTCTCCTCATTAGAAGTCCGAGACACAAACTATGTGCTCCTCCACCGCTTTCAGAGGGATGAGGTGGATGACATCCGGGTACACAACCCTTATGAGATCAGTGTGAGGCAGAGGTTCATAGGGAAGCCAGACATATGCTTCCGACTCCTGTCGGCTAAGATGCCGGAGGCCATGTCAGTGCTAGAGATACAGTATAAGAAGAAGGTGGAGTACACGAGTGAGTACTCTGCCTTCATGACGACCCCAGCTACGACCCCATGTGACCAGGATCAAGGTTCAATATGGAATGCAGGTAAGAAGTGTAGATTACCCTCTGTAGTCCCAGTCAGGGGTTCTTCTTTGTTTATTTTGCACTTTACAATGGTTTGTGTTTGGCCACCAAGTGGCAGTAAAGATCTGGGTTTTAGCATAGCATATTGTTCAATACACATCTTTGAAATTACTTTAGGCTCTCTTGAGGCTGATATCTCATTATACACTCTAGCCTATTGATTTATTACATAGCTTATTGATTTATAACACAATTCTGCTGCATGCCATGTTTTGTTGTTGTTACGAGCTTTCCCCATTACATTATCATAGGGATACTGTTACGCCAAAAGATGATAATGTGTTTGTTTGAGTTGCCTTCTCACTATATCTCTGTCCCCCTCCCGTGGCAGCAGGCCTGCAGCAGTACCAGGAGACAGAGGTCCCCATGACGGTCCCAGCAGGAGAGCTGTCCCAGGTGCAGGTGCATGTCCTTAAGCCAGAGGTCACTCAGGCTGAGGCTCAGGAAATCCGACAGGTGAGATACTATATCGGAATCTGGCTTCTAATGCCTCTTCCTGTATACTAAAGCATTTTATCCTATGGATCAAATGCTTTATAACAGTCTGAAGTTATACTTCCCTAACATTTTCTAAATTTTTGCATTCAGATAATGTTTATACATGTCTTGTAGACATCTGTTTTGAATGTAGAGGAAATGCATGATTGAATAACCATGTTATGATGCATTAAATGTATGCCGTTTCAATAGCAGGTTTTAAAGAACAAGCATAACTTTTCCTATGGCCTATGCAAATCATGAGAAGTTAAATGCTCTAGTTCCATTCCAAACCAGAGATTCAGTGTAATGATTTTTATTTTACGTACTATATATTTTATATATTAGTCGGTAAGACCACAAACCAAACTCCCATTGGGTTACAAGAGAGAGGAGAGAGGGAAAGAGACATGGCCAGTTATTTGGTCTGACTTTTCTGGTCAGTGTATAAAGTATTTCCATTCGAAGTCTCATAATGTCGTACAGAGTGAGCTCCATGCATGGTCTATGGTTGCAAGACATAAACAGTGACGCAAATGCAGTCAATAATTTTTCATTTAACACATTATTATGGGTTGCTCAGAATGCTATTTTCCATGTTAAACCTCTTCAAAACACAACATTTTGTGTATGTCTTAGACCACATATGTAATTGGTTGGTAGTCCGTTACAGGTATGTTGTCATTTTCATAATCCTCCTGAAACACAGGCTACAGTCTCCAGCCTTGGGTGTTTCTTACTGTCCCATAAGCAGTTTTATAAAGCTGATTTGAATCTGAGGTTGAATGAGGCTTTTGTGGGAACTGTGTTTACAACGGAATAGTTAGTTAGGTATTACAAGTTAAGTATTGACCACTTCAGAATGGTATCAATATGATTGTATCTCAATATAATTGTATATATAATCATTTTCAAACAAATCGATCATGTTAGTGACATTTTTCTCAATTAGTCTGTTTACAATTCAGGGACATGTGTATTGTTTCTCTATCAATGGCTTATTATTTTGTGCTGATAAGTCATAATGGTTCTTTTGAACTACAAAGCCTACCACTTTCTCAAGTGGTAAAGTAGTAGACTTTATGACGCACCTAATTTATGTAATGATTAGTGAGAGGCCCTGGTTGAGAGTCACTTTTAACCTTATTTCCTACCCAAGTGTACAGCAAATAGCCCCTTTTGTCAAAATATATTTGATACCTGCAGATTATCAGTTGGTTTATTGTTCAAATCAGTTAAATATTTACAGTTCTTTATGTCCTAAACACATTTCCTACAACTCACCTCACCTTTCATCAGTTTAATTAGGTTATTAGCCTACTTTTTTAACTTGAGTGTATTTTACCTACATATGACTGTGTATGTTGAAAAAAAATACAAATACAAATTTTCAGCAGTGGTGTGATAATATTGAACTTCAACAGTAGAATTTAGGTCAATTGTACAGTATATGGCACCAGAATCCCGTAATCACACCACAGTACGTTTTGAAGTATTTATATCAGTCTATTTATCATATTTTCCTCCCAAACTGAAGAAACCTTAGAAAGTGAATGCATGCAGTTGTCATTAAGGAGTGCGTTGAAATAATATCTGTCTGCTCATTGCTGTCTGAAGCAGTTCCTGTGCACTGTTGCTGTGTCCGCGTTTACTGGCCGCTGAAAACTGACATAATGTCAATGGGTGTGTGTGTGAGCATGTGTAGGATAACATAATATTAGTTTAGAAACCACGTGTTGGGGTTTGGAGTGAGTGTTTATTAAGTTTTGCTTGGCACAACAAGGTTTATTTAAGTTGTTCCATTTACCATAACATACACAGTTGTTGGAGCGTGGAGATGGAGTTGCAGAATTCCCTGAACACACAGAAAGTTGAAATAACAAAATGTAATTGACTTCTTTGTTATCGATGACCTCAGGAGACCAGATGAGACCTCTGTAAAACCACCATGTGCTTGAGTATTGTATACTAGTCACATGAATATTGTGTCACATGGTGATTGTGTCATGACCTAGTGATGCAAGTACAGTTATTATAGATTGTTTTGGTTTTGTTGGCAGGCCCTTCGTTGTTTTTCAATTTACAGCTAACATTCATTCTGTCTTCTTGGCTCCGACAAGCAGTGGAAGAAGAATTATGGCTGAGAGAAAAGTGTTATTCCTCCTCTCTGCTCATCTCCACTTTCTTTTCCACTGCCTGACTCACTCACTGACTGACATAACGCCTAGACAAGACACTCCCCCACCCCTACAAGAATCAAGAGATTACTCCCACAGACCTGGGTCAAATACATATGTCAAATATTTGAGCTGAGCTTGATTTATTTTACCCTGTACAATGGAACAGAGGAAATAGATTGAAAAGTGCCAACCATTAGCTACATCAAGCATGTGTGTGTGTGTGCCTATATGGCTCTCAGATGCTGATGCAGCTGAAAAACCTGGCTCTGGAGGCTGAAACTGAGCTGGAGAGGCAAGACGAGGCCCTGGATATTCTGACCACCTCTACGGACCGGGCCACCATGCACATAGACAAACACACCTGCCGCATGAAGAGACTGCTGTAACTCACACACACACCAGCCAACCGGCTAACTACAGCGCTATCCAGAAATGCACTGTGAGTTGCTGTTACCTTACGACAAATGTATTCTCTAAGAAAGATGTTGTTCTGTACATCTACTTTTGTGGTTCCATAACCATTTAAAAGCAGATTTTACCTTCTGCTTGGTTGTAACGAATATCTGAGTCTCAGGTGTAGTCATACACCCTTACAGTTGAAGTCGGAAGTTTACATACACTTAGGTTGGAGTCATTAAAACTAGTTTTTCAACCACTCCACAAATGACTTGTTAACAAACTATAGTTTTGGCAAGTCGGTTAGGACATCTACTTTGTGCATGACACAAGTAATTTTTCCAACAATTGTTTACAGACAGATTATTTAACTTATAATTCACTATATCACAATTCCAGTGGGTCAGAAGTTTACATACACTAAGTTGACTGTGCCTTTTAAACAGCTTGGAAAATTCCAGAAAATCATGGCTTTAGAAGCTTCTGATAGGCTAATTGACATCATTTGAGTCAATTGGAGGTGTACCTGTGGATGTATTTCAAGGCCTACCTTCAAACTCAGTGCCTCTTTGCTTGACATCATGGGAAAATCTAAAGAAATCAGCCAAGAACTCAGAAAAAAAATGGTTGACCTCCACAAGTCTGATTCATCCTTAGGAGCAATTTCCAAACGCCTGAAGGTACCACGTTCATCTGTACAAACAATAGTACGCAAGTATAAACACCATGGGACCACACAGCCGTCATACTGTTCAGGAAGGAGACGCGTTCTCTCTCCTAGAGATGAACATACTTTGGTGCGAAAAGTGCAAATCAATCCCAGAACAACAGCAAAGGACCTTGTGTCCTATATCGACATAACCTGAAAGGCCGCTCAGCAAGGAAGAAGCCACTGCTCCAAAACCGCCATAAAAAAGCCAGACTACGGTTTGCAACTGAACATGGGGACAAAGATCGTACTTTTTGGAGAAATGTCCTCTGGTCTGATGAAACAAAAATAGAACTGTTTGGCCATAATGACCATCGTTATGTTTGGAGGAAAAAGGGGGTACCTTGCAAGCCGAAGAACACCATCCCAACCGTGAAGCACAACTTATTGTGGGAAGCTTGTGGAAGGCTACCTGAAACGTTTGACCCATGTTAAACAATTTAAAGGCAATGCTACCAAATACTAATTGAGTGTATGTAAACTTCTGACCCACTGGGAATGTGATGAAATAAATAAAAGCTGAAATAAATAATTCTCTCTACTATAATTCTGACATTTCACATTCTTAAAATAAAGTGGTGATCCTAACTGACCTAAGACTCCCGAGTGGCGCAGTGGTCTAAGGCCAGGATCTCTAGCTGTGCTAGCTAGAGATCCTGGTTCGAATCCAGGCTCTGTCGTAGTCGGCCGCGACCAGGAGACCCATGGGGCGGCGCAAAATTGGCCCAGCGTCGTCCAGGGTAGGGGAGGGAATGGCCGGCAGGGATGTAGCTCAGTTGGTAGAGCATGGCGTTTGCAACGCCAGGGTTGTGGGTTCGATTCCCACAGGGGGCCAGTATGAA
Source organism: Coregonus clupeaformis (assembly GCF_020615455.1). NCBI lineage: Eukaryota > Metazoa > Chordata > Actinopteri > Salmoniformes > Salmonidae > Coregonus > Coregonus clupeaformis. The sequence goes on from NC_059205.1 coordinate 28,981,353, forward strand.
AAAATAAAAAATAATGTATGCACTAACTAACTGTAAGTCGCTCTGGATAAGAGCGTCTGCTAAATGACTAAAATGTAAATGTAATACAGGGAATTTTTACTAAGATTAAATGTCAGGAATTGTGAAAAACTGAGTTTAAATGTATTTGGCTAAGGTGTATGTAAACTTCCGACTTCAACTGTACGTCATTGTAATGTGTAAAATATAGAAATCAATGTTCCTCTCAATGTGGTAATTACCGACCAGTCCACCAGATGGCATTTACACCAAGGTAAGGAAGTGTTCACTCCCATCAGCACGTTGTAGAGATATTATCCTCTTAGCACTGTGAAGAACCATGAATAGATCCATACCTGGTTGTTGTTGACGGATGATCAAATCCCTGGGTCTGTCACATAAGTATAGCATGGTTTCTGAAGTTGTACTTAAATCAATGTGAGGAATGATTGTCACACTGCTACTAAATGTGTGTTTTTTCCTTCTTCTTTTTCAGTTGCAGGTGTCAGTAAAGCCATCCCCTCCCTCCCTGCACATGGTTTCCCTCCAGCTCCAGGTGTTGCATGTCCCCATGTTACTGCGTAGTAAGTGATGCATTGAGTGGGATCACTGTATTATAATCCAGTTTGCAGTGGGTATGTAACAAAGTCCCTTGAAACTGTGTCCTTTGAAACTCTCAGAATACTATGCAGACCCCTGCAAACTGGATTACTATACTATACTATACTCTGTCACTACCTATTCTATAATGTACAGTACATAAAAAAGCAGGCAGCACCTCACAATCTCACTAACATTGACACAGGATTTAGGGATATTTGTATAATCTTATTTGTTTCAATGACTTGCATATTTCTATGCTGTACTCTATGTTGTACTGTAATTTATTTATCGTCTATCTAGCATTGATAAACTGATTTAAACCCGAAATATCTGGTAAATCATGTTTTTCTCCGTACATTTCATGCCTAAAGTTCCCCATGCTAATGTACTGTAGAGAGCAGAGGAAGTATTTGAGTGGTGTGTAATTATCCAATAAAATACATTTACATAGAAGACAGACAACTGGCTTAAGTAGTACAGTACAACCCCTCCTGGTCATAAAAGGCAATATAGTTTACATTATTAATTAAAGAATGATAATGAATAGAAAACAAAACAGGCAACAAAAATGTCTTAACACTCAGAGAAAGGCGAAGCAAGGCAACACCCAATAATAACAAGGTTCACATGTGACAAATTGGCATGGAGAATGTCAGAACATTCTCCATGCCATGGAAGCGGAAGCTATTTAGAAGCGGAAGCTATTTACTATTGAAAGTAGTGCTGCATGCGAGTGGGTCCCTTTGTAAACAGGCCTGTTATTATAACATCCTGTTGGCAACAGGAGATGGTTTGGCATCTGCTCACCACCCCTGTGGGGGCTGCGGGCAGGGGCCGCTAGCTTTCACGAGAGAGGGGGACCACCAGGAGCCAAGAGCCCAGATTCATTAGATTTGGCTGCAGGTGATGGGGTGGCAGTGCTCTCAATTATGACTCCGGATGAAGCTGAACTGCTGAACAGTTTTTTTAAAGAAGACTGACGACCTCTCAAATGTCTCGGCCCAGGTCAGTCACTGGGACTTGATCCTACAGTAATGGTGTAATAGATTTATAATGAACACTTGTCATAAGTGTTACATGACAAGAAAAGTGTTGCCAGAGAAAAGGAGGGTTATACCAAATACTTATTCTAGTCTGATCAAAGATGGTAAACTGGAGATCGTTTATTTCTTTGATGATTTGAGCGATAAACCGTTACATTCATTTCGGAGTCTTGGTGTTCCGAACTCCAGAAGCATACCACATGGTTATGTGAATTCCTAGCGAGGAAGGGAGTGTGAATACATACTGGCACGGTTTCTAAGCAGCCTTGCAATAAAAGGAAGTGGTGTCGGTCTCGTTTGACCACAGATACATCAGATCCGGCTTTGCCTTTCTAGGGGATGGTATGGAGAGTGGAGACACCATGCAGGCCTTGACATCCACGTCTGTTTACTAGATAGTCCCTGTGGTGAGGTTGTTCTTTCCAACAAGGAACGTGTCTCAATTGATGGCCAATCAATCAAGTTCGTCTGGGAAAGAGCTTCGCAAAGGCTGTGGGATTCTGTCAGGGCACATGTGGGTTGTTCAATGTTCTCCAACTCCAAAATAAGGAGCCATGTGGTTGTTATACAAAGTCAGAGTTGTCATTTCCCCTTCGGCTTTGAGGTGGATGTTGTTTTTGCTTTTTGGAAAACTTCTATTTCAATTCAGAAATGCATAGTTATTTACCATTGTCTAGCTGGGCAAATTTACCCCTAATTTCACAAAATATTCAACTGACACGTTTTCAGTTTATCATGTATATTAAACTCTGTCATTGTTGGTAAAGGTTTTTATGTTTATCTTCATTAATGTAATTCATGGGAATGGATTCTGAGTTCTCTAATTGGAAATTAGAGAAATACACTATTATTTTATTCCGGTGTAGCAATACACTATTAGAGCATGTCTGTGTGTGTGTCTGTCTCTAATGGTTGGACTCTTGACTCACTTCCTGGCTGCCCTCTTACTAGTGCAGGTGTTGCTGCTGCTGTGTTCATTTCCACATGCAGAGGGAGGTTCCAGTTTCAGGAAATCAGGCCTGTTGGTTAATCTTGGAACTGGGAGGAAAAGTTACTGGAAGGTGGTTGAGTCCATCCGGGGGGCGGATTGGATTCACTCTCTATAAGAGAATATAGAATGTTTAGGTTGAAAGTGGATTCTGGTGTACAAGTGTGTTTTTTTTTTTTGTAAATGTTTTTTATTAAACGTAAATGAATAGGCCTACTGGGATTGATACATACACTGGTGTACACGTTCTACAATAAGTGTTGTACTTCTCTGAACACTTACAGTACATCAATTAAATTGGATGTGTTTTCAATCCATTATTATAATATCTGTCTATAGCCAAGTTTACTTTGGTTGTTAATGTGATAAGCATTGGCTAGAGCGTTGCTCTTTTTGTGTACATGTTGTTGCTGAGGATTTGGCTCTGAATTAATTTCACTTCCCATTGGAAGATGCCCTCTGTTTGACTGGTAATCTGGTACTTTCCCAGATGCTGAGAGACAGAATGATATCATACGCCACTTGCACATGTTATTGTTATCTTTTCTTTGGTCTTCGGACAGAGGTGCACTTTGTTGGATTTCTGTTTCTCTTTATTCAGAGAGCAACTCCTCTCATCTCTGCTAGAGGGAGTTAACTGCGAGTCGCCTTGGCCAAAGTAAACTCCAACTCAACTCAGATGAGGGGTCTAGTCTATTACTCCATAAGCATGGGTGTGAACGGCACATGCCTACTGTATTGAGCAGCTGAAATAGTTGTGTGTGTCCACTGTCTTGCATATAGCTCACTATTTTTTAGATGAATATTCATCTCATTGACTTGCACTGAATGTAGTGTTGGGTAGTTTTTAGCTAAAAAGTGAAAACCAATCTGGGATTGGTGAACCATGGTTAAATATTTACACAGTAAACATCTTACTGCGTACATGATTCTGATTGTTCTCAAGGACCTGTGCCACTGTTCATGAATTAAAATAAGGAAAGTTAATCATTGTTTTTGAAGGACTGATAACGGGTAGATTTAATTTGAGATAGTATCCTAATGACTGTCCCCACTGGGCACAGACGCCATTTCAACGTCTAGTTTTGATTTACATTTGGTTGAGTTGTCAACTAATGTGAATTCAAGGTGAAATCATTGGATTTAGGTTAAAAGTTGGGTGAAAAATATTAAATTCCTTTACGGTGATGACTTTTTGCTAATCCAATCAGTTTTCCACGTTGATTCAACGTCATCACATTGATTTTGTTTCTTGAAATGATGTGGAAATAACGTTGATTCAACCAGTTTTTGCACAGTGGGTCTCCGTTATGGATGATCATGACACTTGTTGGCTGTGAAGGGAGGGCAAGCACCCTGATATTCAGTAGAGGGCAGCAGTGAGTTTCTTATGCAAGGTCATGTTGGGCTGAAGTTGTTAATTGATAGACAATTATTAGACCTCCCGAAGTTTCAGTATTTGGGCCTGGTGTTGTAATGTAGTTTATATCAGTAAGGCTGGTCTGAAGGTTCGATGCCAGCTGCCCCGCATAGGGATACCTGCCATTAAAGCATCTGGCTCCGAGGATCTTCGCTCGAAGACGAGGCCATTCTCCAAACTATTTTAATAAACGTTCATATTGCGTTTTGCTCTATCTGAAGTCATCACGATGAAGTTGTGATAGACTTTGTAACTTCACAGAGTATATATGATAAAACCGATGCTTCACTCTGAACTAGATTTTTCAATGGGCTTCTTATTGAGTTACCCTTATTTGACCTGTTTCAGGAAGCTAGGCATATGTCACACGTCACTACTTCACAGGAGAGGCATTTGAACGTCATTTTTACATTTTTATCAAAATGCGTTTTTTGGCAGAAATGTCTTCTCGAACGTGATCTTTCATGTGCCTTAATAACAAACTTTTATACCATCTGTAAATATGAATAACATTTTGAAATTACGAGCTTAGGTGGTTTAGCCTCGGAAAAAGACAGGAACCTTCCCGCTAGCCATGATTGGCTGAGATAATGGATGGGCTGGACATCCCGAGAGATGAGTTTGGATTGGTCTGCCATGTAGCAGGCTTCTGTCTATAACATGTGCTACTCAGTATGTGTAGATAATCCTTGCTACCGCAGCTTTTTTGAAAGATGTAACGTTAGCCATGGAGAACTGCAAAAGTGTTGCTACTGCTCTCAACAACATTGCTGCCCTGAATTTAACAGGCGCTGTCGACAAAGATCAGTGGGAAAAAGTTGTTATGGACAGTGTGAACCAGAGCGACTTGACACAACGGACCAAACAAGCTGAAGGTATAAATAAAACAGAAACTATACAGGACCTCTTACTTAGTTAATCTGGGGTTCCAGTCTGCTGTGAAGCATTCATCCATGTACACAGGTAATGGTCTAGCTACATTTTCAGATATTATATATAATTTTGTCAGAAAGTCATTTTCATTGCAAGTTAAAGCTTACTGTTTGCTAGCTAGTGAACGATAGCTTGCTGGCTCGCTAGCTAATGTTACGTGTATAATATTATTTGTATCTCAGAAAGCATTTGCTGTGCTAGTTATAGCCGAATGTTAGCTAGCTAGCTAACATTTAACCAATACTGAACAAAAATATAAACGCAACATGCAACAATTTCAAAGATTTTACTTAGTTACAGTTCATATAAGAAATCAGTCAATTGAAATAAATAAATTAGGCCCTAATCTATGGATTTCACGTGACTGGGAATACAGATATGCATGTATTGGTCACAGATACCTTAAAGAAAAGATAAGGGCGTGGATCAGAAATCCAGTCAGTATCTGGTGTGACCACCATTTGCCTCATGCAGTGTGACATCTCCTTTGCAAAGAGTTGATCAGGCTGTTGATTGTGGCCTGTGGAATGTTGTCCCACTCCTTTTCGATGGCTGTGCGAAGTTGCTGGATATTGTCAGGAACTGGAACACGCTGTTGTACACGTCGATCCAGAGCATCCCAAACATGCTCAATGGGGGACATGTCTGGTGAGTATGCAGGCCATGGAAGAACTGGGACAGATCCTTTCGACATGAGGCTATGCATTATCATGCTGAAACATGAGGTGATGGCAGGGGATGAATGGCACGACAATGGGCCTCAGGATCTCATCAAGGTATCTCTGTGCATTCAAATTGCCATCGTTAAAATGCAATTGTGTTCGTTGTCTGTAGCTTATGCCGGCCCATACCATAACCCCACCGCCACCATGGGGCATTCTGTTCACAACGTTGACATCAGCAAACCGCTTGCCCACTTGACGCCATGCACGTGGTCTGCGGTTGTGAGGCCGGTTGGATGTACTGCCAAATTCTCTAAACCGACGTTGGAGGCAACATCTCTGGTGGACATTCCTGCAGTCAGCATGCCAATTGCACTCTCTCACTCTCTCTCAAAACTTGAGACATCTATGGCATTGTGTTGTGTGACAAAACTGCACATTTTAGAGTGGCCTTTTATTGTCCCCAGCACAAGGTGCACCTGTGTAATGATCATGCTGTTTAATAAGCTTCTTGATATGCCACACCTGTCAGGTGGATTGATTATTTTGGCAAAGGAGAAATGCTCACTAACAAGGATGTAAACAAATTTGTGCACAGAATGTGAGAGAAATAAGCTTTTTATGCGTACTACAGCATTTTATGCATGGTGGCTAGCTATGACAATCCTTTGTACTGTATGAGTTGAAATTATGGTTCATTTTTTTACCATTTTCTACCAATAAACAAAAGACTCTACCAATAAACAAAATATTCCATGACCCATCAAGTTAGCCAGGTGTGTCTGGGTGTGATTACGGCCATTTATTGTACTTCATGAACATGTGTACATGTATAGACAATAGTGACCCATCCACTTAGCTAAATGTGGCTGGGGGGTGGTTATAGTATTTATTTCACATGACCCATCAATTTAGACAAGTGTGTCTGGGTAAGCATCATCTAACCAAAACATTCAAGGCCATTTTCTCAAAAGTGGGGTTACAAGTTTATCAACTTTCAAAACAGAATTACTTTCCCCATTGTTCCTCAACTGCAGTGTATGACATACCATTTTGTAGGACTGAGTCTAATTTTTTATCCAATGTAAAAAACACAATTTCAAATTTTGCAACATAAGACCGAATCGAGGTTGTTGGTCACTTATATTGTAAGCTAAAAAATCTACCCCCAATTGGACAGTCACTGCTCTTTCTATAATAAAAATCCACCCCATCCTCATTTCTACTCTTTCATATTATGAAACATTTACTGTGAACAGGGTAATGGAAATTGGAAACCATTTCCCCCCCCCAAATATCTAAACAGGTCTTGTTTTCTTTCTGAACGTAACGTTATGACTATAACAATTGTTCCCTGAAGGAGGGAAACGAGGTGCAACATGCAGTACTTTGGGGAGTCACACTCCCATGACTTCGGTTGAAGGATCTACAATCACAACTGAAAAGGCCAATGAAATCTGCGCCTCACTGGAAGCCCCTCCTACCACAGGTGATAAGCATGCGGCTCGGATTCATTCCTTCAATTTAATACCGCTCTTCATCGAGCCCAGGAACGGGAGCAGTGACATCCAAGCGATAAAACCTCACAAAAGTGTGTGGTGATACCCAACTCGCCGCAGTACAAATTTCTCCCATAGTCAACCTTTAAAAAATGCCCAAAATGCTGCTAGACCCCTGGTGGAGTGGGCGTGTACACCGCTAGGTAACCCTTGCCCCTTGCTGCTGTATGCCAGGGAGATAGCCTCCACAATCCAGTGGGAGAGACGCTGCTTAAAGCGCAAACTGTCGCAAGCTGGATTAGCAAAACAGACAAAAGGTTGTCACATATCCTGATATCCCGTGTCCGTTCAATGTATGTGCATAAAGCTCGCACCGGACACAGGGCAAGTAACCTTTGTTGCTCTTCAGAAGCAAAATGAGGTGAAAAGGTAAATAGCTCAAAAGTTAAGGACCTGTAAGACATAGCCATGAAGGCCGCATTTGGACGCAATGTCACCATGAGAGTCGCCCGGTGCGAACTGAGTACAGGAAGGGTGTACTGATAACGCGTGGCGGTCCCCAAAACAATTAGTCAAGACCAACACTATGAGCAGGGAGGTTTTCTAGGGGAGGATCTTCAGATCCACGGACTCCCGAGCCTCAGTGGGGGAAGCACACAGTGCCTCCAAAACCAGCGCCAAGTCCCATGTGGGTGCAATAGGTTTAGAGACCGGTCTGAGACTACGTACACCTTTCAGGACCCGCATCACCATGGGATGAGCCCCGGTGAGGTTCCATGAATTGACCTAATTGACATGCAGTGCGCTCCGCACCAGTGTCCATATCCCCCGAATTGAGTTCCCTTCGTACAGCGCACCCCACCCTCAGGGGGATATTTCTGTCGTGATCACCTTTGCGGGATTCAACTCAGCCCATGGGAGCCCCCTGACAATAGCAGAGGGTCCCACCACTGGTCCATGGCCAGTAGGCCTGATGGGGAACCTGAAGCGAACATCTTAGGCTGCGAGATGCATCCAGGTGAGTGGCTAGCACTCAGCGCTGGAAGGGCCGTATCAACTATAGCCCCACGGGAACGACTTCCATCACAGAAGCCATCATCCCCAGTAGGCATAGGCACTGGCGAAAACACACTGTGTGAACCAGACTAAATTTGGCTAAGCAGAGCCGGAACCTGGACATCCTCCGTGGTGATAGAAAAGCATGATACGCGAGTGAGTGTGCTGAGATGGAGTCAGACAGCTCTTTTTCTTATGAAGCCTAGAGACTGAATACGGGACAGTAGCATGGATGTGTGTAACACTGCTTGCCCCCTTGATTCCGCCACCACCAGCCAATCGCTGTAATAGCCGGCGGCTCATGAGCATTCTGAGTTTGTAAAATATGAGTTGCTTGCTGAGGGAAGGTAGGTCTAGAATGGGACGCAAAGTCCCGCCCTTTTTTGTAACCAGGAATACCGGCTGTACCAGCAGTCCCGGATCTTCGACATAGGAACCACTTGGATTGCCTGCTTCTTGAGACGGGAGGATATTTCCTCCCTCAAAACGGCCACTGAGTCCTCAGTCAACGTGATGACACTGCAGAAGCGTAGGGCACGCACAACAAATAGTAGTCTGTACCCTGTTGTCACTGTTCGCATGATCCAGTTCGCGTGCCCCATTTGTCGGAGCAGACGGAGACTCCCGTGAAGTGCCATCTGAAGGGGCAGGAGAGATTGGTTCTTCTTCAATTTCCACCACTCTTGACAACCGTGTGTCTGAACATGGAGAATGAACACTTTTAATCGAACTCACATACAGGAGACATCACTTTTAACACGCGATCAGTGATGTACCCCGATTGGCCATGCCACTTTGGGATACTGTTGTCACAACAAGCTTTCATTGGTTTAGAGGGGAAGATGCATTCCGGTAACCGGCTGGCACCCAGCTCTGGACCGCACGGATTAAAAATATGGAGGTTACTCTACCGACCAGTCATAGGTACTGGCGACAAAGCGCCTTGTAACCTAGCTGAGAATGAGACAGACAGCACTGAAAAACTGACCCCTTCTGTTCTAATTTAATCTAATTTGTTGAGCTGGAGACAGTTCATTTGGGGGGCTCATATGAACCATAGAGACTATGTGTGGGATAATAGCATGGTCATGTCCAACCCTGCTGGTTCCCTCGACTCCGTTACCAACAACTAATCGCCTATATAGCCCATAACCTGTATCACTAGACACCTCATAGGGACTAGTGAGCTACAGGCAGGAAATCAGGAATGATACCAGTAATTTGCCACCAATGGGGGAGGGGCGCCCCCTTGTGGTCAGTGACCCAACTTGTCACTCTCACCCTGGGGAGATTGATATACCCCTTGAACACCGTGGAACGAGGGGTAACAGAGGGGGCAGCATTAAACATGGACAAGCTTCCAACATATGTTGTGCTTCCGTGAAGACTGTATAGCCTGCATGAGGCCTTCAGCACACAACGTCCAGAGGGTGAGCATGCTCTACCACTATGGGACAGTTTAGTTGGTGCGATGTCTCGTTTTCCAATTGTTTGTTTTAGTAGGGTGAATCGTTCCTCTTCACACCAAGGTGAAGAGCGGAATAATTGAAGGAATTAATGAATGAATCCAAGCCTCACGCTTATTACCTGTGGAAGGCGGGGCTTCCAGCGAGGTGCGGATTTCATTGACCTTGTCAGGCGTGATTGTAGATCCTTTAATCAAAGTCTTGAGAGTGCGACTCCCCATAGTATGTTGTACTGAAGTTGACTCACTGAAATGGAATGCCTCACACTTTTCCTTGTGACTGCTGAATGAAAACACAATGGTTGGGAGTGAAGCCTACCTTTGGCAAAGTTTGAGGAGCTAGGGACAGGGTCTTTTTGTAATGACTGGATTATGTATTCATTAAAATCACGTCTATACTGCTCCCCAAACAAGTTGTCAGGCTGGGAGCCAGCTCACACCGCATCAGTACTTTTACGAGTGGGCCCCCCAGAAACCTTCAGTGAGACTGTTTTTAGTGGCTCTTGCTGCAAATGGAAACACTTAGCTCCTACAATAAATTACCCTGCAGCCAGTGATGGTGATGCCACACTGCACAGACCCCCAGCCCTGCCACTCTGCCCAGTCAGAGAGACACACACACATAGCAGCAGTGTTTGGATTGCGCAAAACAGCCATTATGGATGGTGGAATGATGATGTGCAACATCAGGTCTTCTCAGAGGCAGAGATGGACAGAGTTTCATGGTAACTGTGCTACTACAGTACATTTGAAAATGTGTTTTATGAACGGACATAAACAAGAAAAGCAACATGAGAATGGGGTTGTTGTACTAGGGTGTAGTGTCCTCTGGTGAAGTGTGATAAAGGCAAGAGATAACATAGTGCTCTCTCTGGGTTGAGATTGGGTTCGTGTCAGGATAGAGTTGAGTGTTTGGCTCTTGATTTTCTGGAGGGAAATAGATAAACAACCATTAGTGTTGGTGGAGGTCACTACTCTAGGGCCCTCAAACTCAACTCTGGACCTCGAAGCTAGTTCCACTGTGTATTTCCATTGTTCCCCTCTAATCAGGGACTGATTTAGACCTGGGACACCAGGTGGGTGCAATTACTTTTCAGGTAGAACAGAAAATCAGCAGGCTCCGGACCTTGTAGGGTAGGAATTGAATGCCACTGCTCTAGGGCAATACCCCCATCTCACCAAAGTACTGCTATTCAATGTAGATACTACATTCTGCATCTGCTTTGTATGATTAAAATATACATGATAAAACTTCTATAGGCTATTGTCAAATCGAGTGGCCCTTTTTCAACCAACCAATGCCACATCCTCTTTCTACCAGACTCAGATGGGGTCAAGTTCAAACATTATGACAACACACTTAAATGTACTTTACTTTAAACTGCTGTATTAGATGTCCAGGTGCAAAAGGTAATAATAGTTACAAAATAAGTGTTGCCTTTGCCTAAGAGCACCTACCAAAATAAATAATTGTAATTATCATGCCTGCTGGTGTTAACTTGTTTGACCACCTAGTGATGTACACTGAACAAAAATATAAACGCAACATGTAAAGTGTTGGAACCATGTTTCATGAGCTGAAATACAAGATCCCAGAAGTTCTCTCAATTTTTTTGCCCAAATTTGTTTATATCCCTTTTAGTGAGCAGTTCTCCTTTGCCAAGATGATCCATCCACCTGACAGGTGTGGCATATCAAGAATCTTATTAAACAGCATGATCATTACACAGGTGCACCTTGTGCTGGGGACAATAAAATGCCACTCTACAATGTGCAGTTTTGTCACACAACACAATGCCACAGATGTCTCTAGTTTTGAGGGAGCGTGCAGTTGGCATGCTGACTGCAGGAATGTCCACCAGAGCTGTTGCCAGAGAATTTTATGTTAATTTCTCTACCATAAGCCACCACCAACATCATTTTAGAGAATTTGACAGTACCTCCAACCGGCCTCACAACCGCAGACCACGTGTATGGCGTTGTGTGAATGAGTGGTTTGCTGATGCCAATGTTGTGAACAGAGTGCCCCCTGTTGGCGGTGGGGTTATGGTATGGGCAGGCATAAGTCACGGACAACGAACACAATTGCATTTTATTGATGGCAATTTGAATGCACAAAAATACTGTGACGAGATCCTGAGGCCCATTGTGAGCCCCATTTTTTTTAAAGGTATCTGTGACCAACAGATGCATATCTGTATTCCCATCTGTCATGTGAAATCCATAGATTAGGGCCTAATTTATTTATTTCAATTGACTGATTTCCTCATATGAACTGTAACTCAGTAAAATGAATGTGTAATGGCCTTGGTTATAGCTAAATATAAGAGACTTCTATCCGTAGGTTCTTTTCAATGTGTTACCACATTTAATAACATAAATGCCAAGTAACAAACGACATGTGACTGTATGCTAAGTAGCCATGTTCCCAACTGCCCTCATGCTCTAGCGCATGCGCACAAGTAACAATATGAATTAACCCATTCATCACACAATGAAATTGTTTCATGTTACATTTATATTTTTGTTCAGTTTGATTGCAGCTGACCAAACAGATTGTTGTTGACATGTTACCCCGCTGTTATAGCTACTTTGTGTGTTCACCGAGAGGGCCGGCGGCGCAACCATAACAAACACAGCTGAATGTGGGGTTTACATTTCAGCTGGATGATGGTGCACGCAGCATCTGGGTGGGACTTGGGAAAAGGGAGCTCGGCCATCTTCTGTGCTATGTCTGGCCACCGGCCAGCTTGGTAAGCGGGGCCCTGACAGTACGACCGACCTGTGAAGTCATTGTCCAGATGCACTTAAAAATGTCCAAATGCAAATAATACATAAAGAGACAGACAGAATCATTTACAGGTTGTGCACAACATAATGAATGCAGGGACTACAGGAGTGTGCTTGACAAAGTAAAGCCATGCCAGACAAAAGGGTTTCAAATTAAATGAGGGTGTGGACCGACAAGGTCAGGTCAGAGAGACTGTGACGTGGGCCTTTAAGAACTTCCAGAAGGACGCTGCCGGCCTGGGCCTCACACTGTTGGCTCTGAGGTGCAGGCCTGGGTTCAAATTGAATTAGTTTTCATTCAAATACTGCCAGCGTTTGATCGAGCCTGTCTGGAGCGCAAGATGGGCAGGATTTTGCACTTTGGACACTTATTCATTGACTCCATTGTGCCAGGCAAACCCAATTAAGCGCAGCTAAAGTATTTGAAAGTAAACAAATACTATTTGATCCCAGGTCTTTGAGGTGTCAACTGTTGCATAGAGCCAGCCTTGAACAAGAGGCTAAGGATAAACACCAATCACTCTTATACCAACAACAGGTTTAATTGAGGAAATGTAGTGACACTCCTGCTATGATAGTTGTGGGAGTAATTTGTTTAGTTGCACTTGGTCCTTGGCTCAGAATCTATTGGCACTCTCATTTTCCTTAGTCAGATTTTTACAAATGAGCTTGTTGTAATCTTTTGACCTTATTCCTCCCTCCCCGAGTGTTTCTTGCTATGGTTTTCACGGTTTTCTTAGAAGCTCAGATGATGAAAATATTCCCATTACTGTAACTTGCCATCTATTTGTGAACATCTTTCAAGTTTTAACACAAATTGTGACAGGACACAGTAGAGTGACCATTGACCGAGTTGCTCAAGAAGGAGACAGCAGAACACATGGTACACAGATGGATTCCGTGCAGGTCTTTCTCTGTCCTTCTCTCCCTGTCCTTCTTTATATTCTTTATTTTATTAGGATCTCTTTTAGTCTTCATTTGGACTAATCTTCCAAGAGTCCTTAAATATTAAAATACAATTTATAATACAATCACATTTGTACATATAACAGACTGTTACAAACAGACATATTGACCAGATAAATATTCTAACAGTCTGAATGATCCTGCACAACCTTCCAATGTATTATATTTAAATGGTTCTAAAGTATTGTTTGAATTTATATGTTGAAAGGTTTCTGGTTTGCTCAGATAAATTATTTAATTTCTTTATTGCTCTCAATCAAAATGTTATTTTGCCTATTGCTCTTTTCTGTCTGGATAATACATAGATGGTGGACAATATATTCCTAGTATTTACTGAATGTCTGTCTCTTACCAACTGAATATTGTTGTGAATGGAGTTTGGCCGTTTTAAATGGTGTACATTGTGAAATAAAATAAGCATGTTTTTTTCAATTATCTTGTTGATTGATGACCAACCAAGAGCATTGTGTATGACTACAACATAATAATAATATCTCCACCTTAAAACAATCCTAGCTGCTTTGTTCTGTGCAATCTGCAGCCTCCTAATTTCATCTTGCTGATGCATTTCCCCAGACCACAGAACAGTAGTTCACCTTACTCCCAATTAATACTTGGGTTGTTAAGCATCTTTCCCGGTAAATATGTAGCTATCCTTCTGATCATGCATGCAGTTTTAATATTTTTTTACATAGATTAATTATTTGAGACGACCATGACAAGCAGTTAACTCAATTTGTACTCCCCCCATACTTCATTGCATCCCATGCTGTGTTGGCCTTTTTCCTGGTGGAACAGACCAACATAACCTTGGTTTTCTTGGTGTTCAAAACAAGTTTGTTCCGGAAAACCCACTCCCTGATATTTCCCAGATCTACTTGTAGAGCTTGCTGTACCTGTTGAACCGATTGTCTTGCTGTATAAATTGTAGTATCATCTGCAAATATAGTTGCTTGAGTTTCAGATTAGGCATAAGGAAGGTCGTTGGTGTATTTTAAGTAAAGAAGTGGCCCAAGGCAGGTGCCCTGTGGTATTCCACAGTTTAAAGCATGAGGGGAAGTAAATGGCCCATTGATATGTGGGCTGTTTCCTGTCAGTTAGATATGACTGTACCCAATTCAATGCTCCCTCCTTAAACCCATAATGCAATAATGTTGTCAAAATTATTTAATGATCCACTAAATCAAATGCTGCACTAAAATCTAAAAATAGTACACCCACAAACCTGCCATTATCCATAGCATTGAGCCACTGGTCAGTCATGTCAACCAATGCAGTGGTAGTGGAATGGTTTTTGCGATAAGCATGCTGATTGGCTGTGATCAGATCATTATTTTCCATATACTCACATATTTGTCTACTCACAATACCCTCCAATATCTTACTGAGTGAAGGAAGTAGACTAATTGGTCGACTATTGGCAAGAGTAATGGGTTCTTTGCTGTCTTTCGGGATTGGACACAGTTTAGCATGCTTCCATACATTCGGAAATATCCCCTTTTCCAGTGACCAATTAAATATGTATTTCAGTGGAGCAGCATAGCGATGTAAAACATTGTCCATAATGTGTAGATTTACATTTTAGCAGACACTCTTATCCAGAGCAACTTACAGTTAGTGAGTGCATACATTATTTATTTTTCATACTGGCCCCCCATGGGAAACGAACCCACAACCCTGGCGTTGCAAACACCATGCTCTACCAACTGAGCTACATCCCTGCCGGCCATTCCCTCCTAATTGTGCACCTCCCCATGGGTCTCCCGGTCGCGGCCGGCTACGACAGAGCCTGGATTTGAACCAGGATCTCTAGTGGCACAGCTAGCACTGCAATGCAGTGCCTTAGACCACTGCGCCACTCGGGAGACATTACCTTTGGGTAATGACTTCAATAGGTTTAACACCTCCTCTACTGACACCATTTGTAGTCTAAAAGAGCAGTTTTGTTTTGATCATAATATGACCATCAATCCATTGAATAATTGCTTGTTTGGAAGAATGGGTGTTTACATTATTGCTCAGTAAATACATTTTCTTTGTAAAAATAAAAATTGTTCTTCCGTCAACCTCCACACTAGATGGGCATGATGAGATAGATGTACCAAGTAAGCCCTTAACTTTATTCCATACCTTTTTTGAATAATTTATTGAATACAATCTATAAAAGCATTTTAGTAAAATACAGTTTTTTTCTTACGATTTAATTTAACTGCATAATTATGTAGTGTTCTATAATTCTATTAATCAATTTCTAGTTTAGATTTGGCTGCTAAGACTTTTTCCATATTTCTTTGAGAAAATGCCTCACCCAGTTCATCAGTTCTTTCTTTATCTCCCCTCTCTCTCTCTCTCTCTCCCCCTCTCTGCACCTCCATCCGTCTGTCTTTCTCTCTCTTTTTCTCTCTCTCTCCCCCTCTCTGCACCTCCATCTGTCTGTCTTTCTCTCTTTTTTTCTCTCTCTCTCCCCCTCTCTGCACCTCCATCCGTCTCTCTCTCTCTTTTTCTCTCTCTCTCTCACCCTCTCTGCACCTCCATCTGTCTGTCTTTCTCTCTCTTTTTCTCTCTCTCTCTCACCCTCTGCACCTCCATCCGTCTGTCTTTCTCTCTTTTTTTCTCTCTCTCCCCCTCTGCACCTCCATCCGTCTGTCTTTCTCTCTCTTTTTCTCTCTCTCTCTCCCCCTCTCTGCACCTCCAGCCGTCTGTCTTTCTCTCTTTTTCTCTCTCTGTATCTCCACAATCCGTCTTTCTCCCACTTCTTTTTTTGCTCTTTTCTCCTTCTGTGGGTTTATTTCCATAACTGCAAGGAATTTTTGGGCAACACCTATTTTGTGGAAACCCCTCCCGCAATCCCAAACGGTTTGTCCACGTAACCTCAGGGGAGCAGCCAGTAACTATGTAATTGGAGAAGATTGAGTACACACACACTAGACTAGCCTGGTGAGCCTAGTGAGAGGCTGAAATAAAGATGACCAGATGTTTACCCAGTCTAGTCCTACCATATGGGAGTGATGTGGAGGATACTGTGTGCAAATGTGGTAGCGGGAGAGAGAGAAGAGGGGTGTGAACCTTTGACCTGGAGTGTTCATTACAGATTGAAAAAAAAGAAAAACCCTCAATGTCTATTGACCATAGAGCTAATGGAAAACAATGACGTGCTACGTCATCTGTCGGTTGGTTGGTTTTCCTCCTGAGGAAATGTAGTGTTCCTCTCAGGATATCAGTCAGGAATCCCCTCCTTCACTGATGGAAACCATGGAGCCGTCAAAACAGTTGCTCTGTAATTCCGCATGCGGCCTGGTTTCAATTAAAGCATTGAATATCAAAGACAATCACTCCCATTTTAATGTGATTTTTTAAATGTGTATCCAGTTTATTTTGATGGAAGATTTGTGGGTGGAGCACTTGCTAATTGGTATGGAAAACTTGCACCTGTGGTTGACCAATGTTTTGAAAGTCAGAAACATTGAATATTTGTGCTCTTCTGGTCTCTTTTGAGGAGGAGTTCGAGTTTATCCGAAAACATTTTCAGACAGCAATCACATCTGACCATGTTAGGCAGTTAGACAGACTAGGGTGCTTCTGCTCCAGCTCAATTTGACCTGTCAGATAACCTACTATATACACTGAGTCTACCAAACATTAGGAACACCTTCAATTCATCGGGGCATGGACAAGAGTAGAGTCCATGCAAGTGTTCCACAGGGATGTTGTCCTATGTTGACTCTAATGCTTTCCACAGTTGTGTCAAGTTGGCTGGATGTCCTTTGGGTGGTAGACCATTCTTTATACACAAGGGAAACTGTTGAGCATGAAAAACCCAGCAGCGTTGCAGTTCTTGACACAAACCGGTGTGCCTGGCACCTACTACCATACCCCGTTCAAAGATATGCATTTGCCTTGCCCCAGGTTGTGGAACAAAACATGAAAACAAACATAGAAAACTATAGTAATCAGGGGTGAGGGCCACCTGCCATTAAGGGACAACTGTGCTGTCAGACTCCCAGTACTGCCCCTTGTGCTAAGCCCTGTGTCACCACCACATTTGTGGTAATAATGAATTAATGAAAATGCCAAGTTCTTCTTGATTAGATCATTTCGTGTCAGAGTTGAGTAGTAGCAGATTGAGGAAGGATATCATGTCACTGTTTTCATAGCTCAAAACACAACCTTGCGAGCAAAACATTTTGACAATGGCATTTTTAGAGTTAATTTCCTGCAATTCTACACATTTTGCCATGGGGCATAGATTAGTTTTTGTTTGTTTTAAAGCAAGTTTGCTGCAATTCTACACATTTTGTCATCGGGTGGAGAGAAGATTTCTCAATTTCATAACACATTTCATGCAATTCTACTCATGTTGCCATGGGGCGCAGAGAAAAAAATGCAGTTTTACAGCTAATTTCCTGCAATTCTACTAATTTTGTCATATGGTGGAGAGAAATGTTTGCAGTTTTGAATATGATATCTGAGTTTGAGTGACTAACAAAATCAATGGGGGCCCCTTGGTCATGATTACTACACGTTTAGATAGCTGGCTAGACCTACTTACCCATCTTCATTTTTCTTGCTGACATGGGCTAATTGAGGGACAGTCAGTGACTGACATAAGAGATGATAAACTGATGATGCACAACCAAATTTCGAAATTGCACCATGTGTATTCTACTATTCTAACTCTCAACAGTAAATTGAAACCCCGACTGAGTTCCAAGTTTTTGGAAATTGATCCGCGAGCCAGTTGCCCATCCCTGGTCTAGTACATAAATGATCAACAATAGCGACATGTCCATCCATTACTATAGTCTAATATTGGGACACTTAATATAGTCTGTAATGCACAATACTTGTATCATAAAATAAAACAGAAATCTGCAACTCTACACCTTCTACTGGGGTTGTCACAGTGAGTGAGTTGTTTTTGTTTTCTTCCTTTGCATGCGTTCGACAGGGAAGGATCCATCAAGACATTCTTTCCATTCTGGGGGAAGAAGAGGTGGAATCACTCCATATACAGTGCCTTTGGAAAGTATTCACACCCTTTGACTTTTTATTCTAAAATGGATTAAATTGTTTTTGTTCTCATTTCTCTCTGCCTCCTTCTTTCCACTCCTCTCCTCTTTTGACCTCACCCTCTCACCGTCCCCCCCTACTCACAAGGCAGGCAATACGCTTGACCTCATCTTTACTAGATGCTGCTCTTCTACTAATCTCACTGCAACTCCCCTCCATGTCTCCGACCACTACTTTGTTTCCTTTTCTCTCTCGCTCTCCTCCCACACTACTCACTCTGCCCCTACACAGATGGTAATGCGCCGCAGCAACCTTCGCTCTCTCTCTCCCACTACTCTCTCCTCTTCCATCCTATCATCTCTTCCCTCTGCTCAATCCTTCTCCCTCCAATCTCCTGATTCTGCCTCCTCAACCCTCCTCTCCTCCCTTTCTGCATCCTTTGACTCTCTGTGTCCCCTATCCTCCCGGCCGGCTCGGTCCTCCCCTCCAGCTCCGTGGCTTGATGACTCATTGCGAGCTCACAGAACAGAGCTCCGGGCAGCGGAGCGGAAATGGAAGAAAACTAAACTCCCTGCAGACCTGGCATCTTTTCACTCCCTCCTCTCTACATTTTCTTCATCTGTTTCTGCTGCTAAGGCCACTTTCTACCACTCTAAATTCCAAGCATCTGCCTCTAACCCTAGGAAGCTCTTTGCCACATTTTCCTCTCTGCTGAATCCCCCCCCCCCTCTCTCTGTGGATGACTTCGTCAACCACTTTGAAAAGAAGGTTGACGACATTCGATCCTCGTTTGTTAAGTCTAATGACACTGCTGGTCCTACTCACACTGCCCTACCCTATGCTTTGACTTCTTTCTCCCCTCTCTCTCCAGATAAAATCCTGCGACTTGTGACTGCAGGGCCGCCCAACAACCTGCCCGCTTGACCCCATCCCCTCCTCTCTTCTCCAGACCATCTCCGGTGACCTTCTCCCCTACCTCACCTCGCTGATCAACTCATCCTTGACCGCTGGCCATGTCCCTTCCGTCTTCAAGAGAGCGAGAGTTGCTCCCCCTTCTCAAAAAACCAACACTCGATCCCACTGATGTCAACAACTACAGACCAGTATCCCTTCTTTCTTTTCTTTCCAAAACTATTGAGCGTGCCGTCTTTAGCCAACTCTCTTGCTATCTCTCTCAGAATGACCTTCTTGATCCAAACCAGTCAGGTTTCAGGACTGGTCATTCAACTGAGACTGCTCTTCTCTGTGTCACGGAGGCTCTCCGCACTGCTAAAGCTAACTCTCTCTCCTCTGCTCTTGTCCTTCTAGACCTGTCTGCTGCCTTTGATACTGTGAACCATCAGATCCTCCCCTCTCCACCCTCTCCGAGCTGGGCATCTCCGGCGCGGCTCACTCCTGGATTGCGTCCTACCTGACCGGTCGCTCCTACCAAGTGGCGTGGCGAAGCTGTCTCCGCACCACGTGCTCTCACCACTGGTGTCCCCCAGGGCTCAGTTCTAGGCCCTCTCCTTTTCTCCCTATACACCAAGTCACTTGGCTCTGTCATATCCTCACATGGCCTCTCCTATCATTGCTACGCTGACGATACACAACTAATCTTCTCCTTTCCCCCTTCTGATAACCAGGTGGCGAATCGCATCTCTTGCATGTCTGGCAGACATATCAGTATGGATGACGGATCACCACCTCAAGCTGAACCCTGGCAAGACGGAGCTGCTCTTCCTCCCGGGGAAGGACTGCTCGTTCCATGATCTCGCCATCACGGTTGACAACTCCGCTGTGTCCTCCTCCCAGAGTGCGAAGAGCCTAGGCGTGACCCTGGACAACACCCTGTCGTTTCTCCGCCAACATCAAGGCGGTGACCCGCTCCTGCAGGTTCATGCTCTACAACATCCGGAGAGTACGACCCTGCCTTACACAGGAAGCGGCACAGGTCCTAATCCAGGCACTTGTCATCTCCCGTCTGGACTACTGCAACTCGCTGTTGGCTGGCCTCCCTGCCTGTGCCATTAAACCCCTACAACTCATCCAGAATGCCGCAGCCCGTCTGGTGTTCAACCTTCCCAAGTTCTCTCACGTCACCCCCCTCCTCCGCACACTCCACTGGCTTCCAGTTGAAGCTCGCATCCGCTACAAGACCATGGTGCTTGCCTATGGAGCAGTGAGGGGAACGGCACCTCTGTACCTTCGGGCTCTGATCAGTCCCTACACCCAAACGAGGGCATTGCGTTCATCCACCTCTGGCCTGCTGGCTCCCTTCCTCTGCGGAAGCATAGTTCCCGCTCAGCCCAGTCAAAACTGTTCGCTGCTCTGGCACCCCAATGGTGGAACAAGCTCCCCTCACGACGCCAGGACAGCGGAGTCACTCACCACCTTCCGGAGACATTTGAAACCCCACCTCTTTAAGGAATACCTGGGATAGGATAAAGTAATCCTTCTACCCCCCCCAAAAAAAAATTGTAAAGTGGTTATCCCACTGGCTATAGGGTGAACGCACCAATTTGTGAGTCGCTCTGGATAAGAGCGTCTGCTAAATGACGTAAATGTGCCCTTGAGCAAGGCACTTAACCCTAATTGCTCCTGTAAGTCGCTCTGGATAAGAGCATCTGCTAAATGACTAAAATGTAAATGTAAATGATACACAATACCCCATAATGACAAAGCAAAAACAGGTTTTAAGAAATGTTTGCTAATTTATTTAGAAAAAAAATGGAAATATTACATTTACTTAAGTATTCATACCCTTTACTCAGTGCTTTGTTGGGTATGACGCTTTGTTGGGTTTTTCTTGGGTATGACGCTACAAGCTTGGCACACCTGTATTTGGGGAGTTTCTACCATTCTTCTCTGCAGATCCTCTCAAGCTCTAGCAGGTTGGATGGGGAGCATTGCTGCACAGCTATTTTCAGGTCTCTCCAGAGATGTTTGATTGGGTTCAAGTCCGGGCTCTGGCTGGGCTACTCAAGGACATTCAGAGACTTGTCCCGAAGCCACTACTGCGTTGTCTTGGCTGTGTGCTTAGGGTTGTTGTCCTGTTGGAAGGTGAGCCCCAATCTGAGGTCCTGAGCACTCTGGAGCAGGTTTTCATCAAGGATCTCTCTGTACTTTGTTCCGTTCATCTTTACCTCGATCCTGACTAGTCTCCCAGTCCCTGCCGCTGAAAAACATCCCCACAGCATGATGCTGCCACTACCAAGCTTCACCGTAGGGATGGTGCCAGGTTTCCTCCAGATGTGACGCTTGGCATTCAGGCCAAAGAGTTTAATATTGGTTTCATCAGACCAGTGAATCTTGTTTCTCAAGGTCTGAAAGTCTTTAGGTGCCTTTTGGCAAAATCTAAGCTGGCTGTCATGTGCCTTTTACTGAGGAGTAGCTTCCGTCTGGCCACTCTACCATAAAGGCCTGATTGGTGGAGTGCTGCAGAGATGGTTGTCCTTCTGTAAAGTTCTCTCATCTCCACAGAGGAAATCTAGAGCTCTGTCAGAGTGACCATCGGGTTCTTGGTCACCTCCCAGACCAAGGCCCTTCTCCCCCGATCGCTCAGTTTGGCCGGGCAGCCAGCTCTAGGAAGAGTCTTGGTGGTTCCAAACTTCTTCCATTTAGGAATGATGGAGGCCACTGTGTTGTTGGGGACCTTCAATACTGCAGAAAATTGTTGGTACCCTTCCCTAGATCTGTGCCTCGACACAATCCTGTCTCGGAGCTCTACTGACAATTCCTTCGACCTCATGGCTTGGTTTTTGCTCTGCCATGCACTGTCAACTGTGGGACCTTATATAGACAGGTGTGTGCATTTCCAAATCATGTCCAATCAATTGAATTTACCACAGGTGATCTCAAGTTGTAGAAACATCTCAAGGATGATCAATGTAAACAGGATGCACCTGAGCTCAATTTTGAGTCTCATAGCAAAGGGTCTGAATACTTATGTAAATAAGGTATTTCTGTTTTTTATTTTAAATACATTTGCAGACATTTCTAAAAACCTGTTTTCACTTTGTCATTATGGGGTATTGTGTGTAGATTTTTTTTCATTTAATCCATTTTAGGATAAGGCTGTAACGTAACAAAATGTGGAAAAAGTCAAGGGGTCTGAATACTTTCCGAAGGCTCTATATGTGTGTATATATATATATATACAGTGGGGAGAACAAGTATTTGATACACTGCCGATTTTGCAGGTTTTCCTACTTACAAAGCATGTAGAGGTCTGTAATTGTTATCATAGGTACACTTCAACTGTGAGAGACGGAATTAAAAAAAAAATATCCAGAAAATCACATTGTATGATTTTTAAGTAATTAATTTGCATTTTATTGCATGACATAAGTATTCGATCACCTACCAACCAGCAATAATTCCGGCTCTCACAGACCTGTTAGTTTTTCTTTAAGAAGCCCTCCTGTTCTCCACTCATTACCTGTATTAACTGCACCTGTTTGAACTCGTTACCTGCATAAAAGACACCTGTCCACACACTCAATCAAACAGACTCCAACCTCTCCACAATGGCCAAGACCAGAGAGCTGTGTAAGGACATCAGGGATAAAATTGTAGACCTGCACAAGGCTAGGATGGGCTACAGGACAATAGAGCTTTTTGGTCTAAACTCCATTCGCTGTGTTTGGAGGAAGAAGAAGGATGAGTACAACCCCAAGAACACCATCCCAACCGTGAAGCATGGAGGTGGAAACATCATTCTTTGGGGATGCTTTTCTGCAAAGGGGACAGGACGACTGCACCGTATTGAGGGGAGGATGGATGGGGCCATGTATCGCGAGATCTTGGCCAACAACCTCCTTCCCTCAGTAAGAGCATTGAAGATTGGTCGTGGCTGGGTCTTCCAGCATGACAACAACCCGAAACACACAGCCAGGGCAACTAAAGAGTGGCTCCGTAAGAAGCATCTCAAGGTCCTGGAGTGGCCTAGCCAGTCTCCAGACCTGAACCCAATAGAAAATCTTTGGAGGGAGCTGAAAGTCCGTATTGCCCAGCGACAGCCCCGAAACCTGAAGGATCTGGAGAAGGTCTGTATGGAGGAGTGGGCCAAAATCCCTGCTGCAGTGTGTGTGCAAACCTGGTCAAGACCTACAGGAAACGTATGATCTCTGTAATTGCAAACAAAGGTTTCTGTACCAAATATTAAGTTCTGCTTTTCTGATGTATCAAATACTTATGTCATGCAATAAAATGCAAATTAATTGCTTAAAAATCATACAATGTGATTTTCTGGATTTTTGTTTTAGATTCCGTCTCTCACAGTTGAAGTGTACCTATGATAAATATTACAGACCTCTATATGCTTTGTAAGTAGGAAAACCTGCAAAATCGGCAGTGTATTAAATACTTGTTCTCCCCACTGTATATATATATATATATATATATATATATATATATATACACACACATACATACACTACCATTCAAAAGTTTAGGGTCACTTAGAAAATTCCTTGTTTTCGAAAGAAAAGCAGCTTCATTAAATAGTACCGGCAAAACACCAGTCTCAACGTCAACAGTGTCTCCGGGATGCTGACCTTCTAGGCAGAGTTGCAAAGAAAAAGCCAAATCTCAGACTGCCCATCTTAATCTTTTATTTTTATTGGCCAGTCTGACATATGGCTTTTTCTTTGCAACTCTGCCTAGAAGGTCAGCATCCCGGAGTCGCCTCTTCACTGTTGACATTGAGACTGGTGTTTTACGGGTACTATTTAATGAAGCTGCCAGTTGAGGACCTGTGAGCACCTGTTTCTCAAACTAGACACTCTAATGTATTTGTCCTCTTGCTCAGTTGTGCACCGGGGCCTCCCACTCCTCTTTCTATTCTGGTTAGAGCCAGTTTGCGCTGTTCTGTGAAGGGAGTAGTACACAGCGTTGTACGAGATCTTCAGTTTCTTGGCAATTTCCCGCATGGAATAGCCTTCATTTCTCAGAACAAGAATAGACTGACGAGTTTCAGAAGAAAGTTATTTGTTTCTGGACATCGAACCCACAATTGCTGATGCTCCAGATACTCAACTAGTCTCAAGAAGGCCAGTTTTATTGCTTCTTTAATCAGCAAAACAGTTTTCAGCTGTGCTAACATAATTGCAAAAGGGTTTTCTAATTATGATTTTGCCTTTTAAAATGATAAACTTGGATTATCAAACACAACGTGCAATTGGAACACAGGACTGATGGTTGCTGATAATGGGCCTCTGTACGCCTATGTAGATATTCAATTAAAAATCAGCTGTTTCCAGCTACAATAGCCATTTACAACATTAACAATGTCTACACAGTATTTCTGATTAATTTAATGTTATTTTAATGGACAAAATAATTGACATTTCTAAGTGACCCCAAACTTTTGAACAGTAGTGTATATGACAATGTGCGCCACTCTCCTCCCGCCTCTCCTGCCCTGTGGTTTTCTGGACCGGAGAGATCTATATTTTATGATGTTAAAGTTATTGTGGTGGTCTCTCATTTGTGGTGGAGCCCTAATCCCCAAATTACAGGGGCAGTATCATCAAATATTCCTTACATCTGCAAACAGAATGAGAGAGCGGTTTCCCTTCTAGAAGACGGACAGAGGCTTGATATGGCCCACTGGTTAAGATGTAGTGTACACTGTGAAGACCACATATTTACTGTACATGATAGCTGCATCGGTGAAGTCTTTGTGGCTTGTGAGTTATGATGTAGGGGAGATACTCACTTAAGATACACTAAACTCAGCAAAAAAATAAATTCGTAAAAATCCAAATAACTTCACAGGTCTTCATTGTAAAGGGTTTAAAGACTGTTTCCCATGCTTTTTCAATGAACCATAAACAATTAATGAACGGTCGTTAAGACACTAGCAGCTTACAGACGGTAGGCAATTAAGGTCACAGTTATGAAAACTTAGGACCCTAAAGAGGTATTTCTACTGACTCTGAAAAATTCCAAAAGAAAGATGCCCAGGGTCCCTGCTCATCTGCGTGAACGTGCCTTAGGCATGCTGCAAGGAGGCGTGAGGATTGCAGAGGTGGCCAGGGCAATAAATTGCAAGGTCCGTACTGTGAGACGCCTAAGACAGCGCTACAGGGAGACAGGACAGACAGCTGATCGTCCTCGCAGTGGCAGACCACGTGTAACAACACCTGCACAGGATCGGTACATCTGAACGTCACACCTGCGGGACAGGTACAGGATGGCAACAACAACTGCCCGAGTTACACCAGGAACGCACAATCCCTCTATCAGTGCTCAGACTGTCCGCAATAGGCTGAGAGAGGCTGGACTGAAGACTTGTAGGCCTGTTGTAAGGCAGGTCCTCACCAAACATCACCGGCAACAACGTCGCTTATGGGAACAAACCCACCGTCGCTGGACCAGACAGGACTGGCAAAAAGTGCTCTTCACTGACGAGTCGCAGTTTTGTCTCACCAGGGGTGATGGTCGGATTCGCGTTTATCGTAGAAGGAATGAGCGTTACACCGAGGCCTGTACTCTGGAGCGGGATCAATTTGGAGGTGGAGGGTCCGTCATGGTCTGGGGCGGTGTGTCACAGCATCATCGGAATCAGCTTGTTGTCATTGCAGGCAATCTCAATGCTGTGCGTTACAGGGAAGACATCCTCCTCCCTCATGTGGTACCCTTCCTGCAGGCTCATCCTGACATGACCTTCCAGCATGACAGTGCCACCAGCCATACTGCTCGTTCTCTGCGTGATTTCCTGCAAGACCGGAATGTCAGTGTTCTGTCATGGCCAGCGAAGAGCCCGGATCTCAATCCCATCTCAATCCAATCCAGGAACTTGCAGGTGCCTAGGTGGAAGAGTGGGGTAACATCTCACAGCAAGAACTGGAAAATCTTATGCTGTCCATGAGGAGGAGATGCACTGCAGTACTTAATGCAGCTGGTGTCCACACCAGATACTGACTGTTACTTTTGATTGTGACCCCCCCCTTTGTTCAGGGACACATTATTCAATTTCTGTTAGTCACATGTCTGTGGAACTTGTTCAGTTTATGTCTCAGTTGTTGAATCTTGTTATGTTCATACAAATATTTACACATGTTAAGTTTGTTGAAAATAAACGCAGTTGACAGTGAGAGGACGTTTCTTTTTTTGCTGAGTTTACATGACCAAAAGTATGTGGACACCTGCTCGTCGAATATCTCATTCCAAAATTATGGGCATTAATATGGGGTTGGTCTCCCCTTTGCTGCTATAACAGCCTCCACTCTTATGGGAAGGCTTTCCGCTAGATGTTGGAACATTGCTGATGGGACTTGCTTCCAATCAGCTACAAGAGCATTAGTGAGGTCGGGCACTGATGTTGGGCGATTAGGCCTGGCTCGCAGTCGGCGCTCCAATTCATCCCAAAGGTGTTCGATGGGGTTGAGGTCAGGGCTCTGTGCAGGCCAGTCAAGTTCTTCCACACGAACTCGACAAACCATTTCTGTATGGACCTCACTTTGTGCACAGGGGCATTGTCATGCTGAAACAGGAAAGGGCCTTCCCCACGCTGTTGCCACAAAGTTGGAAGCACAGAATCGTCTAGAATGTCATTGTATGCTGTAGCGCTAAGATTTCCCTTCGCTGGAAATGAGAGGCCTAGCCTGAACCATGAAAAAAAGCCCCAGACCATTATTCCTCCTCCACCAAACTTTACAGTTGGCACTATGCAGTGGGGCTGGTAGCGTTCTCCTGGCATCCGCCAAACCCAGATTCGTTCGTCGGACTGCCAGCCGACGCTTGGCATTGCGCATGGTGATCTTAAGCTTGTATGCGGCTGCTCAGCCATGGAAACCCATTTCCTGAAACTCCTGACAAACAGTTATTGTGCTGACATTGCTTCCAGAGCAGTTTGGAACTCGGTAGTGAGTGTTGCAACCGAGGACAGATGATTTCTACGCGCTACACGCTTCAGCAGTCGGCGATCCCGTTCTGTGAGCTTGTATGGCCTACCACTTCGTGGCTGAGCCATTGTTGCTCCTAGACGTTTCCACTTCACAATAACAGCACTTACAGTTGACTGGTGCAGCTCAAGCAGGGCAGAATTTTGACGTACTGACTTGTTGGAAAGGTGGTATCCTATGACAGTGCCACATTGAATGTCACTGAGCTCTTCAGTACGGGCCATTCTACTGCCAATGTTTGTCTATGGAAGTTGCATGGCTGTGTGCTCGATTTTATACACCTGTCAGCAACGGGTGTGGCTGAATAGCCGAATCCACTAATTTGAAGGAGTGTCCACATACTTTTGGTCATGTAGTGTATTTACCATGAGGATGTACAGTGCAGATGCAGAATAAATAATCTCTTAAGTAAGAGAGATACTGAAATTAACCTTGCCTAGGTAGGCCTGTTACGTCTCCCCCTAAGGGTTAATCCTTATTGGAGCAGTTGATACCAGGTCTACCGGCCGAGAGACCCAGGTTCGAGATCTGCAATGGGCCTAAGTTGCACTGTCACGGTTCACAAAATTGCTACAATACCATGCAAGAAGGATTTGGATCTCGTCATGGACTGGTAGTCAGCTGATGCATCTGTCATCATCTTGAGTTCACTGTCATTTTTAACAGGCTTAATGCATCTGCATATTGTCCGTGTCATGTGCACAATAGGGATATAATGTGCTTGAATATTTTACTGCATGACTCAAAGTTTGACCAACTACTACATTTCTAGACCTGACCTTTTCACGATGCTTGGAAAGAGATCTGTCTGTTTCAACATGTTAGTCTTGTCTGCATACTGAACATGATTTTAATGATCAAATAACACTCAGTTAAGCCCTCCATGAGTGAGACGTGATTTATTTGAATAGGAATTTAATGGCATTAAAACAATGCTTTTTGTATGCCATCAACTGTTCCTTCAAGGAACCCCATCCAGTTAAAATACAGCCTGGAAAAATGTAAGTCAACAGTATTAGCGTAATATTTCGACAGATAGAGCACTGCTCTGCTCAGCGCACTACAATAATGGTAGCTCGCTGTGGCCTAGGAATAGCGCCACATGTTGGAGGACAACATGATATTACAGTTCTATTAGCAATAGGACAAGTTGTCTCAAGGCATACACTACCTGTCAAAAGTTTAGAACACCTACTCATTCAATGATTTTTCTTTATTTTTACTATTTTCTACATTGTAGAATAATAGTGAAGACATCAAAACTATGAAATAACACATATGGAATCATGTAGTAACCAAAAAAGTGTTAAACAAATCAAAATATATTTTATATTTGAGATTCTTCAAATAGCCACCCTTTGCCTTGATGACAGCTTTGCACACTCTTGGCATTCTCTCAACCAGCTTCACCTGGAATGCTTTTCCAACAGTCTTGAAGGAGTTCCCACATATGCTGAGCACTTGTTGGCTGCTTTTCCTTCACTCTGAGGTCCAACTCATCCCAAACCATTTCAATTTGGTTGAGGTCGGAGGATTGTGGAGGCCAGGTCATCTGATGAAGCACTCCATCACTCTCCTTCTTGGTAAAATAGCCCTTACACAGCCTGGAGGTGTGTTGGGTCATTGTCCTGTTGAAAAACAAATGATAGTCCCACTAAGCCCAAACCAGATGGGATGGCATATTGCTGCAGAATACTGTTGTAGCCATGCTGATTAAGTGTGCCTTGAATTCTAAATAAATCACAGACAGTGTCACCAGCAAAGCACCCCCACACCATAGCACCTCCTCCTCCATGCTTTACGGTGGGAAATACACATGTGGAGATCATCCGTTCACCCATACCGCGTCTCACAAAGACACGGCGGTTGTATCCAAAAATCTCCAATTTGGACTCATCAGACCAAAGGACAGATTTACACCGGTCT
Source organism: Coregonus clupeaformis (assembly GCF_020615455.1). Taxonomy (NCBI): domain Eukaryota; kingdom Metazoa; phylum Chordata; class Actinopteri; order Salmoniformes; family Salmonidae; genus Coregonus; species Coregonus clupeaformis. Next base: position 29,010,602 of record NC_059205.1, read on the forward strand.
AATGTCCATTGCTCGTGTTTCTTGGCCCAAGCAAGTCTCTTCTTATTATTGGTGTCCTTTAGTAGTGGTTTCTTTGCAGCAATTCGACCAAGAAGGCCTGATTCACCCAGTCTCCTCTGAACAGTTGATGTTGAGATGTGTCTGTGACTTGAACTCTCTGAAGCATTTATTTGGGCTGCAATTTCTGAGGCTGGTAACTAATGAACTTATCCTCTGCAGCAGAGGTAACTCTGGGACTTCCATTCCATTGGCGGTCCTCATGAGAGCCAGTTTCGTCATAGCGCTTGATGGTTTTTGCGACTGCACTTGAAGAAACTTTCAAAGTTCTTGAAATGTTCTGTATTGACTGACCTTCATGTCTTAAAGTAATGATGGGCTGTCGTTTCTCTTTGCTTATTTGAGCTGTTCTTGCCATAATATGGACTTGGTCTTTTACCAACACAACTGATAGGCTCAAACGCATTAACCTCTTAAGGATCTGACCCTATTTTTTCAATTTCCCCCTAAAATACATACCCAAATCTAACTGCCTGTAGCGCAGGACCTGAAGCAAGGATATGCATATTCTTGATACCATTTGAAAGGAAACACTTTGAAGTTTGTGGAAATGTGAATGTAGGAGTACATAACACATTAGATCTGGTAATAGATAATACAAACCAAAAAAAAGGTTTAAATGTTTTTATTTTTGTTACATCATCTTTGAAATGCAAGAGAAAGGCCACAATTTAACTTTGCCGTTTAGGCACAATTAAGATGTTGGACACTAGATAGTAGCAGTGTGTGTGCAAAGTTTCAGATTAATCCAGTGAAGCATTGCAATACTGGACTTTGTATCGAGTCTGCCCAAATGTGCCGAATTGCTCAATTGATACATTTTCAAGTACATAACTATAGAGAGCATACACAAATGATATGGTAATACAAAATGTAAGTTTACACACTCCCAGGAATGTCATACATGATGGATCATTCGCTTATACACTAACTTTCACACATCTAGATGGCCGGGTGGGGTGGGTGGTGTGGGTGTGGAGCCAGAGACAGCAGGGGTTCAAACTGTAGAACCCAGTTCCTACATTTGAATATAAAAATGGATTTTATAAAACAAAACTATGCTACATTTTATCTCTGGGACCCTTAGGATGACAAATCAGAGCAAGATTACTGAATGTAAGTACATTCTTTATCTTCAGAGGTGAATGTATCAAAGTTGTGATAAGTTTTTTGTTGTTGTGCATTCTCCTCAAACAATAGCATGGTATCTTTTCACTGTAATAGCTACTGTAAATTGGACGGTGCAGTTAGATTAACACAAATGTATGCTTTCTGCCCATATAAGACATGTCTATGTCCTGGAAAGTTTGCTGTTACTTACAACAGTCATGCTAATCACATTAGCGCACATTAGCTCAACCGTCCCGTATACGGGACACCGATCCCGTAGAGGTTAAGAAGGAAAGAATTTCCACAAATTAACTTTTAACACGTTCCTTGACTAGAACCATTCATTCTCGCTTCCGATAATTCTAATGTTATAACTTCTAATAGTAACTGTATCCACTGACGAATTGGGAGAGAGTGAGGTGATTGCCATCTAAGAGCCAACATCTTTTTTTTGGCAGTGCTGCCTGCCAACAGTAATTGTCTCTGATTGATTGAGAGATTACAGGAGCTATCACCGTTAAGTAACATAGTAGATGCAAATCATTGAATATTTACATTCATGCACTTCGAAAATAATTTTGTAACTATGACCCAGAAGCATTTAACTGCAGGGCACTCCTACATCATATGATGGAATGCACATTAGGTAGTTATTGTGGGTTGTTGTATGTAATTATTGTAGGTTAGTATTGTATTCGGCTGAGCCCGGTGAAGCACGAAGCTAGTTAACCCACTACCTGGACTAGCTAGCGGGTAGCTACTGGTAACTATTAGCAACTGTGGATAGTTGTTTCACGCCTGAGAGTACCTGTAATTACGCCAGCTAGCTGCCTACAATAATTACATACAATAATGCCTACCATTCAGCTGTTTTTCTAACCTCATTGTCTGAAGCGTTAACGTTACGTAGTAAGTGGCTACTGTCCTTGAAATTTAGCTAGCTTGTTGCTACCTGGATGGCTACTAAACAATAGCTGGAACGACCTAGCGAACAGACGCGAACTGGCTGAGTCAATTCAGTGGCTAGCTTTGCACTTGGCTAGCTAACAGTAGCTGCTAGGGGTAAGTTATAACCTACATTTGTGTTTTGTTTTTACATAATGGTAGCCAGAGTCGTTCAAGGGAATTCGGGACATGGGTGACTAGTTAACGTTAGCTTGGCTCTCTCTGTGTGTTCGTGCTGTGGGAGGAGGGGTTTCTTCGTTGTCTGAAAGCAATGGCTAGCTAGTATGCTAACTATTCTAGCTAACTAACTGGCTGAATAAGTTGACGACGGACTTGTTGGAGTCCGGCATGCTAGTTGGCTGTGGCGTCATATGACTAGGTGCCCTGGATGATTTTCACGTTAGAATACTGTACCACGTTAGCTAGCTGAATAAACTAAGTTAGTCTATTCCTAGAAAACATTGAACCGCTGTAGTTTACAACAATTATAGTTTCTGAGGTGGAAGTTGGGAGAGTTATATTTGGCTGTTTCAGTGAAACATAAGTGAGGGAGGCCCCGCTCTCTCCTTTCCCAGATGTTTAGTTCATTTCATTCCGATCTCCTTTGCATTATTGTAGCCATTTTCTGTAGCCTGTCAACTATGCCTCTGTCTATCCCTGTTCTCTCCTCTCCGCACAGGCTATACAAACGCCTCACACCGCGTGGCTGCTGCCTCTCTAACCTGGTGGTCCCTGCACCTGGAGTTCCAGGTCTCAGGCAGCCTCTGGAACTGCCGTTCTGCTGCCAACAAGGCAGAGTTCATCTCAGCCTATGCTACCCTCCAGTCCCTCGACTTCTTGGCGCTGACGGAATTATGGATTACCACTGAAAACACTGCTACTCCTACTGCTCTCTCCTCGTCTGACCATGTGTTCTTGCATACCCCGAGAGCATCTGGTCAGCGGGGTGGTGGCACAGGAATCCTCATCTCTCCCAAGTGGACATTCTCTCTTTTTCCCCTGACCCATCTGTCTATCTCCTCATTTGATTTTCATGCTGTCACAGTCACTAGCCCATTCAAGTTTAACATCCTTGTCATTTATCGCCCTCCAGGTTCCCTTGGAGAGTTCATCAATGAGCTTGACACCTTGATAAGTTCCTTTCCTTTCCTTTTCTCTCTCGCTCTCCTCCAACACTACTCACTCTGCCCATACTCAGATGGTAATGCGCCGTCGCAACCTTCGCTCTCTCTCTCCCACTACTCTCTCCTCTTCCATCCTATCATCTCTTCCCTCTGCTCAATCCTTCTCCCTCCAATCTCCTGATTCTGCCTCCTCAACCCTCCTCTCCTCCCTTTCTGCATCCTTTGACTCTCTATGTCCTCTATCCTCCCGGCCGGCTCGGTCCTCCCCTCCTGCTCCGTGGCTTGATGACTCATTGCGAGCTCACAGAACAGGGCTCCGGGCAGCCAAGCGGAAATGGAGGAAAACTAGACTCCCTGTGGACCTGGCATCTTTTCACTCCCTCCTCTCTACATTTTCTTCATCTGTTTCTGCTGCTAAAGCCACTTTCTACCACTCTAAATTCCAAGCATCTGCCTCTAACCCTAGGAAGCTCTTTGCCACCTTCTCCTCCCTGCTGAATCCCCCCCCCTCTCTGTGGATGACTTCGTCAATCATTTTGAAAAGAAGGTTGACGACATCCGATCCTCGTTTGTTAAGTCAAATGACACTGCTGGTCCTGCTCACACTTCCCTACCCTATGCTTTGACTTCTTTCTCCCCTCTCTCTCCAGATAAAATCTTGCGACTTGTGACGGCCGGCCGCCCAACAACCTGCCCGCTTGACCCTATCCCCTCCTCTCTTCTCCAGACCATCTCCGGTGACCTTCTCCCTTACCTCACCTCGCTCATCAACTCATCCTTGACCGCTGGCTATGTCCCTTCCGTCTTCAATAGAGCGAGAGTTGCACCCCTTCTCAAAAAACCAACACTCGATCCCTCTGATGTCAACAACTACAGACCAGTATCCCTTCTTTCTTTTCTCTCCAAAACTCTTGAGCGTGCCGTCTTTAGCCAACTCTCTTGCTAACTCTCTCAGTATGACCTTCTTGATCCAAACCAGTCAGGTTTCAAGACTGGTCATTCAACTGAGACTGCTCTTCTCTGTGTCACGGAGGCTCTCCGCACTGCTAAAGCTAACTATCTCTCCTCTGCTCTTGTCCTTCTAGACCTGTCTGCTGCCTTTGATACTGTGAACCATCAGATCCTCCTCTCCACCCTCTCCGAGCTGGGCATCTCCGGCGCGGCTCACTCTTGGATTGCGTCCTACCTGACCGGTCGCTCCTACCAAGTGGCGTGGCGAGAATCTGTCTCCGCACCACGTGCTCTCACCACTGGTGTCCCCCAGGGCTCAGTTCTAGGCCCTCTTCTATTCTCGCTATACACCAAGTCACTTGGCTCTGTCATATCCTCACATGGCCTCTCCTATCATTGCTACGCAGACGACACACAACTAATCTTCACCTTTCCCCCTTCTGATAACCAGGTGGCGAATCGCATCTCTGCATGTCTGGCAGACATATCAGTGTTGATGACGGATCACCACCTCAAGCTGAATCTCGGCAAGACTGAGCTGCTCTTCCTCCTGGGGAAGGACTGCCCGTTCCATGATCTCGCCATCACGGTTGACAACTCCGTTGTGTCCTCCTCCCAGAGTGCGAAGAGCCTTGGCGTGACCCTGGACAACTCCCTGTCGTTCTCCGCCAACATCAAGGCGGTGACCCGATCCTGTAGGTTCATGCTCTACAACATTCGGAGAGTACGACCCTGCCTTACACAGGAAGCGGCACAGGTCCTAATCCAGGCACTTGTCATCTCCCGTCTGGATTACTGCAACTCGCTGTTGGCTGGGCTCCCTGCCTGTGCCATTAAACCCCTACAACTCATCCAGAATGCCGCAGCCCATCTGGTGTTCAACCTTCACAAGTTCTCTCACGTCACCCCGCTCCTCTGCACACTCCACTGGCTTCCAGTTGAAGCTTGCATCTGGTACTAGATCATGGTGCTTGCCTGCGGAGCTGTGAGGGGAACGTCACCTCCGTACCTTCAGGCTCTGATCAGTCCCTACACCCAAACGAGGGCATTGCGTTCATCCACCTCTGGCCTGCTGGCCCCCCTACCTCTGCGGAAGCACAGTTCCCGCTCAGCCCAGTCAAAACTGTTCACTGCTCTGGCACCCCAATGGTGGAACAAGCTCCCTCACGACGCCAGGACAGCGGAGTCACTCACCACCTTCCGGAGACACTTGAAACCCCACCTCTTTAAGGAATACCTGGGATAGGATAAAGTAATCCTTCTACCCCCCCTTACCCCAGCTCCAAAAGTTGTTTATATGTTATAGAGATCAGTCATTTTAGGAGTGTTGGTCCCATATTTCATGAGCTGAAATAAAAGATCCCAGAAATGTTCTACAGTGAGGGAAAAAAGTATTTGATCCCCTGCTGATTTTGTACGTTTGCCCACTGACAAAGACATGATCAGTCTATAATTTTAATGGTAGGTTTATTTGAACAGTGAGAGACAGAATAACAACAAAAAAATCCAGAAAAACGCATGTAAAAAATGTTATAAATTGATTTGCATTTTAATGAGGGAAATAAGTATTTGACCCCCTATCATTCAGAAAGATTTCTGGGTCCCAGGTGTCTTTTATACAGGTAATGAGCTGAGATTAGGACAGGTGTGGCATATCATGAAGCTGATTAAACAGCATGATCATTACACAGGTGCACCTTGTGCTGGGGACAATAAAAGGCCACTCTAAAATGTGCAGTTTTGTCACACAACACAATGCCACAGATGTCTCAAGTTTTGAGGGAGTGTCCAATTGGCATGCTGACTGCAGGAATGTCCACCAGAGCTATTGCCAGATAATTGTATGTTCATTTCTCTACCATATGCCACCTCCAACGTCATTTTAGAGGATTTGGAAGTACATCCAACTGGCCTCACAACCGCAAACCACATGTAACCACGCCAGCCCAGGACCTCCACATCCGTCTTCTTGAACCGCAGGATCGTCTGAGACCGGACACCCGGACAGCTGATGAAACTGTGGGTTTGCACAACTGAAGAATTTCTGCACAAAAAGTCAGAAACCGTCTCAGGGAAGCTCATCTGCGTTCTCGTTATCCTCACCAGGGTCTTGACCTGACTGCAGTTCGGCGTCGTAACTGACTTCAGTGGCCAAATTCTCACCTTCGATGGCCACTGGCATGCTGGAGAAGTGTGCTCTTCATGGATTAATCCCGATTTCAACTGTACCGGGCAGATGGAAGAGTATTTTGCTGATGTGAACGTTGGTGGCAGTGGGGTTATAGTATGGGCATTCATAAGCTACGGACAACGAACACAATTGCATTTTATCGATAGCAATTTGATTGCACAGAGATGCCGTGAAGAGATCCTGAGGCCCATTATCGTGCCATTCATCCACCGCCATCACCTCATGTTTCAGAATGATAATGCACGGCCCCATGTTGCAAGGATCTGTACACAATTCCTGGAAGCTGAAAATGTCCCAGTTCTTCCATGGCTTGCATACTCACCAGACATGTCACCCATTAAGCCTGTTTGGGATGCTCTGGATCGACGTGTACGACAGCGTGTTCCAGTTCCTGACAATATTCAGCAACTTTGCACAGCCATTGAAGAGGACTGGGACAACATTCTCAGGCCACAATCAACATCCTGATCAACTCTATGCAAAGGAGATGTGTCATGCTGCATGAGTCAAATGGTGGTCACACCAGATACTGACAGATTTTCTGATCCACGCCTCTACCTTTTTTTAAGGTACTGTATCTGTGACCAACAGATGCATATCTGTATTCCCAGTCATGTGAAATCCATATATAAGGGCCTAATTAATTTATTTCAATTGACTGATTTCCTTATATGAACTGTAACTCAGTAAAATCTTTGAAATTGTTGCATGTTGTGTTTATATTTTTGTTCAGTGTATAAATCCCATCATTGGATGGTTTCGATAGTTTCCCAAGGGACTCCATAGGCCAGCAAAACGTTGTAGTAGTAACTTTGTTTTGAACACATCACCAGGAAATAAGCACTGTATCTGAAACACAGTGCTTCAAAATACTCCAACAGAACTCCAATAAGTGAAACAGCAGTCTTTCATGGGTCACTGCGAACGCTCACACCCATTGTCACAAGTCTCTTAACGTGATTTATAGGGGTCTAGCATTGCACGATATATAAACTAGAATTTATTAGTTTGGTCCTCATCAATTTATTTTCCACCAGAGATGCGGCTGACCTTTATGAGAATATGAAAAATAAATATTGGGCTTGTTTAGCTCAGTTACAGAACCATTAAGCAGCTTCCTCCCAATAGGGTCCACAGTCTTCAGAGCATACAAAGACGTTGCTCAATGATCGCATGAGAACATGACTGTATACTGAGGTGATATCAAATCTCAATCCACCACCTAGACATAATTAGGCCTAGGTCTACATCACGTCTCTGGTACCATTGGGCCAAGAGATATGTCATAAGCAGTTTTCCGTCAGCATGCTCTTGATTATCCTGTAGAAAATGTATCCCTTTGTTCTCTAGACTAGACATCTAAAGGCACCTGAACCTGTTGGAGCACCTTTCCATAATATTTATCTTACTTTCCCCTATTACACCATCCTTTGGTAATTTTTTCATTTCATATACACTGTGCTGTATTATTAGAATGTCTTCCAGGTGTTGAATAAAGTTATTTAATTTCCTCAATTTTGCTGCAAGCCATATTGCTGCGATTTAGGAATATTTTTTATAATGTGTGCACACCTGCTCCAGATACATTGTCTGACTAGGTCTTTGGGGAGGTAATAACGACTGTCGATATTATGGGAATTCATGGGACAGACAAATACTGCTTTTTACAATCCATACAAGAAGTGCTCAGAGGCATAGATGCAGTTAATGAGTGATCTCAACTATGAAACTACTACGTTTGGTTTTGTTATTACAAACGTAAGTCATAACCTTTCACTTTTCCATTCACATTCAAGGTCCATGTTATCATTATTATTTTGTTATTTTAGATTACCTGGTGCAGCTTCAATTAGCTTGTGTCCTCAGAATCTTGATATCCCAACCCAATTGTATTTCTTGCCTTTTTGAAAGGAGAGAAACCATTATTCATATATTTCGGATCAGTGCCAGGCATTAGTGTAGTGTCTTTCTCTTAAAACCACCCAGGGACCTCATTCATTCCAATAAAATACATTCACCAGAGTACCATTAGTTCCCCTGAGTAATGGGGGGATTTTTGTAGAGTAACTTCCTTCTGGTTGACTCCTCAAACTAAAGGCACATCTGGGGCTGTTTCTCTGCAGTGAGCGTCACCCCGGGCCTGTAATTTAAGACCTGTGACTGACTATTGGGGATGGTGACCTGTGTGTGTGAGTAAGCCTGCTAGTGCAAGGCTGACCAGGGCCAGAGAGAGGGGGACAGGACAGGGGTTTTAATAGGCCCACCCACTAGGAGAATGCAACTATTTCCTCTCCGTAAATCAAAATGGACACAGTCTGTCTTGGGGGATTCAATAGGAACAGACAAGAGAATGTCAATTTTCCTTTATATCAGGGGTGTCAAACTCATTCCATGAAGGGCCTACTGTCTGCAGGTTTTTGTTTTTTTCCTTTCAATTATGCCCTAGACAACCAGGTGAAGGGAGTTACTTACTAATTATTGACCTTAATTCATCAATCAAATTACGAGGGAGGTTTGAAAACAGTTTTCATCTATATTTTTCGTAGCTGTCTATTTACCACTACAAACCGATGCAGGCACTAAGACCGCACTCAACAAGCTGTATAAGGCCATAAGCAAACAAGAGAATGCTCACCCAGAAGTGGCGCTCCTAGTGCCTGGGGACTTTAATGCAGGCAAACTTAAATCAGTTTTACCTAATTTCCCTCTGTGCAACCAGAGGGAAAAAAAACTCTAGACCACCTTTACTCCACACACAGAGACGCGTACAAAACTCTCCTTCGCTGTCCCATGGCATTGAGGAGTATACCACATCAGTCACCGGCTTCATCAATAAGTGCATCGACGACATCGTCCCCACAGTGATCATACGTACATAACCCATCCAGAAGTCATGGATTACAGGCAACATCCACACTTAGCTAAAGGCTAGAGCTGCCGCTTTCAAGGAGTGGGACGATAATCCGGAAGCTTATAAGAAATCCCGCTATGCCCTCTGACTAAACATCAAACAGGCAAGAGGTCAATGCAGGACTAAGATTGAATCCTACAACATCGGCTCTGATGCTCGTCGGATGTGGCAGGATGTAGCTGGCTTGCAAACTATTATGGATTACAAAGGGAAACCCAGCCGCGAGCTACCCAGTGACGCGAGCCGACCAGACGAGCGAATTGCCTTCTATGCTAGCTTCGAGGCAAGCAACACTGAACCATGCATGAGAGCACCAGCTTTTCCGTAGCTGGTGTAAGTAAGACCTTTAAACAGGTCAACTTTCACAAGTCTGCAGGGCCAGATGGATTACCAGGATGCGTACTCAGAGCATGCGCTGACCAACTGGCAAGTGTCTTCACTGACATTTTCAACCTCTCCCTGACCGATTCTGTAATACCTACATGTTTCAAGCAGACCACAATAGTCCCTGTGCCCAAGAATGCCAAGGTTACCTGCCTAAATGACTACCGACCTGTAGCACTCACGTCTGTAGCCATGAAGTGCTTTGAAAGGCTGGTCATGGCTCACATCAACACCATCATCCCAGGAAACTCTAGACTGACTACAATTTGCATACCACCCCAACAGATCCACAGATGATGCAATCTCTATTGCACTCCACACTGCCCTTTCCCACCTGGACAAAAGGAACACCTATGTGAGAATGTTGTTCGTTGACAACAGCTCAGCATTCAACACAATAGTGCCCTCAAAGTTCATCACTAAGCTAGACCCTAGGACTAAAAGTAGAGGCTTGGAGCTAGACAATTGTATATCATACACTACAGTTGAGGAACAATGGGAAAGTAATTCTGCTTTGAAAGTTGCTAAACTTGTAACACTTTTGAGAAAATGGGCCTTGAATGTTTTGGTAAACCTACTGGAGAGCTCTTCTTTGTCTACACCCATTCAGCATCGTTCACACTCTCTTAAGCCTTAGCCCAACCCATCTCTTTAAGGATTCACATGTGAGGCCATGTACTAAACAACCAAAGATTTCAAGACTAAAGGTATAGCTGACAACGTTTTCACTTTAGCTCATTTGTATTCATTATTACAAGAAAGTAAACTCACAACAAGATCATTATTTACAAGTTAATGGCGAGCCAATTACAGAAAATAGCTTACAGTTGTGAGTGTGACGAAATAAAAGCAGGGCATTCTACTGGGTGAATTTTAGAACTTGGACACTGTCTCGTTGGCTCAACGTTATATCCTAATTTGACTTTGGTGAAGGTCATGTTGTTCTTCACATTACCGTCTCTGGTAAACACATACTATATCAAATAAAATCAATGTTTATTTGTCACATGCACAGGATACAGAAGGTGTAAACAGTACAGGGAAATTGTTACTTGCATAGTGGAGTCTTTTGTTTAGACATGTAGCTAGCTAGTTAAACACTTAACCATAATCCCAACTCATAACGTTACTACCCTGCATGAATCTGCAAGTAGCTAACCAACCAGGTGCAATGTTAGCTATCTAGCTAACATTAAGCTATAACTAGCAATGCAAATAGCTCTGAGATACGAATAATATTACTACACAGATCGCTAGCGAGCCAGCCAGCTAACATTAGCTAGCTAGCTAACAGAACGCTGTAACTTGAAATTAAAGCTACTTTCTGACAAAATTAGAAATGTATAATATCTGAAAATGCAGCTAGCTAGACTCTATTACCCATATACATGGATGGAAGCTTCTCCCTCTCTGTCACGGATGCCATGGTTGCACTTAGTTTGAAGATGTAATCTGAAGACAGGTGTTTTATACAACAGCCTTCTGTGTTGTCTCTTTTCGACTCCCTCTGCATATTTGCGATCAAACGCCAGAATTTTCTCCATCTCCTTAGCTATCATGCTCTAATTCTACCGGGCATTCCACTGATTTCAAAACTCTGTCCTCCAGAAAGTGGAGAGCAACACTTTTGCAGTTCTACTACGTGATATCTTGCAAAAAAAGCTGTGTTAGAAAGTATTACCCTACACATACTGACTAGCTCATGTTATAGATAGAAGCGTGCTACATGGCAGACCAACCCGAACTCATCTCTTGGCATGTCCAGCCCATCCATTATCTCAGCCAACCATGGCTAGCGGGAAGGTTCCTGTCTTTTTCCGTGGCTAAACCAACTAGGCTCGTAATTTAACCATTTTATTCGTATTTACAGATGGCATACCAGTTTGTTATTAAGGCACATGAACATTCACATGTTCCAGAAGGCATTTCTGCCAAAAAACGCATTTTAATAAAAAAATGTTTTAAGTTAAAATATCTCTCCTGTGAAGTAGTGACGTGCGACATACGCCTAGTTTCCTGAAATGAGTCACATTGTCACGGATACGGCCGAGGCTGCCCCTCCTCCTCGTTCGGGCAGGCTTCGGCGGTCGTCGTCACCGGAGTACTAGCTGCCACCGATCGATGTTTCTGTGTCTCACTAGTTCTGTCTGTATTGTTCACACCTGTTACTCATTAGGCTTATTAGTTTCCCTATATTACCTCTGTTTTCCCTCCTGAGTGTGTGCGTGATTGTTCTTTGTTACGTCGTCTGTTGAGCTGTTGTTTTTGCTCTTCCCTGCGTGGAGGGTTTGCTATATTTACTTGGAGTCGAGTAAAGCCATTTATTCTCAGTTCTGTGTCCTGCGCCCGATTCCGTTTCCCCACTGCACCCAGACGCTGACAGAATCACGCACCCGTTATGGAGTCAGCAGGCACACCCGATCCCAGCGCTTCGGTGGAGGAACGCATCCACCAGCACGCGACCATGCTGCAGCGACTAGGTTCGGCTCTGGATCAAGTGATCCACACCATGGATCGAAGGGAGGGAGTTGGGTTTTCTACACCTCCTCTTTCGCCGATTTCTCTTCCATCAAGATCCTCAACCCCTGGGTCCAGTGGTCTTCGGCTCTCGCTCCCGAGGGAATACGATGGGACAGCTGCCGGGTGTAAGGGTTGCCTGCTCCAGGTGGAACTTTACCTGGCCACCATCCACCCGGCTCCCTCGGGATACGAGAGCGTGTCCGCCCTCATCTCCTGTCTGTCGGGCAGAGCCCTGGAATGGGCCAACGCGGAGTGGGGTGGAATAGATGCTGAGTCCGTTCGTTATGAGGATTTTACCCGCCGTTTCCGGGCAGTATTCGATCATCCGCCTGAGGGGAGAGCGGCGGGGGAGCGTCTGTTTCACCTCAGCCAGGGAAGGAGGAGCGCACAGGAATACGCCCTGGATTTCAGGACACTGGCAGCCAGCGTGGGATGGAACGAGAGGGCCCTGATTGATCACTACCGATGCAGTCTACGGGTGGACGTTTGTCGGGAGCTGGCCTGCAGGGACACTAATCTTAACCTGGACCAGCTGGTAGATTTATCGATCTGGCTGGATAACCTGTTGGCTACCCGCGGACGTCCAGATCAGGGTCCGTCCAGTCCATCCCCCAGCACTTCCGAGTCCACACCCATGGAGCTTGGAAGTGCTGATGCGGAGAGACCGAGCAAGGGGGTGGTCTCCTGCACCAACTGTGGCCGCAGAGGACACACTGCGGGCCGGTGCAGGAGAAGACCCTCATGGAATCGAGGCAGCAGGCAGGGTTCTGGGGGATCATCCCAGGTGAGTAGGCACCCAACTCACCCAGAGCTCCCTGTTGCTCACATGATGATTAATGTTATTTTCCCTGAGTTTTCCCCACATTCCCAGCATAGGGTGCAGCTGGGAATTTCATGGACAGATTGGTTGCGCATAGATTAGGGATTCCTATATCCCCATACGTGCCCTAGATAGTCGCCCATTAGGGTCAGGTATGGTTAGGGAGGTCACAGCTCCACTTCGGATGGAGACACAGAGGGGTCATGAAGAGAGAATTAGTCTCTTCCTTATTGATACCCCTGCATTTCTTGTGGTGCTGGGCCTTCCCTGGCTATCCACCCATGACCCCAGTATTTCGTGGCAACAAAGGGCTCTTAAGGGATGGTCACCTCAGTGCTCGGGAAGGTGTGTAGGTGTTTCCGTAGGGGCAACCACGGTGGAGAGTCCAAACCATGTCTCCCCAATGCACATTCCCTCAGAATATGCCGATTTGGCTCTCGCCTTCTGTAAAAGGAAGGCGACTCAATTACCACCCCATCGACGAGAGGATTGTGCGATAGATCTCTGTGAGGGTGCTGCACTTCCCAGGAGTCACGTGTATCCTCTGTCACAGGAGGAGACGGTGGCTATGGTGACATATGTCACCGAATCTCTGGGACAGGGATACATTCGGCCCTCCACTTCCCCTGCCTCCTCGAGTTTCTTTTTTGTGAAGAAAAAGGATGGAGGTTTACGCCCGTGCATTGACTATCGAGGTCTAAATCAGATAACTGTAAAATACAGCTATCCTCTTCCTCTCATTGCTAGTATGACGGAGTCATTGCACGGGGCACGCTTCTTCAAAAAATTGGACCTCAGGAGCGCGTACAATCTGATCCGTATCCGGGAGGGGGACAAGTGGAAGACGGCATTTAGTACCACCTCTGGTCACTATGAGTACCTCGTCATGCCGTATGGGTTGATGAATGCTCCCTCAGTCTTTCAATCCTTTGTCGATTCGATTTTCAGGGACCTGCACGGACAGGGTGTAGTGGTGTATATAGATGATATTCTCATATACTCCGCTACACGCAACGAGCATGTGTCCCTGGTGCGCAAGGTGCTTGGTAGACTGTTGGAGCATGACCTGTACGTTAAGGCTGAGAAATGTCTGTTCTTCAGACAGTCTGTCTCCTTCTTAGGATACCGCTTGTCAGAGTCAGGGGTCGAGATGGAGTGTGACCGCATTTCAGCCGTGCGTAATTGGCCGACTCCTACCACGGTAAAGGAGGTGCAGCGATTTTTGGGTTTTGCCAACTACTACCGGAGATTTATCCGGGGCTTTGGCCAGGTAGCAGCTCCCATAACCTATTTGCTAAAGGGCGGTTCGGTGCGCCTGCAGTGGTCAGCGGAGGCGAACAGGGCTTTTGGTCAGCTGAAGGCGCTGTTCACCACGGCTCCCGTGCTGGCTCATCCGGATCCGTCCTTGCAATTCATAGTCGAGGTGGACGCGTCCGAGGCGGGGATAGGAGCTGTACTGTCTCAGCGCTGGGTACGCCTCACAAACTCCGCCCCTGTGCTTTCTTCTCGAAGAAGCTCAGCCCGGCGTGAGCAAAACTACGACGTGGGGGATCGGGAGCTGTTAGATGTTGTGAAAGCTCTTAAAGTGTGGAGACATTGGCTTGAGGGGGCTAAACACCCTTTTCTCATTTTGACTGACCACCGCAATCTGGAGTACATTCGGGCAGCGAGGAGACTGAATCCTCGTCAGGCAAGGTGGGCCATGTTTTTCACGCGTTTTGTGTTCACCCTATCGTATAGACCAGGTTCCCAGAATGCTAAGGCAGACGCTCTGTCCCGGCTATATGACTCAGAGGATCGGACCAGGGAGTCTACTCCCATACTTCCGGCTTCTTGTCTGGTGGCGCCGGTGGTATGGGAGGTTGACGCGGACATCGAGCGGGCGTTACGCACGGAGCCCACTCCCCCCCAATGTCCAGTGGGTCGTGCGTACGTTCCGTCCGAGGTTCACGATCGTTTGATTTATTGGGCTCACACGTCACCTTCTTCTGGCCATCCTGGCATTGGTCGGACAGTGCGCTGTCTTAGTGGGAAGTACTGGTGGCCCACCTTAGCTCAGGATGTGAGGGTTTATGTTTCTTCCTGTTCGGTGTGCGCTCAGTGCAAGGCACCTAGACACCTGCCCAGAGGTAACAGGAGGAGACGGTGGCTATGGTGACATATGTCACCGAATCTCTGGGACAGGGATACATTCGGCCCTCCACTTCCCCTGCCTCCTCGAGTTTCTTTTTTGTGAAGAAAAAGGATGGAGGTTTACGCCCGTGCATTGACTATCGAGGTCTAAATCAGATAACTGTAAAATACAGCTATCCTCTTCCTCTCATTGCTAGTATGACGGAGTCATTGCACGGGGCACGCTTCTTCAAAAAATTGGACCTCAGGAGCGCGTACAATCTGATCCGTATCCGGGAGGGGGACAAGTGGAAGACGGCATTTAGTACCACCTCTGGTCACTATGAGTACCTCGTCATGCCGTATGGGTTGATGAATGCTCCTCAGTCTTTCAATCCTTTGTCGATTCGATTTTCAGGGACCTGCACGGACAGGGTGTAGTGGTGTATATAGATGATATTCTCATATACTCCGCTACGCGCAAACGCAGCATGTGTCCCTGGTGCGCAAGGTGCTTGGTAGACTGTTGGAGCATGACCTGTACGTTAAGGCTGAGAAATGTCTGTTCTTCAGACAGTCTGTCTCCTTCTTAGGATACCGCTTGTCAGAGTCAGGGGTCGAGATGGAGTGTGACCGCATTTCAGCCGTGCGTAATTGGCCGACTCCTACCACGGTAAAGGAGGTGCAGCGATTTTTGGGTTTTGCCAACTACTACCGGAGATTTATCCGGGGCTTTGGCCAGGTAGCAGCTCCCATAACCTATTTGCTAAAGGGCGGTTCGGGTGCGCCTGCAGTGGTCAGCGGAGGCGAACAGGGCTTTTGGTCAGCTGAAGCGCTGTTCACCACGGCTCCCGTGCTGGCTCATCCGGATCCGTCCTTGCAATTCATAGTCGAGGTGGACGCGTCCGAGGCGGGGATAGGAGCTGTACTGTCTCAGCGCTCGGGTACGCCTCACAAACTCCGCCCCTGTGCTTTCTTCTCGAAGAAGCTCAGCCCGGCGGAGCAAAACTACGACGTGGGGGATCGGGAGCTGTTAGATGTTGTGAAAGCTCTTAAAGTGTGGAGACATTGGCTTGAGGGGGCTAAACACCCTTTTCTCATTTTGACTGACCACCGCAATCTGGAGTACATTCGGGCAGCGAGGAGACTGAATCCTCGTCAGGCAAGGTGGGCCATGTTTTTCACGCGTTTTGTGTTCACCCTATCGTATAGACCAGGTTCCCAGAATGCTAAGGCAGACGCTCTGTCCCGGCTATATGACTCAGAGGATCGGACCAGGGAGTCTACTCCCATACTTCCGGCTTCTTGTCTGGTGGCGCCGGTGGTATGGGAGGTTGACGCGGACATCGAGCGGGCGTTACGCACGGAGCCCACTCCCCCAATGTCCAGTGGGTCGTGCGTACGTTCCGTCCGAGGTTCACGATCGTTTGATTTATTGGGCTCACACGTCACCTTCTTCTGGCCATCCTGGCATTGGTCGGACAGTGCGCTGTCTTAGTGGGAAGTACTGGTGGCCCACCTTAGCTCAGGATGTGAGGGTTTATGTTTCTTCCTGTTCGGTGTGCGCTCAGTGCAAGGCACCTAGACACCTGCCCAGAGGTAAAGTACAACCTCTCCCCGTTCCACAGCGGCCGTGGTCACACCTATCGGTGGACTTTGTTACATATCTTCCTCCGTCACAGGGTAACACCACGATCCTGGTCGTTGTGGATCGGTTTTCTAAGTCCTGTCGTCTCATTCCTTTGCCCGGTCTCCCTACTGCCCTACAGACCGCAGAGGCCCTGTTTACACACGTCTTCCGGCACTATGGGGTGCCTGAGGATATAGTGTCTGATCGGGGTCCCCAGTTTACATCGAGGGTCTGGAAGGCGTTTATGGACCATCTGGGGGTCTCGGTCAGCCTGACCTCAGGTTTTCACCCCGAGAGTAATGGGCAGGTGGAAAGAGTAAACCAGGATGTGGGTAGGTTTCTGAGGTCGTATTGCCAGGACCGGCAGGGGGATTGGTCAGTTTACATCCCCTGGGCAGAAATGGCACAAAATTCCCTCCGCCACTCCTCCACTGACCTGTCTCCCATTCAGTGTGTACTAGGTTACCAGCCGGTCCTGGCACCATGGCATCAGAGCCAGATCGAGGCTCCTGCGGTGGATGAATGGTTTCGGCGCTCGAAGGAGACATGGAACACTGCCCATGTACGCCTGCAAAGGGCGATTAGGAGACAGAAGGCGAGTGCCGACCGCCACCGCAGTGAGGCTCCGGTTTATGCACCGGGGGACCGGGTCTGGCTCTCGACCCGAAACCTGCCCCTCGCCTGCCCTGCCGGAAGCTGGGTCGGCGGTTTGTGGGGCCCTTTAAAGTCCTGAGGAGGTTGAACAAGGTTTGTTATAGGTTACAGCCCCCCCCTGGGGGGGGGGTACTGTCACGGATACGGCCGAGGCTGCCCCTCCTCCTCGTTCGGGCAGGCTTCGGCGGTCATCGTCACCGGAGTACTATCTGCCACCGATCGATGTTTCTGTGTCTCACTAGTTCTGTATGAATTGTTCACACCTGTTACTCATTAGGCTTATTAGTTTCCCTATATTACCTCTGTTTTCCCTCCTGAGTGTGTGCGTGATTGTTCTTTGTTACGTCGTCTGTTGAGCTGTTGTTTTTGCTCTTCCCTGCATGGAGGGTTTGCTATATTTACTTGGAGTCGAGTAAAGCCATTTATTCTCAGTTCTGTGTCCTACGCCTGATTCCGTTTCCCCACTGCACCCAGACGCTGACACACATTTGGCATAGGTCCTCAGATCCTCAAAAGGTTTTGCAGCTGCACCATCGACAGCATCCTGACTGGTTGCATCACCGCTTGGTATGGTCTAGGTCCAAGTCTAGGTCCAAAAGGCTCTTTAACAGCTTCTGCCCCCAAGCCGTAAGACTGCTAAACAGTTAATCAAATGGCTACCCGGACTATTTGCATTGACACGCTTTTTTACGCTGCTGCTACTCACTGTTTAGCAGCATAGCACAGGAGGCTGCTGAAGGGAGAATAGCTCATAATAATGTCTGGAAGGGAGCAAATGGAATGGCATAAAAACACATGGAAAGCATGTGTTTGATGTATTTGATACCATTCCACTGATTCCGCTCCAGCCATTATCACGAGCCCTTTTTCCCCAATTAAGGTGCCACCAACCTCCTGTGATTCATAATCACGTTACCCCTACCTACATTTCCAGCAGACTAGGGCCCCATAGCAGCATCATGTACAAAACCGAGTCACTCAAACCTAATTCGATTGATCTCACTGTTATTGATAACGCTTGATTTTGTAAAATGTATATGTCTTGGTTGACGTCACCACTGCTCCGCCGGTCCCTCCCATTGGTTGTGTTTGGTCATAAATATACTATTTTACACAAGTAAAGAGATCTTGTCATTTCCAACATGGAGTATGTCTGTCTTGACATATCAAAATGTCTCCTCCCATCACACAAACAATAAGAGCCCTAAGTTCACTAATTAGTAAGGAACTTCCCTCACCTGGTTGTTTAGGTCTTAAATGAAAGGTCAAACAAAATACCCACAGACACTCTGCCCTCCGTGGAATGAGTTTGAGTCACTCCACCAAGCAGTGTGTGTGTGTGTGTGTGTGTGTGTGTATAAACCAACTAGTAAATGTCACACCAAAACAAAAGTAAGGCAGAGACTGGAAAGCCACAATGCCAGTTTAAGTCGGACATAGAGCCGCTAAATTGGCATGTGCAAAATCAATCTTGAACGCCCACCCTACCTTGTCTCCTTGCCTTCTTCTTCTTCTAAGTATTGGTGGTAAGATGGAATGATTGCGGTCCTTGGCAGCCCATATTTCCAATGTAAACCCACAGGAGGATGTTCTGGAACAATTCACCCTGCAAGGCGTCTGGCTGAGAATCCGCAGGGCTGTGTATGTGCGTGTGTAATTGGTCCAGCAGCAGAGGAATGACCTTAAGTTTAGATTCAGGCAGTTGGGAGACCTTGGAGACAGACGGCCTGGATTCCAGAGCCTGTCCCTCGGATCCCTTGCATGCTCTCATTCTGAGGCTATAGTAGAGTAGTAATACTACACCGCTGGGGAACACATGCACACGTAATAAGGCTGCCTGGTGTGCCTGCACAATTATAAAATAATAATATTCTGATATAATGTATTTATATATTGTACAACTTTTTTATTCTCCAAATCTCTGTGAGTGAATTAAATCTCTGTACGATACTATAAATGTCATGGAGTATCTGTAATAGTTATACTATCAATGTCATGGGATTTTTGTGTGTTTTCACAGAGGGCAGAGAAGGAGAGACATCCAGACCATTACCATTGAAAGAGGGAGCTAGCAAGTAACGCCCCAGCCCGGCAAATATGTCTGCAATGAGAAAACCATGTCTCCAGCCCAACCTTGTGTGTGAGGCCTTCATACACACGCACGCCACTTGCACCAGCTCCAAGATTGTGTGGGACATCTGGCTGGTGCTCACTCAGAGCATAAGGAGGGTTGTCGAAGCAGAAAACCTGACCCCCACCCTCCCCAAAACACACACACTCCAGGTACACATACACACACCCACCATTTTTATTTGTACAATATACATAACCAGTGGCCGTTATGGAACAGGGGAACAGGGGAGCTCCCCACTGATCAGGCCAGGAGAGGAGTGGGGCCCGTCCGGGGAGGGATCCAAGCAACTGAGGCATTTAGCTAGCTGGAGCTGGGGAAGCCTCTGTGTTCTCCAGTGTGAGGTGAGGTAATGCTTCAGACATCTGCAGCACTTTCTAATTATGCCAGACGGTCGTACGCTGTGCAACTACTCTGTGTGTCTGCTGGCTGCACTTCGCCAACCGGTGGAGGAGCCAATACAAGCCATTTTAACACTGTTGAATGGTCCTCATCATGCCACCATGCTCTTGTTAGAGTTAGGCAAATGGCAAAGTTGACACTCTTTATGCACCATTTACTATCTCGCCTCAGATAAACTGTTAGATTGTGTAGATATTAAATCACAATAATCAACTTTGTCTTTTATGATATTTGTACAGCTATGATTTCAGACATTTGTCGAAGTGCATTATGATACATCTAAGGGTGTTATATTATCCTGCATAATACTCATTCAGAACTAGCAAAAATGACAATGGTGGCATACTGGGCCAACTCTGTATTCTTCACAACAAATCATTCAAAGTGGAATGACATGCAGATGAAAGCAACAAAACTCATAATTATCTGTGACTCAGTGGCCATTGCCACAACACAAGGTGGTGCAGTACAGTCCTGTTGCTGCATAGAGGACAGGACACCTCCAGGGGAAGGGCATGTGTTTAAGGTCAGCATTGTTTTATGACCTCACTAACAGTGCTGACTTCCTGTTAGGTGGGTAGCCGACAGTACAGTGTGTTTCAGTAAGCCATAGGAGCCGACTCATATTCGAAAGCACATGAACATCAGCACATTTACCTCCACCTTTACTGTATCTACCTGCCCAGTGACTATATTTTCAAATTAGCCAGCTGGCTAAATCTGGCTAATTTACAGACATATTGATTCATGTGCATTGTCCCTGTCAAATGAGCTCAAAAGTCAAGTAAAGTAAAACTACTTGTGCATCAGTATGTTGAAATCTTGAGATCTCTCAGTTTTTGTCATTTTTCACCACTCAGTTTCCAGATTGCCTCAGATAACATTGCATGAACAATGTCTTCTTCACAGAATCAACATACAATTTCCTCCATGACAACATTGTGTGTTTGTCAACCGAGCTTGGTCTTAAAATAAGGTGGCAATGAGACCAAAGCATTGCTTTAGACTGAAACTGTTGATTTGAG
Organism: Coregonus clupeaformis; assembly: GCF_020615455.1. Lineage (NCBI taxonomy): Eukaryota > Metazoa > Chordata > Actinopteri > Salmoniformes > Salmonidae > Coregonus > Coregonus clupeaformis. The sequence goes on from NC_059205.1 coordinate 29,031,569, forward strand.
TAAGCTGTAAACTGTAAGTTGACGGTGATTAACATAAACCATTTGCTGCTATAGTAACCTGTCTGGTATACATTAAAACAGAGATCAGAGATCAGTGTAGCAGGCTCTACAACAGAGATACAGTACCTGGTAATTATGTTTAATCTGTTTTAATTATTCTACTGAAAGGGCAATAATTCTACTTTATTAAAGAGATGGAGATTTTCCGTCTGTCAGTTCGGGGATTTATGTGATCTGGGGAACCTTCCATCACTGAATTGTTACACTTTTGCTCTCCTTGAAACGTAATTCCCCCTGCCCCACCTTCCTCCCAAACCGACACACACATAGAACTTTGCCACTGTTTGCAGCCCACCGGCGGTTACAAATATAATTTTCAGCTTTGACTACAAACAAAATCTGGGTGAGTAATTTTACTCCAGAAATCTCATCACTACCTATGCTGCAGGCAAGGCTAGCGAGAAGAAAAAATCCCCAAGTAGTCCCACCTCAGAAATAGAGTGGTGACAGTTTAATGGTCTCAGAGCTCTGAGCACCACACCCTTGCCACTCTATATAAAGGACCCCATTTCCAAGCCAGCACATCGAATGACTAATCTTATTGGTTTGAAGGGAAGGGGGAACTGGAGTTGGAACTGAGTTGGATATGGCCGCTGTGGTGTTGTGATGTCAGGTGCTTGAACCCCTGGGCTACTCTAGCTCCAGCCCCAGCTCTCCACTCTGTTCTGTTCGTGGCCAGTCAATTTACAGGGGGTGTCATTCCCTCAGAGCAATGACATTACTGTGCGTGACTGTGAATGGAACACTAACACCACTCCATCTCTGTCAGGGCTCCCAATGCTACCATTTATTTCTCATTTGTTTATAATAATCAGTAATATATTTGATTTGTTTTTGCCTCTTCGTAGCTGCTGAGTGAGGTGAGGTGATGTTGCTGCTCAAATAGTTTAAAACGTGAAGGATACTTTAAATTAATGTGTTTATCATGTTCCCAAGGGGAATTCTAGCTACTCTTAAAGGCATCTATTCAAAAAGGCTTCCTGAAACAAATTATCTTTCTCTGTCCTCACTTACTTTTCATATTAACAAACTATTCTTGAGGTGAAGCCCCAATTTTCCCTTTGACTGTTTTCCAAGCTTTTCTTCTTTTGCTATCCTAATTCAGATACACACAGATACTTAGAGATGCACGGAGATCCACATTCATAGACTCCTTGGTTCCACCATGCCACATTCTATAACGTTGGGACTTGGGTTGAGGGGGACTGTTGAAAGTTTACTGGAGCCCGAGCAACCTCTGTGGTCTGTCAACGAAGGTTTTCTATGTGACAGACTCCAGATGGAATCCCACACTTTGAGCTGTCATAACGAACGGCATCACCAGAACACGTAAGTGAAAACTGCTGATGTGGTGATGTGGAGAGAGAGAGAAAGAGATAGAAAGAAAGGAACATCATTAATAAAGATAATGAAGCAGATGGCTCTGTCTAATGGCTCTGTTGGGACACATTATGCTGAGAAGTCAGTGGGGGGTTCGGGGCATAGGGTGGGCCTCAGTGAGAAAGCCTCTAATGTAGAAACAGGCTGCTTACCACAGCATGTTTTTGACCTCAAATAGCCATAATAAACAAATACTTCTTGGGCCATAAGAAGGCCCTCCATTGCCAAGAGAAGAGCAGAATAATATCAGTTGAGGCCCAGGATTTCCAGGAGCCATGTGTGACTGATTTGGTGTCAATGTGGGGATTTGGATGTAATTACAATGACATTATGATGACACATTGACATTGCACATTCCTATTCAACTAAAGATGATTCTTCATAGTTCCCCCAGATGTTTGCAATACTTTTGGGCTTTGAAATGACATGGGAATGGGTCTTCTAGGGAGTTTGCTATTTGTCAATATTTGTTGTTCCAAAGGTCACTTTAAAACCCCCTAGAGTTGATTGACGTGCCCGCATGTTAATCTAATTAGCATAATACAAAAAATCCCAATCAAAATCCATCTGTTTAAGCTAGAAATATGTTTTTCTTTGTTGCATGGGCTGTGTCTCAATCCATTGCATCCGTCCAGGGCCGGCTCCAGGCATAAGCAACATAAGCTAAAATATATATAGATATATTTTAGCAACTCAGTCGGGGTCTCAACTTACTGTTGAGAGTTAGAATAGTAGGTGCAAGTTCGACATTTGGTTGTGCATCAGCAATTTTTTTCTAGTTATGTCAGTCACTGACAGTCACTCAATTAGCCATGTCAGCAAACCATTTTTAGATTGGTAAGTTAGTCTAGCCAGTATCTAAACTTGTTGTAATCATGGCCGAATACAGACCGGTCATGCAGGGCACATGCCAAGGGGCTCTGACCTCTAGGGGGCTCCCATTGATTTTGTTAGTCACTCTCACTCAGATATCATTAACATGGCATAGGTCATGGCAAAATGTGTAGAATTATAGGAAATTTGCTTTAAAACTGAATAAATGTCTCTCCATCCCATGGCAAAATGAGTCGAATGGCATGAAATTTGTTATAACATTTCAGTCTTCTCTACGCCCCATGGGACAATGTGTAAAACTGTAGAAAACTTACTTTAAAACTGCAACCAAATCTTGCCTAGGGCCCCAAAAGGCTAGAGCCGGACCTGGATCGCTGATGTCGGCCTTCTGCATCAGTGGTGGAAGGTGGCAGAGCTACAGCGGTGTTTGTCAGACCAGGAGACATCCCGAATATTGGTCTTCTCACAAAACGTCTGTATCGTCTGATACAGACGGTTTGGGTGACAAACTAATATGACCCCATCGAAAGCTGAGACTCTCACGAAAATGTACATGTTGGTTGTTTCACAATGCTCATCTGAATGTAACCCAGGAACTAGTAAAAAATCCTGAGGTTTCTTATATCTCTCGGATACAGGACAGACATTTCAAAACATACTTCCTTTTGATGTCTTTTTTTACTATCTGTCTTGCAATGTATGTATATGTTATTTAATGCGTTTCCATTGGCTAATAGCAGTAAGGCCAAATTCAATGCTTTATCAAATAATAACAAAATAAATATTTTGATACCCACAGGGCTCCTAAAATTCCAAATCAAATAGCTAAATGATCCTTGGTATGGCCATCTTAAAACAATTCCATATGTTAGCTTAATAGAAACCCAGCCTCGGGCCCTTAGACTCTAGGAGGTTAAAACAATTCCATAATTATGTTAGCTTAGTAGAAACCCAGGCCCAGGCCCTTAGACTCTATGGGGATTTTATTTATTGTAGAACAAGTGCTTTGTTTGACTGGCTTGTGTCCTCATCTGCCCCATATTGGTAATGGTTGGGTTGTCATACTGCATGCATTGCACAAGAGAATATGTTGAACTAATATTGCCCCATGTACAGTTGAGGAAGGAAAGACTGTCAGTCATTGAAACATGAGCAGTCTGCAGCTATGGAGCTTTTTGTTGTTGTTGATTATCCATGATTCGTTGTGAATGACGATTCCAATATTTATTTGTTCATTTAAAATATCACATTACATATCACACTCTGCATGATTTATTTTTTAATCAACCCACACATTATGTATGGGGGGGAAATCTTTCTCCAGCACTGTTTCTATTGAAAGGCATGCCTTGCCTGGAGAAAGATAGTCCTCTGAGAAGGGAAACTGGGTGTTGATACGCCCAGGGGCAGTGGAAAAAACTCTCTGTGTGAACTGTCATCACCAGATAGCCAAAAGGCCAGCTAATCTGCTCCCAGGCCGCCATCCACTGCCATGTGCCACTTGCACTCTCCCTGGCCAACTTCCTCAGTATGAAGGCAGGCACTCAAAAGGAGGTGGAAGGAGAGGGCTTGGGTTGGGTGTACCCACAGCTGAGCTGGAAATCCTGAGCAGGGATAGGACACATATGCATGGGATTTCTTTCTTTCTAAAACATCAATGTGATGTGATTGAACCTTAGGAGGGAGACACATTTCCTGCATGGAGATGCGGAGGGAGAGAGAGCTCTTTTGGCACATCAGCATGAGTATACAGTAGGTTACGTAGGCACATGTTAAACTTGAAACCGTATGGACACGTCTGTCTGAGGGACTGTATTATTTCATACTGTAATGTCCGGGGAGGTGTTGACTTGAAGCCTGTAATTGAATATTCCATCTTCCAGACAATGGAAAGTAAATTCATTTAATCAGCCTCACCCTGCTAAATGAGAAGACAAATAGAGGGATTGTTTGCACAATGACGGAATAAAGAGTTGGGATGGATGGAAATGTCTCAATAAATGTCTAAGAAGGAGACCCTGCCCCATGATTTCATATCCTTCTAAGTACTTCCATGAAACCCCTTGGTGGTTCCCATTACTTTATTGCTGTGGAGAAGTGTTTGTCTTGTCATCAGGGTTTCATATGGAACCCATGACCAACCCTTTGTTCTCGATTAAGACGTTTCTGTTTGATTGTAATACTATAGCACTTGTTATTTTCATTTGACTAATGTTGACCATTCTTTTAACCCATATATCACAAAGAAAACAATTTGACAGGTTATCTTAAAAAATGGAAAGCTCATTTAACTTAAATTTTTACAAATAAGAGTTTTTTTGTTTTATTCGAAGGTGAGATTTGAGATGAAAACCACCAAGAGTTTGACTGGGCTTTTATATAGACATGTGTTGCAATAAGGTATCCCCTTATAATCTCTTCAGGTGGCAGAGGGACCCTGGCCTCCGCACTGGTCCTGCTCTTGCCAGGATCAGTCAGGGAGTTGGTCTGTCGGTCCGTCCGTTGGTCAGACAGATCAAAGTGGGAATAATGCCCCACCAACAGAGATAAATACACACTTCCTCTCTTCCCTTTCATACTGCTTTTTCCCACACCCCTCGATCCCCCGTTCTGTAGCACGGCCAGCTCAGAGGAAATGACAGACCACATCAAGAGGCTCTCTGTTGATTCGACAGGAACGCCCGCGCCAACTTTTAGGAGAGAGGGTGGACGCTAAAACATTCATGAGGGTCTTGGTTGTGTGTTATTTGTGTGTATTCTATGCCAACTTTTACAAGTTTAACACAACACGTCCAAACGTAATATGATTAATACTCATTTTGACCCATAATTATTGGTAATTCCCACACCTGCTGCTCTGAAGGTAGCTTGTTTATTTTATATATTTAAATAAAGTCTAATTGGCTTTGAATGTACTTATTCTACATCATTAGCCTATTAACAAATGTCAAGTTAAGGACCCAGTTTAACACACACAAATACATTCAATAGAATTCCACAATATCCCTTGTCATATTACAAGCCAATGAACACAGACGCGAATAAGTCCAACATTCAGGATGACCTGCCTTTGACCTCAGTGAACTGCGCACACAGCTGGCAACGCTTGTAAACCACTCTCTCTGTTCATCTTTAATCTACTTCCTCCCTCCATCTCAGTTCATCCTCTTTTTTTTTTACCTCTCTTTTATAGACTTCCAGTCTCGTTTGATGAGTACTTTCAGTGGTGTTAAGGTGGCAAAACGTCAACATTAACACTAAGAATATTGGCATCATCATATACTCCCTCTCCAGGATTATTTAATGTGAAACCACAAAGTCAAGACCTGCCAAGGTGCATACTGTACCTTTTGATAGCCATGACCCACTCACCCAGGTTGGGGTCAACTCCATTTCAATTCAGGAAGTAAACTAAAATTATAATTCAAATTTTCCTCATTAAAAAGTAAATGAAGAATTGAGGAAATGCCACTGCTTAATTTAAATGGAATTGACCCCAACCCTGTCACTCACCTCTAGGTGACTAACTTGGACTGGCGATTCCTTCACGCTGAATGGCACATCTTAGGCAACTGCCCTTGTAATTGCTCTGTTTTATAGCATATTAGGGTGTTGGCTGCTCCTGGGTACAGTAGCATGCTGGAGTGCACTTAAAAGTCATGTAAATCTAATACTACTGATCTCACACCAGTGCTCAGTGGGATTAGCTAGAAATTGATGGAATGCACCAAACACATACATTAAACAGTAGACAGGAATCTACAGTAAATATTGAAATGACAATTTAACCAGTGATATACAGTGGGGAAAAAAGTATTTAGTCAACCACCAATTGTGCAAGTCCTCCCACTTAAAAAGATGAGAGAGGCCTGTAATTTTCATCATAGGTACACGTCAACTATGACAGACAAATTGAGAAAAAAATCCAGAAAATCACATTGTAGGATTTTTTATGAATTTATTTGCAAATTATGGTGGAAAATAAGTATTTGGTCACCTACAAACAAGCAAGATTTCTGGCACACACAGACCTGTAACTTCTTTAAGAGGCTCCTCTGTCCTCCACTCGTTACCTGTATTAATGGTACCTGTTTGAACTTGTTATCAGTATAAAAGACACCTGTCCACAACCTCAAACAGTCACACTCCAAACTCCACTATGGCCAAGACCAAAGAGCTGTCAAAGGACACCAGAAACAAAATTGTAGACCTGCACCAGGCTGGGAAGACTGAATCTGCAATAGGTAAGCAGCTTGGTTTGAAGAAATCAACTGTGGGAGCAATTATTAGGAAATGGAAGACATACAAGACCACTGATAATCTCCCTCGATCTGGGGCTCCACGCAAGATCTCACCCCGTGAGGTCAAAATGATCACAAGAACGGTGAGCAAAAATCCCAGAACCACACGGGGGGACCTAGTGAATGACCTGCTTGTTACTTGGACCAAAGTAACAAAGCCTACCATCAGTAACACACTACGCCGCCAGGGACTCAAATCCTGCAGTGCCAGACGTGTCCCCATGCTTAAGACATTACATGTCCAGGCCCGTCTGAAGTTTGCTAGAGTGCATTTGGATGATCCAGAAGAGGATTGGGAGAATGTCATATGGTCAGATGAAACCAAAATATAACTTTTTGGTAAAAACTCAACTCGTCGTGTTTGGAAGACAAAGAATGCTGAGTTGCATCCAAAGAACACCATACCTACTGTGAAGCATGGGGGTGGAAACATCATGCTTTGGGGCTGTTTGTCTGCAAAGGGACCAGGACCACTGATCCGTGTAAAGGAAAGAATGAATGGGGCCATATATCGTGAGATTTTGAGTGAAAACCTCCTTCCATCAGCAAGGGCATTGAAGATGAAACGTGGCTGTGTCTTTCAGCATGACAATGATCCCAAACCCACCTGCCCGGGCAACGAAGGAGTGGCTTCGTAAGAAGCATTTCAAGGTCCTGGAGTGGCCTAGCCAGTCTCCAGATCTCAACCCCATAGAAAATCTTTGGAGGGAGTTGAAAGTCCGTGTTGCCCAGCGACAGCCCCAAAACATCACTGCTCTAGAGGAGATCTGCATGGAGGAATGGGCCAAAATACCAGCAACAGTGTGTGAAAACCTTGTGAAGACTTACAGAAAACGTTTGACCTGTGTCATTGCCAACAAAGGGTATATAACAAAGTATTCGGAAACTTTTGTTATTGACCAAATACTTATTTTCCACCATAATTTGCAAATAAATTCATTAAAAATCCTACAATGTGATTTTCTGGATTTTTTTTCCTCATTTTGTCTGTCATAGTTGACGTGTACCTATGATGAAAATTACAGGCCTCTCTCATCTTTTTAAGTGGGAGAACTTGCACAATTGGTGGCTGACTAAATACTTTTTTCCCCCACTGTAGTGGTAAAAAAATAAGTGGGTAAACTCTGATCGCCGGTCGTGGTGAAAAAAGTAACGCTCCCTATACTTTCAATGAATTTTTCCGCAAAAGGTGGGAAAACGGAATATCTGCCCAGTCCAAACTCGAAGCGCTGGTTACCCTAATCATCGTCCTCTCTCCCAAAACGTTCCACTGAGGACAGTAAGTTTAATATTTACAATGGTCTCCCTATCTCAGTTTACTATGTAGGCCATAACCTTGAAAAACAGGAGCTTACAAATATTATTTAAAGTTGCTTTACTAGGTTTGGCCCTGACGTTCACCTGTTTCCTTAATCTGTGACTAACACCAAAAAGCCCCTCTCATTTGGACAACCCGAAGGAGTAAATCAACAGTGTTTTTCTGGCAAGGCCCTTCTCGCAGGCTTCGTTCTGAGACATGTTCCTGTCATGGCAAAAAATGGCAGATGCTTGAAAAATCCACCTGGGGCAATGAATTATATTCAGCCATTCCCTAAACACTGCCTGTTTTTTTGTTTTTTTTTGTTTTTTTGGGTGGGGGGGGGAATGGTGATACCCAAGGCCACCCAAACAAAATTGTGTAATGTTGGATTATTCCACTCGCTTTTCTACAAACAAGAGGAGAGCATTTCAGGCCAGGCGAGCCCAACTAATAGGACCCTATACTGCTTTTCCATTTTCTTCTGCACTATTTTAATTAATGCCTCTCCTCCACAGGAAATCCACCCAAGTCTCATAAGTTTCTCCACCTGTTTGGAAATATATTTTAAACGTTTTGGATCCCTGTGAAAGATCATAAACAAACCACTTAATGAGCAAATCAAGTTTTGCCCTAGCTCAGAAGCACTCCATTCTGGAGAATATAAATAATCTTGTAGATTCATCTTTGGGTAACACCTAATATTGTTTGCGATTCATGCAGACGTGTCAGAGCTACAAAGAGAATCGTTGGGAGAATGGTAGAATTGAGCCACAATGTCCCAAAGCTCGTCCCAGCTCTTTTACATCTCATTGTAGCCATCTCAAATGGGTCCGCCCAATCATAAGCACCTTCACAGGACTTAAGCCTCGGTTGATAACGGCAAGTGTGGTGAAATGTATGGAAACATGCTGTACTTCTCATGCAACCAAACTGTGCAATGATTCATCTTTTATCTGATCATATGTGTTACTGATCATAGGTGTTATTGATAATCATGAGCAGGTAGACCATCAAACAAAATATGGAATACATTGTTCAAACATTATGGCGTTGTCATCACATGCGGGTCAACTTAAAACGTAATGAAAACAACACTTGTTCTTACCATTCACATTATCACAACAGGAGATACAGTATGTTTTCAATGCGCAGGCTAGGCTATAGTGTCTACTCCTTGCAATTCAAATGATGTTAACTAGATTGGTGTACTAGATAGCAGAGCATGAATTCCTTTTGGGTCCTGCACAGTGTAAGAAAAGTGCTGTTGAAACCACCCGGAACTATACCCATGTCTGCCAACCCCAGTCCCAGTCGTACTATTAGAGAGCCTGCGTTAGCTAAGATATGTGGAGGGATACCAGAAGTATGTCCAGCCAATGAGAAACAGGTGGCTGCCTGGCCAGAAGTGAATGAATTGTAAGAACAAGTGTCAATTGGTGCAGGAATTTAACACTGAAGGGAGAAAGTGGCTTTGGAGTAATGATGGCACATGATAGGAATCAGCCTTGCAGGTGGGAGAGAGAAAGAGATAGAGGATCTGCTAACCAAAGAGTATATTGTGCCATTAGTGGGTCCACTCCTTAGCTAGATAACTTACTAGAAGAACGAGGAGACGGTAGCACAAGTTGAACCGGCGAAGTGGGTTTTAATGCCCTCGGAGTACAGGCTAACTGAAAAATGCCCAAAACAAAAGCATCTGGCTAGTCTTATAACTTGTTGAACTCAGAGGAGACTTTATTTTGTGGTCCATTCAGTCACCGTCTGACTCGTTCATGCTCAGATCCCCCTCCACCCCCAAAACTAGAGGCCTATCAGCTATCTAAATTAGTGGCTACTCCTCCCCCCATACTTTCCCCATGAGCCCCCCACATGATAGAGCTAGTGGGTCGCTACAACATTATGAGTACTGACAGTCCAGCTCTCTGACATTCTCTCACGTCAGCGACCCCAACCACCTTTGCTGTCTTTTGTCTTGTCACTGTTTATCATCAACGAGATTCCAACACCACTACCACCACCACTGCCTCGGCTACATTCCTGTCCAGGGAAAGTCACAAAAAATAAAGCGCACACCCATCTTCACCACACACCTTCCCTCATGCCATCCATAACTACCACACTGGTTGAGTCCTGGCCCTGTCCAAAAGCCACTGCATGTCTGATTTTTGTTGGCTTGGCTCCCCTCTGACATGCCTGGGAAGGGCAAGGAAAGGAAATGGGTGGACCAGCAGCTCTGCTCTCTCCCTCCCTCCTGTTTGTTCCCCCAGAGCTAGGCCTGGCCTATCTGGGTTGGGAGAAGCTAGCAGCCCAGGGTTTTTCGACTCCCTCCGCAGAGCCGAGCTTGTAAGGGAGCACAGCCCATCTGGTTCTAATAAATCCTCCATGCATGCGGCTAAGGCTGAGCTCTGAGCGGCTGAGAAACTGGAATTGCCTGCTGACCTGTTTGGCAGTGGTGTAAAGTACTTAAGTAAAAATCATTTTAGGTACTACTTAAGTAGCTTTTTGGGGTATCTGTACTTTACTTTACTATTAGACAACTTTTACTTTACTACGTTCCTAAAGAAAATAATGTACTTTTTACTCCATACATTTTCCCTGACACCCAAAAGTACTCTTTACATTTCGATGCTTAGCAGGACAGGAAAATGGTCCAATTCATGCACTTATTAAGAGAACATCCCTGGTCATCCCTACTGTCTCTGATTTGGCGGACTCATTAAACACATATGCTTCGTTTGTAAATTATGTCTGAGTGTTGGAGTGTGGCCATGGCTATCCGTAAATAAATAAAAAACAAGAAAATGGGGTTTGTCTGGTTTGCTTAATATAAGGAATTTGAAATTATTTATACTTTTACTTTTGATACATAAGTATAGTTTAGCAATTACATTTACTTTTGATACTTAAGTATATTTAAAACCAAATACTTTAAAACATGTACTCAAGTAGTATTTTACTGGGTAACTTTCACTTTTACTTAAGTCATTTTCTATTAAGGTATCTTTACTTTTACTCAAGTATGAGAATTGGGATTTTTTTCCACCACTGCTGTTTGGAGACGTGATTGCCCGGCCCGCCGATGCAGTCTTTTTTGTGTGTGAAAACAACAGGGGGAAGAAGAATGTGAGAGTGCTGGGTGTGCACGTCATCAGACTGTAGAGTCCCTAAACACTTTGTCATCTCAGGACAACAATGCTCACACAAAGCAGACCCCTCGAACACCCTGTTGGGGCTTGGTGATGGATATGGTGTGTAATAGTAGTGGTGTATTGTAATGATGCATTCTTACCAATGGTGGGCAGTGTATCACTGTGTCTTCCATTGGGCCTCTCCAAAAGAGTCTGGAGAAAATAATATTGGTTGTTTCAGTTGATCAAGGCCAGACAATGCAGGGCTGAAAGGATACATAGTCAAACCAATTTCCTAGTTAAGGTTGTGGCAGACAGAGTAGTTCAACATGTACTTGTTATTTCATTTGTATTAGGTCAAGGATATTTGATGAAATTGAAGGAACAATACTTGTCCCTTTAAGTACTGGTATAGAACACATTTCTCAACTAACAAGCCTCCAGACTTAACTAAGCTTCCTATCTTTTCAGTCAAATACCTTGATAATAATTCATTCATTACACATCATGGAAATGCTTGCTGACAAAATATTTTGTTGAAGGGTTTGTTGGGAAAAGAGTTGTGTTTGAGTTTACATTTGTGTTAATGTATAACACGTTACATTAAATTGCACTTATACCTGTGTAATACACAATAGCACACCTGCCTGAATGTGTATTGAGCGATACAGTAAATCAGTGTAGCACACAGAGTTGCAGTTACAGTGAGAAAATGAGCAGTGTGGGCATTGGGCACAACCAAAACAACTGCCTATAACCAGCCTTGCCAGATTAGGTCATTCACTACTCTGTTGGTAATGTCATGTCTGTCTCTGAATCCCGGGCCTGTATTTATGACCTTGGCTGCTGGGTCCTGCTGACTCGTGCTTATGAGGTCAAAGTCATCAAGGTGACCTCACCATGGGAGACAACATAACATCTGTCCTCCTATTTCACACCTTTGCGGTGGAGTTGTGTTTTCACTCACTCACACACACACACACACACACACACACAACTATTCATAGACACTAGGTGAAATATAGTAGGCTACAGGGTTGTGTCCATTAAGGCTTTAGACTCGACAAGTTGTCTTTGCTAATAAGAATCTGTACATAATTGACTTACCTGTATAAATAAAGGTTAAATGAATTAATACATAGATAGAAACTAACATTAATATTGTTGAAGAGCTGTAAGTTAGATTTTATATCAATGTGACATTGAGCTAGTTACATTTCCAAAACACGTTTTATGGCAATAACAAATGTATCAAATTAGCATCGTTAACAAAATTCAGTCTACTTCACATCAGTAGACACTGATTGACAGCCAAAAGCTAATAATTACATGAAAGCTTGCAAGGAATGTGTAGCATTCAGAGAAAATGTTAAACCCTTCAGCCCACATGTAGGCCTACTACCTTATTTACTGTAGCATGGCCTGACCAGGCATTCTCCAATGTTTTTCTTGGTGTAAAAGGCGGCACACATGAAAATCATGTGCCTCAGCCATCAGTCACTTGGATTTAATGTATTAATTATACAATATCCCACAGGTATTATCCTGTAATCAAAATGTGGAATAATAGGATTTAATTTGGGGTTGGGGTAGGGAGACCACACAAGGGGGTAGTCTAAGCGTGTCTTGTAAATGCTGCTTAATCTGATTAAATCTTTAAAATGTGATTACAAAAGAGAATGACACAAAATTTCTTCAAAGGAATATTAACATCTACTGGTTTCAAAACGTATATGTGTCCCTCTCCAACGAAACTATTCCACTATAATTTCATCATGTAGCCACAACTTTACGAGATACTCTTGCATTGTTTTGCATAGCTTTATACCAGATATGGCTGACATAAACTATACAAGTGAACTGGCCACTGATATGCAGATGCACATCTGTTTGATGATCAGTTGGACTCTGTCAATCACGCCATTGTGTAATGGTGTATGTACAGTACGTACTGTACTTCAGGGTAAGGGAGTCTAGTTAAGATTCATCTAGTCTGATGAGAATAGGTCATTGTTATTGTTGATTCTGAAGTTAATCATATTCGTTGGTGTTTAGCCTACACCTACGCCATAACATAGTCTAATGAAATGTTACAAGGGCTTGTCCTGGCAACTCGATCAGGTTTTCTAAACACATTGTGTAATACAGTCCTGCACCTCAAACCAGGCAGTCTGGCAGCCTCTGATCTATAGGGACTCTGATGGGATGAGAAATTATATCTAAAAGGGAAAATGAGATTTCCCCCATGTTACAGCCATAGTTTGAAACTCATAAATGAGGTAAACCATGGTTACAGTGCCTTGCAAAAGTATTCATCCCCCTTGCCGTTTTTCCTATTTTGTTGCATTACAACCTGTAATTTAAATGGATTTTTATTTGGATTTCATGTAATGGACATACACAAAATAGTCCATATTGGTGAAGTGAAGTGAAAAAAATAACTTGTTTCAAAAAATGCAAAAAAATAAATAATGGAAAGTGGTGCGTGCATATGTATTCCCCCCTTTGCTATGATCCCCTAAATAAGATCTGGTGCAACCAATTACCTTCAGAAGTCACATAATTAGTTAAATAAAGTCCACCTGTGTGCAATCTAAGTGTCACATGATCTGTCACATGATCTCAGTATATATATACACCTGTTCTGAAATGCCCCAGAGTCTGCAACACCACTAAGCAAGGGGCACCACCAAGCAAGCAGCATCATGAAGACCAAGGAGCTCTCCAAACAGGTCAGGGACAAAGTTGTGGAGAAGTACAGATCAGGGTTGGGTTATAAAAGAATATCCAAAACCATTAAATCCATTATAAAAAATTGAAAGAATATGGCACCACAACAAACCTGCCAAGAGAGGGCCGCCCACCAAAACTCACGGCCCAGGCAAGGAGGGCATTAATCAGAGAGGCAACAAAGAGACCAAAGATAACCCTGAAGGAGCTGCAATGCTCCACAGTGGAGATTGGAGTATCTGTCCATAGGACCACTTTAAGACGTACACACCACAGAGCTGCGCTTTACGGAAGAGTGGCCAGAAAAAGGCCATTGCTTAAAGAAAAGAATAAGCAAACATCTTTGGTGTTCGCCAAAAGGCATGTGGGAGACTCCCCAAACATATGGAAGAGGTACTCTGGTCAGATGAGACTAAAATGGAGCTTTATGGCCATCAAGGAAAACGCTATGTCTGGCGCAAACCAAACACCTGTCATCACCCCGAGAACACCATCCCCACAGTGAAGCATGGTGGTGGCAGCATCATGCTGTGGGGATGTTTTTCATCAGCAGGGACTGGGAAACTGGTCAGAATTGAAGGAATGATGGATGGCGCTAAATACAGAGAAATTCTTGAGGGAAACCTGTTTCAGTCTTCCAGAGATTTGAGACTGGGACGGAGGTTCACCTTCCAGCAGGACAATGACCCTAAGCATACTGCTAAAGCAACACTCGAGTGGTTTAAGGGGAAACATTTAAATGTCTTGGAATGGCCTAGTCAAAGCCCAGACCTCAATCCAAATGAGAATCTGTGGTATGACTTAAAGATTGCTGTACACCAGCGGAACCCATTCAACTTGAAGGAGCTAGAGAAGTTTTGCCTTGAAGAATGGGCAAAAATCCCAGTGGCTAGATGTGCCAAGCTTATAGAGACATACCCCAAGAGACTTGCAGCTGTAATTGCTGCAAAAGGTGGCTCTACAAAGTATTGACTTTGGGAGGGTGAATAGTTATGCACGCTCAAGTTTTCTGTTTTTATTTGTCTAATTTCTGGTTTGTTTCACCATAAAAATATCTTGCATCTTCAAAGTGGTAGTTATGTTGTGTAAATCAAATTATACAAACCTCCAAAAAATCCATTTTAATTCCAGGTTGTAAGGCAACAAAATAGGAAAAATACCAAGGGGGGTGAATACTTTCGCAAGCCACTGTAGCTGTCCTCTGGCTACACCATGGTGCTACCCTACAGAGTGCTGTTGAGGCTACTGTAGACCTTCATTGCAAAACAGTGTGGATTATTAATGATATGGTGACTTGAATATATCTAGTATAGATTTATCTAAAAATTATAGCTTTTTTCATGTTTCACTTTTTATGAAATTACCTGAGGAGGATGGTCCTCCCCTTCTTCCTATGGGGAGCCACCACTATTATGTATGTACAGTGCATTCGGAAAGTATTCAGACACCTTGACTTTTTCCACATTTTGTTACGTTACAGCCTTATTCTAAAATTAATTAAATGCTTTCCTCTTTAATCTACACACAATACCCCATAATGACAAAGCAAAAACAGTTTTTTAGAATTTTTAGCAAATGTATAAAAAATTAAAAACAGAAATATACATAAGTATTCAGAACCTTTGCTATGAGACTCGAAATTGAGCTCAGGTGTATCTTGTTTCCTTGAGATGTTTCTACAACTTGATTGGAGTCCACCTGTGGTTTGGAACCACCAAGACTCTTCCTAGAGCTGGCCGCCTGGCCAAACTGAGCAATCGGGGGAGAAGGGCCTTGGTCAGGGAGGTGACCAAGAACCCGATGGTCACTCTGACAGAGCTCCAGAGTTCCTCTGTGGAGAAGGGAGAACCTTCCAGAAGGACAACCATCTCTACAGCACTCCACCAATCAGGCCTTTATGGTAGAGTGGCCAGATGGATGCCACTCCTCAGTAAAAGGCACATGACAGCCCGCTTGGAGTTTGCCAAAAGGCACCTACAGGACTCTCAGACCATGAGAAACAAGATTCTCTGGTCTGATGAAACCAAGATGGAACTTTTTGGCCTGAATGCCAAGAGTCATGTCTGGAGGAAACCTGGCACCATCCCTACGGTGAAGCATGGTGGTGGCAGCATCATGCTGTGTGGATGTTTTTAAGCGACAGGGACTGGGAGACTAGTTCGGATCAAGGGAAAGCTGAACGGAGCAAAGTACAGAGAGATCCTTGATGAAAACCTGCTCCAGAGCGCTCAGGACCTCAGACTGGAGCGAAGGTTCACCTTACAACAGGACAATGGCCCTAAGCACACAGCCAAGACAATGCAGGAGTGGCTTCGGGACATGTCTCTGAATGTCCTTGAGTGGCCCAGCCAGAGCCCAGACTTGATCCTGTTCTAACATCTCTGGAGAAACCTGAAAATAGCTGTGCAGCTACACTCCCCATCCAACCTGACAGAGCTTGAGAGGATCTGCAGAGAAGAATGGTAGAAACTCCCCAACTACAGGTGTGCCAAGCTTGTAGCGTTATACTCAAGAAGACTTGAGGCTTTAATTGCTGCCAAAAGTGCTTCAACAAAGTACTGAGTAAATGGTTTGAATACTTATATAAATGTCATATTTACGTATTTTATTTTTTATACATTTGCAACAATTTCTAAAAAACTGTTTTTGCTTTGTCATTATGGGGTATTGTGTGTAGATTGATGAGGGAAAAATATATTGAATCCATTTAAGAAAAAGGCTATAATGTTACAAAATGTACAAAAAGTCAAGGGGTCTGAATACTTTAAAAAATGCACTGTATTTCCTCACTCTCTTTACTCTGCAAGTCAGTGCTGCTGCGCAGCATCGCCTGCTGTTTTTTTACTGTCTCACTCTGCCTAACCTGGTTTACAGCTTTGGACAAGGTAAACTGGAAATCCAACTGTAACTTTTCAGAAAGTGAGATATTTCTTATTCCCACTACAATCCGATCTCGGATCAGTTCTTCCCTTAGTGCGCCAAACTGACAATGTTCTGCTAGCTTGTGAACAGCTGTGATAAAGCTGTCGGGGGTTTCACCCTGCTCCTGTTTGTGCACATTAAACCTAGATCTCTCAAATATAATGTTGTGTCTCCCTACGAAATGCGTTTCAAAACAGTCTTTAACAGCACTGTAGTTAAGTTTCACTTCCTCAGTCAACTGTGAAGCATTTAATATATCCTCGGCTTTGTCACCCATAGAGTAAATCAGTGTATTAACTTGAAATGTCGCAATTTTCACGTTTAAGCCTGAACCTACTCTGTACCTTTCAAAGGGCCTGATCCATTTTGGCCAGTTTTGAATGTCCATACAATCAAAATTATCTGGGGGACTAATGCGAAATCTGTCAGCACTAGCTGCTGGCCTCTCCATGTTTGCGCGAGAGCCCATTGAACTTGGAGTCGCAAAGCCTGAAATCCCGCCAGTTTCTTCCTCTTGCAACATGTTGCTAGCAGTAACTTAGTCCTTGCTCGTTAGCTAGCCCAATGAAGATCTGCGCTGTTTATCGCCAACACTGTGCCCTCCTTGCTTTGAAACAGTCTGTCAGCCTGAATGTATGATTTACTTGGTAAGTCCTTCACGTTTATGTGATTATTAAAACCCATTCTGACACCATGTAGTATCATTTAAAATAAGGAGGCACGACAACAAGGTTCTAGCTTCAGCATGTTTACTAGCCTAGTCTGCGCATGTCATACATAGGTACGGATACCCACAAGGGCCATCATACTACAAATAGAATTTGAGGTGAGTGAGAAACAAGAATTCAAGGTCTCTAGGCTAACTCTCAAACATCAATGCACATAAAGCTACCAGACATGGGACGGTTGCACATACTCAGCCTACATCTGGAGTAGACTAAAAGCAATTTTAACGTACATTCTCTTTAGATGAGGACTTGACCAAGGAATTTATTGCATTGTCTTTTTCTTTTTTGTGTTTGATTTATCATGGGCTGGAGCATTGTCTGGTTTTCACTGTGTTTATTGGGTCTGTTCTGTTTGTGTGTGTGTAATATCAATAGCAATGAAAAAAATTAAAAAAATAAGAAAAATGTCTAGGACTTGTCTTAATGGGATTATATGCAACAGCCCCATCTGTGGTGGCTTGGTTAGAAACGTCCAATCTCCTCAACCTACCCTGAGTTTGTAGAGCATGGCCAGGTGTTTGAGGGTGTAGGTCAGGGAGGGGTGGTCAGGGGACACAGCTTTCTTCCTGATGCCCAGGTCTCTCTCGTACTGTACATGTCCTCTGCAATCTCGTAGTCCCTCCTCTCACTGTGGACACACACACACTAAAGTCATACTGCAAAGATAGAGTTAATACAGTTAATGTATTCACTATTAATGTAAAGACATTACACACGTACACATGCACCCACAAACACACACACACGTTTGTTTTACTATCTTTGTGGGGACCAAACAATTAATTCCCATTCAAAATCCTATTTTCCCTAACCCCCTTAACCAACCCTAACCCAAAACCCATAACCCTAACTTCTAACCCTAACCCTAACCCCTAACCGTAATTCTAACCCTAACCCTAATGTAACCCTAACCCCTAACCCTAATTCTAACCCTAACCCTAATTCTAATCCTAACCCTAACCCTAAACCTAACCCCTAAGCCTAAAATAGCCTTTTTTCCTTGTGGGGACCGACGAAATGTCCCCATTAGTCAGAATTTTCCTTGTTTTACTATCCATGTGAGCACTTTTGGTCCCAACAAGGATAGTAAAACCAAACACACACGCACACACTTAGTTTGAGTAAGTAAAACTCAAATGAGCCTAACTGGTCTGAAACCAGCGATATGTAGTTGACACAACTCTGTTCTAAGAGCAGGAGCTGTCCCAGTTCACTTGTGCTGCTCCTATAAGACAGTACAGTTCTGGTCTTAGAGCAGCATAAGACCCAGTTGACTCAAACTTCTCTTAGAGCAGCAAAATCTAGGCATAGTTGAGCAGCAGCACTGCTAGTTTACCTGAGCTGCTCCTGAAGCAGCAACATCAAGATAACACACTACAGTTCTGCTCTTAGAGCAGCAGAAGATCCAGTGGACTCAAACTGGTCATAAAGCTGCAACATGTAGTTGACATACTCTGTTCTTAGAGCAGCAGACACAGTTTACTCGTGCTGCTCCCAGAACAGCGACATAAGATAGCACAATACAGTTCTGCTCTTGGAGAAGCAGAAGACCAAGTTGACTTAAACTGGTCTTAGAGCAGCAATATCTACTGTGATTGACACAGTACTGTTCCAAGAGCAGCAGTGCTCCCTGTTCATTCATGCTGCTAACGTTAGTAGAACAGCAACATATTTAGCTGTTTAGCTAGTTAGCCTGCAGGCTTAAATTGTCTACTAGCAAGCTAGCTTGGTGACTTAGGGCTAAAACTGTTGAGCTAGCTAGCTAAGGCTAAATTGTAACAGTTTAGCCTCAGTTACCAAGCTAGCTCGCTAGCTAGCCCAACAGTTGGATAGCTAACATTAACTAGTAAAACACATTTTAGCAAAATAACTTTAGCTTGCATCACCTTTATTATTGAATCAATTATTTAGACTAGCTGGAAACAAGACATTAATGTGTAAAATTAAGAACTTGCTAGCTATGTTCAATGTATGTTATTTGCTTTCTTGCTGCTCACTCCTGCAGAATGTTGCCCTTCCAGGACGTCCTCTAGAAGCCAACAGGTTGTCCAACCGGATGGCCATGTCCAGCAGTTGATTGAAGGACAATGTGGTGTCCTGGCAGGCTAGCTTCCTTCGGACATCCTCTCGCAGGTTGCACCGGAAGTGGTCGATGAGGGCCCACTTGGTCCACTCGGACCCAGCCGCTAGCATGCGAAACTCCAGGGCAAAGTCCTGCGCGGTCCTTGTCCCCTGCCTCAGGTGGACCAGCCGCTTGCCCGCCTCTCTACCTTCGGGCAGGTGATCGAAGACGGCCCGAAAGAGGCGAGCAAACTCCCCGTAGTTGTCCAACGCGGCTCCTCCTTCACTCCAGACCGCGTTGGCCCACTCCAGGGCTTTCCCCGAGAGGCAGGAGACGAGGGCGGACACCTTCTCCCTCTCTGATGGAGCCGGGCTGATGGTCGGGAAGTATAGATCCAGTTGCAGGAGGAATCTCTGGCAAAATCCCTTGGTCGGGATATATGAATCGCTCTAGGTGCTGGGGTGTGGGTGGCTGGATCCGGTCGCTCAGCTGGTCCCGATAGATCGGGTCCTCTCCTCACCAGGCGTTGGATGACCTGGAGAACCTGATCCATCGCTTCTCCCAAGCTGGCTAGCATTGTTGAATGCTCACGGACCCGCGCCACGACTCCAGGCATGTGCTCCTCTCCTGCTGACTCCATGATGGGTGTGTGATTCTGTGATGAGGTGATTTCGAAGGAGTCAGGCGCAGGAGGCTAAATCACAGAATAACAGGATTTATTCCGAAACACAGAGTTATGCAGTAATGCGTCAAAACACTCCAGTGTGCAAAACAGGCGCACTGGAAAATATAAGGCACACGGGGAATTATCCCGGTGATACAAAATACACGGAGCTCCACCGAGCTGCTCTATCCACCACAATAAACAATCACACACAAAGACAAGGGGGCAGAGGAAACACTTATACAGGTACTGTTGAGGGGATATGAACAAGGTGTGTGTAATAAACAAGACAAAACAAATGGAATGATGAGATGAGGAGCGGCAGTGGCTAGAAGGCCGGTGAAGACGAACGCCGAAGACTGCCCAAACAAGGAGAGGAGGCAGCTTCGGAGGAAGTCGTGACAGTACATTTTACATTTACATTTTAGTCATTTAGCAGACGCTCTTATCCAGAGCGACTTACAGGAGCAATTAGGGTTAAGTGCCTTGCTCAAGGGCACATTTACATCATTTAGCAGACGCTCTTATCCAGAGCGACTTACAAATTGGTGCATTCACCCAATTTTTTTTTGGGGGGGTAGAAGGATTACTTTATCCTATCCCAGGTATTCCTTAAAGAGGTGGGATTTCAAATGTCTCCGGAAGGTGGTGAGTGACTCCGCTGTCCTGGCGTCGTGAGGGAGCTTGTTCCACCATTGGGGTGCCAGAGCAGCGAACAGTTTTGACTGGGCTGAGCGGGAACTATGCCTCCGCAGAGGAAGGGGAGCCAGCAGGCCAGAGGTGGATGAACGCAATGCCCTCGTTTGGGTGTAGGGACTGATCAGAGCCTGAAGGTACGGAGGTGCCGTTCCCCTCACTGCTCCATAGGCAAGCACCATGGTCTTGTAACGGATGCGAGCTTCAACTGGAAGCCAGTGGAGTGTGCGGAGGAGGGGGGTGACGTGAGAGAACTTGGGAAGGTTGAACACCAGATGGGCTGCGGCATTCTGGATGAGTTGTAGGGGTTTAATGGCACAGGCAGGGAGCCCAGCCAACAGCGAGTTGCAGTAATCCAGACGGGAGATGACAAGTGCCTGGATTAGGACCTGTGCCGCTTCCTGTGTAAGGCAGGGTCGTACTCTCCGAATGTTGTAGAGCATGAACCTGCAGGATCGGGTCACCGCCTTGATGTTAGCGGAGAACGACAGGGTGTTGTCCAGGGTCATGCCAAGGCTCTTCGCACTCTGGGAGGAGGACACAACGGAGTTGTCAACCGTGATGGCGAGATCATGGAACGGGCAGTCCTTCCCCGGGAGGAAGAGCAGCTCCGTCTTGCCAGGGTTCAGCTTGAGGTGGTGATCCGTCATCCATACTGATATGTCTGCCAGACATGCAGAGATGCGATTCGCCACCTGGTTATCAGAAGGGGGAAAGGAGAAGATTAGTTGTGTATCGTCAGCGTAGCAATGATAGGAGAGGCCATGTGAGGATATGACAGAGCCAAGTGACTTGGTGTATAGGGAGAAAAGGAGAGGGCCTAGAACTGAGCCCTGGGGGACACCAGTGGTGAGAGCACGTGGTGCGGAGACACTTCTCGCCACGCCACTTGGTAGGAGCGACCGGTCAGGTAGGACGCAATCCAGGAGTGAGCCGCGCCGGAGATGCCCAGCTCGGAGAGGGTGGAGAGGAGGATCTGATGGTTCACAGTATCAAAGGCAGCAGACAGGTCTAGAAGGACAAGAGCAGAGGAGAGAGAGTTAGCTTTAGCAGTGCGGAGAGCCTCCGTGACACAGAGAAGAGCAGTCTCAGTTGAATGACCAGTCCTGAAACCTGACTGGTTTGGATGAAGAAGGTCATTCTGAGAGAGATAGCAAGAGAGTTCGCTAAAGACGGCACGCTCAATAGTTTTGGAAAGAAAAGAAAGAAGGTATACTGGTCTGTAGTTGTTGACATCAGTGGGATCGAGTGTTGGTTTTTTGAGAAGGGGTGCAACTCTCGCTCTCTTGAAGACGGAAGGGACATAGCCAGCGGCCAAGGATGAGTTGATCAGCGAGGTGAGGTAGGGGAGAAGGTCACCGGAGATGGTCTGGAGAAGAGAGGAGGGGATGGGGTCAAGCGGGCAGGTTGTTGGGCGGCCTGCAGTCACTAGTCGCAAGATTTTATCTGGAGAGAGAGGGGAGAAAGAAGTCAAAGCATAGGGTAGGGCAGTGTGAGCAGGACCAGCAGTGTCATTAGACTTAACAAACGAGGATCGGATGTCATCAACCTTCTTTTCAAAGTGGTTGACGAAGTCATCCACAGAGAGGGAGGATTCAGCAGTGAGGAGAATGTGGCAAAGAGCTTCCTAGGGTTAGAGGCAGATGCTTGGAATTTAGAGTGGTAGAAAGTGGCCTTAGCAGCAGAAACAGATGAAGAAAATGTAGAGAGGAGGGAGTGAAAAGATGCCAGGTCGGCAGGGAGTTTAGTTTTCTTCCATTTCCGCTCAGCTGCCCGGAGCTCTGTTCTGTGAGCTCGCAATGAGTCATCAAGCCACGGAGCTGGAGGGGAGGACCGAGCCGGCCGGGAGGATAGGGGACACAGGGAGTCAAAGGATGCAGAAAGGGAGGAGAGGAGGGTTGAGGAGGCAGAATCAGGAGATTGGAGGGAGAAGGATTGAGCAGAGGGAAGAGATGATAGGATGGAAGAGGAAAGAGTAGTGGGAGCGAGAGAGCGAAGGTTGCGGCGGCGCGTTACCATCTGTGTAGGGGCAGAGTGAGTAGTGTTGGAGGAGAGCGAGAGAGAAAAGGATACAAAGTAGTGGTCGGAGACATGGAGGGGAGTTGCAGTGAGATTAGTAGAAGAGCAACATCTAGTAAAGATGAAGTCAAGCGTATTGCCTGCCTTGTGAGTAGGGGGGGACGGTGAGAGGGTGAGGTCAAAAGAGGAGAGGAGTGGAAAGAAGGAGGCAGAGAGAAATGAGTCAAATGTAGACGTAGGGAGGTTGAAATCCCCCAAAACTGTGAAGGGTGAGCCATCCTCAGGAAAGGAACTTATCAAGGCGTCAAGCTCATTGATGAACTCTCCAAGGGAACCTGGAGGGCGATAGATGACAAGGATATTAAGCTTAAATGGGCTAGTGACTGTGACAGCGTGGAATTCAAATGAGGAGATAGACAGATGGGTTAGGGGAAAAATTGAGAATGACCACTTGGGAGAGATGAGGATTCCTGTGCCACCACCCCTCTGACCAGATGCTCTCGGGGTATGCGAGAACACATGGTCAGACGAGGAGAGAGCAGTAGG
This sequence comes from Coregonus clupeaformis, assembly GCF_020615455.1. Classification (NCBI taxonomy): domain Eukaryota; kingdom Metazoa; phylum Chordata; class Actinopteri; order Salmoniformes; family Salmonidae; genus Coregonus; species Coregonus clupeaformis. The sequence continues at coordinate 29,054,939 of NC_059205.1, forward strand.
AGTAGCAGTGTTTTCAGTGGTAATCCATGTTTCCGTCAGCGCCAGGAAGTCGAGGGACTGGAGGGTAGCATAGGCTGGGATGAAGTCAGCCTTGTTGGCAGCAGAACGGCAGTTCCAGAGGCTGCCTGAGACCTGGAACTCCAGGTGTGTGGTGCGTGCAGGGACCACCATGTTAGAGAGGCAGCAGCCACGCGGTGTGAGGCGTTTGTGTAGCCTGTGCGGAGAGGAGAGAACAGGGATAGGCAGAGGCATAGTTGACAGGCTGTAGCAGATGGCTACAATAATGCAGAGGAGATCGGAATGAAATGAACTAAACATCTGGGAAAGGAGAGAGCAGGGCCTCCCTCACCAAAAAAATATAACTCTCCCAACTTCCACCTCAGAAACTATAATTGTTTCACTGAACCACCCGAATAAAACTCTCCCAACTTCCACTTTAGAAATGGTACCAATCTTCAAAAGAAGTTAGAATGCATATCTAATTGCATTTGAAGATTCAAACAGTTCTGCAGTAAATGTATCACTGAGCTGAAATACCAGGTTTACCCTTGACATTAGTAAACACTGGATAGTTATAAAGCAGGCATTTGCACAAAAATGACACATAAACATTAGTATTATTTTTATGATATTGGGGTTTTACATGTTTAGTTTAGTTTAGTTTAATAATACAACCATTTAAAAAACAAGCACACATAAAACTTGAAAAAGCCATACATGCACATGACTAAAATCATTGAGGATAACACACAATAAAGTCTGGGACTTATTTCCATGGTGGTCCTCTTGAAACAAGATGGCTAGGCAAGATCAAACACGGTTGAACACAGTATGACAACGAGATAATAAAACAAAAACAAAGAAGAAGAACATCAATCTCATCATTGCAGTTACATCATAGGGGTCATTCATATGGGCACATAAAGTTGCCCAGAGAGGACATTGTTTTTATGGGCAGAGGCAACTCATTCCACTCTGAGGATCTAGAGCGATTTTATGTTATTAATAGAAAAATATATTTAGATCAAGTTCATATGATAACTATGTATCTAGTTTTACCAAACAATTCTAATGGTAGTCCACTAACATCGATCATGATTTATTTGTGAAATTGCATCTGCAACAATACCACTGAGGCAGTATTTTCTGTACTGTGAATCGAGTCAAACAGTGCAGTAGTTTCCTGCCCATGCACACAAAGGTGTCATTTCATAACAAATAACATGTACGGTGGGTGGGATGATAAGTAGGGAGTATTCACTCTCCTTGGGACAAGGCAAAACACATGGAAGTTAGATAAACTTCAAACAAGGCCTCGACATCCTGAGTGGTAGATAGTGGTTTGGCATGTCTCTTTGGACCAGAGGGGAAAGAGACATTTGGCTGTGTTTAGAAAGGAGAAGTCCCTGCTGATAAGATGCATTTGTGATGTCTAAACAGGGATGGAGATATTTGTTGTGTTTCACTGCATTAAATGAGCCAGTCGGCATTGTAATCTTAACAAAATCGTTGTTGCAGTTTAAATATTTATCATGGTGAATTTGCAGTCATTTGCAATACTTGGATTTCCCAGGCTTTTTTTTATAGCCATACCCAACAGCATGATTGGTTTACTGTCTTGAGATCCTCACTCTGCAGCACCTGATTTAAGGATGGTGTACTGTACTTTTGTCTTGGTAAAGATACATTTTTGACATTATGATTGATTATGGCACTATGAGTCTTGTTAAACTACTATAGGGGAACGTGGGGTAAATTGAGACATTTTTACATTTAGCATCACTCCGTCAAGGGAACTATACTATTCTTTCTAACAAAGATATATATTTCAGGATGTTGTTTATCCCTGTAAAGAATCAGAATTCATGTAAACATTACAATTTTGAAAACATAGCTTGTCTAAAGAAAGTGGGCTCTTGGCACAACTTAAGTTGAGCCGCGGGATGGGGTAAGTTAAGCCGCCTACACATTGCTGTACTGAATTAAATATTAACACTACCTTTTTAAAACCATTGTGATGCACAAAAATATTATGGTCACAATTTGGTGTTTTGAGAAAGAGATATATATTTTTTTCTAAGCTATACGGAACAAAAATATAAACGCATATAAATATAAAATATCCCAGAAATTATGCACAAAAAGCTTATTTCTCTCAAATGTTTTGCACAAATGTGTTTACATCCCTGTTAGTGAGCATTTGTGACTCGTTTCAGGAAACTAGGCATATGTCGCACGTCACTACTTCACAGGAGCGCCATTTGAGCGTAATCTTTTCTTTTTTATAAAAATGCGTTTTTTGTCAGAAATGGCTTCTGGAACATGTGAACTTTCATGTGCCTTAATAACGAACTTGTATGCCATCTGTAAATACGACTACAATTGTTAAACTACGAGCCATGTTGGTTTAGCCATGGAAAAAGACAGCAACCTTCCCGCTAGCCATGATTGGCTGAGATAATGAGTTGGCTGGACATGCCGAGAGATGAGTTCGGATTGGTCTGCCATGTAGCACGCTTCTGAGCTGGTCAGTATGTGCAGGTAATACTTTCTAACGCTGCTTTTTTGAAAGATAGTAGAACTGCATAAGTGTTGCTCTCCACTTTCTGGAGGATGGAGTTTTGAAATCAATGGAATTAGAATATGATAGCTAAGGAGATGGAGAAAATTCTGGCGTTTGATTGCAAATATGCAGACAGAGTCGAAAAGAGAACACACAGAAGGCTGTTGTATATAACACCTGTCTCCGGATTACATCTTCAAACTAAGGGCAACCTTGGCATCCGTGACAGAGAGGGAGAAGCATCCATCCATGTATATGGGTAAGAGAGTCTAGCTAGCTACATTTTCAGATATTACACGTTTCTAATTTTGTCAGAAAGTCGTTTTCATTTCAAGTTAAAGTGTACTGTTAGCTAACGTTACGTGTATGTGTAGTAATATTATTAGTATGTCAGATCCATTTGCATTGCTAGTTATAGCCTGATGTTAGCTAGCTAACATTGAATCTGGTTGGTTAGCTACCTGCAGATTCATGCAGGGTAGTAACATTATGAGTATGGTTAATTGTTTATCTAGCTACATGTCTAAACAAAAGACTCCACTATGCAAGTAACTATTTCAATAAAATGTTTATGATGTCACTGCGACAACTGTTGATAGACATAGCTGGTAAATTTGCTCTGGCTATCTACTCCGATTTCAGAGCACGCTCATCTAACTGTGCCAGAGCGCAGAATAACTGACGAATTTACGAATGCTCAACACCCGTTGAATATGGCCGGTGTCAGTAAACGTTGGCAAAAAAGCAAATAGAAATTGTTGCCAGCAGCACAGTTGCGGTCACCAACACTCTAGATAACATAATAACAGCCTAACCAGCTCTGCTAGGGTGAGTAAAATGGTCAGAGAGAGCTGTTCTCTCATTTGTGTCTGGAAGTAGCTAGCAAGCTAGCCAACTTAGCTTGGGTGCTTGACTGCTGTTGTTAGGTCAGAATGCTTGGATCAACCCCACTTTTCGGCCAGAGCATCCAGTGTGCGCTCTGGATGCCAAGAGAGCGAAACGCTCTGAATTTACGAATGGCCAATCTGACAACGCTCTGAGTTTACGAACTCCCAGAGCACACTCTGGCACTCCAGATTAAATTTACGAACACACCCGTAGTATAAGCCAGCCTTTAGTTTTGAAATCTTTGGTTGTTTAGTACATAGCCTCACATGTAAATCCTTAAAGAGATGGGTGGGGCTAAAGCTTTTAAGAGGGCGTGAACGATGCTGAATGGCTGTAGACAAAGAAGAGCTCTCAAGTAGGTACCAAAACATTCAAGGACCATTCTCAAGTTTATCAACTTTCAAAGCAGAAATACTTTGCCATTGTTCCTCAACTGTAGTGTATTATATACCATCTTCGAGCTCTGAGTCTCTACTTTATCATATGTAAAAATCACAATTTCAAATTTTGCTACATAAGACTGAATCAAGCCGGTCGGTCACATTTCTCCTTTGCCAAGATAATCCATCCACCTGACAGTGTAGCATATCAAGAAGCTGATTAAACAGCATGATCATTACACAAGTGCACCTTGTGCTGGGGACAATAAAAGGCCACTCTAAAATGTGCAGTTTTGTCACACAACACAATTCCACAGATGTCTAAAGTATTGAGGGAGCATGCAATTGGCATGTTGACTCCAGGAATGTCCACCAGAGCTGTTTCCAGGGAATTTAATGTTAATTTCTCTACCATAAGCCAACTCCTACGTTGTTTTAGAGAATTTGGCAGTACATCCAATTGGCCACACAACCGCAGACCATGTGTAACCACGCCAGCCCAGGACCTCCACATCCGGCTTCTTCACCTGCGGCATAGTCTGAGACCAGCCATCCGGACAGCTGATGAAACTGTGGGTTTGCACAATTGAAGAATTTCTGCACAAACTGTCAGGGAAGTTAATCTGCATGCTCGTCATCCTCAACAGGATCTTGACCTGACTGCGGTTTGGCATCATAACCGACTTCAGTGGGCAAATGCTCACCTTTGATTGTCACTGGCACGCTAGTGAAGTGTGCTCTTCATGGATGAATTTTCACGGTTTCAACTGTACTGGGCAGATGGCAGACAGTGTGTATGGCGTTGTGTGGGCGAGCGGTTTGCTGATGTCAACGTTGTGAACAGAGTGCCCCATGGTGGCGGTGGGGTTATGGCATTGGCAGGCATAAGATATGGACAACAAACACAATTGCATTTTATCGATGGCAATTTTAATGCACAGAGATACCGTGACGAGATCCTGAGGCCCATTGTCATGCCATTCATCCGCCACCATCACCTCATGTTTCAACATGATAATGCAAAGCCCCAAGGATCTGTATACAATTCCTGGAAGCTGAAAATGGCCCAGTTCTTCCATGGCCTGCATACTCACCAGACATGTCACCCATTGAGCAGAAAAAGCCATATCTCAGACTGGCCAATACAAATAAAATATTAAGATAGGCAGTCTGAGATATGGCTTTTTCTTTGCAACTCTGCCTAGAAGGTCAGCATCCCGGAGTCGCCTCTTCACTGTTGACGTTGAGACTGGTGTTTTGCGGGTACTATTTAATGAAGCTACCAGTTGAGGACCTGTGAGGCGCCTGTTTCTCAAACTAGACACTCTAATGTATTTGTCCTCTTGCTCAGTTGTGCACCGGGGCCTCCCACTCCTCTTTCTATTCTGTTCTGTGAAGGGAGTAGTACACAGCGTTGTACGAGATCTTCAGTTTCTTGGCAATTTCTCGCATGGAATAGCCTTCATTTCTCAGAACAAGAATAGACTGACGAGTTTCAGAAGAAAGTTCTTTGTTTCTGGCCATTTTGAGCCGGAAATTGAACCCACAATTGCTGATGCTCCAGATACTCAACTAGTCTCAAGAAGGCCAGTTTTATTGCTTCTTTAATCAGCACAACAGTTTTCAGCTGTGCTAACATAATTACAAAAGGGTTTTCTAATGATCAATTAGCCTTTTAAAATGATAAACTTGGATTAGCAAACACAACGTGCCATTGGAATACAGGACTGATGGTTGCTGATAATGGGCCTCTGTACGCCTATGTAGATATTCCATAAAAAATCAGCCGTTTCCAGCTACAATAGCCATTTACAACATTAACAATGTCTACACTGTATTTCTGATCAATTTGATGTTATTTTAATGGACAAAAAAAATGATTTTCTTTCGAAAACAAGGACATTTCTAAGTGACCCAAACTTTTGAACGGTAGTGTACATTTTATGGACAGTATCAATTTTACAATAATTCTATTTGGTTTGTTTTTACTCCTGAACTTCCTCTACCCTCAACCTCTCCAATCATTTTCAAGATGTCCATCCGGTTTGCCTCTACATGCTATATCCTCCAAACTGTGCTCTTTCACAAAAGTTCTAAACTATATGCTTATTATGGACATAGTATGTTTTACATTAGTTATTTTGTTGTTATTAGTTGTTATTAGTCCCAACCTTCAGGTCCATTCAACCCCTCCCATCTATCTCTTATCACCATCCATATTGGATTTCTACTTGTCATATATTTCTCAACTGTACTGTGATGTTTCACAAAAGTTCTGAACCCTTCTATTCTCATTGTTTCTACAGATTATAAATTGAAAATAAACATTTTTGCTAAAAGTATTATTATATTATTGATCGATTGACTAGGACTTTTCAGATCACCCAGTAGTGCTATCTGCAGGGTTGCTCCAGGGAAATATTGCAAGCCATTCCTGGACCTGTGACCAAAAACAAGCTACAAATGGACAGTACCAAAACGAATCATCTAATTATTCTGTCTATTTGCAGCAAAATCTGCAGCGCTGGGAAGATTGTATCCCCCATATAAATAACATTATATTGGTTACAATAATTTTGTATATTGATTTAAATAGAAAAATTATACGTTTTGAATCCGGCGTCGTTTTGCGTATCGGTTCACAAACCATTTGCCATGGAATCGGTATGTAAAAAATCTCTTCCCAACTATTTTGCAATCTACAGTGCCTTGCAAAAGTATTCATCCCCCTTGGCGTTTATCCTATTTTGTTGCATTACAACCTGTAATTTAAATGGATTTTGATTTTGATTTTATGTAATGGACTTATACAAAATAGTCCAAATTGGTGAAGTGAAATGAAAAAAATAACATGTTTAAAAAATAAAATAACGGAAAAGTGGTGCGTGCATATGTATTCACCCCCTTTGCTCTGAAGCCCCTAAATAAGATATGGTGCAACCAATTACCTTCAGAAGTCACATAATTAGTTAAATAGGGTCCACCTGTGTGCAATCTAAGTGTCACATGATCTCAGTATATATACACCTGTTCTGAAATGCCCCAGAGTCTGCAACACCACCAAGCAAGTAGCACAATGAAGACCAAGGTGCTCTCCAAATAGGTCAGGGACAAAGTTGTGGAAAATAAATAAACAAACACGTTTGGTGTTCGCCAAAAGGCATGTGGGAGACTCCCCAAACATATGGAGGAAGGTACTCTGGTCAGATGAGACTAAAATTGAGCTTTTTGGCCATCAAGGAAAACGCTATGTCTGGCGCAAACCCAACACCTCTCATCACCCCGAGAACACGATTTTTCATCAGCAGGGATTGGGAAACTGGTCAGAATTGAAGGAATTGTTATGCACGCTCTAGTTTTCTGTTTTTTTGTCTTACTTCTTGTTTGTTTCATAATAAAACATATTTTGCTTCTTCAAATTGGTAGGCATGTTGTGTAAATCAAATTATACTAACCTCCAAAAAATCCATTTGAATTCCAGGTTGTAAGTCAACAAAATAGGAAAAATGCCAAGAGGGGTGAATATTTTCGCCAGCCATTGTAAATTGGACAACTCTCAATCCTCTGGTCCTTAAATTAAACTGGTATACTTTTTTATTTTTCATAATTTTCTTTAACCAATTATGGTCTTTAATGCAGGGCCGAGTGACAAGTTCCTTACTTTTTCCCCGTCCACTTTCCTCTTCCATTTTTGCGGTAATGCTGGAATTATTTTGTTGTAATTTTGGCTAGAGCAGACATTTCCATATGTTTTTGTTAGCTGCATGTGCGACATAACTCCACCAGTCCTACCGATGATAGCATTTATGAAGATTATACCTTTTTTTATATTTTTCAAAAAATAATGTTTTTTTAAACAATTAGCATAATACAATTGAATATTATTTTCTCATATAATTTTAAAAAGTGTTCGCTAGGCATAGGCAAGACCATAAGCAACTAGGTAAACTGGGATAATACTAAAGAGTTAATCAGGGTGATTTTTCCACAAATAGACAGGTATTTACCTTTCCATGGTAGCAAGATCTTATCTATTTTTGCTAACTTTCTATTAAAATTAATTGGAGTGAGAGCATTTATTTATTTTGGAATATGTATTCCGAGTATATCCACATCACCATCAGACCATTTTATTGGTAAACTACACGGTAATGTAAAAATTGTATTTTTAGTAATCCAATATGCAATATAGTACATTTATCATAATTTGGTTGTAATCCAGAGGGGTTAGAAAATGTATCTAGATCCTCTATGAGGCTGTGGAGGGATTCAAGTTGTGGATTTAAAATAAAACATGAATCATCAGCATACAATGACAACTTTGTTTTTAAGCCCTGGATTTCTAATACCTTCATATTATTGTTGGATCTGATTTTAATAGCTAACATTTCGATGGCCATAATAAATAGATATGCCGATAGTGAACAACCATGTTTCACTCCTCTTGACAGTTTAAAACATTCTGAGAAATAGCTATTATTTACTATTTTCTCCTGTCGTACTTTATCAAAAGGCTTTTCAAAGTCAGCTATGAATAGCAGGCCTGTTTTCCCAGATTTTTCGTAGTGTTCTATTGTTTCCAGTACTTGCCTTATATTATCTCCAATGTATCGTCCATGTAAAAAACCTGTCTGATTAGAATGAATAATGTCCGACAATACCTTTTTAATTCTATGCGCTATACATTTTGCTAGAATTTTTGCATCACAACACTGAAGTGTAAGGGGCCTCCAATTTTTTAAATGGACTGGATCTTTATATTTCCCCACTTGTATCCTGTTTCAGTAATAATTAAATCAGACCTTCTTCTTGAGTGTCTGATAATCTACCATTTACATAGGAGTGGTTAAAACGTGCTAATAACGGTCCTCGGAATATATATAAAAAAAGGTTTGGTATACCTCAACTGGTATGCCATCCAACCCTGGAGTTTTCCTGGACTTAAACTCTTATTGCAAGTTCCTCCTCTGTAATTTCACCTTCACATAATTCTTTCTGTGTGGCTGTTAATTTTATATTATCAATAGAAAAAAAAATCCATACAATTAGCTTCAGTTAGAGGAGATGAAGGCGACTGAAACTTTCATTGGGCTTTCATTTTTTGATTTATTTGTAATGAAACAGTTTATCTGTTTAGAAATTGTAGATCTTTTGACAATAACTTTATACTGTTATACGTAACAGAATAGTCTAGTAGGTAATTACTAGTTTATATGTATACGAAAAGGATACTATGTGACAGATTGGATATATTTTTGTATTTTATTTTGTATTGTGGACATACTGGTCTATAAGTTTGTACTTTTATTGTATGACATTTGAATATGGACTGAAACTGAAAAAAGAGAACAATATGCATTATTGGAAATGTAATATGACTTTATTATCTCCTGTGTCTTCTTTCTCCCTATGTAAAACAGGACTTTATTATCTATAGTGAGATCCAATGTTCCCTGCAATTATTTTAGGCACTGAGCGTTTATTGTGAACACTGAAGCTGTACCCGCTTTAAGTTACAGTTTTAACAGTGGCCAAGTAGGTTACTGTGGCTATTGTATCATAATGTAGGCCTACCAGAGTGGCCTACCATCAAAAACAATGGAGAAAATGCATCCCATAACATTTTAACATGGAAATAGCTGTTCTATAATTCATCCTACAGTAGCAGCCAATGTGTGGTATTCAATTTAGGTCTACATTCTGCGAGACTTTTGGAAAGAATATGCAGGGCTTGACATTAACCTGTTTATCCACTTGTCCTTCAGACAACAAGGTGACTGAAAATGCGTTGTTTGATGCAAGAAACCACTTTACAAAATACATTTATTATTATTCCCATATCATTATTACAGAGAATCAGACAAATTATGCTACCTTCTGCCTATTGCTACTTAGTGTATTCAAGCCTGTCTCAAAATACAACACTGCCCCTTTAAGACAGAAAAAATGCTCTTTACCTGACTTGCTTTTCAAAGATGGCTAGAAATGCACACGTTTTGTAGGAAGTAACCTCTCCCCCATTGCTGAATAGAAATGAGCTATAACTGGTCTAATATTTAACTTACTAACAAAGAATATGAACAAATGTGCACACGTGGCTACATGCAGCTCTCGCTTTGATCTCAAAACAAGCGCATCTACTAGTGACCACTCATGCTGTAAACACAGTCCAGTTCAAAGTGAATGGCACAGATTCATATATGGCAATGGTCTATTTGCATATAGGCCTACTGCAGCTCTGATTGTTTATGCCGCACAGGCCTGTAGGGTACGGGCTGAGTTGTGCCTATCAATGAAATAGAATCCTACTCCGGTGCGTTCTGCCTACAAGAAAATCTCTTGCATAGTTAGTTTTGCATACTAATTTTGCATAGTTCGTTTTGTTTCGGTATGTTGCATTGAAAGTGGCTAATATAGGCAATTCCCACAGTAGAGGGAAACGTTGATAGTGTTAACTAAAGTTGAGTGAAGTTCAATCTCGTGCTTCTCTGCACGGGATGATATTTGTTCTGCTCGGCAGTCCCAGGGAAGCTGCAGGCGTGCATGCAGCTTAGACGGAACATTGGTTGGATCTCATGCCCGGGGCCTGTTACAGATTCTCGGGGGCTCGACCAAGATCGGCTTCACCTGCTGAAGGACGCTGATCCAGTGATTCAGACATCCGGGACTGTGTGCCCTGTGTAGCCGTGTGACCTGTGTGAGTGATAAAGAGAGCCATGTTGGACGGTGCGTGGAAGGGCCTGGTATGGGACAGCAGGAAGAGCCTGCATGTGCTGACAATGGATGGAGTCTATCAGATCTACCAGACAAAGACCAGTCAGAGCTACAGAAGGGTGATGAAGAGGGCCATGCTTTCATGTACAGTAAGACCTTTTCTTTATTCTAAGGATGTGGGAATTGTTGAACTGTTGGTTTTGAGTAGTCGGACAAAACTAGTATCGTAACGGATATAGGCAATTTTCTGGATAGGATTATGATCCGAGTATTTATTGTAATCGGAATCTTTTTTATTTTTGGGTGCCAGCAAGTATCTTTCTCATGTCATTCAGTCACAGAGTTTCTAAACCGTACTGTCAGTCATTTGCGAGGTTCTATTTGGTTGAAATACCTCAACTGGCTAGTTTGCCTGTCTGTAAAGAGAAGGGTGAGCTGTACGTTGATCCTGCTGCTCATTCCATTCACCAGCTCCGTAGCTCCGGAGGTCTACGTCACTGGCCTTCTAGGTGTCACTGAACTAGATCATTACCACCAACCCCGGACTGTCTTGTCTCATTACGCACACCTGGTTCCCATTCTCCCTGATTAGTATGTGTATATATGTGCCCTCTGTTCCTCATTGTTCTTGTCGATAATTGTCCCATGTCCGTTGGTCTCGTGAGTACTTTGTATTACGGCTTACATACCGTGTAATTGTGCACTTGTTATTTCGGGTCTCGTCCCTTGTATTATTTAGAGGTTTACACCTCGCTCTTTTGTTTGGGTTTCATCCCTTTGTTATATATATATACGTTTTTGTTTTGGGCTTAGTCCCCGTTGTTTTTTCATGACGTACCTTGTGTTGGGTAGAGTAAAATAAAACCCCTATTACGTATTCCTGCGCCTGTCTCCTATCATTATATATTGTGACACTGATGCTCTGATTTGATAGAGTGAAGTTGGATTTCTCCATCCACTCGCTTCATAAGTTCACCCAATCACTTTTCATTGCATGTTTTCGGTCTGATCATTTAGATTGCTGCTGCCTGCTAGTATGATAAATTACATGGTGAGGAAGTTTGCCATGAAGCTATCAATGTGCATAATATCTAACAAGCGGGGCAAGGGTTGGGAAAAAAGATGAAACGCTGATGCGCATGCCAACTTGGCTTCATGCTGCAAATTGAGGACACACACTCAGACCCACCCCTCTGTGCACTGCTCCTTATCTGCAGCTTTTTTGCAGTGAGAACGTGCAGGGAGGTACTTTGCCAACATCTATTTGGGCATAATAAATCACTTCAGTTTCTTCCAATCACGAGTATCATCTGATCCGACTATCAACTGTCAACTTATGGATACGATTACGAATACCAGTAATGCCCTGTCAGCACACCCCTAGTTTTGAAAGATGAAATGGATCTAGCTATACAGAGTCGTAATTTAAGTCTTGTACCTTCACCTGATAGCCAAGAGGGTAGTGCTCAGTCTGAAAATACACTTCCTTCACCCACCAATGCTGCTGATGTAGTTAACATAGCCAATGACCATCCAATACTGATACTGAGTACCAGATAATGCTTTCCCGCTATGAGGGGAAGGACTGCCCGTTCCATGAACTCGCCATCACGGTTGACAACTCCGTTGTGTCCTCCTCCCAGAGTGCGAAGAGCCTTGGCGTGACCCTGGACAACACCCTGTCGTTCTCCGCTAACATCAAGGCGGTGACCCGATCCTGTAGGTTCATGCTCTACAACATTCGGAGAGTACGACCCTGCCTTGCACAGGTCCTAATCCAGGCACTTGTCATCTCCCGTCTGGATTACTGCAACTCGCTGTTGGCTGGGCTCCCTGCCTGTGCCATTAAACCCCTACAACTCATCCAGAATGCCGCAGCCCGTCTGGTGTTCAACTTTCCCAAGTTCTCTCACGTCACCCCGCTCCTCCGCACACTCCACTGGCTTCCAGTTGAAGCTCGCATCTGCTACAAGATGGTGCTTGCCTACGGAGCTGTGAGGGGAACGGCACCTCTGTACCTTCAGGCTCTGATCAGTCCCTACACCCAAACGAGGGCATTGCGTTCATCCACCTCTGGCCTGCTGGCTCCCCTACCTCTGCGGAAGCACAGTTCCCGCTCAGCCCAGTCAAAACTGTTCACTGCTCTGGCACCCCAATGGTGGAACAAGCTCCCTCACGACGCCAGGACAGCGGAGTCACTCACCACCTTCCGGAGACATTTGAAACCCCACCTCTTTAAGGAATACCTGGGATAGGATAAAGTAATCCTTCTACCCCCCCCACCCCCCACCCCCCAGCATAGGCTAGGCCCTGTAACCCGCCCCAAACCTACACATGCTCATAGCGTACAGCTTGGTGATAGCCACAGTAACGAAGTCTGTATCAAAGAGGAGGAGGTTGCTGACCGTAAACACAAAAGTAAGACCATACAACAGGTCTGTGTGCAGGTTGAAGCTTTAACCAGCGTGATAGACTCCCTGCCACAGTCAAAACAACCAGAACATACATGCCAGTGTTCCCCAAGCCAACCGTCTAGGCCCAGAAGAGAGAAACCATATGGCTGCTCCCAATGTGTTGAACAGGGTGTACCGAACTGTAGCCACTGTTTCTTCTGTGGTAAGGAAGGACATACAGTGCCTTGCAAAATTATTCATCCCCCTTGGCATTTTTCCTATTTTGTTGCATTACAACCTGTAATTTAAATTGATTTTTATTTGGATTTCATGTAATGGACATACACAAAATAGTCCAAATTGGTGAAGTGAAATGGAAAAAATAACTTGTTTCAAAAAATGCAAAAAAATAAATAACGGAAAAGTGGTGCGTGCATATGTATTCACCCCCTTTGCTATGAAGCCCCTAAATAAGATCTGGTGCAACCAATTACCTTCAGAAGTCACATAATTAGTTAAATAAAGTCCACCTGTGTGCAATCTAAGTGCCATATGATCTCAGTATGTAGCCTGTTCTGAAAGGCCCCAGAGTCTGCAACACCACTAAGCAAGGGGCACCACCAAGCAAGCGGCACCATGAAGACCAAGGAGCTCTCCAAACAGGTCAGGGACAAAGTTGTGGAGAAGTACAGATCAGGGTTGAGTTATAAAAAAATATCAGAAACTTTGAACATCCCACGGAGCACAATTAAATCCATTATTAAAAAATGGAAAGAATATGGCAACACAACAAACCTGCCAAGAGAGGGCCGCCCACCAAAACTCACGGACCAGGCAAGGAGGGCATTAATCAGAGAGGCAACAAAGAGACCAAAGATAACCCGGAAGGAGCTGCAAAGCTCCACAGCAGAGATTGGAGTATCTGTCCATAGGACCACTTTAAGCCGTACACTCCACAGAGCTGGGCTTTATGGAAGAGTCACCAGAAAAAAAGCCATTGCTTAAAGAAAAAAATAAGCTAACACGTTTGGTGTTCGCCAAAATGCATGTGGGAGACTCCCCAAACATATGGAAGAAGGTACTCTGATCAGATGTGACTAAAATTGAGCTTTTTGCCATCAAGGTAAATGCTATGTCTGGCGCAAATCCAGCACCTCTCATCACCCTGAGAACACCATCCCCACAGTGAAGCATGGTGGTGGGATGTTTTTCATTGGCAGGGACTGGGAAACTGGTCAGAATTGAAGGAATGATAGATGGCGCTAAATACAGGGAAATTCTTGAGGGAAACCAGTTTCAGTCTTCCAGAGATTTCAGACTGGGACGGAGGTTCACCTTCCAGCATGACAATGACCCTAAGCATACTGCTAAACAGCACTCGAGTGGTTTAAGGGGAAACATTTAAATGTCTTGGAATGGCCTAGTCAAAGCCCAGACCTCAATCCAATTGAGAATCTGTGGTATGACTTAAATATTGCTGTACACCAGCGGAACCCATCCAACTTGAAGGAGCTGGAGCAGTTTTGCCTTGAAGAATGGGCAAAAATCCCAGTGGCTAGATGTGCCAAGCTTATAGAGACATACCCCAAGAGACTTATATTTTACATTTTAGTAGATGCTCTTATCCAGAGCGACTTACAGTTAGTGAGTGCATACATTATTTTTTTTATCTTTCATACTGGCCCCCCATGGGAAACGAACCCACAACCCTGGCGTTGCAAACGCCATGCTCTACACACTGAGCTACATCCCTGCCCGCCATTCCCTCCCCTACCCTGGACGACGCTGGGCCAATTGTGCGCCACCCCATGGGTCTCCCGGTCGCGGCCGGCTACAACTGAGCCTGGATTCAAACCAGGATCTCTAGAGGCACAGCTAGCACTGCGATGCAGTGCCTTAGACCACTGTGCCACTCGGCAGGACTTGCAGCTGTAATTGCTGCAAAAGGTGGCTCTACAAAGTATTGACTTTGGTGGGGTGAATAGTTATGCACGCTCAAGTTTTCAGTTTTTTTGTCTTATTTCTTGTTTGTTTCACCCCAAAAAATATTTTGCATCTTCAAAGTGGTAGGCATGTTGTGTAAATCAAATGATACAGACCTCCAAAAAATCTATTTTAATTCCAGGTTGTAAGGCAACAAAATAGGACAAATGCCAAGGGGTGTGAATACTTTCGCAAGCCACTGTAGAGCAGTAGGCTGTCTAAAGAGACTAAAGTGCTCGGGAACGGGAGCCGGTCACTGCATAGGAACAACCAGTGGTCGGGCTGCAGCTACAGTCCCAACCGGATGGTTTCTCAAAGTGTAAATCCCAGGAGTACGATCTCACGACATGCATCCGCCGAGACAGCTGGTGTTAAGAAAAGAGGCAGGACCGGAGGTGCTTTTCCCAAGGTACACTCTCCCAAGGCTAGCCGGCCGCAGAACATGATAAAGTAGCCCAGTTTATAGGAAAGAAATGCCTGCTCATATGTAATATGAATGGCTTTGCAGCAAACATCTTACTTGATACAGGAGCCCAAGTGAGCATCTTAGATCATGCCTGGAAGGAAAAATACTTAACTGGTCAAAATGTGAGGCCGCTCACTGAGCTCATTGCAGCCGAAGGAGGTTTTGATGTCTATGCTGTGAATGGAGATACCATACCCTTCTATGGCTGGGTTGATGTTACTGTCAACTTACCTAAGAATGACAGGGGAGGGGTGGAATTATTAGAAATTCCATAACTAATAAACATCTTAAAAAATGTAACGCCAAAAATCTGGTGTTTTGTACGTCAAACAGTTTTGTTATACTTCAGTCTTCTGTGATGTATATAAAGTGTAATATTGGGATGCAAACTCAATGTTGAATAGCTTTCAACTCTATGTCTGACATTATCATGACTCATATGACCCAGATGCAGACACGGGAGGAGGATAGTTCGATACTCAGTCAGAGGTACGTAATCCAAGGCAGGGTCAAACAGGGACAGAACGGCAGACATGCTCAGGCTCAGGACAGGCATAAAGGTCAGATCCGGGAAGACTAGAAAAACAAACTTGAGAGCAGGAGAAACGGGAAACAATCTGGTAAGACCTGACAAGACAATACAAACTGGCTTAGACAAAGAGAAAATGCAGGTATAAATACACAGGAGATAATGGGGACAAATGGGAGACACTTGGTGGGGTGTGGAGACAAGCACAATACAGGTGAAACAGATCAGGGTGTGACAGACATGCTACAGGCATCTTCTTTTTTGTAAGCCCATAACCATATGTGTGAGGTGTATACTTTTGTTTCAAAGTAGATTTGTTTAAGATTATCAAGAAACACTCTGTGTGACCCTGATTTAGCCCACTGCAGTAAAGGGTTATTAAAGGACAAACGGGGGGAGTCTTGTCGACCATAGTTAGCTTACTCAGTGGGGCCATGACAATCCAAGATGACCAAGCCAAAGCCATTGTAAACTTTGTCCCGATCCACAAAGCCAGCACGGAACAAGCCAGCATGGAACATGCCCTCATGAAAGTTGGATCACAGAGCATAGTTATCCCCTCAGGCCAAGTGGCTCAGGTTAAATGCAGAGTTTCACCTATTTTTGACTTGTCTGACCCCTGTGTGCTGTTTGAGCCGAAACCACATGCAGCTAGAACAACTAGATGTTCGGGAAGGCTTAGTAGAGACCCAAAAGGCTACAAAATCCTACGTACAGGTCCCAGTGGGAAACCACACCCAGCATGACATAACTCTGTCAAGAAGAACAGCCATCGGTAGCATCCAGCCAATAGC
Organism: Coregonus clupeaformis; assembly: GCF_020615455.1. Classification (NCBI taxonomy): domain Eukaryota; kingdom Metazoa; phylum Chordata; class Actinopteri; order Salmoniformes; family Salmonidae; genus Coregonus; species Coregonus clupeaformis. The sequence continues at coordinate 29,071,649 of NC_059205.1, forward strand.
CAAAATAGTTGAAACAGACCAACAAGTGAAAGCCGTGTTAACTCACTTAGCCCAAATGGTGATGCAGTGTCACTATGGCACCCTCCAGCCAACATAAGCCACTTGGAAGACACAACAACAAATAGTCACAAAAATGTTACATGAGGAATCAGCCGCCTTCGCGCACAATGACAGTGATATTGGGTGCATCCCAAGCCTGCAGATGTCACTCAATCTCAAAGATGATGACCCTGTCCAGAGAGCGTATGCATCAGTGCCAAAACCGCTTTACCAGGAAGTTAAGGAGCACATTCAAAACCTGTTAGCGAAAGGATGGATAGTCAAGTCAATGTCACCGTATTCCGCACCAGTGGAATGTGTCCGAAAGACGGATGGGTCGCTGCGGAAGACCGTCCCCGATAGACATCCACTGCCGCAGATCCAAGACCTGATGTATACCCTGGGTGGCTACAGCTGGTTTACCATCCTGGGTCAGCGCACAATTGGCCCAGCGTCGTCCAGGGTAGGGGAGGGAATGGCTGGCAGGGAGGTAGCTCAGTTGGTAGAGCATGGCGTTTGCAACGCCAGGGTTGTGGGTTCGATTCCCACGGGGGCCCAGTATAATCAAAAATAATAATAATAATGTATGCACTCACTAACTGTAAGTCGCTCTGGATAAGAGCGTCTGCTAAATGACTAAAATGTTAAATGTAAATGTCAGGGTAAGGCGTATCACCAGAGTTTCATGGTCGAAGGGTCCAGACATCTGACGGTATTCATCACCCCCTGGGAACTCTACGATTGTGTCCGAATCCCTTTTGGACTGTCAAATGCACCTACCACATTCCAGAGGAACATGGATGAGATGCTGGACACGCTACATGACGAATGTTGTATACCCTATCTCGACGACGTACTGTGCTAAGTAAAGTCCTTTGAAGACCACGTAGACGGACTCCGGACAGTCCTCAAGGCCCTTCAGAAGCATGGAGTAAAACTGATACGAACAAAATGTGAGCTGTTTAAGCGTAAGGTCAGATATGTTGGACGACACGTATCAGTTGACGTCAGAATTGATCCCAAAGACCTGGACGTGATCATGGTACTGAAGAAGAAAACACATCAGACTGTTACTGAGCTACTACAGAAGCTACATCCAGGACTTCTCCAGGATAGTAAAACCAATCTATGACTTGCTCTAGGTAAAAACCGCAACTGAAGTACTGCCAGTACAACTATACAGAGGGAAAGTCAAAGGTCCTCTAGGGCCACCATCCAGTGGACGAATGAACACCAAAGAACCCTTGAGAGACACCTTGACATGTTAGGCAACCCACCTGTGTTGGCGTACCCTGACTTCAACTTTCCGTTCACACTCCATAAAGATGCCTCAGAACAGGGCCTCGAAGCTGTGCTGTATCAGCAACAGGAAGGAAAGTTGAAGGTCATCGGTTATGGATCTAGAACTCTCATGCCAGCCGAGAGAAACTACAACCTGCACTCCAGCAAACCTGACTTCCTAGCCTTAAAATAGGCAGTGTGTGAGAAGTTCTACGCACCACCCTTTACCATTTATACTGACAATACCCACTTACAGTGAGGGAAAAAAATATTTGATCTCCTGCTGATTTTGTACGTTTGCCCACTGACAAAGACATGATCAGTCTATAATTTTAATGGTAGGTTTATTTGAACAGTGAGAGACAGAATAACAACAAAATAATCCAGAAAAATGCATGTCAAAAATGTTATAAATTGATTTGCATTTTAATGAGGGAAATAAGTACTTGACCCCCTCTCAATCAGAAAGATTTCTGGCTCCCAGGTGTCTTTTATATAGGTAACGAGCTGAGATTAGGAGCACACTCTTAAAGGGAGTGCTCCTAATCTCAGCTTGTTACCTGTATAAAAGACACCTGTCCACAGAAGCAATCAATCAATCAGATTCCAAACTCTCCACCATGTCCAAGACCAAAGAGCTCTCCAAGGATGTCAGGAACAAGATTGTAGACCTACACAAGGCTGGAATGGGCTACAAGACCATCGCCAAGCAGCTTGGTGAGAAGGTGACAACAGTTGGTGCGATTATTCGCAAATGGAAGAAACACAAAATAACTGTCAATCTCCCTCTTCCTGGGGCTCCATGCAAGATTTCACCTCGTGGATTTGCAATGATCATGAGAACGGTGAGGAATCAGCCCAGAACTACACGGGAGGATCTTTTTGTCAATGATCTCAAGGCAGCTGGGACCATAGTCACCAAGAAAACAATTGGTAACACACTACGCCGTGAAGGCCTGAAATCCTGCAATGTCCGCAAGGTCCCCCTGCTCAAGAAAGCACATATACATGCCCGTCTGAAGTTTGCCAATGAACATCTGAATTATTCAGAGGAGAACTGGATGAAAGTGTTGTGGTCAGATGAGACCAAAATCGAGCTCTTTGGCATCAACTCAACTTGCCGTGTTTGGAGGAGGAGGAATGCTGCCTATGACCCCAAGAACACCATCAACACCATCAAACATGGAGGTGGAAACATTATGCTTTTGGGGTGTTTTTCTGCTAAGGGGACAGGACAACTTCACCGCATCAAAGGGACGATGGACGGGGCCATGTACCGTCAAATCTTGAGTGAGAACCTCCTTCCCTCAGCCAGGGCATTGAAAATGGGTTGACAATGACCCAAAACACACGGCCAAGGCAACAAAGGAGTGGCTCAAGAAGAAGCACATTGAGGTCCTGGAGTGGCCAAGCCAGTCTCCAGACCTTAATCCCATAGAAAATCTGTGGAGGGAGCTGAAGGTTTGAGTTGCCAAACGTCAGCCTCGAAACCTTCATGACTTTGAGAAGATCTGCAAAGAGGAGTGGGACAAAATACCTCCTGAGATGTGTGCAAACCTGGTGGCCAACTACAAGAAACGTCTGACCTCTGTGATTACCAACAAGGGTTTTACCACCAAGTACTAAGTCATGTTTTGCAGAGGGGTCAAATACTTATTTCCCTCATTAAAATGCAAAATTTTTAACATGCATTTTTCTGGATTTTGTTGTTGTTATTCTGTCTCTCACTGTTCAAATAAACCTACCATTAAAATTATAGACTTATCATTTCTTTGTCAGTGGGCAAATGTACAAAATCAGCAGGGGATCAAATACTTTTTTTCCCTCACTGTATATGTATATATACATATATATATGCATACATACAGTTGAAGTTAGAAGTTTGCATACACTTATGTTGGAGTCATTAAAACTCGTTTTCAACCACTCCACAAATGTCTTGTTAACACACTATAGTTTTGGCAAGTCGGTTAGGACATCTACTTTGTACATGACACAAGTAATTTTTCAAACAATTGTTTACAGACAGATTATTTCACTTATAATTCACTTTATCACAATTCCAGTGGGTCAGAAGTTTACATACACTAAGTTGACTGTGCCTTTAAACAGCTTGGAAAATTCATGGCTTTAGAAGCTTTTGATAGGCTAATTGACATCATTTGAGTCAATTGGAGGTGTACCTGTGGATGTATTTCAAGGCCTACCTTCAAACTCAGTGCCTCTTTGCTTGACATCATGGGAAAATCAAAAGAAATCAGCCAAGACCTCAGACTTTTTGTTGTAGACCTCCACAAGTCTGGTTCATCCTTGGGAGTCATTTCCAAATTCCTGAATGTACCACGTTCATCTATACAAACAATAGTATGCAAGTATAAACACCATGGGACCACGCAGCCGTCATACCGCTCAGGAAGGAGACACGTTCTGTCTCCTAGAGATGAACGTACTTTGATGCGAAAAGTGCAAATCAATCCCAGAACAACAGCAAAGGACCTTGTGAAGATGCTGGAGGAAACAGGTACAAAAGTATCTATATCCACAGTAAAACGAGTCCTATAACGACATAACCTGAGAGGCCGCTCAGCAAGGAAGAAGCCACTGCTCCAAAACCGCCATAAAAAAGCCAGACTCTGGTTTGCAACTGCACATGGGGACAAAGATCATACTTTTTGGAGAAATGTCCTCTGGTCTGATAAAACAAAAATAGAACTGTTTGGCCATAATGACATCGTTATGTTTGGAGGAAAAAGGGGGTACCTTGCATGCCGCAGAACACCATCGCAACCGTGAAGCACGGGGGTGGCAGCATCATGCTGTGGGGGTGCTTTGCTGCAGGAGGATCTGGTGCACTTCACAAAATAGATGGCATCAGAAAGCAACATCTCAAGACATCAGTCAGGAAGTTAAAGCTTGGTCGCAAATGGGTCTTCCAAATGGACAATGACCCCAAGCATGCTTCCAAAGTTGTGGCAAAATGGCTTAAGGACAACAAAGTCAAGGTAATGGAATGGCCATCACAAAAACCTGACCTCAATCCTATATAAAATTTGTGGGCAGAACTGAAAAAGTGTGTGCGAGCAAGGAGGCCTACAAACCTGACTCAGTTACACCAGCTCTGTCAGGAGGAATGGGCCAAAATTCACCCAACTTATTGTGAGAAGCTTGTGGAAGGCTACCCGAAACATTTGACCCAAGTTAAACAATTAAAGGTAATTTTACCAAATACTAATTGAGTGTATTTCTGTACAGCACTTCGAGATATTAGCTGATGTAAGAAGGGCTATATAAAATAAAATTGATTGATTGATTGTATGTAAACTTCTGACTCACTGGGAATGTGATGAAAGAAATAAGAGCTGAAATAATTCATTCTCTCTACTATTATTCTGACATTTGTGAAAAACTGAGTTTAAAGGTATTTGGCTAAGGTGTATGTAAACTTCCGACTTCAACTGTATGTATGTATGTGTGTGTATGTATGTGTGTGTATGTATGTATGTACAGTTGAAGTCGGAAGTTTACATACACCTTAGCCAAATATCTTTAAACTCAGTTTTTCACAATTCCTGACATTTAATCCTAGTAAACAATCCCTGTCTTAGGTCAGTTAGGATCACCACTTTATTTTAAGAATGTGAAATTTCAGAATAATAGTATAGAGAATTATTTATTTCAGCTTTTATTTCTTTCATCACATTCCCAGTGGGTCAGAAGTTAACATACACTCAATTAGTATTTGGTAGCATTGCCTTTAAATTGTTTAACTTGGGTCAAACGTTTCGGGTAGCCTTCCACAAGCTTCCCACAATAAGTTGGGTGAATTTTGGCCCATTCTTCCTGACAGAGCTGGTGTAACTGAGTCAGGTTTGTAGGCCTCCTTGCTCGCACATGCTTTTTCAGTTCTGCCCACAGATTTTCTGTAGGATTGAGGTCAGGGCTTTGGCCACTCCAATACCTTGACTTTGTTGTCCTTAAGCCATTTTGCCACAACTTTGGAAGTATGCTTGGGGTCATTGTCCATTTGGAAGACCCATTTGCGACCAAGCTTTAACTTCCTGACTGATGTCTTGTGATGTTGCTTCAATATATCCGCATAATTTTCCTTCCTCATGGTGCCATCTATTTTGTGAAGTGCACCTGTCCCTCCTGCAGCAAAGCACCCCCACAGCATGATGCTGCCACCCCCGTGCTTCACGGTTGGGATGGTGTTCTTTGGCTTGCAAGCATCCCCCTTTTTCCTCCAAACATAACGATGGTCATTATATGGCCAAACAGTTCTATTTTTGTTTCATCAGACCAGAGAACATTTCTCCAAAAAGTACGATCTTTGTCCCCATGTGCAGTTGCAAACCGTAGTCTGGCTTTTTAATGGCGGTTTTGGAGAAGTGGCTTCTTCCTTGCTGAGTGGCCTTTCAGGTTATGTCGATTTAGGACTCGTTTTACTGTGGATATCAATACTTTGTACCTGTTTCCTCCAGCATTTTCACAAGGTCCTTTGCTGTTGTTCTGGGATTGATTTGCACTTTTCGCACCAAAGTACATTCATCTCTAGGAGACAGAACGCGTCTCCTTCCTGAGCGGAATGACGGCTGCGTGGTCCCATGGTGTTTATACTTGCGTACTATTGTTTGTACAGATGAACGTAGTACCTTCAGGTGTTTGTAAATTGCTCCCATGGATGAACCAGACTTGTGGAGGTCTACCATTTTTTTCTGAGGTCTTGGCTGATTTCTTTTGATTTTCTCATGATGTCAAGCAAAGATGCACTGAGTTTGAAGGTAGGCCTTAAAATACATCCACAGGTACACCTCCAATTGACTCAAATGATGTCAATTAGCCTATCAGAAGCTTCTAAAGCCATGACCTCATTTTCTGGAATTTTCCAAGTTGTTTAAAGGCACTGTCAACTTAGTGTAAGTAAACTTCTGACCCACTGGAATTGTGATACAGTGAATTTTTAGTGAAATAATCTGTCTGTAAACAATTGTTGGAAAAATTACTTGTGTCATGCCCAAAGTAGATGTCCTAACCGACTTGCCAAAACTATAGTTTGTTAACAAGAAATGTGTGGAGATGTTGAAAAATGAGTTTTAATGACTCCGACCTAAGTGTATGTAAACTTCCGACTTCAACTGTACATACATACATACATATACATACATACACATACATATGCATATCCTTTTTTGAAATATATTTCATTTTATTACTTTCCAACCCCACCACCCCTCCCCTAATTGGAGTAAACTAGTGAACAACAATGCTTAGGCTATTGTTAGCAAGATTTAATTTAAATTTAATTTAAATTGAAAAATTCTAAGTTTTGAATCCGGCGTCGTTTTGAGTATCAGTTCATAAACACTATGCCATGGGATTGGTACGTCAAAAATTTATTCCCAACTATTTTGCAATTTATATGGGACGGCTGTCAATCCTTTGGTCCTTAAATGAAACTGGTATACTTTTTTATTTATCACAGTTTTCTTTAACCATTATGTTCTTTAATGCAAGGCCGACAGACAAGCTCCTTACTTTTTCCCCCTTCCACTTTCCTCTTCCATTTTTTGCGGTAATGCTGCAATGATTTGGTTGTAATTTTGGGTAGAGCAGACATTTCCATATGTTTTTGTTAGCTGCATGTGCGACATAACTCCACCAGTCCTACCGATGATATCATTTATGACGATTATACCTTTTTAAATAATTTTGTCAAAAAACATTTTTTTTATTCAATTAGTATATTTGAGTTTAACCACAATATTTGTTGCATTATTTGTTCTGTCGTTTCTGGAGGCTTAAATTGAAATTGCAACCAACTTTCTATGGCTTGTTTTAGAAATAGTGATATTTGGGAGATGATTTCCTTTTCAAATAACTGAAAGTGAGAGGTTGTAATCTGAATAAAAGGAAAAATGCCATTCTTGAACATTGGGTGAGGCAATCTTACTAATTTGATAGAGGTCCAGTTCGATTTAAGTATAACATTTGTATGACTGAAGCTTTTAATGATAGGTCTTATGCATTAATATTTAATCATTTCTGTCCTCCGAATTCATATTAATTATATAAATAGGCCCATTTAATTTTGTCTGGCTTGCCGTTCCAAATAAAATATAATTTAAAGAACTCTTCGCTAGGCGTAGGCAAGACCATAAACAAATAGGTAACCGGGATAATACTAAAGAGTTAATCAGGGTGATTTTTCCACAAATTGACAGGTATTTACCTTTCCATGGTAGCAAGATCTTATCTATTTTTGCTAACTTTCTATTAAAATGTATTGGAGTGAGATCATATATTTCATTTGGGATATGTATTCCTAGTATATCCACATCACCATCAGACCATTTTATTGGTAAACTACATGGTAATGTAAAAATTGTATTTTTTATTGATCCAATACGTAATATAGTACATTTATCATAATTTGGTTGTAATCCAGCAAGGTTAGAAAATGTATCTAGATCCTCTATGAGGCTGTGGAGGGATTCAAGTTGTGGATTTAAAAGAAAACATGAATCATCAGCGTACAATGACACCTTTGTTTTTAAGCCCTCGATTTCTAATCCCTTGATATTATTGTTGTATCTGATTTTAATACCTAACATCTCGATGGCCATAATAAATAGATATGCCGATAGTGGACAACCTTGTTTCACTCCTCTTGACAGTTTAAAACTTTCGGAGAAATAGCCATTATTTACTATTTTACACCTAGGGTTACTATACATGATTTTAACCCATTTTATAAGAGATTCTCCTAAATTGAAATGCTCCAGGCATTTATATATAAACCCCAGTCGTACTTTATCAAATGCCCTTTCGAAGTCTGCTATGAATAGCAGGCCTGTTTTCCCAGATTTTTCATAGTGTTCTATTGTTTCCAGTACTTGCCGTATATTATCTCCAATGTATCTTCCATGTTAAAAACCTCTGATTAGAATGAATAATTCTATGCGCTATACATTTTGCTAGAATTTTTGCATCACAACACTGAAGTGTAAGGGGCCTCCAATTTTTTTAATGGACTGGATCTTTATATTTTCCACTTGTATCCTGTTTCAGTAGGAGTGGTTTACATAGGAGTGGTTAAAACTTGATAATAATGGTCCTCTGAGTATATCAAAAAAGGTTTGGTATACCTCGACTGGTATGCCATTTCCCGGACTTAAAGTTTTTAATTGCATCCAGAAGTTCCTCCTCTGTAATTACGGGAACATCTTGGTTGTTGTCAACAACTTCACCAGGTTTTCTCAAGCTTACCCGGTGAAGAACAAGTCTGCCAAGACAGCAGCGGAACAAATCTTCAATGATTTTATCCCTCAGTTTGGATACCCCTCGAAACTTCATCATGATCAGGGCTGCGAGTTTGAGAACCAGCTCTTCAAGACACGTTTTCAGGAGTGGGCCATACAAGAACGTCACCGTACCACCCCCAAGGAAATCCAGCTGAGAGGTTCAACAGGACTCTGTTTCAGATGCTAAGGACTCTCGAAGAGAAGGAGCAATACAAGTGGAAAGTCCATCTCCCACAAATCGTACATGCATACAATGTCACCAGACACGAAGCCACTGGGTTTTCTCGGTTTTACCTACTATATGGTCGCCATCCATGCCTGCCTGTGGACCTGTTGTTTGACTTGATGACAGAAGAAGAGACAAGTTCACCCAGAGGCTATGCCGAGACATGGGCCAACAGAATGACTGAGGAATACAAGATTGTGTCGGGGAACAGTAAGCAATCCAGCTTGAGAAATAAGAAGTACTATGATAAACAGATGAGAGGTGTAGCCCTTCACCCAGGAGACAGAGTGCTTGTGCGGAATCTCAGTAAGCAATGAGGTCCTGGAAAACTATGATCATACTGGGATATACATCATGAAGGAACAAGTTGGAGACAATCCTGTGTACAAGGTACGTCCAGAAACAGCTGAAGAAAGAAAACACGGACTTTACATCGGAACCTGCTACTTGTAGTCAACAACTTACCTGTAGACTGACCTCCACAGCCAGTTAGGACAGAACCTGCTAAGGGAAAGAACAGACAAACAAGATTGAAAGACATAAGAGAGAAAACTCAGAACAGTGACACTACGGACTCGGAAGAAGATTAAGATTCTGGTGCACGTTACTGGTTGAGGACACTTATGAGAAGAATGGAAAAAAGCACTTACCGTGACACACCTACCTTGATGCAGCCGAGAAGTCCATCCATGGAGAATTCAGTTGAATCCCTGTACCTGTAAGAGAAGAGGTGATACAAGAACCAAGTATTTACGAAGATGGATACTTACCAAATCCAGTTGAAACAGAATGTGAGCACAAACTGTGTGAAGAACCAGTTAGGGAAGAGAGTTCTATAAACTCCCCAGTAAATGCCCTGCACACTGAACAAGTCAGACGATCCAGTAGGGACAGAAAACCTATGCAGTTGTTCACTTAACAGACACTAGGTCAGCCTTCGCTACAGACACATCCTACAGTCAATACAATAGGGGCTTATAGTGCACCTTATGTGTCAGTATGGGGAACACATTGCCACTTCCCACCTCTTTACCAATTTCCACCTTACCAATCCTATTTACTTTTCAACTACTCACCTTATGTTTACTAGAGAAGGGTGTAAGAAAGCTAACAAGTTGTAAATAAGTAGGAATGTCAGGAGCCATTTTTGTCAGGGAGCATGTGACGCACACTGTAGCTCAGTTGGTAGAGCATGGCGCTTGCAACGCCAGGGTTGTGGGTTCGTTTCCCACGGGGGGCCAGTATGAAAAACGTATGTACTCACTAACTGTAAGTCGCTCTGGATAAGAGCGTCTGCTAAATGACTAAAATGTAAAAATGTAATGTGAATGGTGAAATACAGTATGCTATGGTAAATTAGCCTTTTCATCTGAATAAGTTATATTTTCTCTCTTTATATGTTGCACTGACTTCCTAAGGGTTACTAAAATGGTATACTACTGTGTTTGATAAATTTGTAAGTTTCTTTGCTAGGCTATGAAATAACACTGTTCAGGGTTAGCATTAACTTTTGGACAGCAGGTGTCCTCACTCATGGGTTCTCATTCTTTGATGTATTTGTAATGAAACAGTTTATCTGTTTACAATAACTTTATACTGTTATATGTAACAGAACAGCCTAGTAGGTAGTTACTAGTTTCTATGTATGTCAATACATACAATACATACTAATTTGTATTTTATTTTGTATTGTGGACATACTGGTTACACCATGTCTATCTTTATTACCAAAACACAGTGGGGCCTGTTACACCATGTCTATCTTTATTACCAAAACACAGTGGGGCCTGTTACACCATGTCTATCTTTATTACCAAAACACAGTGGGGCCTGTTACACCATGTCTATCTTTATTACAAAAACACAGTGGTGTAAAGTACTTCAGTAAAAATACTTTAAAGTACTACTTAAGTAGTTATTTTGGGTATCTGTACTTTACTATTTATATTTTTGACTACTTTTACTTTTACTTCACTACATTCCTAAAGAAAATAATGTACTTTTTACTCCATACATTCACACACTTATTAAGAGAACATCCCTGGTCATCCCTACTGCCTCTGATCTGACGGACTCACTAAACACAAATGCTTTGTTTGTAGATTATGTCTGCGTGTTGTAGTGTGCCGCTGGCTATCTGTAAATACATAAATAAAAGAACATTGTGCCGTCTGGTTTGCTTAATATAAGCAATTTGAAATGATTTATACTTTTACTTTTGATACTTAGTATGTTTTTGCAATTACATTTACTTTTGATACTTAAGTATATTAAACACCAAATAAATGTGTACTTTTACTCAAGTAGTATTTTATTGGGTGACTTTCACTTTTACTTGAGTCATTTTCTATTAAGGTATATTTACTTTTACTCAAGTATAACAATTGGGTACTTTTTCCACCACTGCCCAAACACAGATTCCACACAATTACAATTGCTTTTTGGTCATTTATTAATTTTAAGCATCTTTTAACACTGGCTTAACACCTGACAAACACTTTCTGCTTAAAAAATACATAAATGAACTTTTAACCTAGGCCAGACCCTGTTGTTACCTCATATCCCAGCGATAATGCCTTGCATTATGCCTGGGAAGAAAACACTTCAATTTGCTCAACTTGCCATTGGCTCAACAATTGGCTCAACTTACTCTAAAGCAAACATTAAGACTATATTAGCCCATACAGCTACAAGGATGCTAGATTTAAGACCTTATATTGAAGCCTATAGAGACCCGAACTGATGGATAGAACAATCTTAACCCTCCCGTTGTCCTCGCTGGGTCAGGAAGACGTTGATGTTCTGAAAGAGCTGCACAATCTGGACCCCTACAAATCAGCTGGGCTAGACAATCTGGACCCTTTCTTTCTAAAACTAGCCGCCGGAATTGTCGCAACCCCTATTACTAGCCTGTTCAACCTCTCTTTCGTAACGTCTGAGATCCCCAGAGATTGGAAAGCTGCCGCGGTCATCCCCCTCTTCAAAGGGGGTGACACTCTAGATCCAAACTGTTACAGACCTATATCCATCCTGCCCTGCCTTTCGAACGTTTTTGAAAGCCAAGTTAACAAACAGATCACCGACCATTTCGAATCCCACCGTACCTTTTCCGCTATGCAATCCGGTTTCCGAGCTGGTCATGGGTGCACTTCAGCCACGCTCAAGGTCCTAAACGATATTATAACCGTGATCGATAATAGACAGTACTGTGCAGCCGTCTTCATCGACCTGGCCAAGGCTTTCGACTCTGTCAACCACCGCATTCTTATTGGCAGACTAAATAGCCTTCGTTTCTCAAATGACTGCCTCGCCTGGTTCACCAACTACTTCTCAGATAGAGTTCAATGTGTCAAATCGGAGGGCCTGTTGTCTGGACCTATGGCAGTCTCTATGAGGGTGCCACAGGGCTTTTCTCTGTGTATATCAATGATGTTACTCTTGCTGCTGGTGACTCTCAGATCCACCTCTACGCAGACGACACCATTTTGTATACATCTGGCCCTTCATTGGACACTGTGTTAACAAACCTCCAAACGAGCTTCAATGCCATACAACACTCCTTCAGTAGCCTCCAACTGCTCTTAAACACTAGTAAAACTAAATGCATGCTCTTCAATCGAACGCTGCTGGCACCCGCCCAACCGACTAGAATCACTACTCTTGACGGGTCTGACCTAGAGTATGTGGACAACAAAAAATACCTAGGTGTCTGGTTAGACTGTAAACTCTCCTTCCAGACTCACATTAAGAATCTCCAATCCAAAGTTAAATCCAGAATTGGCTTCCTATTTCGCAACAAATCCTCCTTCGCTCATGCTGCCAAACATGCCCTCGTAAAACTGACTATCCTACCGATCCTTGACTTCGGCGATGTCATTTACAAAATAGCCTCCAACACTCTACTCAGCAAATTGGATGTAGTCTATCACAGTGCCATCCGTTTTGTCTCCAAAGCCCCATACACTACCCACCACTGTGACCTGTACGCTCTTGTTGGCTGGTCCTCATTACATGTTCGTCATCAAACCCACTGGCTCCAGGCCATCTATAAATCACTGCTAGGCAAATCCCCGCCTTATCTTAGCTCATTGGTCACCATAGCAACACCCACCCGTAGTATGCGCTCCAGCAGGTATATCTCACTGGTCATCCCCAAAGCCAACACCTCCTTTGGCCACCATTCCTTCCAGTTCTCTGCTGCCAATGACTGGAACGAATTGCAAAAATCTCTGAAGCTGGAGACTCTTATCTCCCTCACTAACTTTAAGCATCAGTTGTCAGAGCACCTTACCAATCACTGCACCTGTACACAGCCCATCTGAAATTAGCCCACCCAACTACCTCATCCCTATATTGTTATTTATTTTGCTCATTTGCACCCCAGTATCTCTATTTGCACATAATCTCTTGCACATCTATCATTCCAGTGTTAATACTAATTGTAATTATTTTGCACTATAGCCTATTTATTGCCTTACCTCCATATCTTGCTACATTTGCACACACTGTATATATATTTTCTGTTGTATTTTTTGACTTTATGTTTTGTTTTACCCCATATGTAACTCTGTGTTGTTGTTTTTATCGCACTGCTTTGCTTTATCTTGGCCAGGTCGCAGTTGTAAATGAGAACTTGTTCTCAACTGGCTTACCTGGTTAAATAAAGGTTTTAAAAAAATAAAGTAAAAAAATAAAAAACCTGCACATGTGTTAGAGCGAGAGGTTGTAGAGCGACATGAGCGTGTCTGTCCTCGGGGGTCATATTGACCCCCCCGGTGGCTATCTAACCCTTTCCGTTGTCCTCGCGAGGGTCAGGATGACCCGCACATGTGTTAGAGCGAGAGGTTGTAGCGAGAGGTTGTAGAGCGACATGGCTATCTAAGAGCCAGAGGTCTTGGCCACTGAGTGCAGTGGCCAGGTAGGCTGTTGGAAAACAACAAGCTACTTAACATTGTTGCGGTGGCATGTCCAGACATGCCCAGACGTGTGTGTGATCTGCGCCCACCGCTCCCACAACTCAGGTGCCCCTCCAAAAAAGCCATGAGTGCTTGTTTCACTGCCAAACAGGTCCTAGAACAGATCCTGGCCGATGACTGCCAGCAAGACTACTCTGACTGCGAAGAGGAAGCCAAGGATGTGTCAGAAGAAGAAGACGGCGAGGAATGCACCCCAGATGACGACGGGGACGACGGGGACGGTGCGGCAACCTCGGACGAAGAAGGAGACTGAGGAGAAGAAGGAGCCCGAGGAGAAGGACAAGGTGAAGATGGGGATGAAGACGGAGACGGAGACGAAGACGGAGGAGAGCGACAACATGAAATGGCTCAAGTTGAAAGAGAGACTTTCGCGTAGAGAAACAGCCAAATCGAATGGTCCTCCGTGGCCTACGATGACAACAACCAGGGCAGTGTGGCAGAAAGTAATAGGCCATTGCCGGAGGACATGAGGCCAGGGCCTACGCGGCACGCCGGAGGCCAGGCCCTACGCGGCACGCCATCGGCCAGGCCCGCGACATCGTCTCTACGTTCGGCTTGTTTGTCATGCCGGCAATAGAAGACATTGTCCTGGAGATGATAAATCTGGAGGGCGTTCGAAAATACGGAGACGACTGGAAAGGGATGGACGGCACCGAACTGCGCGCCTATGTGGGGCTGCTCATCCTAGCCAGTGTGTACAGGTCCCGAGGCGAGGCAGCAGCCAGTCTGTGAGACGAGGAGAGTGGGAGGACCATTTTCCGTGCCACCATGCCGCTCAAAGTGTTTCACACTTACTCGAGACTCCTTCGATTCGATGACCGGGAGACCAGACCCGCGAGACACGCCGCTGACAAACTGTCAGCAGTAAGAGAGGTCTGGGACACGTGGGTTGAGCGGCTGCCGTATCTCTACAACCCTGGGCCCGAAGTGACGGTGGACGAGCAACTGGTTCCGTTCAGAGTTGGGGTGTACAAGTCATTATTTTTGGCACATGTGTAGTAAAAATAAAAAATAAATAAAACAACACACCAAATAGCGTGTAATTTGCACCACGGCGATGTGCTAATTTCGTTTTTTTTTCTTGTTGTTTATGTTCTCCTCCAAACAAAAACCACACACACACAAACACACACACAAATAAACCCTAAAAGGTCGTTGCCCATTCCGACAGTACATTCCCAGCAAGCCAGCGAAATACGGGATCAAGTCGTGGTTGGCCTGCGACTCCAAATCCAGCTACGCCTGGAAGATGCAAGTGTACACCGGGAAGGACACCAGCGGAGCCCCAGAGAAGAACCAGGACATGCGGGTTGTGCTCGACTTGACACAGGGACTCGGTAGCGGCCACAATGTCATGTGTGACAATTTCTTTACCTCTTACGAACTGGCACGGCAGCTCCTGAGGAGGAACGTCACCATGGTTGGCACGGTTTGAAAGAACAAGCCCGAGCTCCCTCCGGCACTGCTCGCGTCAAAGGACAGACGGGTGTTATCGTCCAAGTTCGCCTTCACGCGCACCACAGCTCTAGTGTCCTACCTCCCAAAGAAAAACAAGAACGTCTTACTCCTGAGCACACTGCACACAGAGGCTCAAATCAGCCGGCGCCAGGACAAGAAGCCAGCCATCATCCTAGACTACAACCGCAACAAAGGAGGAGTGGACAACCTGGATAAGGTCATTGGAACGTACAGCTGCCGGAGGATGACCTGCCGCTGGCCCCTGGTCGTCTTCCACAACATCATCGACGTGTCCTCCTACAATGCCTTTGTGATATGGAGAGAGACCAACCCTGGCTGGAAGGCTGGTAAGCGCAACAAGAGAAGGGTGTTCCTCGAGCAGCTGGGGAAGGCACTTGTGACTCCCCTCATCCAAAGAAGGGCTCAACTCCCTCGCACGGAAGCGTCTGCGGCGGTTGTCAAAGCTGTTCAGCCCGATCTCAAGATCAACCCGATGGTCTGGACGCAGCCCCCGCTGCAGCCCCCGCAGCTGGGGCAAGTAAGAGGAAGCGGTGTCAGATCTTCCCAACAAAGAAGGACTGTAAAACACACACTATGTGCTCCAGGTGTAACAAATACATTTGCAGAGGCTGTTCGCACGCATACTGTCCCAACTGTTCCAATTGGGCCTTAAGTCAAAACGGGACAGAGACCCAGGGGGGACAGTGTGTGTACAGAATACGAGGACAACGGGAGGGTTAAAAGTATCTACCTTTGTTTAGATACAAGCATCATGAAACCTCTAACACAATACATTCATTTTACTTGGTGAAAATCATTTTGTGTTTGGCTACCTAGAAACAAGAGTGGCTCAACTTACCCCTCTCTCCCCTACTGTAATGTTACTGTGGTCTATCACTAGAACACTGCACATCTCAAATTCAATCAGTCTTGTTTATAACAGTGTCATAGACTGTTGCTTGATTGCTAATCAATCTATTCACAGTGGAAATCGTTAGAGGCCTCTCTTTAGGGCAAAGGTAAACGAAAGGTTCACAATAATAATCCATCCGCCCAAGAGAGTAAATAAGTGCAAAGATTGAACATATACATTACCAGTCAAAAGTTTTAGAACACCTACTCATTCAAGTTTTTTTTTTTTTTTACATTGTAGAATAATAGTGAAGACATCAAAACTATGAAATAACACATATGGAATCATGTAGTAACCAAAAAAGTGTTATGAGGTAGTCACCTGGAATGCATTTCAATTAACAGGTTTGCCTTCTTAAAAGTTAATTTGTGGAATTTCTTTCCTTCTTAATGCTTTTGAACCAATCAGTTGTGTTGTGACAAGGTAGGGGGGTAGCCCAAATAAATGTTTCACAGAGTTCAAGTAACAGACACATCTCAACATCAACTGTTCGGAGGAGACTGTGTGAATCAGGCCTTCATGGTCGAATTGCTGCAAAGAAACCACTACTAAAGGACACCAATAAGAAGAAGAGACTTGCTTGGGCCAAGAAACACGAGCAATGGACATTAGACCGGTGAAACCAAATTTTTTTTTTCCAACCTCTCCTTGTTTTGAGGTTATGAAACTCAAAATCAACAAACAAACTTAGGTAATGTGTTTTGCCTCTAAATAGTGGATACCAACACAACACTTGCAGTGCAGTATAATATACTGGAATATGATTATAGGCCTGTAGACATTGGTTTTGCATTAATCATGCAGTTGGAACAGGCTTGCTGTTGAATCATTTGGCATGATTAGGGAAGCAGAGAGCAAAACAGAGAGGAAAAAGCTTTCTAATTTAATCTCAACACGGAGCCATTGCTACATGTCCTCTGCCTTTCTCACCAGGCCAAATAAAAGTGGAAACTTTGACTTTGGGAAAATAGGAATACCTTATCCTGTCCAAATTGCTTTTCATGTTGAATTAATATTCATGATCATTGTCTAAAATTGGGGGGATTTATTTTAATTTTTATAGCTGTGATTGATTCATTACTTTTTATTGGCCTCGTGATTCACCTTCTCAATATTGAAGTTGATGTACACTACTAGTCAAAAGTTTTAGAACACCTACTCATTCAAGGGTTTTTCTTTATTTTTACTATTTTCTACATTGTTAAACAAATGAAAATATATTTTATATTTGAGGTTCTTCAAATAGCCACCCTTTGTCTTGATGACAGCTTTGCACACTCTTGGCATTCTCTCAACCAGCTTCACCTGGAATGCTTTTCCAACAGTCTTGAAGGAGTTCCCACATATGCTGAGCACTTGTTGGCTGCTTTTCCTTCACTCTGCGGTCCGACTCATCCCAAACCATCTCAATTTGGTTAAGGTCGGGGGATTGTGAAGGCCAGGTCATCTGATGCAGCACTCAATCACTCTCCTTCTTGGTTAAATAGCCCTTACACCGCCTGGAGGTGTGTTTTTGGTCATTGTCCTGTTGAAAATCAAATGATAGTCCCACTAAGCCCAAACTAGATGGGATGGCATATCGCTGCAGAATGCTGTAGTAGCCATGCTGGTTAAGTGTGCCTTGAATTCTAAATAAATCACAGACAGTGTCACCAGCAAAGCATCCCCACACCATAACACCTCCACCTCCATGCTTTATGGTGGGAAATACACATGCAGAGATCATCCGTTCACCCACACTGCATCTCACAAAAAGACGGCGGTTGGAACCAAAAATGTCCAATTAGGACTCCAGACAAAAGTACACATTTCCACTGGTCTAATGTCCATTGCTCATGTTTCTTGTCCCAAGTCTCTTCTTATTATTGGTGTCCTTTAGTAGTGGTTTCTTTGCAGCAATTCGACCATGAAGGCCTGATTCACGCAGTCTCCTCTGAACAGTTGATGTTGAGATGTGTCTGTTACTTGAACTCTGTGAAGCATTTATTTGGGCTGCAATTTCTGAGGCTGGTAACTCTAATGAACAATGAACAATGACCCTAATTCTAGACAATGATCATGAATATTAATTCAACATGAAAAGCAATTTGAACGGACAGCATAAGGTATTCCTATTTTCCCTAAGTCAAAGTTTCCACTTGATGTTTTATTTGGCCTGGTGAGAAAGGGCGAGGACATGTAGCAATGGCTCCGTGTTGAGATTAAATTAGAAAGCTTTTTCCTCTCTGTTTTGCTCTCTGCTTCCCTAATCATGCCAAATGATTCAACAGCGAGCCTGTCCCAACTGCATGATTAATGCAAAACCAATGTCTACAGGCCTATAATCATATTCCAGTATATTATACTGCACTGCAAGTGTTGTGTTGGTATCCACTTCCTAAGTTTGTTTGCTGATTTTGAGTTTCATAACCTCAAAACAAGGAGAGGTTTGGAAAAAATAAATGGGTTAAAGTGGCCAATCATTGCATGATGTATCCATATTTTAATTACAATTTTGTGCATAATGACTGAGGAATTACCCGTAATGACAGACCATATTGTAGTTCCTTGGGTGGCTTAGTGGCCAATTCACATTGAAACAATATGCCTGTCATTAAGTCAACGTTAAATGATCATGATTAAGGGTGTACATGCCACCATTTAGATGTGGGAGTGAGATGTATTTCATAGCCGCTGTGTTTCAATAAGATAGAAGCAATAATTATAGTAACCCAGGCAGCGGCACCCTGCTCCCCTCTAGGCGCCCAACCTTCTACATATCATAACTGGACACACAACACTCATTCATTGAGGCTAGCTAGCGTGTTGTTTAGCCAGCTCAGCTTGAAGTGGTGGTCATTGTTGCTAAGTTTGCCATCTGAATTGCCTTTCAGTGGATGGTTTGTTGTACGTTTCTTCAGGTTTGGACATCTCACTTCAGAATTCCCAAATATTTATTGAATTAAGCAGGTATGATGCATCTTGTAAAAGGCTTGAAATAAACATCTAATTGGGCATCAACAGTAGTCAACCAGAAACCTCTACATTTGTACATTTGTAAAGACTGTCTTTTAAACATGTTTACTGTGAACCAATGAGTTCAACTTGACACCATTAAGTAAAGATCTCAAAATGTTTGCCTTTTCTGGCAAGAACTCAATCGAGAGTCAGAGGGCAAGCAGAGAAATAAACAACTAATGTATTGGTCAAGCAAATACATAAACAAGTTGATAGACAGGCCTCACACACTCTCTGTTTTCATGTTTATGTAAAGTGTTTTGCTATGCGTCATGCTCACCTACAGCACTAGCACAACCTCTCTCTCTCTGAGGCACATAGCCTGCCCTGCCCTGCCTAAAGGTCCTGCATAGCCTCCTCGACCCTCCGCCCTAACAAAATCCATAGCCTGCATGTGTGGCAGCCGTCAAGCTTACACCAACAGATAGCATCATAGCAACTGTGACTGCAGCACAGACAGTGAGTTATGATTTCCTTTCCACTGGAGATGGTGTAGCGTTTGGCCCTGGAGGAATGGAAAGTGCTGCTTAACATGGAGAGAGAGGGGATTTTGGTGTACATTTTAGGACACCCTGTGTACATTTTAGGATACCCCGTGTGGATTGAGGCTGAGGGTGTCCTAAAATGAACACCATAGGAGAGTTCCCCCTGTTGACTTCAAGGGCTTGGAGCCCCCTATAAAATACTGCATGTTGTTTCACTACAGTCACATGGACATAAGGGAAAAGCTACTACATGCTGATGTCGGAGCTTCTTATGATGTCACAGCCATCACCTCAGAGCCGGTTTGACCACAGAACACCCTCTTAGTTTTCAAACATTAAGCTTAGTTTAGACTGTAGGTAACAAAATACATTGAGTCATAATTTTCTCACATTTCATCCTTACATCCATCCATCATGCATCAGCAACATGTATGGTAAAGCAAACAACTGGGATTGCTTGAAGAGCTGGGTGGGTTTGTGCTTTGGTTTCAAACCTTGGCTCCTCTCTCCTCAAAGGTGGGGGAAAAAAACTGAGCCTGGGCAGGGACGGTCACGCCCGTGTAGTCAGTGTTAGGTGAGTCATTTTATGTGGTAGTTCAGGTTGCGGTCAGTCCGAACCAGATCTGGGTTCAAATACTATTTGAAATCATTTCAAATACTTTACCTGGGCTTGATTGAGCTAGGACAAGCGCATAAGAGGCAATCCGTAATTTCGATTAAGACATTAATGAGCGAGCTAGGACGGACGTAGTCAATATAACTATTTGTTCAGCACTTTTGAAATGTACAGCGACAGAATTCAGAACATGGGCCGTTCTTACAGTGTTCTCCCTGTACACCAATTCAGAACCGTAGGATAAATAAAGGGGGCATATAAGCAGACAATGAAAGCTTTTACAATATTCGATGATTACATTTCTCTAAAACCAGTTATAGGCTACATGTGCACCACCAAGTCAGAACAGTAGGCAAAATTAAGAGGGGAAAATAGACCAAATTATTAGGGTGAGGCACATGGGCTCCTTACAGCTTACTACACAACATACACTTACTATTACTTTCTTAGCTACAGTATACATATCTCCCTGGCATATTACATAATTTATGCAACAGCATACAATACATTTTTGGACTCACCTTATTGTGATGTGCTCACTTGAACAGGAAGGTGGCGTGGTGGTCTTTCAAAATGTATTTTCCCAGTCGGAGATCATTTTTTCCTGAGTTCCCAGTTGTCATGAACTCACTGAAGTCAGATTTCCCAGTTCTGAGTTAACAGCTGTTTTGAGCACGGCAGAAATCATGCTGGATTGACAACATGGCCAATGTTGAATGTTTATCATTTTAAGCTTGGAAAAGAGACCCTTAAACCCAGACTTGGGACCACACAGCCACTCCACTAAATAGCAGGCTAGTGATTACTTTGCAATGCTTGCAGTTAGCCACTGATTCCTTCCAAACCACTCATTGTTGAATTTGCGATTTCCAACTTGTTGTGTAATGTTTATGTCCAATGGCCAATGAGCACCGATACGTTTTATCTATAATTTCTCTTCATTATTTCTCTTCATATGACAAGGATTAAAAAGGATTTGCCAGTAGATTGTCGACTTGATTCATGATGATGACTGCTTGCTAAGATTTTGAAAGTTTGATGTTGACATGATCAGTCCAATCAAATCTACTGTAGATATAATGTGATTTGACGTCATTTTATCTGTGGCCAATGACCTTGAGTACCTCTATGGCAGCACCCAAGGGGCTTAAAAGTTCTAGCTCTACCCTTAGATTTGGCGGTGACGTAGTGTCCCCATGAGTGACAGAACACTGAGCCAATCACGGAGCAACTAGAGAGCATTACCAACCCCTACGCTCCGTATTTTCCGCTGGCTGCCACACCACCACAGAAAGCACTGAGCTAGGCTGAAACACCTGCATTTTGGAGCTGCCTTACTCAAGCAAAAAAGAGACCATGTTTGTATGCGGCTTTATTAACTCAATGATTATTATTTATTTATTTTACATTGTTTGTAAACTGATATGTGACACGTATTAAAGCTAAAATAACATGCAAAACAGGTATAGGTGCAAAAGGCGTCTTAACAACTTCTACCCCCAAGCCATAAGACTCCTGAACAGCTAATCATGGCTACCCGGACTATTTGCATTGCCACCCCCACCACACCCCCACACACTATTTTATGCTGCTGCTACTCTGTTTATAGTCTATGCATAGTCACTTTAACTCTACCCACATGTACAGTTGAAGTCTGAAGTTTACATACACTTACGTTGGAGTCATTAAAACTCGTTTTTCAACCACTCCACAAATTTTGTGTTAACAAACTATAGTTTTGGCAAGTCGGTCAGGACATCTACTTTGTGCATGACACAATTGTTTACAGACAGATTATTTCACTTATAATTCACTGTATCACAATTCCAGTGGGTCAGAAGTTTACATACACTAAGTTGACTGTGCCTTTAAACAGCTTGGAAAATTCCAGAAAATGATGTCATGGCTTTAGAAGCTTCTGATAGGCTAATTGACATCATTTGAGGCAATTGGAGCTGTACCTGTGGATGTATTTCAAGGCCTACCTTCAAACTCAGTGCCTCTTTGCTTGACATCAAGGGAAAATCAAAAGAAATCAGCCAAGACCTCAGAAAAAAAATGGTAGACCGCCACAAGTCTGGTTCATCCTTGGGAGCAATTTCCAAATGCCTGAAGGTACCACGTTCATCTGTACAAACAATAGTACACAAGTATAAACACCATGGGACCACGCAGCCGTCATACCGCTCAGGAAGGAGACGCGTTCTGTCTCCTAGAAATTAATGTACTTTGGTGCGAAAAGTGCAAATCAATCCCAGAACAACAGCAAAGGACCTTGTGAAGATGCTGGAGGACACAGGTACAAAAGTATCAATATCCACAGTAAAACGAGTCCTATATCGACATAACCTGAAAGGCCGCTCAGCAAGGAAGAAGCCACTGCTCCAAAACCGCCATAAAAAAGCCAGACTACGGTTTGCAACTGCACATTGGGACAAAGATTGTACTTTTTGGAGAAATGTCCTCTGGTCTGATGAAACAAAAATAGAACTGTTTGGCCATAATGACCATCGTTATGTTTGGAGGAAAAAGGGAGTAACTTGCAAGCCGAAGAACACCATCCCAACCGTGAAGCACGGGGGTGGCAGCATCATGCTGTGGGGGTGCTTTGCTGCAGGAGGGACTGGTGCACTTCACAAAATAGATGGCATCATGAGGAAGGAAAATTATGTGGATATATTGAAGCAACATCTAAAGACATCAGTCAGGAAGTTAAAGGTTGGTCGCAATTTATTTTATTTTATTTAACCTTTATTTAACTAGGCAATTCAGTTAAGAACAAATTCTTATTTACAATGATGGCCTACACCGGCCAAACCTGGACAATGCTGGGCCAATTGTGCGCCGCCCTATGGGACTCCCAATCACGGCCGGTTGTGATACAGCCTGGAATCAAACCAGGGGGTCTGTAGTGATGCCTCAAGCACTGAGATGCAGTGCCTTAGAACGCTGCGCCACTCGGGAGCCAAATGGGTCTTCCAAATGGACAATGATCCCAAGCATACTTCCAAAGTTGTGGCAAAATGGCTTAAGTACAACAAAGTCAAGGTATTGGAATGGCCATCACAAAGCCCTGACCTCAATCCTATAGAAAATGTGTGGGCAGAACTGAAAAAGCATGTGCGAGCAAGGAGGCCTACAAACCTGACTCAGTTACACCAGGTCTGTCAGGAGGAATGGGCAAAACATTCACCCAACTTATTGTGGGAAGCTTGTGGAAGGCTACCCGAAACGTTTGACCCAAGTTAAACAATTTAAAGGCAATGCTACCAAATACTAATTTAGTGTATGTAATCTTCTGACCCACTGGGAATGTAATGAAAGAAAGAAAAGCTGAAATAAATCATTCTCTCTACTATTATTCTGACATTTCACATTCTTAAAATAAAGTTGTGATCCTAACTGACATAAGACAGGGCATTTTTACTAGGATTAAATGTCAGGAATTGTGAAAAACTGAGTTTAAATGAAATTTGGCTAATGTAAACTTCCGACTTCAACTGTACATATTACCTCAATTACCTTGACTAACCGGTGCCCCTGCACATTGACTCTGTACCATTACCCCTGTACATAGCCTCCCTACTGTTATTTTATTTTGCTGCTGCTCTTTAATTATTTGCTATTTTTATTTTTTACTTATCTATTTTTTACTTAACACTTTTTTTATTTTCTTAAAACTGCATTGTTGGTTAAGCGCTTGTAAGTAAGCATTTCACTGTAAGGTCTACACCTGTTGTATTCGGCACATGTGATAAATACAATTTGATTTGATTTGAAACATATGTTATTTTATTTATTTTATTTTATTTTAGCTAAAAATGTTTGGCTCAAAACAGGTGGGGCTCCGTCCCATCTGCCCTGAATGATGGGTCGCCACTGATTTGAACCCAGGCCTGGTCTTAAGTGTCTGGCTCTTCTTGCAGCCGCAGGGGATAACGGATCATACCATGCAGGAGTAAAGAAAATTGCCCAGTGTTACCTTGTGTTGATTTTTGCAGTGTAACATTTCTAGTGTAGAAACAGGTGTTAAAATAACCCCAGTGTTGGTGTTAATAACCGGTGTTAAACCAAAACCAATCCCATCATTATCATATTTCCCAGTATGCTCTATTGCAGGTAGATTTATTTTATTGTTTGTTTCAATAACTTTGTTTTTGCATGTACATTAAAATGGTTGTTCCAGTTTAGATGCTTTAGGTAGTCTCATATCTTAGTCTTCCCAACCAAGTCATTCTGAATGCAGGTTGCGGGTGAATAAAAATTCAAAAGGTTGGATATCTCCACTCTGGCTGGCTTACAATAGGAACTTTTCAAGCCACCGTAATGTGACATGCAGGCCTGATGTTGCCTGTAAACCATGAGTTTCAGGACATCTAAAAAAAAAAGGCCTTATGAAATATGTGTTGTTGTATTGTGTTAAATAATTTTATGTTAATTATAACATATAAGGCTACAGGACTGAAAATGGATGAATGCAACAACCGTGTCTCTGTCAATAACAAATACAGTCATGGGCGTTAACTCTACAATTCTCTTGAAAGGCATTTGGGGAAATATGCAAATAAGGCTTTACACTAAGCAATGTGTTAATTTAACACTGGAAAACGTGGAGACTGAACCAGTGTTGATTTTAAACTGGAAAATGTACTGTGAGGGAGAGAGAAGGGGGAAAATGGTGTATACTTCATTCATCCTCTTGTGACAGGTGTTGTTTAGTTTTTTCACCCAAAATTAAAGTAACCCTCCTCGAAGTTGGAGCAGAGGGGACCAGACCTCGGTGACTTGGCCAAATTATTACCTCTGCCACTTTGAGGGACTGAAGGCCTCTGTGAGGTTTTTAAAATAATTCAGGCAACCTGTTGGAATACTGTCATTTTATAATACAATATAGTATATGCCATTTAGCTGACACTTTTATCCAAAGTGACTTACAAAAGTCATGCGTGCATATTTGTTTTTTTACGTATGGGTGGTCCCGGGCTAACCCACTATTCTAGCATTGCAAGAGTCATGCTCTACCAACTAAGCTTTTGAGGGTATAATTAGGCTGATCATTCTATATAACAATTCATATTCATAATTCAGGGTCAGTGTTTACTTGGTTGCATACACAAAACAGTGCCTATACACAATCAATTTACGAAGAGTAACAAATGAATAATTCCTCAGTGTCTGACAGAGTCATAGACCGTTTAGGCAACATGAAAGAGGAGGATGGCATTGGCGTTTCTCTACAAGTAGGGTGAGTAAACATGTTTTATTTTCTACTTGCACACACACACACCACACATACACACACACACAAAAATCAGTACCCTGGACATATTTAGCTTACGTTGATTGGACTAAATAGTTGTGGGTATTTTTATGTTGTCACTGTACTAGACTAAGCATACAGTAGGTGATTAGAAGATGTTGAAATGGTGCTGGAATAGTGGAGGCAGCGCCTATTTTATTTTCCACTCGTGGTAACTCTACATGGTTCTAAATCAATAGTAGTTTAGTAGTCCGAAAATGTCGGAAACATGAACTTGCTTGAACATGCTGTAGGTCATGTAACTGTTTGTTACATGCAATATGTTTTGTGGACCTCACTGGACAGAGGTTGCTCTCCGTTTTTGTGATGAAACAAAGGAGTAGTCTTCTTATTGTCTCGGCCTTAGGCCTATATATCACGGTGTCAAGGCATATGAGCTAACAGGTTATAGAGCAAACACTGCAATTATCACAACACATAGGTTGTAATATGGCTTTTTTCCCCTGGCTTGGCTTACCCAGTGATGTTACCCATGCACCGCTACTGGAAACATTTTATCTCAAATCCAAAATGCTGGAGTATAGAGCCAACTTAAACGTTTTAGCTTCACTGTCCAAATAAATACATAAATGAATGTAACATTGTTCAGCAGACAAAATGTATTCACGACTCTGCAAGTTGCTGAGGATCCAGGAATTTCTAGGATGACTATGACATTTTCTGTGTCATAAACTATCCCACCAACCAACTCCTTCAGAGGAGGCTGGTGGGAGGAGGTATAGGAGTATGGGCTCATTTTAATGGCTGAAATGGATTAAATGGAACGGTATCAAATACATCAAACATATGGAAACCACATTTGACTCCATTCCATTTAATCCATTCCAGCCATTACAATGAGCCTGTCCACCTACAGTGGGGAAAAAAAGTATTTAGTCAGCCACCAATTGTGCAAGTTCTCCCACTTAAAAAGATGAGAGAGGCCTATAATTTTCATCATAGGTACACGTCAACTATGACAGACAAATTGAGAAAAAAAATCCCGAAAATCACATTGTAGGATTTTTTATGAATTTATTTGCTAATTATGGTGGAAAATAAGTATTTGGTCACCTACAAACAAGCAAGATTTCTGGCTTTCACAGACCTGTAACTTCTTCTTTAAGAGGCTCCTCTGTCCTCCACTCGTTACCCGTATTAATGGCACCTGTTTGAACTTGTTATCAGTATAAAAGACACCTGTCCACAACCTCAAACAGTCACACTCCAAACTCCACTGTGGCCAAGACCAAAGAGCTGTCAAAGGACACCAGAAACAAAATTGTAGACCTGCACCAGGCTGGGAAGACTGAATCTGCAATAGGTAAGCAGCTTGGTTTGAAGAAATCAACTGTGGGAGCAATTATTAGGAAATGGAAGACATACAAGACCACTGATAATCTCCCTCGATCTGGGGCTCCACGCAAGATCTCACCCCGTGGGGTCAAAATGATCACAAGAACGGTGAGCAAAAATCCCAGAACCACACGGGGGGACCTAGTGAATGACCTGCAGAGAGCTGGGACCAAAGTAACAAAGCCTACCATCAGTAACACACTACGCCGCCAGGGACTCAAATCCTGCAGTGCCAGACGTGTCCCCCTGCTTAAGCCAGTACATGTCCAGGCCCGTCTGAAGTTTGCTAAAGTGCATTTGGATGATCCAGAAGAGGATTGGGAGAATATCATATGGTCAGATGAAACCAAAATATAACTTTTTGGTAAAAACTTAACTCGTCGTGTTTGGAGGACAAAGAATGCTGAGTTGCATCCAAAGAACACCATAGCTACTGTGAAGCATGGGGGTGGAAACATCATACTTTGGGGCTGTTTTTCTGCAAAGGGACCAGGACGACTGATCCGTGTAAAGGAAAGAATGAATGGGGCCATGTATCGTGAGATTTTGAGTGAAAACTTCCTTCCATCAGCAAGAGCATTGAAGATGAAACGTGGCTGGGTCTTTCAGCATGACAATGATCCCAAACACACCGCCCGGGCAACGAAGGAGTGGCTTCGTAAGAAGCATTTCAAGGTCCTGGAGTGGCCTAGCCAGTCTCCAGATCTCAACCCCATAGAAAATATTTGGAGGGAGTTGAAAGTCCGTGTTGCCCAGCGACAGCCCCAAAACATCACTGCTCTAGAGGAGATCTGCATGGAGGAATGGGCCAAAATACCAGCAACAGTGTGTGAAAACCTTGTGAAGACTTACAGAAAACTTTTGACCTGTGTCATTGCCAACAAAGGGTATATAACAAAGTATTGAGAAACTTTTGTTATTGACCAAATACTTATTTTCCACCATAATTTGCAAATAAATTAATGAAAAATCCTACAATGTGATTTTCTGGATTTTTTTTTCTCATTTTGTCTGTCATAGTTGACGTGTACCTATGATGAAAATTACAGGCCTCTCATCTTTTTAAGTGGGAGAACTTGCACAATTGGTGGCTGACTAAATACTTTTTTCCCCCACTGTATAGCTCCTATCACCAGCTTCCTCTGAACTCATCAAAAGCAACCTAGGCCCCCCACACTGGCATTCCCCTTCCTCAATAGAGCTGAATTAGATATTCTCCAGGAACCCGTGGAAGTCGAGAAGTTGTGGACAAAACACTGAGTGACTTTCATTACCAAAGCCTCCTCCAAGCGACTGGGCACCAGTCTCTGACAAAAGACAACTCATGCGGATTAAGACCACACAGCAGTGATGAGATAAAGGAAATACTAATGCTGTGCTTCACTTTCCTAGCATAACACACACAGCTGTTATAATGAAACTAAATCTTCTTAGTAACTGGCTGAATGCATCAACACTGATGGTGTGAACATGTGCAGGACATTGAATGCAGTTTGAATCTATCTAGTATTGTGCATCTGTTATATAGCTAACATAGTCTATTTGACATTTGCCCAACATTCAGTTCATAAGTATTCAGAGATTTGGCTGTATTTTAATTTGTCTTCATGAGAAAGAGAGAGACATCATAAATGATTGCCCATGGTCATGGTAATGTCAATAATTCCCTGTTTAAGTCCATGGTTGATGACACTAGTAAAAGGTTTAATTCCTCCGCACACTCTTCTTGCTGACATGTTCTTGAACTTGAACAATTTGATTAGTAATATTTCAAATACCGCTGTTCAATTCTATTAAAATATCTTTAATTATATTCAAATATTTCTTAATAACATGACATGACCCCTTAATGCAAGCCAAGAGAGAGCTTGGCATCACAATAAGTACAGTGAGGGGAAAAAAGTATTTGATCCCCTGCTGATTTTGTACGTTTGCCCACTGACAGAGAAATGATCAGTCTATAATTTTAATGGTAGGTTTATTTGAACAGTGAGAGATAGAATAACAACAAACAAATCCAGAAAAACGCATGTCAAAAATGTTATAAATTGATTTGCATTTTAAAGAGGGAAATAAGTATTTGACCCCCTCTCAATCAGAAGGATTTCTGGCTCCCAGGTGTCTTTTATACAGGTAACGAGCTGAGATTAGGAGCACACTCTAATCTCAGCTTGTTACCTGTATAAAATACACCTGTCCACAGAAGCAATCAATCAATCAGATTCCAAACTCTCCACCATGGCCAAGACCAAAGAGCTCTCCAAGGATGTCAGGGACAAGATTGTAGACCTACACAAGGCTGGAATGGGCTACAAGACCATCGCCAAGCAGCTTGGTGAGAAGGTGACAACTGTTGGTGCGATTATTCGTAAATGGAACACAAAATACCTGTCAATCTCCCTCGGCCTGGGGCTCCATGCAAGATCTCACCTTGTGGAGTTGCAATGATCATGAGAACGGTAAGGAATCAGCCCAGAACTACACGGGAGGATCTTGTCAATGATCTCAAGGCAGCTGGGACCATAGTCACCAAGAAAATATTTGGTAACACACTACGCCGTGAAGGACTGAAATCCTGCAGCGCCTGCAAGGTCCCCCTGCTCAAGAAAGCACATATATACGTGCCCGTCTGAAGTTTGCCAATGAACATCTGAATGATTCAGAGGAGAACTGGGTGAAAGTGTTGTGGTCATATGAGACCAAAATGGAGCTCTTCGGCATCAACTCAATTTGCCGTGTTTGGAGGAGGATGAATGCTGCCTATGACCCCAAGAACACCATCCCCACCGTCAAACATGGAGGTAGAAACATTATGCTAAGGGGTGTTTTTCTGCTAAGGGGACAGGACAACTTCACCGCATCAAAGGGACGATGGACGGGGCCATGTACCGTCAAATCTTGGGTGAGAACCTCCTTCCCTCAGCCAGGGCATTGAAAATGGGTCGTGGATGGGTATTCCAGCATGACAATGACCCAAAACACATGGCCAAGGCAACAAAGGAGTGGCTCAAGAAGAAGCACATTAAGGTCCTGGAGTGGCCTACCCGGTCTCCAGACCTTAATCCCATAGAAAATCTGTGGAGGGAGCTGAAGGTTCGAGTTGCCAAACGTCAGCCTCTAAACCTTAATGACTTGGAGAAGATCTGCAAAGAGGAGTGGGACAAAATCCCTCCTGAGATGTGTGCAAACCTGGTGGCCAACTACAAGAAACGTCTGACCTCTGTGATTGCCAACAAGAGTTTTGCCACCAAGTACTAAGTCATGTTTTGCAGAGGGGTCAAATACTTATTTCCCTCATTAAAATGCAAATCAATTCATAACATTTTTGAAATGCGTTTTTCTGGATTTTTTTGTTCAAATTGTTCAAATAAACCTACCATTAAAATTATAGACTGATTATTTATTTGTCAGTGGGCAAACATACAAAATCAGCAGGGGATCAAATACTTTTTTCCCTCATTGTAAGTAAAAAATAAAAAAATAAAAGTAAGTGACATTGGCCTCCAATAATTTTCTTACTTTGAGTCAGTAAAAGTTTGTCATCCGTCTCTCGAAATGAATGAATTTGATAGCCATTTTACACACAAACGTCACCCACTCAGACAATCATTCAAGCAAGGTGAGCGATTGAAGACTTCAGACCTCAGATCCAACATCACTGATTGTTTCGGGATTTTCCATGCATACTGTAATCATGATCTGAGATTCTTTACATGTCATCATGGAAGTAACTGCAAACATTAACAACTTGCCTACACGTTACATGTCCATGATTACTCTGTTGGCATTCAAGTGTACAAAGTGATTACGGTTTCACTGTAAGAGATTCCTGTGGATATGATTATAATCCCCCAAGTACTCAGTAAAGAGTGAAAGAGTAGACTTCATTATTTTTATTGACATAGATTGAAATGTTAATATGTAAACTGTACTCCAAGTTCAACACAGGTCTGTCAAATGAATGACAAACAACATAAGTGCCAAAAAGTGACCCCCCCCAAAAAGAGTTAAATACACAACATTATCAAATAGATTTGAATCACATTACAATGTTAAAAGCACATACCTTTAAAGTTGCAAGGCCATACCCTTCCCTTCCCCGACCCACACAACCACAACACAGCGTCAAAGCCGCTTCTCCCATAACAGTTTCGAACATCACTGTAACACAAATCAATGTTTTAGATCGCTGTTGTTTACTTGAGTAAGGGCTAAAGCATTCATTGAGAAAGAAACAGAAGTTAGCAGACTTTTACAAACACATCCAACTGCCTGAACAGGGAATGTGCACTGTTCCCTGTCTTCTGGGACGGAAACAACACTGTTACCTGAGAGTTCTGCTTCAGGTTAAAATTTCTCACCTCATCTCGTCTCATGCCAGCCACTAGGTGCCACTGGCTACAGATATAAAGCTGTTTTTATGAAGAATAACCCTCTTTTGAATGTGTTGACATGCTTTATTGTCTGAAGTGGCTGTAATTGAGAGAATAGCCTGCTATAGGATGGAAGGAGATGAGAAAAATTGTCTGAAAAAATATAATTGAAGTCCATTATATTATTGCCTGTGTGGTATAGTTTAAAATAAAAACTCAAGTATAGTCTATTTTTCGAGCAGCAGTGGTTTGAATGCAACCATGTGGCTATTTGTTCAGTTACACTGGACAACTGTATATTAAAAGGCTGTGGCTATGAATTTATGCACACTCTCTTTACTCACCCTCTTCTGAACCATGATGATGTAGCATCTCTGCCTCATATTTCGAACAGCTGAAATAAAAAACCCTGCTGCGATTTGAACAAACATTGCCCAAACCTACTATGTCTGTTGTAACGGATATTGCAGTTGTACAAGCACGATGCAGTCCCTACACATTGCATTGGAGCAAAAACAATCAGCGTTTTGTGTGATGACGTAGGCTAATCTTTATAGTTGCTGCCATATCGTAACCACTAGCCAAATTTTCCTGAAAAAATAATGTAACTCCCCACTTGAGTTTTGCATTCCGACCAAAAAAGATCTGCATTTTAACCACTCAATGATCATGCAAATACCGCACGAGTAGGCTAACTAGCTGTTCCATCTCTGGGCAGCTGAATGTTCTAGGCAGCTCGAGCTCGCTATTATTCCTTGCGTCGTTTTTTTAATTTTATTTTTATTTCACCTTTATTTAACCAGGTAAACCAGTTGAGAAAAAGTTCTCATTTACAACTGCGACCTGGCCAAGATAAAGCAAAGCAGTGCGATAAAAAACAACAACACAGAGTTACATATGGGGTAAAACAAAACAAAGTCAAAAATACAACAGAAATACATACAGTGGGGAAAAAAAGTATTTAGTCAGCCACAAATTCTGCAAGTTCTCCCACTTAAAAAGATGAGCGAGGCCTGTAATTTTCATCATAGGTACACGTCAACTATGACAGACAAAATGAGGAAAAAAAATCCAGAAAATCACATTGTAGGATTTTTTATGAATTTATTTGCAAATTATGGTGGAAAATAAGTATTTGGTCAATAACGAAAGTTTCTCAATACTTTGTTATATACCCTTTGTTGGCAATGACACAGGTCAAACGTTTTCTGTAAGTCTTCACAAGGTTTTCACACACTGTTGCTGGTATTATGGCCCATTCCTCCATGCAGATCTCCTCTAGAGCAGTGATGTTTTGGGGCTGTCGCTGGGCAACACGGACTTTCAACTCCCTCCAATGATTTTCTATGGGGTTGAGATCTGGAGACTGGCTAGGCCACTCCAGGACCTTGAAATGCTTCTTACGAAGCCACTCCTTCGTTGCCCGGGCGGTGTGTTTGGGATCATTGTCATGCTGAAAGACCCAGCCACATTTCATCTTCAATGCCCTTGCTGATGGAAGGAGGTTTTCACTCAAAATCTCACGATACATGGCCCCATTCATTCTTTCCTTTACACGGATCAGTCGTCCTGGTCCCTTTGCAGAAAAACAGTCCCAAAGCATGATGTTTCCACCCCCATGCTTCACAGTAGGTATGGTGTTCTTTGGATGCAACTCAGCATTCTTTGCCCTCCAAACACGACGAGTTGGGTTTTTACCAAAAAGTTATATTTTGGTTTCATCTGACCATATGACATTCTCCCAATCCTCTTTTGGATCATCCAAATGCACTCTAGCAAACTTCAGACGGGCCTGGACATGTACTGGCTTAAGCAGGGGAACACGTCTGGCACTGCATGATTTGAGTCCCTGGCGGCGTAGTGTGTTACTGATGGTAGGCTTTGTTACTTTGGTCCCAGCTCTCTGCAGGTCATTCACTAGGTCCCCCCGTGTGGTTCTGGGATTTTTGCTCACCTTTCTTGTGATCATTTTGACCCCACGGGGTGAGATCTTGCGTGGAGCCCCAGATCGAGGGAGATTATCAGTGGTTTTGTATGTCTTCCATTTCCTAATAATTGCTCCCACAGTTGATTTCTTCAAACCAAGCTGCTTACCTATTGCAGATTCAGTCTTCCCAGCCTGGTGCAGGTCTACAATTTAGTTTCTGGTGTCCTTTGACAGCTCTTTCGTCTTGGCTATAGTGGAGTTTGGAGTGTGACTGTTTGAGGTTGTGGACAGGTGTCTTTTATACTGATAACAAGTTCAAACAGGTGCCATTAATACAGGTAACGATTGGAGGACAGAGGAGCCTCTTAAAAAAGAAGTTACAGGTCTGTGAGAGCCAGAAATCTTGCTTGTTTGTAGGTGACCAAATACTTATTTTCCACCATCATTTGCAAATAAATTCATTAAAAATCCTACAATGTGATTTTCTGGAATTTTTTTCCTCAATTTGTCTGTCATAGTTGACATGTACCTATGATAAAAATTACAGGCCTCTCTCATCTTTTTAAGTGGGAGAACTTGCACAATTGGTGGCTGACTAAATACTTTTTTTCCCCACTGTATATATACAGTGTGTGCAAATGTAGCAAGTTATGGAGGTAAGGCAATAAATAGGCTATAGTGCAAAATAATTACAATTAGTATTAACACTGGAATGATAGATGTGCAAGAGATGATGTGCAAATAGAGATACTGGGGTACAAATGAGCAAAATAAATAACAATATAGGGATGAGGTAGTTGGGCGGGCTAATTTCAGATGGGCTGTGTACAGGTGCAGTGATCGGTAAGGTGCTCTGACAACTGATGCTTAAAGTTAGTGAGGGAGATAAGTGTCTCCAGCTTCAGAGATTTTTGCAATTTGTTCCAGTCATTGGCAGCAGAGAACTGGAAGGAATTGCGGCCAAAGGAGGTGTTGGCTTTGGGGATGACCAGTGAGATATACCTGCTGGAGAGCTGACTACGGGTGGGTGTTGCTATGGTGACCAATGACCTAAGATAAGGCGGGGATTTGCCTAGCAGTGATTTATAGATGGCCTGGAGCCAGTGGGTTTGGCGACGAATATGTAGTGAGGACCAGCCAACAAGAGCGTACAGGTCACAGTGGTGGGTATTATATGGGGCTTTGGAGACAAAACGGATGGCACTGTGATAGACTACATCCAATTTGCTGAGTAGAGTGTTGGAGGCTATTTTGTAAATGACATCGCCGAAGTCAAGGATCGGTAGGATAGTCAGTTTTACGAGGGCATGTTTGGCAGCATGAGTGAAGGAGGCTTTGTTGCGGAAATAGGAAACCGATTCTAGATTTAACTTTGGATTGGAGATTCTTAATGTGAGTCTGGAAGGAGAGTTTAC
The DNA here is from genome assembly GCF_020615455.1 of Coregonus clupeaformis. Taxonomy (NCBI): domain Eukaryota; kingdom Metazoa; phylum Chordata; class Actinopteri; order Salmoniformes; family Salmonidae; genus Coregonus; species Coregonus clupeaformis. The sequence goes on from NC_059205.1 coordinate 29,106,311, forward strand.
AGTCTAACCAGACACCTAGATATGTGTAGTTGTCCACATACTCTAGGTCAGACCCGTCGAGAGTAGTGATTCTAGTCGGGTGGGCGGGTGCAAGCAGCGTTCGGTTGAAGAGCATGCATTTAGTTTTACTAGTGTTTAAGAGCAGTTGGAGGCTACTGAAGGAGTGTTGTATGGCATTGAAGCTCGTTTGGAGGTTTGTTAACACAGTGTCCAATGAAGGGCCAGATGTATACAAAATGGTGTCGTCTGCGTAGGGGTGGATCTGAGAGTCACCAGCAGCAAGAGCGACGTCATTGATATACACAGAGAAAAGAGTCGGCCCAAGAATTGAACCCTGTGGCACCCCCATAGAGACTGCCATAGGTCCAGACAACAGGCCCTCCGATTTGACACATTGAACTCTATCTGAGAAGTAGTTGGTGAACCAGGCGAGGCAGTCATTTGAGAAACCAAGGCTATTTAATCTGCCAATAAGAATGCGGTGGTTGACAGAGTCGAAAGCCTTGGCCAGGTCAATGAAAACGGCTGCACAGTACTGTCTATTATCGATCGCGGTTATAATATCGTTTAGGACCTTGAGCGTGGCTGAAGTGCACCCATGACCAGCTCGGAAACCGGATTGCATAGCAGAGAAGGTACGGTGGGATTCGAAATGGTCGGTGATCTGTTTGTTGACTTGGCTTTCAAAAACTTTTGAAAGGCAGGGCAGGATGGATATGGGTCTGTAACAGTTTGGATCTAGAGTGTCACCCCCTTTGAAGAGGGGGGATGACCGCGGCAGCTTTCCAATCTCTGGGGATCTCAGACGTTACGAAAGAGAGGTTGAACAGGCTAGTAATAGGGGTTGCGACAATTTCGGCGGCTAGGTTTAGAAAGAAAGGGTCCAGATTGTCTAGCCCAGATGATTTGTAGGGGTCCAGATTTTGCAGCTCTTTCAGAACATCAGCTGTCTGGATTTGTGTGAAGGAGAAGCGGGGGGCATGGGCAAGTTGCAGCAGAGGGTGCAGAGCTGGTGGCCAGGGTAGTGGTAGCCAGGTGGAAAGCATGGCCAGCCGTAGCAAAATGCTTGTTGAAATTCTCGATTATTGTAGATTTATCGGTGGTGATAGTGTTTCCTAGCCTCAGTGCAGTGGGCAGCTGGGAGGAAGTGCTCTTATTTTCCATGGACTTTACAGTGTCCCAAAACTTTTTGGAGTTAGTGCTACAGGATGCAAATTTCTGTTTGAAAAAGTTAGCCTTTGCTTTCCTAACTGCTTGTGCATATTGGTTCCTAACTTCCCTGAAAAGTTGCATATCGCGGGGGCTATTTGATGCTAATGCAGTACGCCACAGGATGTTTTTGTGCTGGTCAAGGGCAGTCAAGTCTGAGGAGAACCAGGGGCTATATCTGTTCTTAGTTCTGTATTTTTTGAATGGGGCATGTTTATTTAAGATTGAGAGGAAATTACTTTTAAAGAACAACCAGGCATCCTCTACTGACGGAATGAGATCTATATCCATCCAGGATACCTGGGTCAGGTCAATTAGGAAGGCCTGCTCTCTGAAGTGTTTTTGGGAGCGTTTGACAGTGATGAGGGGTGGTCGTTTGACCGCGGACCCGTTACGGACGCAGGCAATAAGGCAGTGATCGCTGAGATCCTGGTTGAAGACAGCGGAGGTGTATTTAGAGGGTAAGTTAGTCAGGATGATATCTATGAGGGTACCCATGTTTACGGATTTAGGGTTGTACCTGGTAGGTTCGTTGATAATTTGTGTGAGATTGAGGGCATCTAGTTTAGATTGTAGGATGGCCGGGGTGTTAAGCATATCCCAATTTAGGTCACCAAGCAGTACGAACTCTGAGGATAGATGGGGGGCAATCAATTCACATATGGTGTCCAGGGCACAGCTGGGGGCTGAGGGGGGTCTGTAGCAAGCGGCAACAGTGAGAGATGTATTTCTGGAAAGGTGGATTTTTAGAAGTAGAAGCTCAAACTGTTTGGGCACAGACCTGGATAGTATGATAGAGCTCTGCAGGCTATCTCTACAGAAGATTGCAACTCCACCCCCTTTGGCAGTTCTATCTAGATGGAAAATGTTATAGTTGGGGATGGAAATGTCAGAATTTTTGGTGGCCTTCCTAAGCCAGGATTCAGACACTGCTAGAACATCAGGGTTGGCGGAGTGTGCTAACGCAGTGAATAACTCAAACTTAGGAAGGAGGCTTCTGATATTTACGTGCAGAAAACCAAGACTTTTACGGTTACAGAAGTCAACAAATGATAGCTCCTGGGGAGTAGGAGTGATACTGGGGGCTGCAGGGCCTGGGTTAGCTCTCTACATCACCAGAGGAACAGAGGAGGACTAGAATAAGGATACGACTAAAGGCTTTAAGAACTGGTCTTCTAGTGCGTTGGGTACATAGAATAAAGGGGACAGTTCTCCGGGCGTTGTAGAAAAGATTCAGGGCATTATGTACAGAAAAGGATATGGAAGGATATGAGTACAGTTCAGGTAACCCTAAGCGTTGGGTAACAATGAAAGAGATAGCGTCACTGGAGGCACCGATTGAGCCGGTCTCGGCGTGTATGGGGGGTGGAACAAAGGAACTATTTGAGGCAGTTTGAGAGGGACTAGGGGTTCTACAGTGAAATTGTATAATAAGAACTAACCCAAACAGCAATAGGCAAGGCATAATTGACATGGGAGAGAGGCATAAAGCAGTCACAGGTGTTATTAGAGAGAGCTAAGACAACAACTGGAAATAGCGATAACGTTTGGGCTAGGCTAAACCGAATAAACAGGACAGGGTACCGTGTAAAGGAACAGTCCAGCAGGCATCAGCTGTGCAGCTGAGCGATCATAAGGTCCAGTGAACAGCAATATGTGAGTCCGAGAGCAGTTCAAATTGGTGCTTCAGCACAGCTAGCAGGGAGCACAGTTGTAGTTTGCGTGTGCTAGCGGGCCGGGGCTGGCAGATGGATCTTCGTGGTCGTCGCAACGGGAAGCCTGTTGAAACCACATCAGAATATTTCGTCCGGCAGACCAGTCGTGTTGGATCGAGCGGGGCTCAGTGTCAACACTAGGAGGTCCCGTCCGGTTGACAGAGAGGTAGATAGCCGGGAGATGGGCCTGAGGCTAGCTCAAGGCTAACTGGTGCTTGCTATAGGGCAATGGTAATCAGCCAACAACAGGTTGCAGCTAGCTAGCTGGTCGCGATGATCCGGCGCTAGGGTCCAGTGATTCCGGCAGAAAGTCCAATAAGTTCTGGGTCGATAGCACGCTGTGCAGACTGGCCGACGAATTGTCCAGGCTAGAGCTAGAGCTGGCTGGTGGATAGTGTAGGCCACGGACAGTGGTGAAGACGCTAACGGTGACTAATAACAAGTAGCCATTCAGTTGCAGCTACTCTATTTTCAGCTTACGGTTCTTGATGAAAGTTATAAAGAAATAGTAGAATCCTTTCCACGTTGGGTGAGGCGGGTTGCAGGAGAGTATATTTAGTTAAAGAATGAAAAGTAAAAATTGAGAAATATATACAAAATAGACAAAAAAACTAGAAACGGGATATTTACACATGGGACAATGAATAAAAGCGACCGCACTGCTACGCCATCTTGGATGTTTGTCAACTACTGCTTTAAATTGCCTACTATCTGTGATGATAATCTTCATATTTATGCTGCCATATCGTAGTGAGATTTGCTGAAAAAAGAACTAGTCAACACTATTATGCCTGTATGTGTCTTGCTTGTGTTTGATATGCTTGCCTAAATATACTGTTATAACAGACAACAAAGTTTATACGAACATGTCGATCATGTATTTTGTGTAGGCTACAACATGAAAAAAATAACATGAAATCGCGCTTGAGGCATGGAATGCATAGTTCGAACATGTCGACCATATATTTAGTGTACAACATGAAATGTCCCCCTCCATGTCAAGGAGGGGGAAGAGGCAGCGGCACAGTGGGAGCACTGAGCAGAAGCTACATAGGCAGCAGAGTGGGCAGCAGCTACCTAAAAAAATATCCTGCACATGCACAGGAATCTCCGTATCAATAGCCACGGCAAGTCGGGTTCCAGAAAATCCGGAACCGCAGCCACTCCGATATTAAAAACAGCAGGAGAGCTTATGCTTGGTGCTTTGTGATTTTGACACCACTTGATGATTTATTTTAGTTCCTTTTTTACTCATGAATAGTTGTCAGCCACCAATTGTGCAAGTTCTCCCACTTAAAAAGATGAGAGAGGCCTGTCATTTTCATCATAGGTACACGTCAACTATGACAGACAAAATGAGATTTTTTTTCTCCAGAAAATCACATTGTAGGATTTGTAATGAATTTATTTGCAAATTATAGTGGAAAATAAGTATTTGGTCAATAACAAAAGTTTCTCAATACTTTGTTATATACCCTTTGTTGGCAATGACACAGGTCAAACGTTTTCTGTAAGTCTTCACAAGGTTTTCACACACTGTTGCTGGTATTTTGGCCCATTCCTCCATGCAGATCTCCTCTAGAGCAGTGATGTTTTGGGGCTGTCGCTGGGCAACACGGACTTTCAACTCCCTCCAAAGATTTTCTATGGGGTTGAGATCTGGAGACTGGCTAGGCCACTCCAGGACCTTGAAATGCTTCTTACGAAGCCACTCCTTCGTTGCCCGGGCGGTGTGTTTGGGATCATTGTCATGCTGACAGACCCAGCCACGTTTCATCTACAATGCCCTTGCTGATGGAAGGAGGTTTTCACTTAAAATCTCACGATACATGGCCCCATTCATTCTTTCCTTTACACGGATCAGTCGTCCTGGTCCCTTTGCAGAAAAACAGCCCCAAAGCATGATGTTTCCACCCCCATGCTTCACAGTAGGTATGGTGTTCTTTGGATGCAACTCAGCATTCTTTGTCCTCCAAACACGATGAGTTGAGTTTTTACCAAAACGTTATATTTTGGTTTCATCTGACCATATGACATTCTCCCAATCCTCTTCTGGATCATCCAAATGCACTCTAGCAAACTTCAGACGGGCCTGGACATGTACTGGCTTAAGCAGGGGGACACGTCTGGCACTGCAGGATTTGAGTCCCTGGCGGCGTAGTGTGTTACTGATGGTAGGCTTTGTTACTTTGGTCCCAGCTCTCTGCAGGTCATTCACTAGGTCCCCCCGTATGGTTCTGGGATTTTTGCTCACCGTTCTTGTGATCATTTTGACCCCACGGGGTGAGATCTTGCGTGGAGCCCCAGATCGAGGGAGATTATCAGTGGTCTTGTATGTCTTCCATTTCCTAATAATTGCTCCCACAGTTGATTTCTTCAAACCAAGCTGCTTACCTATTGCAGATTCAGTCTTCCCAGCCTGGTGCAGGTCTACAATTTTGTTTCTGGTGTCCTTTGACAGCTCTTTGGTCTTGGCCATAGTGGAGTTTGGAGTGTGACTGTTTGCGGTTGTGGACAGGTGTCTTTTATACTGATAACAAGTTCAAACAGGTGCCATTAATACAGGTAACGAGTGGAGGACAGAGGAGCCTCTTAAAGAAGAAGTTACAGCTCTGTGAGAGCCAGAAATCTTGCTTGTTTGTAGGTGACCAAATACTTATTTTCCACCATAATATGCAAATAAATTCATTAAAAATCCTACAATGTGATTTTCTGGATTTTTTTTCCTCATTTTGTCTGTCATAGTTGACGTCTACCTATGATGAAAATTACAGGCCTCTCTCATCTTTTTAAGTGGGAGAACTTGCACAATTAGTGGCTGACTAAATACTTTTTTCCCCCATTGTATATATATCTTTTTTTACAGGGATTTAGAGGGAAAATTAAATGCTATAGATGCAAACACCTATTTATAAGTACAATATAATAATAATAATAATAATAATAATAATAATAATAATAATAATAATAATAATAATAATGTACATATTATGCATCCACAGTGTAGTTAAACTGTATCTACCTGTGTTCATATTATGTAAATACATAGGTCTATGGAAAGGGTGACCGTTTAAGTCTGCCACGATATGAACTGCTGAAAAAATGTAGGAGCTGCATCATTGGTGCTAACAAACACATGTTTGTTATTGCTCAAGGGAAGTAGCTATGCTAGCTAGAATTTCAGGATATCTTTAACATTCTACTGCTGTGAAACTCATATAGCAGCCAAGAGGCATATCCGGCCACCACACACTCATTTTTAATTTCCCCCTTGCTAATATAATTGAGTGTCAGGGTTATACTATAATAATTGGTGATGAAAGGCCACATAAGTACCTATACATTGTCTCATACCTTGCAAGTACTGGGCCTTCACTGATTTGTGAGGTCCCATTTTACACAGACAAACCTTTAAAGTGGATGTAAAGGCAATACATTACAAAACTTCAGTGAGAGTAGGAATAGAGAAAATATGATGTTTTTTAGCAATTTTAGGCATTCCATTAACATTTGTTTTCGATATTTATAAAGTTCTGTCTTCAGTCTCAAAGACGGCGTGTAGTTTTTCCTCTGTCTGCTGCATGTCTTAGTAGATTTCGGGAGAGACGGGAGAGGTTGTGTTTTCTCTAGCAGGAGGTAAGCTTGGCTTCTTATATGGTGTTGAGTAAAGCTTAAACCATGTATTTAGATTGTAGGTAGGTATTGTAGTTAGGTATTATAGGTAGCTTACTCAGGTAGTTATTGTAGGTTATTGTAGGTAATTATTGTAGGTAAGTATTGTATTCGGCGGACCCCGGCGAAGCACGAGGCTAGCTTACCCACTACTTGGACCAACAAAGCTAGCTAGCTAGCTAGCGGGTAGCTACTGGTAACTTTTAGCAACTGTGGTTAGTTGTTTCCAATGTTATTTCATGCTTAAGAGTACCTGTGATTGAGCCAGCTAGCTGCCACCATTCAGCTGTTTTTCTAACCTCATTATCCGAGGCATTAACGTTAGGTGGTTGGTAGCTGCTGTACTTAATTACAGCTACTGATAACAGTCTGCTGTAGTTTACAACAATTCTAATTTCTAAAGTGGAAGTTGGGAGAGTTTTATTCGGGTGGTTCAGTGAAACAATTATAGTTTCTGAGGTGGAAGTTGGGAGAGTTATATTTTTTTTTGGTGAGGGAGGCCTGCTCTCTCCTTTCCCAGATGTTTAGTTCATTTCATTCCGATCTCCTCTGCATTATTGTAGCCATCTGCTGCAGCCTGTCAACTATGCCTCTGCCTATCCCTGTTCTCTCCTCTCCGCACAGGCTACACAAATGCCTCACACCGCGTGGCTGCTGCCTCTCTAACCTGGTGGTCCCTGCACGCACCACACACCTGGAGTTCCAGGTCTCAGGCAGCCTCTGGAACTGCCGTTCTGCCGCCAACAAGGCTGACTTCATCCCAGCCTATGCTACCCTCCAGTCCCTCGACTTCCTGGCGCTGACGGAAACATGGATTACCACTGAAAACACTGCTACTCCTACTGCTCTCTCCTCGTCTGACCATGAGTTCTCGCATACCCCGAGAGCATCTGGTCAGAGGGGTGGTGGCACAGGAATCCTCATCTCTCCCAAGTGGTCATTCTCAATTTTTCCCCTAACCCATCTGTCTATCTCCTCATTTGAATTCCACGCTGTCACAGTCGCTAGCCCATTTAAGCTTAATATCCTTGTCATCTATCGCCCTCCAGGTTCCCTTGGAGAGTTCATCAATGAGCTTGACGCCTTGATAAGTTCCTTTCCTGAGGATGGCTCACCCTTCACAGTTTTGGGGGATTTCAACCTCCCTACGTCTACATTTGACTCATTTCTCTCTGCCTCCTTCTTTCCACTCCTCTCCTCTTTTGACCTCACCCTCTCACCGTCCCCCCCTACTCACAAGGCAGGCAATACGCTTGACTTCATCTTTACTAGATGTTGCTCTTCTACTAATCTCACTGCAACTCCCCTCCATGTCTCCGACCACTACTTTGTATCCTTATCTCTCTCGCTCTCCTCCAACACTACTCACTCTGCCCCTACACAGATGGTAACGCGCCGCCGCAAACTTCGCTCTCTCTCTCCCACTACTCTCTCCTCTTCCATCCTATCATCTCTTCCCTCTGCTCAAACCTTCTCCCTCCAATCTCCTGATTCTGCCTCCTCAACCCTCCTCTCCTCCCTTTCTGCATCCTTTGACTCCCTGTGTCCCCTATCCTCCCGGCCGGCTCGGTCCTCCCCTCCAGCTCCGTGGCTTGATGACTCATTGCGAGCTCACAGAACAGAGCTCCGGGCAGCTGAGCGGAAATGGAAGAAAACTAAACTCCCTGCCGACCTGGCATCTTTTCACTCCCTCCTCTCTACATTTTCTTCATCTGTTTCTGCTGCTAAGGCCACTTTCTACCACTCTAAATTCCAAGCATCTGCCTCTAACCCTAGGAAGCTCTTTGCCACATTCTCCTCACTGCTGAATCCCCATTAAGTCTAATGACACTGCTGGTCCTGCTCACACTGCCCTACCCTATGCTTTGACTTCTTTCTCCCCTCTCTCTCCAGATAAAATCTTGCGACTAGTGACTGCAGGCCGCCCAACAACCTGCCCGCTTGACCCCATCCCCTCCTCTCTTCTCCAGACCATCTCCGGTGACATTCTCCCCTACCTCACCTCGCTGATCAACTCATCCTTGACCGCTGGCCATGTCCCTTCCGTCTTCAAGAGAGCGAGAGTTGCACCCCTTCTCAAAAAACCAACACTCGATCCCACTGATGTCAACAACTACAGACCAGTATCCCTTCTTTCTTTTCTTTCCAAAACTATTGAGAGTGCCGTCTTTAGCCAACTCTCTTGCTATCTCTCTCAGAATGACCTTCTTGATCCAAACCAGTCAGGTTTCAGGACTGGTCATTCAACTGAGACTGCTCTTCTCTGTGTCACGGAGGCTCTCCGCACTGCTAAAGCTAACTCTCTCTCCTCTGCTCTTGTCCTTCTAGACCTGTCTGCTGCCTTTGATACTGTGAACCATCAGATCCTCCTCTCCACCCTCTCCGAGCTGGGCATCTCCGGCGCGGCTCACTCCTGGATTGCGTCCTACCTGACCGGTCGCTCCTACCAAGTGGCGTGGCGAGAAGCTGTCTCCGCACCACGTGCTCTCACCACTGGTGTCCCCAGGGCTCAGTTCTAGGCCCTCTCCTTTTCTCCCTATACACCAAGTCACTTGGCTCTGTCATATCCTCACATGGCCTCTCCTATCATTGCTACGCTGACGATACACAACTAATCTTCTCCTTTCCCCCTTCTGATAACCAGGTGGCGAATCGCATCTCTGCATGTCTGGCCGACATATCAGTATGGATGACGGATCACCACCTCAAGCTGAACCCCTGGCAAGACGGAGCTGCTCTTCCTCCCGGGAAGGACTGCCCATTCCATGATCTCGCCATCATGGTTGACAACTCCGTTGTGTCCTCCTCCCAGAGTGCGAAGAGCCTTGGCGTGACCCTGGACAACACCCTGTCGTTCTCCGCTAACATCAAGGCGGTGACCCGATCCTGCAGGTTCATTTTCTACAACATTCGGAGAGTACGACCCTGCCTTACACAGGAAGCGGCACAGGTCCTAATCCAGGCACTTGTCATCTCCCGTCTGGATTACTGCAACTCGCTGTTGGCTGGGCTCCCTGCCTGTGCCATTAAACCCCTACAACTCATCCAGAATGCCGCAGCCCGTCTGGTGTTCAACCTTCCCAAGTTCTCTCACGTCACCCCCCTCCTCCACACACCACTGGCTTCCAGTTGAAGCTCGCATCCGTTACAAGACCATGGTGCTTGCCTATGGAGCAGTGAGGGGAACGGCACCTCCGTACCTTCAGGCTCTGATCAGTCCCTACACCCAAACGAGGGCATTGCGTTCATCCACCTCTGGCCTGCGTTCATCCACCTCTTTAAGGAATACCTGGGATAGGATGAAGTAATCCGTCTAGCCCCCCCCCCCAAAAAAAAAAAAAAAAAAAAAAACATTGTTGTAAAGTGGTTAACCCACTGGCTATAGGGTGAATGCACCAATTTGTAAGTCGCTCTGGATAAGAGCGTGTGCTAAATGACTTAAATGTAAATGTAATGTCTTTGAAAAATTTGCACATCCCAAGATTGCATTTATTTCAAACACGTGGAACATGTGCAGCTCTGGATTTCCATTATAACCTTGACATAAAACATTATCCTAGTTACAAAGCAGTGGTACTTTTAAGAGCAATCTTTTGTGGTTTTAGAGCTTTAGATACAAGATTGTAATCAGACGGGGAATAAAATAACATTGGCAGTATATCTGAACCTGATTTTCTTCATCAAAGAAGCACAGTGCCTTCAGAAAGTATTCATACGCCTTGATTTCTTCCACATTTTGTTGTGTTACAACCTGAATTCAAAATTGATTAAATAGATTGTTTTTCTCACCCATCTACACAGAATACCCCATAATAACAAAGTGAAAACATGTTTTAGAAATGTTTGCACATTTATTGAAAATGAAATACAGAAATATCTAATGTACAGACCCTTTGACATAATCCACATTTTGTTACGTTACAGCCTTATTCTAAAATTGATTACATCGTTTTTTTCCTCATCAGTCTATACACAATACACCATAATGACAAAGCAAAAAATGTATTAAAAAAAAAACTGAAAAATCACATTTACATAAGTATTCAGACCCTTTACTCAGTACTTTGTTGAAGCACCTTTGTACAAGCTTGGCACACCTGTGTTTGGGGAGTTTCTACCATTCTTCTCTCCAGATCCTCTCAAGCTCTGTCAGGTTGGATGGGGAGCGTCGCTGCACAGCTATTTTCAAGTCTTTCCAGAGATGTTTGATCGGTTCAAGTCCGGGCTCCTGCCGGGCCACTCAAGGAACATTCAGAGACTTGTCCCGAAGCCACTCCTGCGTTGTCTTGGCTGTGTGCTTAGGGTTGTTGTCCTGTTGGAAAATGAACCTTCGCCCCAGTCGGAGGTCCTGAGCGCTCTGAAGCAGGTTTCATCAAGGATCTCTCTGTACTTTGCTCCGTTCATCTTTCCCTCGATTCTGACTAGTCTCACAGTCCCTAACGCTGAAAAACATCCCCACAGCATGATGCTGCCACCATCATGCTTCACCATAGAGATGGTGCCAGTTTTCCTCCAGACGTGATGCTTGGCATTCAGAACAAAGAATTCAATCTTGGTTTCATCAGACCAGAGAATCTTTTTTCTCATGGTCTGAGAGTCCTTTAGGTGGCTTCCATCTGGCCACTCTACCATAAAGGCCTGATTGGTGGAGTGCTGCAGAGATGGTTGTCCTTCTGGAAGGTTCTCCCATCTCCATAGAGGAACTCTGGAGTTCTGTCAGAGTGGCCATTGGGTTCTTGGTCACCTCCCTGACAAAGGCCCTTCACCCCTGATTGGCTGGGTGGCCAGCTCTAGGAAAAGTCTTGGTGGTTCCAAACTTCTTCCATTTAAGAATGATGGAGGCCACTGTGTTCTTCGGGACCTTCAATGCTGCAGAAATGTTTTGGTACCCTTCTCCAGATCTGTGCCTCAACAAAATCCTGTCTCTGAGTTCTATGGACAATTCCTTTCGGCCTCATGGCTTGGTTTTTTCTCTGACATGCACAGTCTACTGTGTGATCTTATATAGACAGGTGTGTGCCTTTCCAAATCATGTCCAATCAATAAAATGTACCACAGGTGGACTCCAATCAAGTTGTAGAAAAATCTCAAGGATGATCAATGGAAACAGGATGCACCTGAGCTCAATTTTGAGTCTCATAGCAAAGGGTCTGAATACTTATGTAAATAAGGTATTTCATATATATTTTCATGGGGGGGGTGATGTCTAAAAACCTGTTTTCACTTTGTCATTATGGGGTGTTGTGTGTAAATTCATGAGGATTATTGTTTTTTGTATCCAATTTAGAATAAGGCTGTAATGTAACAAAATGTGGAAAAAGTCAATCGTCTGAATAATTTCCGAATGCAGAAGTATTTACACCCCTTAGTCACCTTTGGCAGCAATTACAGCTGTGACTCTTTTGGGGTAAATTATTCAAGCTCTGTCAAGTTCGTTGTTGATCATTGCTAGACAGCCATTTTCAAGTTTTGCTATAGATTTTCAAGGCAATTTAAGTCTGTAACTTGGCCACTCAGGAACATTCAATGTCGTCTTGGTAAGCAACTCCAGTGTATATTTCGCTTTGTATTTTAGATTATTGTCCTGCTGAAAGATGAATTTGTCTGCCAGTGGTTGTTGGATTTTGCCTGTGCTTAGCTCTACGCCGTTTATTTTTATCATTAAAAACTCCCAAGTCTTTGCCGATGAAAAGCCTATCCATAACAGGATGCAGCCACCAACATTCTTGAAAATATGAAGAGTGGTACTCAGTGATGTGTTGTGTTGGAGTTGCCCCAAACATAACGCTTTGTATTCAGGACATAAAGTTAATTTCTTTGCCACATTTTTAGCAGTTTTACTTGCCCTATTGCAAACAAGATGCATGTTTTGGAATATTTTTATTCTGTACAGGCTTCCTACTTTTTATCTGTCCTTTAGATTAGTATTGTGGAGTAACTACAATGTTACAATGTTGTTGATCCATCCTCAGTTTTCTCCTATCACAGCCATTAAACTCTGTAACTGTTTTAAAGTCACCATTGGCCCCATGGTGAAATCCCTGAGCGGTTTCCTTCCTCTCTGGCAACTGAGTTGCCATTCACCATGTTCAAGGGATATTCAATGTCTGTTTTTTTTTACCCATCTACCAATAGGTGCCCTTCTTTGTGAGGCATTGGAAAACCTTCCTGGTCTTTATGGTTGAATCTGTGTTTGAAATTCACTGCTCGACTGAGGGACCTTACAGATAATTGTATGTGTGGGGTACAGAGATGAGGTAGTCATTCACAAATCATGTTAAACAGTATTATTACACACAGAGTGAGTCCATGCAACTTATTTTGTAACTTGTTAAGCACATTTTTACTCCTGAACTAATTTAGACTTGCCATAAGAAAATGTTTGAATACTTATTCACTCAAGACATTTCAGCTTTTCATTGTTTATTAATTTGTACACATTTCTTAAAACATCAATCCACTTTGACATTATAGGGTATTGTGTGTAGGCCGGTGACACGACATCTCAATTTAGTCAATTTTAAATTCAGGCTGTAACACAGCAAGATTTCGAAAAAGTAAATTGGTGTGAATACTTTCTGAAGGTACTGTTTATCCTACTTTGTTTTCTCAGGACTCTTTTGTTGAAAATGTAAAACATTTATGTTTGTCTGATGTGTATGAGGAAGTGAATCCAGCACTGGAAGTTTTTGTATTATTGTCCATGTCAATTGTTGACAAGCATGCACCTGTTAAGAAATTAACTGAGAAAACTGTTAGAGCCCCCTGGATTGATGGTGAATTGAAAAATGTTATGGTTCAAAGAAATGACGCAAAAGAGGTGGCAAACAAGTCAGGCTGCTCACCTGATTGGTTGACATACTGTATTGGAAACTGAGACATTTTGTGACTAAACTTAACACAAAAAATAACAAATTATATTACCAAACCAAGATAAATGACATAAAACACAATAGAAAAATACTTTGGAGTACCTTACATGATATGATGGGCAGAAAACCCAATTCGTCTCCATCGTTCCTTGAAGTTGATGGGTCATTTATAACAAAACCTTTCGATATTGCCGAAAGAGAAAGGGTCTATGCCTAAAAATAGTAAAGCACCCTTTGCTGGCTCTAACAGCCGCTCAATCAATTTGATGCCTGTTCTTAGTAAACTGATGGAGAGAATTGTGTTTGACCAAATATAAGTTAACTACTGACTTTCAGCATGCATACAGAGAACAGAGAAGGGCACCCAACTTGCACTGCATTGACTCAGATGACAGATGATTGGTTAAAATAAATGGATAATAAGATGATTGTTGGAGCTGTATTGTTCGATCTCACTGCAGCCTTGATGTTATTGATCATATAAATTGTTATTGAAAAAACTCACGTGTTATGGCTTTACATCACCTGCCATCACATGGTTGGAGAGTTATTTATCCTATAGAACCCAGAGAGTGTTCTTCAATGGAAGCTTCTCTAACATCAGAAATGTACCGTGTGGTGTCCCTCAAGGCAGTTGCTTTGGGCTGTTACTCTTCTCTATTTATTTGTTTTTATAAATGATTTGCCACTGGTCTTACAAGAAACTAGAATGACTATGTATGCGGATGATTCCACACTCTACATGTCAGCAACCAAAGCCTGTGAGCTCAGTGAAATTCTAAATAAGGAGTTACAGTTATTGTCAGAATGGGTGATTAATAATAAACTGGTCTTAAATACATCGAACACTAAAAGCATTGTATTTGGTTCAAAACATTCTCTAAGACCTAAACCTTAAATGCAGTTGATCATAAAGGGTGTGACCATTAAGCAAGTTGAGGAAGCTAAACTCCTAGGTGTTACATTGGATGGCCAATTATCATGGTCAAGTCATGTTGGTAAAGTTGTTGTGAAGATGGGGAGGGATATGTCTCTTTGATAACAACAGATACTGAAAATGCAATCAATCGATCGGCGGACAGTGGAAAAGAGAATTAACGTACGTTGTGGATGTGTGACTGTCCTAATATGGACACTGTCCTTGCACTCAAAGGTGTTGGTTTAGCATGGACTGTGTCCACACTGACCTTGGAGGAAAAGAAAAGCTGTCCTCCTTGGAAGAGCAGACCTAGCATTAATGAGGGCAATGGGTTTGAAAGTAAAGTGTTTTGCTGATTACGCTGCTTATCCAATGAGGAGTATAGGACATTTCAAAAGAGGAAGTCACTTATCTGTGCAGGGACAGCAGAACTGGTCTGGAGAGCCTCACTGTTCTAGCTCTTATCACCAAAAGCCTGAGGAGAATCAGTGCATAATGGCACTCATTTGATCTCCAAGGAGGCAGTAGACTGTCTACTGTCAAGTACTGACCTCGGCTGCTTTATATATCCATTCACCCAAATGTACATATTTTCAGGGAGTTTCACCATTCTAAATATTAGATAAATTGGACAATTACTATTTTGCAACAACTCTCACGCAGGGGTTGGCTGTAAGAACCACACGCAGATTTGACTTGGACAGGATAGTTGGACTGCATGAGAGAACTTGTCAATAACACTGTGAGTTGTTTCACCCCCAGAAACCAGTAGAAAATACTTCCATGACATATCTTCTAGATTTAGGAAAAAATAACATGCATGTCTTTATCCCTGGGCAACAGCCATGCTATGATCATACACAGACCTTCTGTCAGTACAGAAATCATTAGAGAAAATGTGCTTCTAAAAAAAGATGATTGCGTTGCAGCTGGAGCAGCGAGGTGGCCTTTAGCAGGTCTGCAGTCAGTGCTGTTTCGTGCTATCTGCTTCATCTCTGGGCACCTATAGGTATAGAGGATGAACAGAAAAACATGTGTCCTGCAGGAGTGATTTCTCACAACAGTGCAGGTCAGGTCAGGTCATTCTCCATCTTCCTCTCTGTTTGAAGACGGGAAGGTAACATATTCTTTGAACTGTTGGGGGCCAGAAGCCCACATAATGCTGTCATAAACATAACACTTTGGAGAGATTACTTCGCGCTCATAGGCCACTGAAATATGGCCCAGATATTCCAATGGCCAATGTTCTTTACATTTTCTATTTGACAGCTTTATGGTACAGTATGAGTAGTGGGATCATATGCATAATAAAAAAAATTGCAGTCCAATTTAATAGCCATGCATGAGACGTTCCTGAAGCTGATGCCTAGGCTTTAGCTCAGAGGGCTAATGCAATTTTGAGTTGTGTAGATGACCCTGGTTCAAAACCCAGTTTAGTATATCAATACTATCAGTGGTATAAGGGTTGTTCCCAAAATGAGTGACATTATTCCTTTGATATTTTAAGTAGAAATTGTGCACCATTATTGAATGTTATGTTCACTGAAGTGCCCTTTAATATAGACTTACACAGTGAGGGGAAAAATGTATTTGATCCCCTGCTGATTTTGTACGTTTGCCCACTGACAAAGAAATGATCAGTCTATAATTTTAATGGTAGGTTTATTTGAACAGTGAGAGACAGAATAACAACAATAAAATCCAGAAAAATGCATGTCAAAAATGTTATAAATTGATTTGCATTTAAATAAGGGAAATAAGTATTTGACCCCCTCTCAATCAGAAAGATTTCTGGCTCCTAGGTGTCTTTTATACAGGTAACGAGCTGAGATTAGGAGCACACTCTTAAAGGGAGTGCTCCTAATCTCAGTTTGTTACCTGTAAAAAAGACACCTGTCCACAGAAGCAATCAATCAATCATATTCCAAACTCTCCACCATGGCCAAGACCAAAGAGCTCTCCAAGGATGTCAGGGACAAGATTGTAGACCTACACAAGGCTGGAATGGGCTACAAGACCATCGCCAAGCAGCTTGGTGAGAAGGTGACAACAGTTGGTGCGATCATTCACAAATGGAAGAAACACAAAATAACTGTCAATCTCCCTCGGCCTGGAGTTGCAATGATCATGAGAACGGTGAGGAATCACCCCAGAACTACACGGGAGGATCTTGTCAATGATCTCAAGGCAGCTGGGACCATAGTCACCAAGAAAACAATTGGTAACACACTACGCCGTGAAGGACTGAAATCCTGCAGCGCCCGCAAGGTCCCCCTGCTCAAGAAAGCACATATACAGGCCCGTCTGAAGTTTGCCAATGAACATCTGAATGATTCAGAGGAGAACTGGGTTAAAGTGTTGTGGTCAGATGAGACCAAAATCGAGCTCTTTGGCATCAACTCAACTCGCCATGTTTGGAGGAGGAGGAATGCTGCCTATGACCCCAAGAACACCATCCCCACCGTCAAACATGAAGGTGGAAACATTATGCTTTGGGGGTGTTTTTCTGCTAAGGGGACAGGACAACTTCACCGCATCAAAGGGACGATGGATGGGGCCATGTACCATCAAATCTTGGGTGAGAACCTCCTTCCCTCAGCCAGGGCATTGAAAATGGGTGGTGGATGGGTATTCCAGCATGATAATGACCCAAAACACACGGCCAAGGCAACAAAGGAGTGGCTCAAGAAGAAGCACATTAAGGTCCTGGAGTGGCCTAGCCAGTCTCCAGACCTTAATCCCATAGAAAATCTGTGGAGGGAGCTGAAGGTTTGAGTTGCCAAACGTCAGCCTCGAAACCTTAATGACTTGGAGAAGATCTGCAAAGAGGACTGGGACAAAATCCCTCCTGAGATGTGTGCAAACCTGGTGGCCAACTACAAGAAACATGTGATTGCCAACAAGGGTTTTGCCACCAAGTACTAAGTCATGTTTTGCAGTGGGGTCAAATACTTATTTCCCTAATTAAAATGCAAATCAATGTATAACATTTTTGCCATGCGTTTTTCTGGATTTTTTTGTTGTTATTCTGTCTCTCACTGTTCAAATAAACCTACCATTCAAATTATATACTGATTATTTATTTGTCAGTGGGCAAACGTACAAAATCAGCAGGTGATCAAATATTTTTTTTCCTCACTGTATAGATATAATAAAACATTTTTATATGAATAATGTTTTAATAAGATAAAGACTTGCTAAAGTGCCAAAATTCAGTATTTTGACATGTCCCTCCGTGCACCCTCTGTGACTTCCAGGAAGATTTGAACCCACTTAACCCCAACATTTCTCCAAGTTTTCACCATCAGGAGCTAGGTTACCATCCAATTGGCAACATATTTTCATGGGAATATTCATTTTTTCACCAGTGGTATGTTTCCACCAAACGGACTTGTTGCGGTTCAAAATCAGTGGGTGATGACGTAATGCATACAAAATGTACTTTTTCGTCTAAGTTTTCATGTACCGAATAAAAATTGAATGTTCAATGTGTTTCCATCGCATTTTCAACTCTACCAATAGTTTTGTCACAAAAACTGTTGCGTTAAATAGCAAATGTGCCTAGTCTGGTCTTGGCACATGCGCTCTAGTCAACAGCTCGCAGAAACAGTGCGGGTAGGCTCTGCCGGTAGGTTAGTCTATATGATGAGATTATTATGGATAAGAGCGAGAATATTTTTACTTGTCAAACGTTAGTCAAGCATCGATCATCATGTCACCAGAATAAGACCCTCAATATTTATTGGAAAGGAGCATCAAGCTCATCACCTTGCAGATTCACCACCCTGTGAAGTTCATCATAATTTATTTAATCTGTAGCCTAATAAACTGCATGGTTTCCGAAGTTGTAGTGGGAGGAGCACACACCATGTCATCACTTGACTCCAAGTTTACTTCGATATGATGGTTATTATATCAATATTTGCGCATAAAGGCGTTTCCACCGCCATTTCTCGCATAATGAATTTCACAGACAATAAAAGATTTCACCATGTCGAATGAACAAATGGCTCATAAAATTGTACCAAAACGTCCTGTTTCCATCACAGCTGTCATGATTTTGTTTTTATAGAGTACCACAGTATGAGTCATAGTAGCCATAAAATCTAGAGGTCAAACAGGGAAATGGTTCCAAACCTTTTTCCACCATTAATCTTTTCCATAAGGGATTTTAGAAACATTTAAAATAAGGGCTGTGTAAATCTCTTTAGGCCAAGGTGACTTTTATCAATATATTCGGCTGTATTTATTTATGATAATTAGCTGCTAATGTGGCTATCATAAAGAACTACAAATGCCATGATGATCTAGACGAGACTGCCGAATCGAGGCAAAGGTAAGAATCTCTCTGGATTAACAATAAAATGTTAGTTAAATGTAATAATGAATAAATTGGCAACATTTATTTAAATTAACGATTTTGTGAATTCTGTGCAAGTTAAAAATTTACACAATGCCTGTCAGCAAATGTGTCAGCTAGAGATGACATGCAGGAGCTTGCAGGGATTTGTAGACTTGCATGATGTCTACTTTGATGCTAATTAGCATTTTCGAATCTGAGAGTAAATAGAGCCGAATATATTGATAAAAGTCACCTTGTCTGAGAGAGATTTGCATGGTTATCAAAACGTCATGCCAGGGTAAGCCTACACGAAACACAGACCTTACTTTAAGTGTTTCTAAATTCCCCTATTGGGAAAAATGAATGGTGGAAAAACGTTTGGAAATATTTCCCTGTTTGACCACTAGGTTTTATGGGTATCAATATGGTATGACTTTACTGTAATAAAAAATGTGAATGGAAACGTGGTTATTGTAAAGCCCTAGTTGTTTTGTTGCTTTGACAAAGTAATTTCTGAAGATTATTATTCGTTTAATGTGATTTGTGATTCATTTAAAGGGGAATTTTTTTTACTTGTCCCTCATTTTAAGGTCAACCCTGTTACGTGAACTGAACTCTCGTTTTGATATGGTGAAACTATTCCTTTAAAAAATATATATAAAAAAATAAACATTGAACATCAAAAGTGAAATCATAGCGGAAAAGCAGGTGAGCTGGTTCTACTCTTTTTGTCAATATTCTGGTGTTTTGTGGTGGAAAACTGAGTGGGTCGAGCATAAAATGTCAACCCTGTTACCCATAGATAGAAAAGCTAGAATTGTTTTAATAATTAAAAAAATGTGTGACGCTTGCGTTCAGTTGTCCCTCCCTGTTGCACACAACAAGCTTCCATTTCCCCTGTCACAAGGGAATTTATGGCTGATTTAAGATGAAATCGTCAACCTTGTTATGGTTAACCCTGTTATGGTCAACCCTGTTACTTTATTTGGCACTTAATAGGGACTTGCTATAGTAAGTGTTTTATTTAACCTCTTGAGATTGGAAAACGTGTTTTATTAAGTTGAACGTGCTCTTTATGACAGAATGTTAAGATTAGGTGAAATCGAACATTTTTTATTTATTTTTTACCAAGTTACACATCTCAAAAGGCACCTATTTGGTGGAACGACCCATGACATTTACAACCCATTTTGTCATTGTTTCCAAATTATGTAATCACTTTAGAGGCCAATTTTCACTACATTGTATGATTCATGAGAAAAATAACTGGCAAGTTTGTTATTAACAACTTCCCTCCCACAAATGCAATCCTCATAATCACACAGTTGATCTGGCATGCCACCAGGGCTGTAGTACATAAGCCTGGTGGGTAAGAAATTACACTTTTCATGACCTGCTATGACTACTTAGGATGAGGTAAATTAGATTTCGTTTTGGCCAGACCAAATATAATATATACATAAAATCAGAGCTTAATTTCTTCTGTTAGTCGTACCAAGAGCATCCTTTCCCCTAGCGTACACCATTACCATATTCCTATCCCTTAGTAACAGACACAAACCTGACTAACAAGGCACCATGTACACATACATTCCAATTAGTCATTGATCTGTTACTGACATGAAACAAGAAACAGTATACAATATCCTTCCCAACAACATGAGCATTTTAATAAACATAAAGGAGAAAGCAGCAGTGTCTCCTCTGAACCAAGTTTTAGTAATTCTGACACTGACATGCTCACTCTTTCCTATTACCACCAGTATGGTACAGGTGTCTCCCATCAGGGAAAATGAAAGTCAATGTCGTGATTCCAACCGGGCTCTCCCAAGGTCTGTCTGCCAGCACCTCTCAATACCCCTTGGCATCTTCTCTTCTCTGTCACTCCCTTGGCTTTCCCCGATTCCCCCACCAACCCTACAGTATGTAACACTGTTATCTCTCTGGAGCCCTTTCCTGAATCCCTGCAGGTTGGCAGAAGGGAAGTATTTAGTAACTGGTTAATAATTGGTTCCCATTAAGAGGAAACAGGCAGGTCCCGGTGCTAACAGAGGCCTGCCAGACACTGACTGACTGCATGGTGGTGCTACTGTAGAGGGAACCCCTATAGCAGCTAATGTCTGTATGTCTCCCACTGTGGGAAGTCTACTCTACAGCCCTTTCCCCTTTGAGACCCAGCCAAAGTACATGACTCAATATTAATTCCTTTAGTCATTAATGGCCCCAGTACAAAATATGTTGTATATTGTTTTAATAGGGGAGTAATAGTGACGCAAGGAGGGAGTTTTCTGATGTCTCTAAAGGAAGTGGTGGGGGGGCCATGTGTAACTGACTGAAAAAGGAGGAAAACAAGCTCGAACATAATGGATAAGTGAAGCACCAACTGTGTTGCATGTGAAGTGTACATTTGCGTGACTTGTTGTTTATTGCCCACTTTCAGTTCGTGACTGAGGCCGCATTCTTAAATTGCTTTCTGGTTTGTTGCTGGAGAGATTGGCTCATTTTCGTCCTCTGAATTACTCTTGGAGATCTCACATCAACTTTTATATTCCAAGAGATGTATATATTATATAAATATTCATCCAATGGAAACAATATGTGGCATATGCTAGAATGATATAAAAGAGTATCCAAAAAGATAATTTATGCTCACGCATGACGAGAAAATACAGACTTGTCAGCTCGTATCAATACCCAAACAGATCTACATCCTTTTCATCACCATGTCACTGACATACAGTGCATTCGGAAAGTATTCAAACACCTTGACTTTTTCCACACGTTACAGACTTATTCTAAAATGGATTACATTTTTTTAAATCCTCATCAATCTACACACAATACCCCATAATGACAAAGCGAAAATAGTTTTTTTGAAATGTATGCACATTTATTTAAAATATAAAACAGAAATACCTTATTTACATAAGTATTCAGACCCTTTGCTATGAAACTCGAAATTGAGCTGAGGTGCATCCTGTTTCCATTGATCATCCTTGAGATGTTTCTACATCTTGATTGGAGTCCACCTGTAGTAAATTGAATTGATTGGACATGATTTGGAAAGGCACACACCTGTCTATATAAGGTCCAACAGCTGACAGTGCATGTCAGAGCAAAAACCAAGGCATGAGGTCGAAGGAATTGTCCGTAGAGCTCCAAGACAGGATTGTGTCGAGGCACACATCTGGGAAAGGGTACCAAAAAATTTCTGCAGCATTGAAGGTCCCCAAGAACACAGTGGCCTCCATCATTCTTAAATGGATGAAATTTGGAACCACAAAGACTCTTCTTAGAGCTGGCCACCCGGCCAAACTGTGCAATCGGGGGAGAAGGGCCTTGGTCAGGGAGGTGACCAAGAACCTGATGGTCACTCTGACAGAATTCCAGAGTTCCTCTGTGGAGATGGGAGAAACTTCCAGAAGGACAACCATCTCTGCAGCTCTCCACCAATCAGCCCTTTATGGTAGAGTGGCCAGACGGAAGCCACTCCTCAGTAAAAGATACATGACGGTACACTTGGAGTTTGCCAAAAGGCACCTAAAGGACTCTCAGACCATGAGGAAAAAGATTATCTGGTCTGATGAAACCAAGATTGAATTCTTTGGCCTGAATGCCAAGCATCACGTCTGGAGGAAACCTGGCACCATCCCTACGGTGAAGCATGGTAGTGGCAGCATCATGCTGTGGGGATGTTTTTCAGCGGCAGGGACTGGGAGACTAGTCAGGATAGAGTGAAAGATGAACAGAGCAAAGTACAGAGAGATCCTTGATGAAAACCTGCTCCAGAGCGCTCAGGACCTCAGACTGGGGCAAAGGTTCAACTTCCAACAGGACAACGACCCTAAGCACACAGCCAAGACAACGCAGGAGTAGCTTCGGAACAAGTCTCTGAATTGTCCATGAGTGGCCTGGCAGGAGCCCGAACTTGAAATCGATCTAATATCTCTGGAGAGACCTGAAAATAGCTGTGCAGTGACGCTTCCCATCCAACCTGACAGAGCTTGAGAGGATCTGCAGAGAAGAATGGGAGAAACTCCCCAAATACAGGTATGCCAAGCTTGTAGTGTCATACCCAAGAAGACTCAAGGCTGTAATCACTGCCAAAGGTGCTTCATCAAAGTACTGAGCAAAGGGTCTGAATACTTTCTCTGCTCTCACACTCAACTAATACACAAAGAAGTGAAGGGTGGAACCCTGTGAGCTCCCACAGGCATTGAACACATTACAAATGACAGTCCACACATTTTATTAATTATGTTCATTAAGGAATGTTTTTCAAAATAAAACATTCATAATGGAATTTATGTTACGGTTTCCACAGTGATGTGCAGCCTCTCTCTCCCTCTCTGATTTATGAGTTGTCTTTGGCATGGTGGCCGAGCACGTAAATGTCTTTGGCAGATGGAAAGTGTGGTAAAGTGACTCATTCTCAAGTGTTACGTGTTAGGTATGGTGGGGTAAACTCTGCCAATTCTCAATTTGTCAAAGATGCCCCTGCCAATAGATTCTTTTAACTTTTATTGATGTGCCAATCAAATATATTGCATTACAGTGAGGACACCAAAATGCATACGCTACCACTTACTTATCTTACAGTCTTCAAAAATGTAGTGCCTTAAAAACTGATGACATCTATATCTGTCCTTGGAGGTCTGTGCTGTTTCCTTTAGCCTCTTGCATTCACGATGTGCTCTCACGGAAAAGTGTGGCTCCTGCTCGACTTTTTCCAAATCTGAAACCTTGGAGGTTAATGGAGCATGATTATTATATTTTTAAGAATGGAATATGTATTCCACTTAGACTAAGGAACAACATGAATGTACTATTACACAGCATTTAATTGTGAAAATGAGCTGATGAGCCCACAATGTTCATTAATATAGTCAATGTTGCACAATCGTGTTATACTTTAGAATCAGATCCAGTGTGTTTCAGTAATCAAGCAGAAAGAGAGATACTTCACCTTCAGTTGATGGGGAC
Source organism: Coregonus clupeaformis (assembly GCF_020615455.1). Lineage (NCBI taxonomy): Eukaryota > Metazoa > Chordata > Actinopteri > Salmoniformes > Salmonidae > Coregonus > Coregonus clupeaformis. The sequence continues at coordinate 29,130,023 of NC_059205.1, forward strand.
AACCCCCTTTGTATCTGAACTTTAACTTACACAGTAAAATTACAAACCTGTGATCAACCAGCGTAGGTCTATCATTATACGTAGGCCTTATACGTCAGCAAGCAACTACAAGACAGCATTATACTGTATCAGATGACAGTCTCTCTAAGAAGACTGGGAGGGGGTGTTCAGGGACAAATAATTACAGTCCTATCAGAAGGGTGATCATCATTTTACTGCCATTTTATATACTTTCCCACGGCCTGTCCCTGTTGTCCCCAGTCCAGGGGGACACCAGTGACGATGCTATCTGTGACCATATTTAAAATACCATTGGTAGAAAGTAGTCAATTATGGGGACCAGAACTACGTCATCTTAATTAACACCATGCCATGTGTTTTTATGATTTCAATTTAAGGCACATTTAAGCGATATGACACAAGTAAGGACGCATTATCTGATACAAGAGGAGCTAATCCAAACACTGACCACCCAGCAATTGTAAGTAATTGCAGATTGTCTACCTTTCCCATGTCCCATTCTCTGTGGTGGCTAGGATCATGAATTAGAGTAAGACATTGAAGCGTGTTAACCCTCGCAAGGTTGCCGGCCCAGACTGCATCCCAAGCCGGGTCCTCAGAGCATGTGCAGACCAGCTGGCTTGAGTGTTTATGGACATACAGTATTCAATCTCTCCCAACCCAGTCCTCAGTTGCTTCAAGATGTCCACTATTGTTCCTGTACCCAATAAAGCAAAAGTAACTGAACTAAATGACTTCATGAAGTGCTTTGAGAGGCTAGTTAAGGATCATATCACCTCCACCTTACCCGACACCCTAGACCCACTACTATTTGCATACCACCCCAACAGATCCACGGACGATGCAATAGCCATTGCACTACACACTGCCCTATCCCACATGGAAAAGAGGAATACCTACAGTATGTAAGAATGCTTTCATCGACAACAGCTCAGCCTTCAACACCATAGTGCCCTCCAAGCTCATCACTAAGCTCAGGGCACTGGGTCTGAATCCCTCCCTGTGCAACTGAGTCCTAGACTTCCTGATTGGCACAGGAAGGCCAAGAAGATCATCAAGAACCTCAGCCACCCGAGCCACGGCCTGTTCACCCCGCTACCATCTAGATGATGGAGACAGTACAGGTGGATCAAAGCTGGGACCCGAGAGACTGATAAAGAGCTTCTATCTCCAGGCTATCAGACTGTTAAACAGTTATCACTAGCCAGCCCCTGCCCAGTACCCTGCCCTGAACCTTAGACACTGTTGCTAGCTGACTACCACCCGGTACTCTACCCTACACCTTAGAGACTGCTTCCCTATGTACATAGAGTCATTGAACACTGGTCACTTTAATAATGTTTACATACTGTTTTACCCACTTCATATGTATATACTGTATTCTAGTCATGGTTCATGCTATATAACTACTGCTGTATACACCTTTTCTATTCATATACTGTCCATACTGTCATACACACCATTCACATACATACAGTATATATTTATTTACATTTTGACTCTGACATTGCACGTTTTGATATTGCTTATTCTGATGTCTTCATTTCTTGTTCTTTATTTTTTATTTTTTATTGTATTGCTACAGTAAGGGAAAAAAGTATTTGATCCCCTGCTGATTTTGTACGTTAGCCCACTGACAAAGAAATGATCAGTCTATAATTTTAAGGCTAGTTTTATTTGAACAGTGAGAGACAGAATAACAACAAAAAAATCCAGAAAAACGCATGTCAAAAATGTTATAAATTGATTTGCATTTTAATGAGGGAAATGAGTATTTGACCCCCTCTCAATCAGAAAAATGTCTGGCTCCCAGGTGTCTTTTATACAGGTAACGAGCTGAGATTAGGAGCACACTCTTAAAGGGAGTGCTCCCAATCTTAGCTTGTTACCTGTATAAAAGACACCTGTCCACAGAAGTAATCAATCAATCAGATTCCAAACTCCCCACCATGGCCAAGACCAAAGAGCTCTCCAAGGATGTCAGGGACAAGATTGTAGACCTACACAAGGCTGGAATGGGCTACAAGACCATTGCCAAGCAGCTTGGTGAGAAGGTGACAACAGTTGGTGCGATTATTCGCAAATGGAAGAAACACAAAAGAACTGTCAATCTCCCTTGGCCTGGGGCTCCATGCAAGATCTCACCTCGTGGAGTTGCAATGATCATGAGAACGGTGAGGAATCAGCCCAGAACTACACGGGAGGATCTTGTCAATGATCTCAAGGCAGCTGAGGCCATAGTCACCAAGAAAACAATTGGTAACACACAACACCGTGAAGGACTGAAATCCTGCAGCGCCCGCAAGGTCCCCCTGCTCAAGAAAGCACATGTACAGGCCCGTCTGAAGTTTGAACATCTGAATGATTCAGAGGAGAACTGGGTGAAAGTGTTGTGGTCAGATGAGACCAAAATTGAGCTCTTTGGCATCAACTCAACTCGCCGTGTTTGGAGGAGGAGGAATGCTGCCTATGACCCCAAGAACACCATCCCCACCATCAAATATGGAGGTGGAAACATTATGCTTTGGGGGTGTTTTTCTGCTAAGGGGACAGGACAACTTAACCACATCAAAGGAACGATGGACGGGGCCATGTACCGTCAAATCTTGGGTGAGAACCTCCTTCCCTCAGCCAGGTCATTGAAAATATGTCGTGGATGGGTATTCCAGCATGACAATGACCCAAAACACACGGCCAAGGCAACAAATGAGTGGCTCAAGAAGAAGCACATTAAGGTCCTGGAGTGGCCTAGCCAGTCTCCAGACCTTAATCCCATAGAAAATCTGTGGAGGGAGCTGAAGGTTCGAGTTGCCAAACATCAGGCTCGAAATCTTAATGACTTGGAGAAGATCTGCAAAGAGGAGTGGGACAAAATCCCTCCTGAGATGTGTGCAAACCTGGTGGCCAACTACAAGAAACGTCTGACCTCTGTGATTGCCAACAAGGGTTTTGCCACCAAGTACTAAGTCATGTTTTGCAGAGGGGTCAAATGCTTATTTCCCTCATTAAAATGCAAATCAATGTATAACATTTTCGACATGCGTTTTCATGGAATTGTTTTTGTTATTCTGTCTCTCACTGTTCAAATCAACCTACCATTAAAATTATAGACTGATCATGTCTTTGTCAGTGGGCAAACGTACAAAATCAGCAGGGGATCAAATACTTTTTTCCCTCACTGTAGATATTACTGCACTGTTGGAGCTAGAAACATAAGCATTTCGCTGCACCTGTGATAACATCTGCACAACTGTGTACGTAAACCAATAATCTTTGATTTAATTAGCTTATCTTTGGTTTCAAAATAACATCTAAATCACTGAGACTAGCTGAGTAAAGAATCATACTAGATGTTTTTCAACAAATGGGATCTCTTTATTTTCGTCATTTAGCAGACGCTCTTATCCAGAACGACTTACAGTTAGTGAATGCATACATTTTCATACTGGGCCCCCGTGGGAATCGAACCCACAACCCTGGCGTTGCAAGCGCCATGCTCTACCAACTGAGCTACAAGGAGGCAAACATTGAAATATACTAAACCTTTTGCCTTTTTGGTGAACTTGTCTGTTTAGTGAACTTAACAACTGTGGATTTTATTGTCACTGTCGGCCAAAACGAAACATCTAGCTTTCCAGAGCACTAAGAAAATATTACTTAGAACTACTGTCTGTGGCCTGACATTTCTCTCATTAATGTTGTGCCACTGCAATTTTTGCAAGTGTTAGGACACCGCAACTATGATTTAGTGATAGGGCAGGGCTCAATTCAAGTCAAGAGGTCGCATCCGTCCATATTTGTCAAGTTGATATACTTTAGGCAACCTAATTGAAAGGCAGTAGCTTGTAGGGCAGGCAGTTAGAGTATTTTACAGAAGCATGTGTTGTTGTTTTTGGGTGCATGGTGAACCTTGAAACTGCATGATATTTTCTATTTTCCTTTATGGATTTCACATTTGCATGGAAAAATCTTTCTTGTGTGTTTGGATTTCCATTGTGTGGACAACATAAAGGGCTCTGGGATGGGATGTGGGGAAAAGGGAGTGTGCAGTTCACTTAAGTACATGTTTGGGTGTCTAGTTGACAGCATTGGCTGATGTCAGTGGATACACAAACTCAATGGCCCATCTTTTCCCTCTGTATGTTTTTCTCCTTTTTCTTTTTTGTCCATTTTTTTTTATCCACTAAAGGAAACCATTGAAGAACTGCCACTGTATATATCCCAGCTCCCCACATTGTGGAAATGTGACTTCCCTCCAACACATACAATGTCCAATCACTACGTTTAGCATAAGGCATTTTAAACAAATGAGAAATTAGACCTTTGTGGTTGTAGTGAGAAAAAACTATTCAAGACAAGGATTAACCAAGTGGCTTTTTTGATGTGCACTGTGTCTGCCCTTGCCCTCTCTCCAAAAATTAAGTACTTGAATTTCTTATATGTCTGAGGCTTCCTTTTCACTATTTTGGGAGGAAGTTTCCCAGTCATAGATAAAAATGTTCCTGATAAAATGTGGTAAGCTAGCCTAACCATGCTTGTTGGTGCAACACTCTCAATCACTATTCACAAGAATATTTAATATTCTGATGGATATCTGTTTAAATTGTTTTGCCAACCTTAACTGTAATTCTTGTTTTTTCTACATAAATATCTCATTTACATAAGTATTCACACCAGTGGAGGCTGCTGAGGGGAGGACGGCTCATAATAATGTCTGGAATGGAGCAAATGGAATGGCATCAAACCATGTGTTTGATGTGTTTGATACCATTCCCCCGATTCCGCTCCAGCCATTACCACAAGCCCGTCCTAAGGTGCCACCAACCTCCTGTGATTCACACCCCTTTTGTAGAAGCTCCTTTGGCAGCGATTACAGCTGTGAGTCTTTCTGGGTAAGTCTCCAAGAGCTTTCCACACCTGGATTGTGCAACATTTGCCCATTATTATTTTCAAAATTCTTCAAGCTCTGTCAAATTGGTTGTTGATAATCTCTAGACAACCATTTTCAGGTCTTGCCATAGATTTTCAAGTAGATTTAAGTCAAAACTGTAACTCGGTCACTCAGGAACATTCACTGTCTTCTTGGTAAGCAACTCCAGTGTAGATTTGGCCTAGTGTTTTATGTTATTGTCCTGCTGAAAGGTGAATTAATCTCTGAGTGTCTGGTGGAAAGCAGACTGAACCAGGTTTTCCTCTAAGATTTTGCCTGTGCTTAGCTCCATTCCGTTTCCTTTTTATCCTGAAAAGCTCAACAGTCCTTAATGATTATACGCATGATGCAGCCACCACTATGCTTGAAAATATGGAGAGTGGTACTCAGTAATGTGTTGTATTGGATTTGCCCCAAACATAACACTTTGTACTCAGGACAAAAAGTTAATTGCTTTGCCACATGTTTTGCATTTTTACCTTAGTGCCTCGTTGCAAACAGGATGCATGTTTTGGAATAATTTTTTTATTCTTTACAGGCTTCCTTCTTTTCACTCTTTCAATCAGGTTAGTATTGTGGAGTAACTACAATGTTGTTGATCCATCCTCAGTTTTCTCCTATCACAGCCATTACACTCTGTAACTGTTTTAAAGTCACCATTGGCCTCATGGTGAAATCCCTAAGCGGTTTCCTTCCCCTCCGGCAACTGAGTTAGGAAGGACACATATATCTTTGTAGTGACTATGTGTATTAATACACGATCCAAAGTGTAATTAATAACTTCACCATGATCAAAGGGATATTTAATGTCAGATTTAGTGCCCTTATTTGTGAGGCATTGGAAAACCTCCTTGTTCTTTATGATTTAATCTGTGTTTAAAATTCACTGCTCAACTGAGGGACCTTACAGATAATTGTATCCTGTTTGCATCCTGTTTACAACAAGGCACTAAAGTAGTACTGTAAAAAATGTGGCAAAGCAATTCACTTTTTGTCCTGAATACAAAGTGTTATGTTTGGGGTACAGAGATGAGGTAGTCATTAAAAATTCATGTTAAGCACTATTATTGCACAAAGAGTGAGTCCATACAACATATTATGTGATTGTTAAGCACATTTTTACTCCTGAACTTATTTAAACTTGCCATAACAAAGGGGTTGAATACTAATTGACTCAAGACATTTCAGCTTTTTATTTTTAAGGAAATTGTAAAAAAGATTGATAAACATCATTCCCCTTTGACATTATGGGGTATTGTGTGTAAATTTAAATTCAGGCTGTAACGCAACAAAATATGGAAAAGGCGTGTGAATACTTTCTGAAGACACTGTATTTGGACAGTGAAGCTACAATTTTAAATGTGTCTCTATACGCCAGCATTCTGGATTTGAGATCAAATGTTTCATGTGTGGCGAAGGTACATAACCTCACCTTTTATTTGAAGGTATTTTAATACATACAGTGCATTCGGAAAGTATTCAGACCCCTTCACTTTTTCCACATTTTGTTACGTTACAGCCTTATTCTAAAATGGTTTAAAAAAAAAAAAAATACCCCATAATGACAAAGCGAAAACAGGTTTTTAGAAATGTTTGCAAATTTATAAAAATTAAAAAAACAGAAATATCACATTTACATAAGTATTCAGAAGAAAAAACAATTTAATCAATTTTAGAATAAAGTTGTAATGTAACAAAATGTGTAAAAAAGTGAAGGGGTCTGAATACTTTCCGAATGCATTGTATTTATTTTACCGTTTAGAAATGAAAGCACATTAGGTATCTCATCCCCCCATTTCAACAAATTCACTTACAGTATTTTAAAGTAGTCAAAAGTTTAGTATCTGGTCCCATATTCCTTGCACGCAATGACTACATCAAGCTTGTGATTCAAATGCATTTGCAGTTTGTTTTGGTTGTGTTTTTTTGTTTTGTTTTGCCCAATATGAACTGAATGATGACTGGAGTAATATTTTTCTAATTGAGTAGATCAGATGTTTCTGAACACTTTTAAATTATTCCTGACAATGCCATAATTAAGAAAAATCATGAATGAATCATGAATAATGACGAGTGAGATGCCTTCAGAAGTTACAACCAGGGGAGGGAGGTTTCTCACATCATTATTCACGATTAATTCATGATTATCCATAATCATGGTGGCATCCACATTAATGCAGTGTTCAGAAACATATTTTATTATATTCTTACTTACAATAAATGTGACTCCAAAATAACACAATACATCATTCACCATTCAGTTCATATTGGACAAAATATCATCTGAAAAACAACCAAAACAAACTGCATCCAGCAAGTTTGTAGAGTCACAAGCTTGATGTAGTCATTGAGTGCAAGGAATATGGGACCAAATATTACACTTTTCACTACTTTAATACACTAAGTGAATTTGTCCAAGTGAAATTGTCCAAATACTTATGACTTCTTCAAATGGGGGGACTAGATACATAAAGTGCTTTAATTTCTAAACGGTAAAACAGATTTGTAGGAAAATACCCTCAAATAAAAAGTTTGATTATGTACTGTCGCATCATATGAAACATTTTATCTCAAATTCAAAATGCTGGAGTATAGAGCCACATTAAAAATGTTAGCTTCACTGTCCAAATACATATGAAGGGGAGTGTATGTCAACCCGGCAACATTTCCTCTGCCACCTTCTCTCTGCCATGTGAACGTGGGTCATGGGGTCAGGAAAATAACTTTCTCAGACTTTAAAATATTTTTCCAAAGCAAGAACCATTGAGGCATAGCGAGTGTATCCCCTGCAGTGATCCAAATTCATTGGCCGGATCCCCTTTTTTCGGTTTGAGGTGATCTTGCCAAGGCTGAGCCACATTCCAGAGGGCTGGCCACACCACATCCCATTCTCTCAGTAGACCTGGGTTCAAACTGTTTTTGTTTTCTTTCAAATACGTTGAGGATTTGATTGAGCCTGCCTGGAGTGCCAGATGGGCAGGGTTTAGACTTTTGGGTCTATTCTATTGCTTCCATGCGCCACCTGTCAGGCAAGCTCAATGAAACTCAGTTAAAATGTTTGAAAGGTTTGAAATGCTATTTGAACCCAGGTCTGCCTCTTACTGTGCATGACAAAGCCCAGGGCTGTGACGCATGCCACCTCATTAGGGTTAGCACAGTGATCGCATAGGTGAAGCATCTGTAAAATTAAAGCTGTTGTCCATCCATCATCTAAAATTCCCTAAATTAACTGGCCTACTTCCCTCAAACCATTCTTGTTTGGGAGGGATCCCCTCCTCCTTCTCCTCTTCCTCCTGTCTTTGTTGTTAAAATAAATGCCTGGGGAATTTTTAAGTGTTTAACGAGTATCCACATTTCCTGGTTGACAAGAAATAATACATTCTGATACATTAGTTCAATAAACACAATGTATTACATCAATAGTTAATGAGAGAAAAGTGTATTTGGCGTGGGGCTGGCTCGTCGCTGAGATGTGCCAGGTGCCTCTATTCTGTCACTGAGAGAATCTGGGCAGCAGACCACCCGCGGCAGTTATATTTTCACATGGTATTTAGCAACTGAGTGTTGGACGGGTGAGTTTTTTTAAGGGTTTATAATGGGTGTATTTGGTGTGGGGCTGGCTCGTCGCTGAGATGTGCCAGGTGCCTCTATTCTGTCACTGAGAGAATCTGGGCAGCAGACCACCCGCGGCAGTTATATTTTCACATGGTATTTAGCAACTGAGTGTTGGACGGGTGAGTTTTTTTAAGGGTTTATAATGGGGACTGACCTTGTAGTCCGAGAGCTATGTGGAGTATAACATTGGGCGGTGAGGTAAAGTGGAGTAGTGCGGGGTTAAGAACAAACGTCATCAGTCCAATTGTTCTTATACACTGTTCCGTGGTTGCGTCAAGGTTCAGGATTCCTCGCCATAACTCAGATCTGCCTCTCTACAGCTCTAACAGAGGTAGTGCCAGCGGCGCCCAAGTGAATGTCACCCCGACCGACCACATCAAAAATATTGTGGTGTTGGCATGAGGGATTGAAATACCTTTCACATCCCTGTGACTAATGTCACCTTCACAGGCTATTTAAAGCTGCCGTAGACAGTGTACCATGTTAAACAAATAAGTTATTTTGGCAATTAAACGTTTCCCCACTGCACATATGAGGCTACAGAGAGGTGTAGTGTTTCTTGACCTTTCATTTGCAATAAAGACATGTTGGTGTTTGTAAATTAAACAGCATTTCAATGCATTTAACAACATTTGTTTGAACAATTCTGGGATAGGTAACAATGGTGTTGGCACAGGTAAACAAAGCAAAATTGTTTTCATATTCAATCATATTACACTGTAATTAATTAATTTAGAATCTAGTTGTCGATCACAAAATAATTCAGATAAAGTAATTCAGACAAATCAAATTTACTTCACTATTGAAACACCTGAAACTAGACTGATTTAGGCAGATAATGGGGGCAACAGCAGCGTGTTGCATTGACGCACAGTTTGTGGCAACGTCTCCACAACCCATGCCTTGAACGTGAAAGCGACTCCTGGTCCCCTGTGCCAAGCACAATAGAAAATATGACTTGGGAACATCTCAACTGTCTGGTTCTCCAACACTAGACGCTATGAGTCAGGTCTGAGAGGGGAGCCCCAGCCCAGGTCTAGCCCAGTGGCTGTGAAGAGCCGTTCACATGAGTCTGGTATGAACATGCCCATGCCTCTCTGCCCCTGCCCCTGCCCTGTATCCTGTTTTTCCTTCCTCATCTCCGTGCCTCTACAGCTCCGCTACCAGGGAGCCACACGTTCTGGGATGGAAAATTATGTTGTCAAACAATACGGTAGTCCCCACTGCTGCACCTCAAGGTGTGATGGGAAAGATACTTTCTAACGGGTCGGCAGAAGGCGTTCTCGCCTGAAGCAGGATCCTCATAAATACTTCACACCTGCTAGTTTCTTCAACTCCGTGTCGTCATAACTGTATATCAACAACAATCAGTCCCATATGGAAAAATAATATATTGACATATATTTTAAGAACGTACAGTACCAGTCAAAAGTTTGGACACACCTACTCATTCCAGGGTTTTTCTTTATTTTTACTATTTTCTACACTGTAGAATAATAGTGAAGACACATGGAATCATGTAGTAACCAAAAAAGTGTTAAACAAAACAAAATGTATTTTATATTTGAGATTCTTCAAAGCAGCCGCCCTTTGCCTTGCTGATAGCTTTGCACACTCTTGGCATTCTCTCAACCATCTTCACATAGAATGCTTTTCCAACAGTCTTGAAGGAGTTCCCACATATGCTGAGCACTTGTTGGCTGCTTTTCCTTTACTCTGTGGTTCGACTCATCCCAAACCATCTCAATTAGGTTGAGGTCGGGGGATTGTGGAGGCCAGGTCATCTGATGCAGCACTCCATAACTCTCCTTCTTGGTCAAATAGCCCTTACACAGCCTGGAGGTGTCTTGGGTCATTGTCCTGTTGAAAAACAAATGATAGTCCCACTAAGCGCAAACCAGATGGGATGGCGTATCGCTGCAGAATGCTGTGGTAGCCATGCTGGTCAAATTTGACTCATCAGACCAAAGGACATATTTCCACCGCTCTAATGTCCATTGCTTGTGTTTTTTGGCCCAAGTCTCTTCTTCTTATTGGTGTCCTTTAGTAGTGGTTTCTTTGCAGCAATTCGACTATGAAGGCCTGATTCACACAGTCTCCTCCGAACAGTTGATGTTGAGATGTGTCTGTTACTTGAACTCTGTGAAGCATTTATTCGGGCTGCAATTTCTGAGGCTGGTAACTCTAATGAACTTATCCTCTGCAGCAGAGGTAACTCTGGGTCTTCCTTTCCTGTGGCGGTCCTCTTGAGAGCCAGTTTCATCATACCGCTTAATGGTTTTTGCGTCTGCACTTGAAGAAACTTTCAACGATCTTGAAATCTTCCGGATTGACTGACCTTCATGTCTTAAAGTAATGATGGACTGTCGTTTCTCTTTGCTTATTTGAGCTGTTATTGCCATAATATGGACTTGGTCTTTTACCAAATAGGGCTATCTTCTGTATACCACCCCTACCTTGTCACAACACAACTAATTGGCTCAAACGCGTTAAGAAGGAAATAAATTCCACAAATTAACTTTTAACAAGGCACACCTGTTATTTGAAATGCAATCCAGGTGACTACCTCATGAAGCTGGTTGAGAGAATGCCAATTGTGTGCAAAGCTGTCATCAAGGCAAAGGGTGGCTACTTTAAAGAATCTCAAATATAAAATATATTTGGATTTGTTTAACACTTTTTTGGTTACTACATGATTCCATATGTGTTATTTCATAGTTTTGATGTCTTCACTATTATTCTACAGTGTAGAAAATAGTAAAAATAAAGAAAAACCCTCGAATGAGTAGGTGTGTCCAAACTTTTGACTGGTACTGTACAGTCGTGGTCAAAAGTTTTGAGAATACTAATGAGGACACAAATACAAATTTTCGCAAAGTCTGCTGCCTCAGTTTTGATGATGGCAATTTGCATATACTCCAGAATGTCATGAAGAGTGATCAGATGAATTGCAATGAATTGCTAAGTCCCTCTTTGCCATGAAAATGAACTTAATCCCCCCCCAAAAAAATTCCACTGCATTTCAGCCCTGCCACAAAAGGACCAGCTGCCGTCATGTCAGTGATTCTCTCGTTAACACAGGTGAGAGTGTTGACGAGGACAAGGCTGGAGATCACTCTGTCATGCTGATTCAGTTAGAATAACAGACTGGAAGCTTTAAAAGGAGGGTGGTGCTTGAAATCATTGTTCTTCCTCTGTTAACCATAGTTACCTGCAAGGAAACATGTGCCATCATCATTGCTTTGCACAAAAAGGGCTTCACAGGAAAAGATATTGCTGCTAGTAAGATTGCACCTAAATCAACCATTTATTGGATCATCAAGAACTTCAAGGAGAGAGGTTCAATTGTTGTGAAGAAGGCGTCAGGGCGACCAAGAAAGTCCAGCAAGCGCCAGGACCATCTCCTAAAGTTGATTCAGCTGCGAGATCAGGGTACCACCAGTGCAGAGCTTGCTCAGGTATGGCAGCAGGCAGGTGTGAGTGCATCTGCACGCACAGTGAGGCGAAGACTTTTGGAGGATGGCCTGGTGTCAAAAGAGCAGCAAAGAAGCCACTTCTTTCGAGGAAAAACATCAGGGACAGACCGATATTCTGCAAAAGGTACAGGGATTGGACTGCTGAGGACTGGGGTAAAGTAATTTTATCTGATGAATCCCCTTTCTGATTGTTTGGGGCATTCGGAAAACACCTTGTCCAGAGAAGACAAGGTGAGCGCTACCATCAGTCCTGTGTCATGCCAACAGTAAAGCATCCTGAGACCATTCATGTGTGGGGTTGCTTCTCAGCCAAGGGAGTGGGCTCACTCACAGTTCTGCCTAAGAACACAGCAATGAATAAAGAATGACATCCTCCGAGAGCAATTTCTCCCAAACATCCAAGAACAGTTTGGTGACGACCAATGCCTTTCCAGCATGATGGAGCACCTTGCCATATGGCAAAAGTGATAACTAAGTGGCTCGGGGATCAAAACATTGAAATTTTGGGTCCATGGCCAGGAAACTCCCCAGACCTTAATCCCATTGAGAACTTGTGGTCGATCCACAAGAGGCGGGTGGACAAACAATACCCCACAAATTCGGACAAACTCCAAGCATTGATTATGCAAGAATGGGCTGCCATCAGTCAGGATGTGGCCCAGAAGTTAATTGACAGCATGCCAGGACGGATTGCAGAGGTCTTGAAAAATAAGGGTTAACACTGCATATATTAACTCTTTGCATAAACTTAATGTAATTGTCAATAAAAGCCTTTGACACTTATGGAATGCTTGTAATTATACTTCAGTATACCATAGTAACATCTAACAAAAATATCTAATAACACTGAAGCAGCAAACTTTGTGAAGATCAATACTTGTGTCATTCTCAAAACTTTTGACCACGACTGTATATGTACAACAATATATGGAAATATTACAAAATTGGCCGTTTTCATATATTTCTACATGTATGTTTATATATTAAAATACATCGTACGTAAATAAATGTTGACAGCATGCTGTGGTAGCTAGTAAAATATATTTCATAAATATATGTTGCCATGTATTTTAATGAATGAAACATTTACCTTTTTACCTTACATACTGTAGCTAGGCTACATAAAAGTGAAATGCATAAAACTACATAGTTCAGTAATAAATCACAACAGCATGCTGTGGTATACTTTGAAAAGTTTGAATGAATGACTCATGACTGACAACTAAAAGAGTCCATTCAATAATCTTTATTGTTTTGCAAAAATATCTTGGCCCATTGTTGAATTGTGGCATGAGAGTCACTGGAAGGTCACATCTGAAACATAGAATATAATGTATTAATTACCTCTATGCACTTAACATCTGTATTTGAAAATAATGAACATCAAACTGATACTTACAATGCAGATTCCTTCATCTCCAGCATCCATTTTCAAGATGGCAATTACCCTGTATTTAATGCAAATCAAATCTTATTTTATTTGTCACATGCTTCATAAACAACAGGTGTAGACTAACATTGAAATGCTTACTTACGGGCCCTTCCTAACAATGCGGAGAGAAAGAAAATAGAGAAATACTAGAAAAATAAAACACGTAATAATAAAAGTAATAATAAATAAACAATGAGTAACGATAACTTGGCTATATACACGGGGTACCAGTACCGAGTCAATGTGCAGGGGTACGAGGTAATTGAGGTAGATATGTACATACAGTGGGGAAAAAAAGTATTTAGTCAGCCACCAATTGTGCAAGTTCTCCCACTTAAAAAGATGAGAGAGGCCTGTAATTTTCATCATAGGTACACGTCAACTATGACAGACAAATTGAGGAAAAAAATTCCAGAAAATCACATTGTAGGATTTTTAATGAATTTATTTGCAAATTATGGTGGAAAATAAGTATTTGGTCACCTACAAACAAGCAAGATTTCTGGCTCTCACAGACCTGTAACTTCTTCTTTAAGAGGCTCCTCTGTCCTCCACTCGTTACCTGTATTAATGGCACCTGTTTGAACTTGTTATCAGTATAAAAGACACCTGCCCACAAGCTCAAACAGTCACACTCCAAACTCCACTATGGCCAAGACCAAAGAGCTGTCAAAGGACACCAGAAACAAAATTGTAGACCTGCACCAGGCTGGGAAGACTGAATCTGCAATAGGTAAGCAGCTTGGTTTGAAGAAATCAACTGTGGGAGCAATTATTAGGAAATGGAAGGCATACAAGACCACTGATAATCTCCCTCGATCTGGGGCTCCACGCAAGATCTCACCCCGTGGGGTCAAAATGATCACAAGAACGGTGAGCAAAAAATCCCAGAACCACACGGGGGGGACCTAGTGAATGACCTGCAGAGAGCTGGGACCAAAGTAACAAAGCCTACCATCAGTAACACACTACGCCGCCAGGGACTTAAATCCTGCAGTGCCAGACGTGTCCCCCCTGCTTAAGCCAGTACATGTCCAGGCCCGTGCTAGAGTGCATTTGGATGATCCAGAAGAGGATTGGGAGAATGTCATATGGTCAGATGAAACCAAAATAGAACTTTTTGGTAAAAACTCAACTCGTCGTGTTTGGAGGACAAAGAATGCTGAGTTGCATCCAAAGAACACCATACCTACTGTGAAGCATGGGGGTGGAAACATCATGCTTTGGGGCTGTTTTTCTGCAAAGGGACCAGGACGACTGATTCGTGTAAAGGAAAGAATGAATGGGGCCATGTATGGTGAGATTTTGAGTGAAAACCTCCTTCCATCAGCAAGGGCATTGAAGATGAAACGTGGCTGGGTCTTTCAGTATGACAATGATCCCAAACACACCGCCCGGCAACGAAGGAGTGGCTTCGTAAGAAGCATTTCAAGGTCCTGGAATGGCCTAGCCAGTCTCCAGATCTCAACCCCCATAGAAAATCTTTGGAGGGAGTTGAAAGTCCGTGTTGCCCAGCGACAGCCCCCAAAAACATCACTGCTCTAGAGGAGATCTGCATGGACGAATGGGCCAAAATACCAGCAACAGTGTGTGAAAACCTTGTGAAGACTTACAGAAAACGTTTGACCTGTGTCATTGCCAACAAAGGGTATATAACAAAGTATTGAGAAACTTTTGTTATTGACCAAATACTTATTTTCCACCATAATTTGCAAATAAATTCATTAAAAATCATACAATGTGATTTTCTGGATTTTTTTTCCTCATTTTGTCTGTCATAGTTGACGTGTACCTATGATGAAAATTACAGGCCTCTCTCATCTTTTTAAGTGGGAGAACTTGCACAATTGGTGGCTGACTAAATACTTTTTTTCCCCACTGTATAACTAGTAATAAAGTGACAGATAATAAACAGTAGCAACAGCGTTTGTGATGAAACAAGAAAGTGAGTGCAAAAAGATTCAATGCAGATAGTCTGGGTAGCTATTTGCTTAACTATTTAACTAACTATTTAGCAGTCTTATGCCTTGGGGGTACAAGCTGTTCAGGGTCCTGTTGGTTCCAGACTTGGTGCATTGGTACCGCTTGCCATGCGGTAGCAGAGAGAACATTCTATGACTGGGGTGGCTGGAGTCTTTGACAAACCGCCTGGTATAGAGGTCCTGGATGGCAGGAAGCTCGGCCCCAGTGATGTACCGGGCTGTACACACTAACCTCTGCAGCGCCTTGCAGTAGGATGCCAAGCACTTGCCATACCAAGCAGTGATGCAGCCAGTCAAGAAGGTCTCAATGGTGCAGCTGTATAACTTTTTGAGGGTCTGTGGGCCCATGCCAAATCTTTTCAGCCTCCTGAGGGGGAAGAGGCGTTGTTATGCCCCCTTCACAACTGTGTTGGTGTGTGTGGACCATGACAGATGCTTAGTGATGTGGACACTGAGGAACTTGAAGCTTTCGACCCGCTTCACTACAGCGCCATCGATGTGAATGGGGGCGTGCTCGGCCCTCCGTTTCCTGTAGTCCATGATCAGCTCCTTTTTCTTGCTGATGTTGAGGGAGAGGTTGTTGTTCTGGCATCACACTGCCAGGTCTCTGACTTCCTCCCTATAGGCTGTCTCACCGTCATTGGTGATCAGGCCTACCACCGTCATGTCACCTGCAAACTTAATGATGGTGTGGAGTCGTGCGTGGCCACGCAGTCATGGGTGAACAAGGAGTACAGGAGGAGAACTGTGATCCGTCGTGGGCCATTCTCCGGCCACATGGAGGAAATGTCCTCACATTTCCTCCATAACTACGTGAACTTGTTCTTCCCAAAAGGATCTGAGTTTTCCTTGACCTCTTCTGTCAGTAAGATTTCTGATAAGGACTCTGTCTCCTGGGTTCAGGTTCACTCTGTATGTTTTCTGGTCGTAACGCACCTTCGCTCTATCCCTCTCCTCCTGAGAAGTTGTTGTTGCAAGCTGATATATACCTCATCCTTGTGTCTTCTCCACTCGTCGGCATACTCGCTGTGAGACCCGCTCCGATCTTTCGGGGTCAGACCAAACATGATGTTGATTGTGACCCTCGGGTTTCTGCCATACAGAAGATAGTATTGTGCATATCCAGTCGCCTCGCTGCGCATGCAATTGTAGGCGTGGACAACCTTTGCCATAGAGCTTTTCCAGTCAGCTTTTGCTTCTTCCGTCAGGTTCCTCAGCATGGACAGTAGCGTTCAATTGAATAGCTCCACCTAGCTGTTCCTCGGCATTGTGCGAGAATCTTGCATTCCAGAGTATCCTTCCAGCTTGTTCTCGAACTCCTTTACTTGGTCATGGTGCAACTCCGAAGATCTTCTCCACTGCGTTCTTTGCTGCTTTGTTGGTACAGGCGTACCCTTGAGCAAAGCGCATAAAGTGGTCCATCACGACCAGGATATACTCATATCCTCCTTTACAATTCTTCAGGTGCAAAAAGTATATTGACACCATCTCAAATAGATATGTGGTAACCACACTGTTAAGTGGTGCTCTTGTCGGTTTGTTAAGACGCTTGCATTTCAGGCAGCGGCACACCTTGGTGACATAATGCTCGACATCTCAATGCATATGAGGCCAACAGAATCGGTCGCGGATGAGGTATAGGTTCCGCTCGACTCCAAGGTGCCCCATCTCTTCATCTAGCTCTTTGTATATCAGCTGGTGAAACTTCTTGGGTAACACCAGCTGGTCCCTTGTTATTTGCTTCCAGTACAGTATACCATCTTTGTTGACATACAACTTGTCCTTTGCCCTTGCTAGAACTGTGATATCATCATGACGGTCTTGTTATGACTTATTCCTGTACCTTTCCGGGTACTGGATATTGTTATTGTGCAGGTCCTCCCTGGTTAGCTCTGAAACTGGGGACACCACTGAGTCTTTGTTCTCCTCTCCACATGTGGTGGCTATGGTGATTGGACACATCCAGGGCTCTTGCTCTTGGGACTGCAGGTATAGCGCTTGGGTAACCGTGGTTATCTTCTCAGGCTGCGCTTCCTGTGAGCATGTGTGCATGTACTGCTCCATGTCTAGTGGCATCCGTGACAAGCCATCGGCATCTCCGTTTGTTTTCTCAGGCCGGTACTTGAAATCGATTAACTCGGCCACCAACCGGTGTGTCGTCGCGTTCAGCTTGGCTATTGTCAATACATAGGTTAGCAGATTGTTATCCGTGTAGACTACCAATGAAGAGGTGTAGTATAAGTAGTCTTGGAATCTCTTACATATCGCCCACTTCATAGCTAAGAACTCTAACTTGCCCCTTTGGAGGGGGTAGTTATTTTGGGGGGCTGTAAGTGTTCTTGGCCCAGAGAATCTGCCTGTTGCAATTATAGGCAACCTCCAAACAATACAATACGACCGGTGACGTAGACCTCCGGAGCTGGTAAACGGAATGAGCAGTAGTACCGGGGGGATCCATGACAGTACCCCCCCCCCCGACTTGCTGCACCAGCAGCGGGACGACACCTGCCTCGGGGACGACCACAGGAACGTGGTGCGGGTCGGTCAGGGCGCCAACGGTGAAAATCCCTGGTCAGCGAGGTGTCCAGGATGTTCACCGCAGGAACCCAGCACCGCTCCTCTGGGCCATACCACCCCCAGTCGATGAGATACTGGAGACACCCCGCCCGACGCCTCGAATCCAGGACTTCACGGACCGAGTATGCCGGACCTCCCTCGATGTCCAGAGGAGGAGGCAGGAAAGGAGGCGGTCCCATACACCCGTGGGCACGTAGGCACGGTTCTCCAGGCACTGTGCAGGTGTGGGTTCCATACGCAGGGCCTGCCGTATGTCGGCGTCCACGTCCCACACCACTGGCGCGATGATACAGAATGGAGGGATGATGGGGGTCTCCTCTCCCTGCCTCTCCTCTGCGTCATAGAGGCGAGACAGGGCGTCCGCCTTCACGTTCTTCGAGCCTGGCCTATAGGAAAGTGTGAATTGGAACATGGCGAAGAATACATATTAGGGTTTTTTATTACTCCACCCAACACAGGGTATGTCTTGAAAAACGACGGGACGAAGCACAAAACAAACACGTATATATATATATATATATATATATATATATATATATATATATATATATATATATATATATATAAACACAGGGATGTAACCCAAACAAAAGAGCGAGGTGTAAACCTCCAAACAATACACAGGACAAGACCCGTAATAACAAAAGCACAATACACGGTACTAACGAGACCAACAGACGTGGGACAATAATCGACAAGGACAATGGGGAACAGAGGGCACATATACACATCAGGGGAAATGGGAACCAGGTGTGCGTAATGAGACAATACAGTCCGGGGTTGGTGGTGTCACGCCCTGGCTCTGGGGACTATTTAATGTTGAGCCAGGGTGTGGATTTTCTATGTTATAGTTTTCTATGTTGTATTCTAGATCGTTTAGTTTCTATGTTGGCCAGGGTGGTTCCCAATCAGAGACAGCTGTAGCTTGTTGTCTCTGATTGGGGACCATACTTAGGCAGCCTGGTGGCACTAGTTTATTGTGGGATCTTGTTCCGTAAGGTTTGTGTTATGACCTAGGACTTCACGTATCGTTTTGTTGTTTTGGTTCTTGTTGTGTACACCTAATAAAGTATGTACGCCTATCACGCTGCGCCTTGGTCCGCATCTGTCAGCGATCGTGACAGAAGATCCCACCTCGACTGGATCAAGCAGCGTGACGAGGAGAGAGGATGGACTTATGAGGAGAGGAGAGAGAGTCTGGCGAGAGGGATGGAGGCCATGATCACGGGGGAGAGACAAGCCCAATACATTTTTAGGGGGGGGGCTCACGCCGTGGACGACGAGACAGCAGGAGGCCGCGATAGAGCGGTTCAGCCGGTTAGCAGAGGAGGCCGCCAGATTAAGGGGGTCATTGGTGCAGAGGGAGCAGAAGGAGAGTGTAGAGGCACGGCGAGAGGAGCTGGTTAGGCAGCAGAAGGAGCGAAGGGTTACAAGGAAACCCAGTCCCGCTCCTCGCACCAAGCAAGTGGTGTGTGTCGCCAGTCCGGTCCGGCCCGTTCCAGCTCCCCGCACCAAGCCAGTGGTGTGCGTCGTCAGCCCAGTCCGGCCCGTTCCTGCTCCCCGCACCAAGCCAGTGGTGCGCGTCGTCAGCCCGGTCCGGCCCATTCCTGCTCCCCGCACCAGGCCAGTGGTGCGCGTCGTCAGCCCGGCACGGCCCGTGCCTGTTCCACCGGTGTCTGGTCCGGCACCGGTCAGCTGCTCCACTCCGGAGCCAGAGCAATCCGCTCCACCGGGGTCCGGTCCAGCTCCAGTCAGCGGTGCCAGACCAGACCAGGGGCGCAACGGGGAGGTGGGGAGAAAGTGGTGGTCACGCCCAGAGCCGGATCCGCCTCCGAGGCAGAATGCCCACCCGGCCCCTACCCTCTTGTGTTGGTGTGGGGGGGGGGGGTACTGTCACGCCCTGGCTCTGGGGACTATTAAATGTTGAGCCAGGGTGTGGATTTTCTATGTTATAGTTTTCTATGTTGTGTTCTAGATCGTTTAGTTTCTATGTTGGCCAGGGTGGTTCCCAATCAGAGACAGCTGTAGTTCGTTGTCTCTGATTGGGGACCATACTTAGGCAGCCTGGTGGCACTAGTTTATTGTGGGATCTTGTTCCGTAAGGTTTGTGTTATGACCTAGGACTTCACGTATCGTTTTGTTGTTTTGGTTCTTGTTGTGTACACCTAATAAAGTATGTACGCTTATCACGCTGCGCCTTGGTCCGCATCTGTCAGCGATCGTGACAGGTGGTAATGATCCAGGTCAGTGATGCCTAGAAGACCGGTGACGTAGACCTCCGGAGCTGGTGATCGGAATGAGCAGCAGTACCGGGGGATCCTTGACAGCTGAACACAGAATAACCGCTCCATGTGCTCACTAGCTCATCAGTCGTTTTGGGAAAAATATCCTTTCAATTTTATTCAGCGAAGTTCAATTATGTTCTTACTATAAAATCATTTAATATAAAATAATGGCACTGGAATTATAAGCATATCTTGTCTGTTAAATGACTAGCCTACTACCTAGGCTGTCATTGGCATGGCGCATAGCCAGATCAGTAACATACATAGGCTGACTCGGAATATGCTATTCTGTTCTTCTGAAATACATTATCTTCATATTATAATGTTTCATAGGAAAGACCTGCCTAAAATGAATAATGGATGTATTGTGATGGTGTACAGGCTATTAAATTGATTTATTAGACTTTAGACTTTTAAAATGTAGATGTTTCAAAGGCATGCATCAGCAGCTTGCATGTGTGGAACCCCTTTATGTTAATTAACAGTCAATTACCATGAGACCGGCAGTTATTTGCATGACAATTACCGGCTGACAAAATTTCATGACCGCCACAGCCCTACTCTGGACCAATTTCCTTTCTGCAGAC
The DNA here is from genome assembly GCF_020615455.1 of Coregonus clupeaformis. Lineage (NCBI taxonomy): Eukaryota > Metazoa > Chordata > Actinopteri > Salmoniformes > Salmonidae > Coregonus > Coregonus clupeaformis. The sequence continues at coordinate 29,150,928 of NC_059205.1, forward strand.
AGATGTTTTCAGCGATATTCAGCAAGTCTGGCCACCTTGGAATCTCATCTGGCTCGAATAGGACTTCCTGTTCTGTGGGAAGTGGACCTGTCCTCCTTGAAATGCCCCTTTAAGATTGTTTTGAGTTGGGGAAGGGTAAGGTCACTTTTTATTTCAAGCATATCACATATGTTCAGGCCTGGACTGATAGCTGTAATGAATACTCAGGGAGAAAAAGGTTTAGATTCACACGCAGAGCGCGGCAGGTGTTTATTTCTCCTTCGCAAAAGGCAGGAATCGTGGTCACAGGCAGGCAATGGTCATACACAGGTAGGCAAACAGGCAGGAGAATCAAAAACTAGGACTGAAGGCTATAACTGGTTCTCACAAACGAGCTATAAAAAGGCTTAGTAGAGTCAAAACAAACAATACCTCAAAAGGCACAAACAGAATGAACTGAACTAAATAAGGAGCTGATGAGACCAGGTGAGTAACTAACACAGGTTAAATCAATGAACAAAAATGAAAGACAGGGCTACGTTCAAGAACACAAAGAAACAGGGCTACGTACAAGAACAAAAGGTGAACTAAGAAAGCAAATACAGAACCTTATAATAGCCTTCACTACAGCTTCAATGACTCAGCTTCACCGTGCCCCTTGTTCAGTCCCATGTCAATCTGATGCATCAGAGTGTGTATGAGAGTTTGTCTTTTTGTCCCCTCTCCCCAATCTGTCCACAAATCTTGAACTGTCTGCTTATCGTCACTAATCTGTTTGACTGTGGATGCAGCACACTCTGTTGCACTGGCCCTGACCTATTGATTTTCTCAGCTAAGGCTTGGGTAGCTGACTGAAAACTCAACTGGATATCTGAGTATTGTTTTTGTAGACTGTCAAGTTCAGCTGCTTCTTGACTCCTAACATCTTCTTTAGGTTAATTTCCATCACTTTGTTTTAGCTGGTCTGTTAACTTTAGCAGGTCGTTTAGATACTGATTGGCTATATCCCAATCTTCTTTTACAAATAACTTAATCCATTAATTCCGTAATTAGGCAGATTAATGTTTGCCTCCTTGTCTCTTTCTCAGCTGGGAGTTTAACATAAACACACACTTCTTTTAGCTGTTCCAGACTCAGGTGCAGTAGTTTCTCACTCACCCTATCTTGGCACTGTTCCATTCTCCATACTCTGTATGTGCGCTGCCTCTCTTCCTGCGGAGATGGTGTGACCGCTGTCAATCAAGGTCCGGTTCTATTTTTAGCTGCATCATCCACACTGTGGCACAACGTTTCTCCTGGCATGCTCGACAATTTTATTGCACACTTGAATAATAACGACTTTCAAGCATGTCGAAGTTTAGACCGTTTAATTTTCCATTCTGAAATCACAAGACATACAGTTGAGGTCGGACGTTTACAAAGACCTTAGCCAAATACATTTATACTCCATTTTTCTTTATATCTGGCAAACTTTAACACAAGCATCCCTTATTTCCCTGATACCCTTACTGGTTTATAATTATATTATATTATACATTCACTTAACATGTGTAATAACACTTTTATGCACTTAAGGACTTCTTTGCTCACTTGAAATCACAAGACATGCTGCCTGTATCATCACTAGGTCTCGTTGTACTGATGGTCAATAATCTAAGACGCCTAAAACCTCTGGGATCTCTTAGCTGGCCTAACAGTGCCTGACATTATTAAGTAATTACCACAATAACCATCTCATATCCTAAAATACTAGTCTGCTTTATAGTACAATATCTACGAGCCACATGTCTAAAGATAATATGAAAAAGGGGGTGTCTATTTCTTATGCCTAATATTATTATGGCTCCCACACTAACAAGTTATCTGGGGACATGGTAGCCTATTTAACATAGCTACATGTAGCTAGGATGTAAACAAACTGGATCATTGGGTGAGGCTGGCCTGTCACTCCAAAACTGGTTGACCAATAGAGACGCATTATCTACGCCTTCCTTTAAACCCTACCTACAGGGAATGAATGTGCCAAAACGTTGCAACTGAAGAAAAAAAAACAGCGAATGCAAAGGGCAGGGTAACGTAACCATTACTTTTGGGTTAATGTTTTGCTTCCAATATCATTATTTTTGTTTGCAATAATACATACTTTGTTAAAGAATTCAAATGGATTGCTTGATATTAAAGGCACAAAAGTAAGTCCATAAGAATCTGATGGTTCAGCGTAAGGATGCCAAAAAGGCAGCAGACAGATCTGGCATTCTGTCTGATAAGCAAAGCTATTGTAAATTAAGACATTTTGTGAACAAACTAAACAAATGTAAAAATAATAAATATTATCAGCACAAAATTGATTAAGTTAAGAATGAAGGGAAAAACCTGTGGAGAACTCTGAATAATCAAATCAAATCAAATTGTATTCGTCACATGCGCCGAATACAACAGGTGTAGACCTTACCATGAAATGCTTACTTACAAGCCCTTAACCAACAATGCAGTTTTAAGAAAATAGAGTTAAGAAATGATTTACTAAATAAACTAAAGTAAAACATTTAAAATAAAAAAAGGTTGCACAATAAAATAACAATAATGAGGCTATATACAGGGGGTACCGGTGCCGAGTCAATGTGCGGGGGTACAGGTTAGTCAAGGTAATTTGTACATGTAGGTAGGGGTAAAGTGACTATGCATAGATAATAAACAGAGAGTAGCAGCAATGTAAAAACAAAGGAATAATGGGTAGGAATTCAAACATGTCTGCCTTTTTTGTTGAAACAGAAGGTGTATTTCTTACTAAACCACGTGACATTGCTAATTACTTTAATAACTACTTTACAGTCAAGGTAGACATTGAGAAATGCCATGAGTCCAACTGATGGCTCACTGTCATATAACTTTATAAAATATTGTATCATGAAGGAGAGACAATGCATGTTTGAATTTCACGAAGTAAAAAAATAAAAGTTTGAAAAGAGACTGTTGAGAGGCGCATGCACATACTGATAGGACGCATGGGGAGTGAGTACTGACAGAACTGTGGTTATATGTAAAAGCCAGACAACAGAGTTTAAATTAAGCCTCTAAAATTGATAGATCAATATATCCCAAAGCAACTGATAGAGAGTGAGCGGTCAGTTATGTACAACAGCGAACCAATCAGCTGGTAAAGCGAAGCAGCAACACAAACCTAACAAGCCATGGCTTCCCTCAGGGAACAACTTGGAGATGCAAACAAGAATAATGAACAGCTAAAGGATATCCAGGAAAACATAGCTAAAATGCTCTCAATGCTCACCAAAACAAATGAACTGTAACAATCTGTGGTGAAAAAAGTAGATTTACTCAAAAAGAATGTAGAGTCTATCGTGTTAGACACGCACCAACAAGGCGTTCGCATTAGTGAACAAGACAACAAAATTAGCCTTTTGGAAACAAAGCTGCAAACTTTGGAAGATGAATTGGACCAGCAAGACAATAGAATGAGATTAAACAACATGAGAATAGTGTCCTTATTAGAAGACAAGGAAAAAGGAGACCTTTCCAGCTACGTGGTCGAACTGATTTCAGAGGAACTTGAAGTGAATATATCGCCAGAGGATCTGGAACGATGCCATCGGATCAGCGTGAAACAGAAGTACGCTAAATACCTTTGCATGGTAATATTCAATCTGTGGAACTATCAGACCAAAGTCAACATTCTGAAGGCACAGGGGGGTAAGGAGATAAAAATCCACGGCCAGTCCATTCAATTCGTCCAGGACCAGTCTGCTAGGCTGTGAAAAAAACAACAGAAATATATTCCGATCATACTGTAGGTATGGAAGGGAAAGCAAAGGATGGAATTCACAAGCGCAGATGAGGCTCTGGACAAGCTGGAGGAATCCCTTCCAGTTGAAGGAGAGCTTCCTGCTCTGAGGCGAGGAAGAAGCGGGAAAAGGCGATAAACACACTAGGCCTCATACAGGGATGTCTATGCCCAGCTTATCGTAAATTGAGACAATACTGTATTCTTCCCCCCTCCCCCAATACAATCTATACTCTACCTTCCCCAAGTACACTGAACAAAAATATAAAACGCAACATGTAAAGTGTTTGATGAGCTGAAATAAAAGATCCAATACATTTTCCATATGCACAAAAAGCTCATTTCTCTCAAATGTTGTGCACAAATTTGTTTACATCCCTGTTAGTGGGCATTTTTCCTTTGCCAAGATAATCCATCCACCTGACTGGTGTGGCATATCAAGAAGCTGGTTAAACAGCATGATCATTACACAGGTGCACCTTGTGCTGGGGACAATAAAAGGCTGCTCAAAAATGTGCAGTTGTGTCACACAACACAATTCCACAGATGTCTCAAGTTCTGAAGGAGTGTGCAATTGGTATGCTGACTGCAGGAATGTCCACCAGAGCTGTTGCCAGATAATTTAATGTTCATTTCTCTACCATAAGCCACTTCCAACGTTGTTTTAGAGAATTTGTCAGTATGTCCAACCAGCCTCACAACCGCAGACCACGTGTATGGCATCATGTGGACGAGCGGTTTGCTGATGTCGACGTTGTGAACAGAGTGCCCATGATGGAGGTGGGGTTATGGTATGGGCAGGCATAAGATACGGACAACGAACACAATAGCATTTTATCAATGGCAATTTTAATGCACAGAGATACCGTGATGAGATCCTGAGGTCAATTGTCGTGTTACGTTCCCCAGCAAGAAAACCAAATATTGTCGGTCAAACAGAAAGAGGGAACTAACAAAGAGTCACTGACAACAACGAAAATGAAACAGGTGGGGTTTTACAAGGGTTGTTTGAAGACACCACTGAAAGTTGTCTAGCAACAACAACTGGAACCTAAGACACCCACCATGAGAGCCCACTACATTTACCCAAGAAGAGGCAAACAAAATAAAAACCCACACCGAACTTAAAGACAGGAAGCAAACCGAAAATCGTATTATGCTTAATTACACCAACAGAAAATACACTTATTTTCACTATCTTTGAAAAAGCCCATAAAGAATCTTGTCTGAACATAAGCAGGAATATGATCTTTTACTTTTGAGGAGAGCCAACAACTACAGGTTAACCTCAAATAAAGCAAACAACTTAATGGCAAATAAACCTGGTTAATATCTCACAGCTCTCACAAAACGAATACACGCTAAACCACTTTTAAAAGATAAAGATACAAATGTGTTAATTAGCAACAACAACACGATTAATGACAATTTTAAAAGCTTCTATGAAAATGTTTTATAAATTACAAGTAAACAACAGTCGGACGGATCCTATAGCCTTCTTAGACTCGACAACCCTGAAGTAATTATCAGCAGACAAAAAAATAATCACTAAAAACAGAGATCACCAAAAAAGAAATATTAGGTAGAACATTCGCGAGGAGAAAAGCAACAGGAATGGACAGCTTTCCCACAGAATTCTATTCAACATTGTGGGACAAAGTAGCACAAAATACTTATGTAAATGTGATATTTCCGATCTGTAGTACTCAGGTCGGTAGTCATGAAGGGCTTTGAAAGGCTGGTCATGGCTCACATCAACACCATCATCCCAGAAACCCTAGACCCACTCCAATTCGCATACCTCCCCAACAGATCCACAGATGATGCAATGTCAATCACACTCCACACTGCCCTTTCCCACCTGGACAAAAGGAACACCTATGTGAGAAAGCATTCAACACCATAGTGCCCACAAAGCTCATCACTAAGCTAAGGACCCTGGGACAAAACACCTCCCTCTGCAACTGGATCCTGGACTTCCTGACAGGATTCCCCCAGGTGGTAAGGGTAGGCAACAACACATCTGCCACGCTGATCCTCAACATGGGGGCCCCTCAGGGGTGCCTGCTTAGTCCCTTCCTGTACTCCCTGTTCTTCTATGACTGCGTGGCCAAGCATGAATCCAACACCATAATTAAGTTTGCTGACGACACAACGGTGGTAGGCCTGATCACCGACAATGATGAGACAGCCTATAGGGAGGAGGTCAGAGACCTGGCAGTGTGGTGCCAGGACCACAACCTCTCCCTCAAAGTGAGCAAGACAAAGGAGATGATCGTGGATTACAGGAAAAGGAGGGCTGAACATGCCCCCCTTCACATCGACAGGGCTGTAGTGGAGCGGGTTGAGAGTTTCAAGTTTCTTGGTGTCCACATCACCAACAAACTATCATGGTCCAAATACACCAATAAAGTAATGAAGAGGGCACGACATCACCTTTTCCCCTTCCGGAGACTGAAAAGATTTGGCATTGGTCCCCAGATCCTCAAAAGTTTCTACAGCGGCACCATCGAGAGCATCCTGACCGGTTGCATCACCGTCTGGTATGGCAACTGCTCGGCATCCGACCGTAAGACGCTAGAGGGTAGTGCGTACAGCCCAGTACATCACTGGGGCCAAGCTTCCTGCCATCCAGGACCTATATACTAGGCGGTTTCAGAGGAAGGCCCAAAAAATTGTCAAAGACTCCAGTCACCGAAGTCATGGACTGTTCTCTCTGCTACTGCACGGCAAGTGGTACCAGAGCGCCAAGTCTAGGTCCAAAAGGCTCCTTAACAGCTTCTACCCCCCAAGCCATAAGACTCCTGAACAATTAATCAAATGTCCACCCGGACTATTTGCATTGCTACTCACTGTTTATTATTTATGCATAGTCACTTTACCCCTACCGACATGTACAAATTACCTACCAACATTGAACCTGTACCTGTACCCCCTTTTTATTTTTTTTATTTTTTATTTTTCTTAACTCTATTTTCTTAAAACGACATTGTTGGTTAAGGGCTTGTAAGTAAGCATTTCACGGTAAGGTCTAAACCTGTTGTATTCAGCGCATGTGACATACAATTTGATTTGATTTTATGCACGGTCATGACAGACTGTATTTGTCTAAATGGCATTCGTGGAATAGAAAGGAAACTTTTGCTTCTTCCTGGGTCTGAGGGTGGTTTTGGCCTTCCAGACATGGAGTTGTGTCGTCTAGCCACCCAAGGCTTTCACTTGCAACTGAGGAAAAACTATGGATACATATTGAGGATGCGCATGCTCATCCCCAGAATCTTTCTGTGTATCTATTTTCAAAGGATAGAGCTGGGAACATTAACAGCTTCATTGTTGGCAACACTGTGGCAATATGGAAGAAAATAAATCATATTCTACAAGAACCAATATCACTCCCTAAAAACACAGCCCTATGGAGCGGTCCTTAGATAGCTTTTCAGAGTTCACTGATGAATTGGTCTACATGGAAAACTAGGGGCATGGAAGCTGTGAATGACTTGGTAACATACATTTGTTTCCATGACAGAATTAAGAAGCAATTTTGGACTGACCAATATAGATATTTTCGAGTACATGCGGCTTGGACGTTTCATATGACAAAATTTTGGTTTGGGATCTCATCAGAGCAACCTTGAGGGAATCTTATTTGAGTCAGAGAGGGATGTTCATACAATGGGTGGGATGTGCAAAACCTTACAGAGAGCATATCCAACTGACAATTTCTTAGAGAAAAATATAAGCTATTGAAACCAAGACTTAAAGGGAACTGATGTTGGAACAAGATGGAGGGAATGTTGGAGCATGGCTGGTGAAATTACAGTTGACGAAAATGTATGCTTAATCCAGTATAGATTAATGTATATTTATTGTACAGGAGACAAGGTTCACAAGTTCTGCAGCACAGAGGCAGTGTCATGTCTTGAGTGTGAAGCTAACAATGACTCAATAATCCATGCTTTCTGGGAATGTCATAAAGTCCAAGAGTTGTGGGCGGAGCTAGAATGTTGGCTGTCAGAAGTATTGCAATGTAAACGTACTTTTGATCCGTCTGTCTGCATGTTTCATGGAATGTCATGTGGGGGTATAGTGGGATGCCCAATGGGCTGGATTATTCTGTTCTCATCACTCATCTTGAAAAAATGTATACAAAAAAACATGGAAATCAATCAGTCAGCCATTGTTAACACAATGGAAAAATACGCTGATTTATTATTGATATATTGAAATAGCATAGGCGACCGACAAAAACAAATTGGTACAATTTAAGGCCATGTGGCAAACAATAATGCAGGCATGGTGATGGTGGTGTGAGCATGTGGGTCTGGGCAGATGCGATGTAGTTGTTGTTTGTGTGCTTCTGTAAATTGTTGTTCGTTTGTGTATGTTTGTAACTGGTTTGGGGAAAAAATGAACACATGAAAAACAAAATATATAAAATAAAAAAAAGAGACTGTTTCTGATAAAGTCACCAGGTACAGAAAATCTTGATGGCAAAGTTCTTACCATCACAGCCAACCATATGTCCACCCCAGTTTTCATAGTTTTAACAAGTGCTTGACGTATGGGGTGTGCCCAGAAATTTGGAGAGAGTCCAAAGTAATTCCTCTACATGTACGGCCTTAGCGCAAATTACAGATGGTTGGCTAAAAAGTGTGGATGACAGGAAGTTAGAGGATGTAGTGTAGTTAGACTTTAGTTCTGCTTTTGATGTAATTGATCATGAACTACATTGATTGAACTGTATTTATTAGTAAACTCAAGTGTTATGGATTCACATCCACAGCTCTATCCTGGATGGAAAGCTATCTATCCAGGAGAAGGCATAGTTTTCTTTAATGGAAGTTTTTCAGACAGTATGTCTAAGCTGTGGTATTCCACAAGGCAGCTCCCTAGGCCCAATTCTCTACAACATTTGTACTAATGATTTACCATCTCTAATTGAAAAAGCAAGTGTGGTTATGTATGCTGATGACTCTACAATATATAGTGCTGCATCAGCACATAATGAGTTAACTGATGTACTGAGCAATGAATTAAGAAATGTGTCTGAGTGGGTTGCTAAGAACAAATTGATGTTAAACATTTCCAAGACCAAATATATTGTGTTTGGCCATAGAAATATGCTTGCTGGTGACCCACAATTAAACTTGTCAATGGATGGGTGCCTATAGAACAAGTGAAAAATACCAAACTAATTGGTGTTACGTTTGATGCATCATATCGACAACATTGTTATTAAAATGGGGAAAAGTATAGCTGTAACAAGAAAACTCTCATAGTATTTAACATTCTCCACAATTTGTCAGGTGATTCAATATTTGGTCCTGTCACACCTAGAGTAGTGTCCAGTCATATGGTCATATGCAGCAAAAAAATATTTCAACATCTTCAGCAAGCTGAAAACAGAGCTGCCAGACTAGCTCTTCACTGCTCTGCAGATATCAACCGAATACATCATAACCTCTCATGGCCTTCTGTTGAAAGTAAATTACTATCCAGTCTTTAGATTTTTCTCAGAAATGCAATCCTATTCAAGAAACACCATTATTTCTCAAGCCAATTAGTGTATACTAGCAAGAGACATAATCACCAAACCAGACAGGCGAGTTTGGGGCATCGGATACCCCCCAGACCTAGAATAAATCTCCTCAAATCAACAGTTATATACATAGCCATCGCTGAATGGAACTCCTTACCAACTCATATTTCCCAAGAGAAAAGTGAATTCATATTCAAGAAAACATTAAAAGTACATCTAATGAGATTAACCATATGACTGGACAGATACTGATGCCTGAATATGCTTTTTGAATGTTACCTTTCAGGTATTTTAAATGTATGTAATGTCTACTTCTTAATGTTTTTTTTAATGTATGTAAATTGTAAAGTATTTTTGTCTGACCCCAGGAAGACTAGCTGTCATCATGGCATCAGCTAATGTGGATCTTAATAACATTTAAATAAAATGAAGTACTTTCGTAGATACTTTACTGATTGGGGCGTTTTCTTGACGTTTTAGAACCTTAGGTATAAGAAGTATCTACAAGGCATGATATGCTGTCATAAGAAAAGGTTTTGGTAGAAGGTACAAGGCTGAAGACATGTCCTGTACCTTTCCTACGACAAAGTGAGCAGTTTTCACTTTAAAACCATTTAGATTACCTTTCGTCTGACAGTTTTCACACAATGTTAAAATCACTGTAAAGTGAATGTAAATTCCATAGGAGCCCCTCTCAGTTTGCTCCAAGATAATCCCCATCACATAACCACCCCTGAGGTTTCCCACTGATCTAACTGGAGTAGCCCTGATCCTCTCACCACAACATGTCTGTTAGTTGACCTCTGACCTTTCCTGGTTCCCACCAATGCTCTGGGGATTATATGACCTGTCAGAACCCTGAGCTATACACAGAGGGCGTACAAGTACTGCTTTCCTCTGCAAATGTTTTTCCCTCTGAAAAACTGTCTAGCTTGTGTTAGCTTGCGGTGGCTAACTTTCAAAGTGTTGGTCTTTGTCCAAACCTTTCAGATGCTGCTTTAATTTCCTTATAATTCAATGTGATACAAATGTGTCATTAGAGAGGCCACCTTAACTCCCCCTATCTTTTCCACAGTTTGACCTCTGGCTGCCTCATCTACGGGATCAATGTAGCCATCTGCACCTCAGCTTTAAATGTCATAGGAACAAGATTTTCCAAGTTACTTTATTAGGAAGGTCCTCATTCTCTTGCCATGTCTTTGCATTGGACGATAGCCCAATTGTTCTCCCAATGCATCATGGGAACATATCTTTCATCATCGTCATCCTATCAGAAGTTCAGTGTCTAGAATGAGTGTTGTGTGTCTGTAGTGTCATAGTGTAGGCCAAGATACAAATAGCCCACCCATGTATACTCTCCTCCCACTATTTTTCCTCTAAGACTCATACAAAGCCCCATCACCCAATAGAGCCTCCCTCCAGCAGACCAAATCGCAAGAAAGGGAGGAGAATAAAATAAAAAAATGTAGCGGATCAGCGGTGGGATCAGTGGTCTAGTGTCAGGTGGACTGACTGGCATTCTAGTTTTCCAGGCAGCCTCCAGCCTGGCCCGGCTCTCCTGGGCTCCGTGCTCACAGGGGGCAGCTCCAACCAACTCCTGCTGGCTTCTTATGGGCTTAGGCCACTGGACTGGTGGCACCTGTCTCCTCTTCAACGCCAGCTACGCCGGGGAGACCGCCCCGCTAGCCCTGATCCCCGCACTAATTACGCTCAAAGTAGTCTGGATTTATTGTGCTCTTCTGCAGGCGCCAATGGAGCCGCAGCGCAGCAGCTCACAGCTCCCCCAGGCAGCCAGTCAGCAGATTTAATTTGCCTCTCTATTTGGCCCGGGGGTGGGCAGATGGATGTGTCAGACATGTGGGGGACACCAGAGAAGCACCTTTGTACTGTTAATCTTCGAGCGTCACTTGGATTTGGATGGTCTGTCATGTCTAGAATATGTGAATGTTCTTCCATTGACAGGACACAATGATACCCTGGTTCATCACATCTTTTGAGAACCCCTGCACCTCCATGTCATATTCTGATGTTACTGGGGGGATTCAACAAAATACAAAATACATTAAATAAATTCAATTATCTGAATTCATTGTGAGACAGAAAATTGCACAGATGTTTCAGTAGCTACATACACATACTTTACCTTTGGAATAGGAATAGCCTGAATGTTAATAACCAATTACACCAATAATAACTTAACAAAGCGTCAGTAATACTCTAGCTTAGTCACATCACATTCAAGTATTTTTTTTACTCCCTTTCCCTGGAAAGAATTACCACAAAGACAATAGCTACAATACAGCAGCTAGTAGTTGCTACTCATGCACCAATCTCAAGACTAGAAATAGGGGCTGGCTAACCAGGCCTTTGAAGGTATTCCACTACCCTAATGGGATGGGGATAATCACATGAAATGCTGCGACAGCTAGTGACTTTTGTAGGTTGACATATAAAGTTTAGCATACACCCATACACGCAATATGCATATATATTTCCCCACTTCCTTGTGGTACCATTATTACCATTATTACTCAACAGTATTAGGGCCAAGTCAATGACACCTGATGGCTAATCTCTGTGTGTAGAAATGAATGACTGACATGCCACAGACCATACATTTATGTGTAATCAATCCCACTGTAATATTATGATGCACAGCCAGCTATACATCACTGACATCCTACTTACAATCTGAAAAAATGTGTGGCTCATATGTGTATATGAGCCACAAATTTTTTCAGATCGTAAATAGGATATGCAAACAACTTTAGATTACATCTCCAGAGGCAAGTGGTGCATTTGATGGATTAATCACGGCCAGGGCTTTGAAAAGTAAAACATAATGTTACTACACTGGAGGAAAAATGGAGGAAAGGCTCCCTGTTCTTCAGAGACTCTACTACATCATAACTGGCAAACAGTGCGGCTGATTCATTGTTGTGGATTGTTATAATTATGCTAAAATAAGGGGAAGAAAACATGGAATCATCACTTGACTTACTGAGATAACCTAGTTGGAATAGTGAAAGACGTCTTGACTAAATCAGGTCACTTTCTACTAGTGTGATTATTGCTTATTAGTAGTTAGGCTGTGAACCCTAATACAGCAACCACCTGTGGACTGAGACCAATTCTACACAGCAAGTAGATGCTGTCTGCAAAATAAACTATTGAGAAATTACTGTACTATTGAGGCATCTTCTCTTAGTGGATGTTTCATGGTTTATTGTATTTTTTATTTTATAAAAATGAACCACTATTTCATTTCTTTACAGCTGTGAATATTCTAAGCAAATAACCAAACAGTTCCAGATAAACTGTACATGCTCAAGCCCTACACCCCAACCCGAGCCACCTCTGGTTGTAATGAATACTCAGGGAGAAAAAGGTGTAGATTCACGAGCAGAGGCAGGCAATGGCCATACACAGGTAGGCAAACAGGCAGGTGAATCAAAACTAGGACTGAAGACTATAACTGGTTCTCACAAACGAGCTAGGAAAAAGGCTTAGTGGAGTCAAAACGAACAATACCTCACAAGGCACAAACAGAATGAACTGAACTAAATAAGGAGCTGATGAGACCAGGTGAGTAACTAACACAGGTGAAATCAATTAACAAAAATGAAATACAGGGCTACGTTCAAGGACACAAGGTTGACTAAGAAAATATATACAGAACCTTACACTGGTCTCTTGGATGTCCCACCCCTACGGGGGTCAGTTCCTGTTCAGCCCAGTCCAAGCTCTTCTCTGTCCTGGCACCCCAATGGTAGAACCAGCTTCCCCCTGAAGCTAGGACAGCAGAGTCCCTGCCCATCTGCAGAAAACCCGGCTATCTTAAGATTAATGCATGTATTGTAAGTCGCTCTGGATAAGAGCGTCTGCTAAATGACTAAAATGTAAAATGTACAGTATTTGCCTGATTATAACCAGGTGAAGTATTTGTTCCACTTCCTAGGAAGCTGACAATAAAACACACAAACCTTGTGCAGTGACCTTTTCATACAGTAGGCTATTCTCTCTAACTCTTTGTTTTGCCCTAAAGTCAGACTGGGTCATTAATTTGACTAGTTCCCTATGGCTTAATACATCCTCTGATGCTTTCCAACATACTGCACTTAACATTCCTCATGTACTTCTGGTCACTTGTGTGTGCTGAAGTGACAAAAAAATTAGTTATACCCATGTAATGCGCACTTATCCAAACACCATACAGGCAAAAGTTATAAAAACAAACCTGTCTGTAACTCTTGGCCCTCTGCCATCATATACTGCTGAGATAAGGTCCTTGTTCGATGAAGTCATCGGAATGAGGCCAGCTCTGGGAGGTCAGTGTACTCTTAACCCGGGCAGCACTCATGCAACCACACCTACTGAATTTAATGGGCCAATTGACACAAGTGCAGGTCTGTGGAATGACAAATATTCCTTCCTTGCCTTTTCCTCTTCTTTGCTCCCTTCATTCAGTCCTATCACAAGTGACAGCACCTGGAGTGGACCATATGCCTCACTGGTTCCAAACCTTTTCAAATAAATAACCTGAAAAAAAATCATATTGATAACATTCCATGAAACCTCATTGATTAAAATCATGCCATGATTCAAGGGGAAACTCCTAGCTTGACGCATGCATACAATACATTTATATAGCAGCAAGACTCAGTTAATGCCAATTATTCTATATTATCAAGACCTGATTTTTTAAATATCTACATAATGAAATATGTGATATTTTTCTGTACAGTAAAAGGAATAAATTATGTTTTCCTATAAAAGGTATGTCATCTTTTAAATCAGGTATGGGCCTTGTCACTTCCTGATTTTCATTTCAACATGGTATGAGTTGTTTACACTCTACAGATTGGGAGGCTGATAAAGACCAGCTTGTTTCTAATTGACCAACTGGCAGAGGTGATATAGCTCCTTATTGCTCACAGGTAAGAGGACTTCAAGACATTAACCCAGCATCCCAAATGGATCCTAGAAAAAACAAACCACAGTGTTTGACCTTTTCAAGAGACTCTTGTACCAACAGGCTCCCCTTACAACTCATATCAGCTTCCATTGAAGTCTAAACAAAGGCTGAGTAATAGTAACCAAATAAGAGACAAGCTCTGAGCAAGAGCCCTGACACTAGAGCCAAGACACTGAGACATTGTGGGACGTGTGAAGGTTGCAATGATGCAGAACCAGCCACCCAGAGTGAACATTTTGCAATCAGACACAGTCTATACAATACAATACACTATGTCAATTCCATTGGTGTTCTCATTCTTCATCCTCGCACAGTATTCATACACAGATGCCACAGTACACTATCGGAGAGAGAGAGAGAGAGAGAGAGAGAGAGAGAGAGAGAGAGAGAGAGAGAGAGAGAGAGAGAGCTGTCCTATTTGAATATTATAATTGATTGCTTCTCAGATATACTCAGTTCTGTCCTATTAGATTTGCTTGCCAGAAATATGTGACAGCCTTAAGAACCTACTGTAACACTGTACAGTATCAGTGGTCTTTGTGATATTAAAAGTCTGCTAGATCCTCTCTATTCTTATACGTTATACATTTCATTGACACGGAAGGATGGTACTGCCAGGGGAGTAGCCCATTATGACTGATTTTGTAAATATCTAGGCTTAGCCACATTAAGCTGATTTGGGTACTTTACTCTGCTGGTCTGCCATGAACACTTGAGGCTAAATCTCCTTTAATTTGTACTGTGCCACTCCGCGCGAGCTTCGCATTCCCCCTGGGACAATATAAATGCCTGATTTGGCAAGTTACATCATCAGGATTTCTTTATATTTAATAGGGGATTTATGGACGGTTTATGATTTTATGAGGGTTTTTAAACTCTCTGCCTTGGCGACAGTGTCAGGGGTATGGCGATTTCTTTTGGAATTGGGTCTGGTGTTTTTGGAGATCATCGTACGAGACGAGAGAGAGGAATGCTTTCTTTCTTTCTTAGAAAGTTGGGAAAGTCTGGGCAGACCTGTAATAATTGATTTGAGGAGCCAAGGAGCCGAGGGTTTCTGGCTGAGCGTCAGTCTGCTGGTCTATTTGGTAAATGAGAGATCCAGCACCAGGTTCTTGTGGTGAGACAGCGGAGATGTTGTGGTGAAGGGATAGGCTAAGCTCTTTGGGTGAAGTGCAGCGATCCCTGTGGTTGGGCTCTGAAGGAACAATTACTGGAAGCGTTAAAAAGGGTTTAGAGAAAACATGATGAGCATTAGGCTAGAAGTTGAAACAGAGATGTTTGTTTTTCCAAAACACTGTAGTCTGTTTTAAATGTTGAGACATTTTTGTGGATCTCAATCAAAAAGTGGGATGCAGAAAGCGAAAGAATGCCTGTGGTTGAATCTTTGATCCCTTCTTTCAAGGTGCAGCTGCAGACCACAACGTCCAAAATAAGGGAAATAGAATTCAATTATGAAATTATCCTAAAGGGTTTTGTTTCCTCCAAAACATTAAACAAGACTGACGTTTTGGGGAATACAAGATAAAAGGGTTGTCAAAACATAATCCTGGGAGGGTTTCACCATCCGTGATTTTATTTACAAAGAAGATAATAATAATAATATGCCATTTAGCAGACGCTTTTATCCAAAGCGACTTACAGTCATATGTGCATAAATTTTTACGTATGGGTGGTCCTGGGGATCGAACCCACTACCCTGGCGTTACAAGCGCCATGCTCTACCAATTGAGCTACAGAGGACCAAGATGAATTATGCAGTAAATGAATGGGTGACATCAGTGTTCATTTCAATTGTGGTGTCGCCTATCAAAAGCTCCGTCCCCTTCCCATCAACACTATGTCCAAACATCTTTCACGTGTGTAGTGCAACACAAATTAATTGGTTTCTGTGATTCCATCTCCAACGTTAGGAGGGCTGTGTTACCCCAGTAATCCCTGCACTGAATCTTCTATCTTGGGCAAAATTCTTAGCACAAGCCAGCCCGAAGAGCCAATGACAAGCTGGTCACACAAGTATTATGTTTTATGTTTCCCCATTACTGTCTACTGTTTCACGTCGAGGTTAGGACCATCAAGCAAACTGCAGCTTACAAAAGAATGGGCCCATTGATTCCCCAAGGAATAATTTTAGTGGAGGGAGAATTTAGCACAGGCCAGCTAAGAGAGGGCTATTAGCTTCTTCTACAGCTCTGTGATCCATGACTGGGGAGCCTCAGTCTCAGTCAGAGGGGAGAAAGGGGACCCTAGCCTGGCACCGATTCATTCCCCTCAGCTCACTCTCCAAGCCAACAGCCAGTGTGTGGGAGTGTTGGTGAAGTCATGTTTAGTGCGGTGTTTGTTTGTTTCATTATCGAGAATACAATTGATATATGGGCTGTCTCCTACCTGGAATTCGATACAAGATAATTAATCAGTGTCTGTTTTCAGATATGCCAAAGATAAGCAATACCTGTGAGATAAATATATATTAAATAGTTAATTTCGAAAAAGCTATTATCAGTATTCAGACTGTGGTATTGCATAGGCTATGTATTCACATGCTATAAGACTTCCCAGCTGTCCACTTACAGCTGTATAACACATACAATATACACATACATTACAATCACAATATGTCCCATATACTCTCTCAGTTTGGTCCTGCTGTGTGTCTCAGGTCTCAGAGTCCAATAGAGAGCCCCATCTGTCAGGGTGGGGCTGCTGAAGTCCTCTTTCTCAGGCGAAATCAAAGTGGTCCATAATTACTGCTCCAGACTACCCCTTTTCCCATTTCAGCACCACACTGAACTGAGATATCAACTAACACATTATCCTCTTAGCCCCTGAGACTGATAGCCAGCAAGGGCCTAGAGCCAGGAGTGGCCATAGAAGCCAGTGAATAGAGCAGGCGTCACAATCACAGAGACAGTCAATTGGTCACAAATAAGGTTTTCCATTCACACTTATTGGCCAATTGCAATCAATGCATGTTAAGTACAAGTGTTCATGCACTGTAGCCCAATGAATCTTACCCATAATGGTGGCTAGGCTTTAAACCAATGGTATGTCCATTTCTATATGTTTGTGCATTATTTAGGAGAGTATTTAGTGTACTACTGTGATTCTCACTGTAATTATCACCCAATGGTCAAACAAATTATGTGACTATGGCTCCGTTTACACAGGCAGCCCAATTCTGATCTTTAGCCGGATTATTGGTCTTTTGAACAATCAGATCAGATATTTTGCCAATAATTGGGCAAAAGATCAGAATTGGGCTGCCTGTGTAAATGCAGACTTTGAAGGATTATACAATTATTGTGCCATATTAATTATCCAAGAAATTGGTAATGTATGTATTCATGATGTTACTGTAAAAGAAACAGACAGGCAGAATGGATTTCCCATATTAATATTGAATGTTTTGTTTTTTTGCACACATTAGTTATGTTGCCACTTATTGTGAATTCACAAATAACTTCTGTGGTCACCTGTGGTGGATTACGGCAATTAGCGGTAACCCATACATTGCAACACAACACTAACAACGAATAACAAAAACACCATTAGTATCGTATTGGCAATAAATATTGGGTGACATTGTTCCAGCAGTTTTGCCTGCCTGGACTAATTTTTCAGGAACATTTGATTGAATACCTTGGCTCTCACTTCCCCCATGTCAATACAGGAAGCCAGGGTTTTATGATTAAATTGACACATTTGGTGAGGGTCCTATTCCAGACACCTTGCCAAGTCATTTTATATCACTCAAAAGGAGCCAAAGAAGACGGGAAAAAAACATTCACATGTAAAGGACTAACATTAATAGCTTTCAATGTAATGTCTTCTAATAGCTGTGAGATGTTTTTACAAGTAAATCTGGCGTTTCTCATGGTGCGTTGTTATTTAAATAGGGTTAGCCTAGCGGTGCGAGGTACTTACTTTATGTAATAGCTTATCTGGAGCCCAAAATGTGAGATGTCAAGAAGCAAAAAAACATTACAGCAGCCCCATGTGCTGGCTGATCTCCAAGATGCACCTGCACATTAAATTACTCAGCGGGCAAAAGGGGGAGGGAGCGAAGGAGCGTAACTCTGTTACTCCTCTCTCTTTCTCTCTGTTATAGTCTAGACACCCAGCACCTGCTACACATTCATCTCTAATAGCCCCTAGCCCCTGGATACAGCTGGATAACATGACAGCATGGACATCTCATTGGCGACACCTTTTCCCTTCTCTCCATTCCGTCCCTGCAGGGCCGGTGGCACACTCCTCAGCTTGTTCTGTGAGGGTTAGCATGCAGCACCAGCCAGCAGCATGGGTTTAGCCTCTACATCAACTAGGCCTGGGCAGGAGGAGGGATGTTTGGGACTGCTTGGAGGTGTACTCATGGGGGAATCTGAAAAGGTGCCAGCTCCGCTTCACATGTTCCTGTTCCTGCCATCTTTACAGCTGCATTGCCGACTTGTTGGCAGAAGTCAAACACAGACATATTCTTTACACAAGAAAGGAGTGTGGTTCTGGAAGTTGTCCACTGACTGCAGGGTTGGGGTTGGTTCTCACCAGCCACCTCTTCACCAGCCTGCAGTACCAATGTCATTGTTTCCTACAGCCAGAGCAGACCCAGGCACTAGCCCACCCCATCGGAAGTAGTCATTCTCACCCGACCTATTCCCAGTTTAGGGGACACTGCACTTTTATTTTGAAAGATCTAGTCATGGCTCACACGTGGTCTAGGTGCTCCCTTTTTCTTTGTAGATGCACAACATGAAAATGATAAGTGCAGTTATAAGTGAATCCAAAGCATGCTCTATAATTTACAATTCACCTACTTTAATAAACAGTATCGTATGTGTCTAACCCTTTAAGCTACACGATTTAAACAGCTGCAGATTAGGAGAGCCACTTGTAGTGGCTGTAACAGTACAATGTTGTTAGCAGTCAAATAGGTCATGATTGTTGGAGTACGAAGCACTCTAAATCAAGACCTTGACACTCCTGTCGTCCATCACCCGGTCGTGCGCTGTGCAGCACGTTGTACTCTAGTGTACTGTCGACACCTGACTAGAGGAAATATGTGCTCTCTGTGTGCTTAGCGTCTTAGTCAGCCAGTGGAAATGTCGTACAACATTTTTTAAACCCCCCCTCCAAAATACACCTATACATCACACTTGAAACATCTTGGATTTCAGAGATCTTTTAAGGCTGAATTTTTCAACTAACACCAATTTAACCTGTTACCCGGTAAATACTGAAACCGTATGTTAAATATCTATAGTAGATATCCAAAAGTATAGGTTTGTTGTATTCAGGGTTCATAGAGTGCATAGATCCAGAATGAATTATGTAGGCCTAGATGCCTTTTAAAAACCAGTCCTCCAACAGTGTTTTTTTATTTTTTATATTATTATTATTATGATTTATTTTATTTTTTCGGGGGGAATGGATCAGCCTAATATTGCAGATAGATTGTATCTTCTATCAATGTAATTGTCTGCATCACTTCCAATCCCCCATGTTTTTTTAAATGTTTTTTTTTATATATACTCCCCTTTATTACTTTTCAACCCCACCATCCTTTCCCTACTTGGAGTAAATTAGTGAACAACAATGCCCAGGCCTCTACTTCCGGTCTATAATTACTATCTACACCTTATGGACAGAGTTAATTTTACAATAATTCTATTATATATATATATATATATTTTTTTTTTTGCTCCTGAACTTCTTCTACTCTCAACCTCTCCGATCATTTTCATGATGTCCATCGGTTTGCTTCTATATGCCATATCTTTCTAACTGTGCTCTTTCCCAAAAGCTCCCAACATACAACCTATATACTTATTATGGACACAGTATGCTTACATTATTAGATATCTTTGTTATTATTTCTTGTTATTTGTTATTAGTCCCATCCTTCAACTCTATTCAATACCTCCCATCTATCTCTTAACACCATCCATATAGGATTTCTATTTGCCATATATATTTCAACCATACTGTGATGTTTTACAAAAGTTCTGAACCTTTCTATTCTCATTGCTTCTACAGATTGTGAATTAAAAATAAACATTTTTGCTAAAAGTATTATTATATTATTGATTGATTGACTATGACTTTTCTGTCACGCCCTGGCTCTGGGGACTCTAGTATGTTGAGCCAGGGTGTGAGTTTTCATTTGTTTTTCGTTTCTAGTTGTTGTAATTCTATGTTGGCCAGAATGGTTCTCAATCAGAGGCAACGAGTGTCAGCTGTTGCTGGTTGTCTCTGATTGGGAACCATATTTAGACAGCCTGTTTTCCCACAGTGGTTGTGGGATCTTGTTCCAGTGTGGTTTGTGTTAGACTGAGGACGTCACGTTATCGTTTGTTGTTTTGTTCGTGTTATCATCATTCTTTAATAAATATGTTCACTTTTCACGCTGCGCCTTGGTCCTCTGTACCCGACGATCGTGACAGAAGATCCCACCAACACTGGACCAAGCAGCGTGTCCAGGAGCCAGCGCCAGAGGTATCACTAAAGGACATCAACCTCGGCTGGGCCTGGCCCACGGGGAGGAGAGACCCCCAGAAATTGTTTGGGGGGGGCTCACGCCGTGGACGACGGGGCAGCAGGAGGCCGCTATAGAGCGGTCCAGCGGGGTTGCAGAGGAGGCCGCCAGGTTAAGGGGGCCACTGGTCACAGAGGAAAGGGAAAGTGTAGAGGCACGGCGAGAGGTACTGGGGTGTGTTACCAGTCCGGTCCGGCCCGTTCCTGATCCCTGCGTAGGGCCAGTGGTGTGTGTCCCCAGTACGGTCCGGCCTGTTCCTGTTCCTCGCATCGAGCCTGTGGTGCGCGTCGTCAGCCCGGCCCGGCCTGTTCCTGCTCCACGCACCAAGCCTATGGTGCGCATCGTCAGCCCGGTCCGGCCCGCTCCTGCTCCCCGCACCAAGTCAGGGGTGCGTTTCGTCAGCCCGGCTCGGCCCGTTCCTGCTCCCCACACCAAGCCAGTGGTGTGCGTCGTCAGTCCGGCACAGCCCGTGCCTGTTCCACCGGTGCCTGGTTCGGCACGGGTCAGCTGCTTCACGCCGGAGCTAGAGCAATCCGCTCCACCAGTGTGCAGTCCAGCTCCGGTCAGCAGGGCCAGACCGGACCAGAGGTACTTTGGGGGGTTAGAGAGGGAGTGGGGATCATGCCCGGAGCCGGATCCGCCGCCAAGGCGGAGTGCCCACCCGGTCCCTCCCCTGTGGTGTTTGGTTGGCGCGGTCGGAGTCCACGCCTTTGGGGGGTACTGTCACGCCCTGGCTCTGGGGACTCTAGTATGTTGAGCCAGGGTGTGAGTTTTCATTTGTTTTTCGTTTCTAGTTGTTGTAATTCTATGTTGACCAGAATGGTTCTCAATCAGAGGCAACGAGTGTCAGCTGTTGCTGGTTGTCTCTGATTGGGAACCATATTTAGACAGCCTGTTTTCCCACAGTGGTTGTGGGATCTTGTTCCAGTGTGGTTTGTGTTAGACCGAGGACGTCACGTTATCGTTTGTTGTTTTGTTCGTGTTATCATCATTCTTTAATAAATATGTTCACTTTTCACGCTGCGCCTTGGTCCTCTGTACCCGACGATCGTGACATTTTCAGATCACCCAGTAATGCTATCTGCAAGGTTAGTTCCATGTAAATATTGCAATCCTTTAGCCATTCCTGGACCTGTGTCCAAAAACAAGCTACAAATGGACAGAACCAAAACAAATGATCTAATGATTCTGTCTCTTCACAGCAAAATCTGCAGAGCTGGGAAGATTGTATCCCCCATATAAATAACATTCTATTGGTGCAAGAATTGTATATAATAATTTAAATTGAAAGATTCAAATTTTTGAATCCGGTGTCGTTTTGCGTGTCAGTTCATAAACACTATGCCATGGGATCGGTACGTCAAAGATCTCTTCCCAACTATTTTGCAATCTATATGGGACGGCTGTCAATCCTTTGGTCCTTAAGTGAAACTGATATACTTTTTTATTTATCACAGTTTTCCTTAACCAATGATGTTCTTTAATGCAAGGCCGACAGACAAGTTCCTTACTTTCTCCCCCTTCCACTTTCCTCTTCCACTTTTGCGGTAAGGCTGCAATTATTTGGTTGTAATTTTGGGTAGAGCAGACATTTCCATATGTTTTTGTTAGCTGCATGTGAGACATAACTCCACCAGTCCTACCGATGATATCATTTACGAAGATTATACCTTTTTTAAACATTCTGTAAAAAAAAAGGTTTTTTGTCAATTAGTATATTTGAATTTAACCACAATATTTGTTGCATTATTTGTGCTGTCGTTTCTGGAGGCTTAAATTGAAATTGCAACCAACTTTCTATGGCTTGTTTTAGAAATAGTGACATTTGGGAGATTATTTCCTTTTCAAATAACTGAAAGTGAGTGGTTGTAATCTGAATAAAGGGAAAAAGGCCTTTCTTGAACATTGGGTGAGACAATCTTACTAATTTGCTTGAGAACCAGTTCGGATTTAAGTATAACTTTTGTATGACTGAAGCTTTTAGTGATAGGTCTAATGCTTTAATATTTAATAATTTCTGTCCTCCGAATTCATATTCATTATATAAATATGCTCTTTTAATTTTGTCTGGCTTGCCGTTCCAAATAAAATTGAATTTTTTTTTTCTCATATTATTTAAACTGTTCACTAGGCGTCGGCAAGACCATAAGCAAATAGGTAAACTGGGATAATACTAAAGAGTTAATCAGGGTGATTTTTCCACAAATTGACAGGTATTTTCCTTTCCATGGTAGTAAGATCTTATCTATTTTTGTTAACTTTCTATTAACATTTATTGACGTGAGATCATTTATTTCCTTTGGGATATGTATTCCGAGTATATCCACATCACCATCAGACCATTTTATTGGTAAACTACATGGTAATGTAAAAATAGTATTTTTTAGTGATCCAATATGTAATATAGTACATTTGTCATAATTTGGTTGTAATCCAGAGAGGTTAGAAATGTATCTAGATCCTCTATGAGGCTGTGGAGGGATTCTAGTTGTGGATTTAAAAGAGAACATGAATCATCAGCGTACAATGACACCTTTGTTTTTAAGCCCTGTATTTCTAATCCTCTGATATTTTTATTATTATTATTGGATCTGATTTTAATAGCTAACATCTCGATGGCCACAATAAATAGATATGCCGATAGTGGACAACCTTGTTTCACTCCTCTTGACAGTTTAAAACTTTCTGAGAAATAGCCATTATTTACTATTTTACACCTAGGGTTACTATACATGATTTTGACCCATTTTATAAGAGATTCTCCAAAATTGAAATGCTCCAGGCATTTATATATAAACCCCAATCGAACTTTATCAAATGCCTTTTCGAAGTCTGCTATGAATAGCAGGCCTGGTTTCCCATATTTTCCATAGTGTTCTATTGTTTCCAATACTTGCCTTATATTATCTCCAATGTATCTTCCATGTAAAAAACCTGTCTGATTTAGAATGAATAATATCCGACAATACCTTTTTAATTCTATGCGCTATACATTTTGCTAGGATTTTTGCATCACAACACTGAAGGGTAAGGGGCCTCCAATTTTGTAAATGGACTGGATCTTTATATTTTCTACTTGAATCCTGTTTCAGTAATAATGAGATCAGACCTTCTTCTTGAGTGTCAGATAATCTACCATTTACATAGGAGTGGTTAAAACATGCTAATAACGGTCCTCTTAGTATATCAAAAAAGGTTTGGTATACCTCGACTGGTATGCTATCCAACCCTGGAGTTTTCCCGGACTTAAAGTCTTTAATTGCATCCAGAAGTTCCTCCTCTGTAATTTCACCTTCACATGAGTCTTTCTGTGTGGCTGTTAATTTGACATTATCAATAGAAAAACATCTCTACAATTAGCTTCAGTTAGAGGAGATGGAGGCGACTGAAAAGAAAACACATGCTTAAAGTACTTTGTTTCTTCCTTCAAAATATCATTTGGTTAATTATGGGTGACTCCGTCAATTGTACCCAGTTTCATTAAGTTCTTTTTGGAAGCATTCCTATGTTGAAGATTAAAAAAGAATTTTGTGCATTTTTCCCCATATTCCATCCAGTTTGCTTTATTTTTATAATATATTACACTTGATCTTTCTTGAATAAGTTTCTCCATTTCTTTTTGTTTTTCCTCAAATTTATTCTGAGCCTCTATGTTACAGTTTTTATTGCCATCTATCTGTTCTGTTAGACTTTCTATTTCCTTTCTTAGTATAAACTCTTTTGACCTAAATTGCTTTTGTTTTCGAGATGAGTACTGAATTGCATGGCCTCTAAAGGCACATTTAAAGGTGTCCCATACAATAAGGGGATTCGCTGTACCTATGTTATGTTGGAAAAAGTCAGTTATAAATTCCTTTGTTCTAATTATAAATAAATTATCAACCAGTCCTCCAACAGTGTTTGTTACATTGAGGCATCACTTCATTCCTCCCAATATAATTGACAAAATGGCTCCACCAGAGCTAATTTGTCAGCCAGATCATTTGACTAGTGTTGTGTGGAGCTGACCCAAATCATGACCCGCTGTCATTGTGATCAGAGAATGCAAGGTACACCCAGCTAACTCCAAGATTAATTCTTTATTAATTATAAATTCCAAGATTAATATTCCAAGATAGCGTAGCAGTGCGGTTCGTGTTCTCTTGTGTGTCCATGTAAATAGCCTGTTTTTTGTATTTTTTTTTGTATTTTACGTATATATTTCCCTATCACACTTTTCATCCTTCTACTATATATACTTTCCTGCAACCCGCCTCACTCAATGTGGAACGGATTATATTATTTACTCACCTTCATCTAGAATCTCTAGTTGAAACTAGCCAGCCAGCTAACTAGCTACTTGCTATTAGCCACCGTTAGCGGTTTTCACCCAGAACATCGGATTCAATACTTTCACAATGCAACATCGGATTTTCTGCCGGAATAACTGAATCACTGGACCTTAACACCGGATCTAGCTAGCCGCAACCGAATGGATGTCGAATGGATGTTGCTGTAGGCTAATCACCACTGCCCCTGTAGCACCAGTTAGCCTTGAGCCTGTCTACCGGACGGGAGTAGCCAGCTAACCAGCTAACTAGCTACTTGCTATTAGCCACCGTTAGCGGCTTTTTCTCCATTGTCCGTGGCCTGCACTACCTACCAGCCAGCTCTAGCCTGGACTATTATCGGCCAGTCTGCACAGTGAGTTATCGACCCAGAACCTATATCGGATTTTCTGCCGGAATCACTGAATCACTGGACCTTTAACATCAGAAGTCTACTTCCTAAGTTTGTGTTATTCACTGCGTTAGCACACTCCGCCAACCCTGATGTTCTAGCAGTGTCTGAATCCTGGCTTAGGAAGGCCACCAACAATTCTGAAATTTCCATCCCCAACTACAACATTTTCCATCTAGATAGAACTGCCAAAGGGGGTGGAGTTGCAATCTACTGTAGCTATATCATACTATCCAGGTCTGTGCCCAAACAGTTTGAGCTTCTACTTCTAAAAATCCACCTTTCCAGAAATAAGTCTCTCACTGTTGCCGCTTGCTACAGACCCCCCTCAGCCCCCAGCTGTGCCCTGGACACCATATGTGAATTGATTGCCCCCCATTTATCCTCAGAGTTTGTACTGCTTGGTGAGCTAAATTGGGATATGCTTAACACCCCGGCCATCCTACAATCCAAACTAGATGCCCTCAATCTCACACAAATTATCAACGAACCTACCAGGTACAACCCTAAATCCGTAAACATGGGTACCCTCATAGATATCATCCTGACGAACTTACCCTCTAAATACACCTCCGCTGTCTTCAACCAGGATCTCAGCGATCACTGCCTTATTGCCTGCGTCCGTAACGGGTCCGCGGTCAAACGACCACCCCTCATCACTGTCAAACGCTCCCTAAAACACTTTAGCGAGCAGGCCTTCCTAATTGACCTGGCCCAGGTATCCTGGATGGATATAGATCTCATTCCGTCAGTAGAGGATGCCTGGTTGTTCTTTAAAAGTAATTTCCTCTCAATCTTAAATAAACATGCCCCATTCAAAAAATACAGAACTAAGAACAGATATAGCCCCTGGTTCTCCTCAGACTTGACTGCCCTTGACCAGCACAAAAACATCCTGTGGCGTACTGCATTAGCATCAAATAGCCCCCGCGATATGCAACTTTTCAGGGAAGTTAGGAACCAATATACACAAGCAGTTAGGAAAGCAAAGGCTAACATTTTCAAACAGAAATTTGCATCCTGTAGCACTAACTTTTGGGACACGGTTTTGGGACACGGTAAAGTCCATGGAGAATAAGAGCACCTCCTCCCAGCTGCCCACTGAACTGAGGCTAGGAAACACTATCACCACCGATAAATCTACAATAATCGAGAATTTCAACAAGCATTTTGCTACGGCTGGCCATGCTTTCCACTTGGATACCACTACCCCGGCCACCAGCTCTGCACCCTCCGCTCCAACTTGCCCATGCCCCCCCTGCTTCTCCTTCACACAAATTCAGACAGCTTGATGTTCTGAAAGTGCTGCAAAATCTGGACCCCTACAAATCATCAGGGCTAGACAATCTGGACCCTTTCTTTGTAAAACTAGCTGCCAAAATTGTCGCAACCCCTATTACTAGCCTGTTCAACCTCTCTTTCGTAATGTCTGAGATCCCCAGAGATTGGAAAGCTGCCGCGGTCATCCCCCTCTTCAAAGGGGGTGACACTCTAGATCCAAACTGTTACAGACCTATATCCATCCTGCCCTGCCTTTCGAAAGTTTTTGAAAGCCAAGTTAACAAACAGATCACCGACCATTTCGAATCCCACCGTACCTTCTCCGCTATGCAATCCGGTTTCCGAGCTGGTCATGGGTGCACCTCAGCCACGCTCAAGGTCCTAAACGATATTATAACTGCGATCGATAATAGACAGTACTGTGCAGCCGTCTTCATCGACCTGGCCAAGGCTTTCGACTCTGTCAACCACCGCATTCTTATTGGCAGACTAAATAGCCTTGGTTTCTCAAATGACTGCCTCGCCTGGTTCACCAACTACTTCTCAGATAGAGTTAAATGTGTCAAATCGGAGGGCCTGTTGTCTGGACCTATGGCAGTCTCTGTGGGGGTGCCACAGGGTTCAATTCTTGGGCTGACTCTTTTCTCCGTGTATATCAATGATGTCACTCTTGCTGCTAGTGACTCTCATATCCACCTCTACGCAGACGACACCATTTTGTATACATCTGGCCCTTCATTGGACATTGTGTTAACAAACCTCCAAACGAGCTTCAATGCCATACAACACTCCTTCAGTAGCCTCCAACTGCTCTTAAACACTAGTAAAACTAAATGCATGCTCTTCAATCGAACGCTGCTGGCACCCGCCCACCCGACTAGAATCACTACTCTCGACGGGTCTGACCTAGAGTATGTGGACAACTACAAATACCTAGGTGTCTGGTTAGACTGTAAACTCTCCTTCCAGACTCACATTAAAAATCTCCAATACAAAGTTAAATCTAGAATCGGCTTCCTATTTCGCAACAAAGCCTCCTTCACTCATGCTGCCAAACATGCCCTCGTAAAACTGACTATCCTACTGATCCTTGACTTCGGCGATGTCATTTACAAAATAGCCTCCAACACTCTACTCAGCAAATTGGATGTAGTCTATCACAGTGCCATCCGTTTTGTCATCAAAGCCCCATATACTACCCACCACTGTGACCTGTACGCTCTTGTTGGCTGGTCCTCACTACATATTCATCGCCAAACCCACTGGCTCCAGGCCATCTATAAATCACTGCTAGGCAAATCCCCGCCTTATCTTAACTCATTGGTCACCATAGCAACACCCACCCATAGTATGCACTCCAGCAGGTATATCTCACTGGTCATCCCCAAAGCCAACACCTCCTTTGGCCGCCATTCCTTCCAGTTCTCTGCTGCCAATGACTGGAACGAATTGCAAAAATCTCTGAAGCTGGAGACTCTTATCTCCCTCACTAACTTTAAGCATCAGTTGTCAGAGCACCTTACCGATCACTGCACCTGTACACAGCCCATCTGAAATTAGCCCACCCAACTACCTCATCCTCATATTGTTAGTTATTTTGCTCATTTGCACCCCAGAATCTCTATTTGCACATCATCTCTTGCACATCTATCATTCCAGTGTTAATACTAATTGTAATTATTTTGCACTATAGCCTATTTATTGCCTTACCTCCATAACTTGCTACATTTGCACACACTGTATATATATTTTCTGTTGTATTTTTGACTTTATGTTTTGTTTTACCCCATATGTAACTCTGTGTTGTTGTTTTTATCGCACTGCTTTGCTTTATCTTGGCCAGGTCGCAGTTGTAAATTAGAACTTGTTCTCAACTGGCTTACCTGGTTAAATAAAGGTTAAATAAAATAAAAATAAAAACTCCCCCCGGTCCTGGTCCCAAATAGTTACAGCCAGAGGAATGGAGAGCACAGAGAGAGAAGGCACTGACAGCTGTGGAATAGTGATGAGTAAAGTGAATACATGGGAACACACAGCGAGGGAGACAGTTGCTCAACCTGTCAGCAGAGTCTCCATAATTCACTAAGTCAAGGTGGAGGACCATTCCTGTGTGACTGCAGCACATCCATAAATAGCTGTCGGGCTTGTGAGTTTTTTTCATGGTAATCTCGCCTGTCTCTCTCAACAGGTCTGCTAACGTAATTGAAAACATTGTGAAGGAAAACAAGAACCACTGACACAAGGAATGTCTCTTTGTTCTGGTCTGCCATGTATGTGTTTGCTCTTGCTGTTTTAACACGTTGCAAGAATCTCCCAATCCGTCTACGGGTCAGTGTGTTTGACAATGCACCCCTTGTTCCTAACATTCTCTCCAAATGAAATTATCCGTCATTATGTTTGTGTTTGATACAAATGGTGATAGTGTTTGAATGTTTTGCATCGCTATGGAAAATATGGGTGGTATGTTTTGACAATAAATATTTGTAAGAGATGGTAATGTTTGCTTGATTTTTTCCTCAGTCAATTTGTCTTTAAGACAATTAGTCTAGTCCAACATAGTTTGGATAACCTTCATTACAGACATCTGACAACCTTGTCTGATACCTTACCCTTCATATCTTATATATACACTTCTTATCCAAGTAAACGTGTAATGATAAAGATGTACATTAACTAAATCGGTAACAATGATTTTCAACTCCATTGCATTGATCAGGTGAAGGAGATGAGGAGGAGTATCCATGGAGTTGGTTTTAGAGTGAAACAAACCTACCGCAGGCCATCGTTCCAATTTCCTCTTCAGATTGATCTTCAAATTCCCTATTTTTCTCAAGGAAAAGCAGCATTTCAACTTTCCCACCATCTCCTCTCAATATCTCTCCTCCACTCTTCATTGTGACTTAAGTCTCACTTGGACCCGGGCCAGTGTGTTAACTCCTGCAAAATCAATGGATTAACACATTTCACCCCCCTAATCTTAAGGGGCCGACCTCAGCCAACAAATGACCAAATTCACACAAAATGGAGATCCGCCCCCTCTCTCCATGTTTTTTCTTCTTCTAGAATAGTTCCCCCTTCTTTATGAGAGGCTCCCATTGAAATCCAGCAAGCCACTCTTGTTGAGCTCTTTGTGACAGATCTTTAAGTGCCTCTCGGTTAAACAAGACCCCCCTATCCACTGGGATTCAATTTGGTTGGCAAACACGGGCCTGGCTGACAAAACCAGCCAGGGTGGGAATTCGCACTAAGGCAAGCTATCTAGCATTTGTGGTTGGGATTACAACAGTAGCTAGGGCTGGAGGGCTGGAGGGCACAGTGCATTCCTCAAACTCACTCACATATCTACCACGTTTCATCATGTCATTCACTATTGGTATGTCTTAAGGTGTTAAAATACTCGGGAAAGAAATATAAACTCAAGGGGACGGACTCTTATTTGCACAACAACATAATTAACTATAACACTGTTGGTTGAAGATAAATAAGACAAAGTTTTATTCAGTAAATTGAAAGTGTGTTTGAATTGGCATCATGGACCTTGACGTTGACTCGAATGAGTACAAATGTGACAGTACTCCATGAGGCACTCTATAAATGTAGGTAGCTAAATAGACTGTTTGAATTGCACAGCTGGTGAGACAGAGGGTGTCTGCCCACTGCCTCTCACCCCCGACAGTAAATGTCTGTTCTGCTGCAGCTCTACAACGGTTTTCCTTATACAGTAATAATGTTTTTTATATCGTTTAATACTGTTGATAGACCACCAGAAAGATTTTGAGAGTCATCGAGAGAGTGAGAGAAGGAAGAGAGTGAGAGAAGGAAGAGAGAGAGAAAGAGAGAGAGAGAGAGAGCGGGAGAGGCACAGGGAGAGAGAGAGCAAGTTAAAGTAAGAGCCACTGCACATTCACAGGTTGAGCAGAGAATATTTGGGTTAGAATATCTGATTTTACGGCCTACTCGAATGCTTTCACTACCTTACTTTAGCTAACGCTGGTTATGACCCATGAGGTCAGCGTTTCTGTTGACTCTGTGCCATAGTGTCTGGTAGTGTGTGTGGACTCCCTCCACTATGGGCAGCTGTGCAGGGCTCTGAGCTGGAGGGACGCGGCGCTCACAGCACACACCATGCTGTCACACTGTTTGTCGTTCCACATGTCAGTCAAAATTGAGCTCTCTCCAGCCAACATTATCACATTTCGGTAAGAGGATATAGGGGGAAAGCTAGAGTTCTTCCCGTTAACATCAATGTTTCCCATGTTTTAAAGCTTTCCCATGCTTCCAATCAGGACCTTCTAAGTTGTTATTTTTGTAGAAATCAATTAACTTCACAATAATTACTCTTCATTGAGAACATTTATTAGATGTTTAATTGTATGCAAAGGTGCTATATTAAAATCAACACATTAATCTGGGTGATTTCTCTGCCTGCATGGGCTGGGTCGTTCTTGAATTACGGTTTTATTTGGGCATAGCATTTAGAAAACATTTACTTAATTTTTCTAGATGTATTTTATTGAAATGTATTTAGGTACATCTTCCCATATGTTAACATTAATGACGGTAACACCAATGACACATTTTTGTAAATAAGGATTTTCTGAAATGGAGGCCACAAATGCTTAAATCTAAGGTCATCAATAATTTATCAAAGTGATATCATTAATCATTTTGTTCACAATTGTTATTTCCCTTCATTTAAATTGACTAACACCAAGTGACATTTTGGATTTAGACACACCAAATAATGAATGGAATCCTCAAATATATGACATACTAAAAGAGTGTGATTAGCTAATAGACCCCTTCCCCAGTAACAGAGAATGCTCAAGGTCCTTGTGTTTGTTTGCAATGAGTGACTTGCAACTCAATATTAGGAAGGTGTTCTTAATGTTTTGTACTCAGTGTATTAAATACTTTTGTTCCCTTT
This sequence comes from Coregonus clupeaformis, assembly GCF_020615455.1. Taxonomy (NCBI): domain Eukaryota; kingdom Metazoa; phylum Chordata; class Actinopteri; order Salmoniformes; family Salmonidae; genus Coregonus; species Coregonus clupeaformis. Next base: position 29,182,676 of record NC_059205.1, read on the forward strand.
CTGGCATTCAAAATAATAGACAGATATCTCTAAATCCCCAAAACATGTCACTACAACTCTACACATCACTACTGGTGCAAGCCAGTTTGCTTACCCTAAGCACTTTAAACAATGCATAAACATAACGTGTTGCAGTATAAAACACTTGCATTATGTTTTAGCATTGATACACAGTTCAATATCAACAAAAACATGTATGATGTGTAACTGTTTGTCATTCTAAAGTGTTTTCCATGGTTTCAAAGGCAAGGGACCCGACTGGTGTTACACTACTACTAGTGTTGTCCATGGATGGGCCGTAGTGTGCCCATGCCCAGCCCCATGGTGTGATGTGCCCGATCCTGCCCATCCCATCTCATCCCAGACCATCCCATGGTGGCATCACCCATCCCATGTCCCATCACACATTCCCCGGGTGGGCCAGAGGCGCCTGGTCTAGCCACAGTGCCATGTAGCCTAATCACATAAGCACACAGCCTAATCCTTGGGACAGCTGGAGAATCTTTACTGGACAAACGTTAGCAGGATCTCACCGTCCCCATCCCCATTCCACAGAACCCCCTGTTTCATCAGGCTGTACAACAGGCTGCAAGCAGACACCCCCATATAGACACAACCTGATATCCCATAGTCAATGATCATGTACGTAGCGAGTAGAGCCACAATTCTATGTTCACTAATTGGCTACATGCTAAAGTGGGTATAGAATTTCACCAATGTTTTTGTATTTTATTTTGACTAGATGTTTGCAGTAAGTTGTGTTATACAGTATTAATGTTTACCATGTTGAACCTTACCATACCCTTATGTACCTAATTCGTTCAGGCCTGCCTTGTAATTTAATGTACAATACCTGTGGATTTTGTGAGAAAGCACAGCCTCTCCAACTAGTCAATATTTCATGTCTCCCTGATGCAAACAACATATGTTTGGTCCGGTGAAGGGAGTTTTCCCTTTCGTGATAGTAAACAGTTGTTATAGTCCTTGTTTTTCAATACTTATCCCAGATACCTCTATACTGTTGGTCCATTCACATCCTCTGAAGAGGGCACTGTACAACAATTGAGTGATGAAGCCAATAGGAAGTGTGTATCCCATATATCCTTCAGCTCTGACATATAATATGCACTATTTCCTGGTTGGATATCCATGGGGATGAAGCGTTTTTATTCGGACTCGTCTCTGCTACAGCATTTAGAGCCTCCAACCCCTCAGAGAATGTGATGAATAATGGAGTAACAGAAGGAATCTCCTCTCAGAGTAAAATGTTGCTAACCTTGCACCTCTCCTGGCAAGTGCACCAATTCCCCCTGTGCAATCGCGAGCACATCAGCCCTGCCAAACGCAAAGGCTTCTACACAGATCTGTGTTTATCCCACCCCCCTAGAAACCCCGCTATGGGATCTCCAGGGCTTTCCTCACTCCCCAAGTATGTATGCCAATGAAAGAAACACATGCTCCATTATTATTTATAGATTAATTTGTTTATTTATTATGATTATAGTTTTCCTGAAGGAAAATGTTGACTTAGGCCCATCTGAATATTATAGAATTTATGTTCTATATTGAATGATTCTCCTGGATATGGGTAGGAGTGGGAGCATGTGAAAGAGGTGGGGATTTTGAAAAATTGGCTTTGTCATGTGAAGTTGACATTTTTATGACTGTGAACAAGGGTTGAAAACCTCCTGAGCCAGTTATTATCATTATCCATCTCATCTTGCCTCAGACAACGTCTGCTAGGATTCTCCTCACGGTGGAAAATAAAGTGCTAGCAGACCTCCTGACTAGTGGCAGAGCAGTTACAAGTGGAAACACTAAAGGCTCTATTCAATCTGTAAAGCTGAAGCGTTACAGATTCCGCGATAGAAATGTGAAGGCAATTTCCAATTAAGCCGACATAGGCAGCGATTACTGTGAATGCAGCCTCAGCTAAAGCGGGAACTTTGCCTTTAAATTTCAGTCACGCTGTAAAGCTGAACATCCTTCATGCGGATTGAATAGAGAGAGCCCTTACTGTCTAGGCTAACTGTGTTGAACACAGCTAAAATAACATTGCTAAACATCTTTAAAGTAAATTGTCTGTTGACTTTCCTTGGACCTTTGTCTCTCAAGATATGACAAATTAAGGCAAAAAAAAAAACATAATTAATCATACATGTGTTTACTAACTATTGATTCTCATTACCATGGTGTCATGTGCAATGAGTGAGATAGGTTGGTAGTAGCTCCAAATTGCTCAGTATTTACCAGTTTGCTCAGACAGCTAACTGACAGAAATATTCAAATTCTATCACATAACACACCAGCATTTGACCTTTAACAAAGGGATCCTTGTCTTCACAGCAGATACCTTAGCACGAGTCACAACCAGATGAGTAAGTATTTTTCCTCCACCTGGTGCATTTTATTTTGCTCCTGTTTTGAGAGAAGCTGAGCTCACATGTTTTTCCAGGCATGAGGGACAAGTGGGAACCTTGACAGATGCTTAACAACAATCAAAAACAGTTGTAAACAGGGGATGTTATTGGGCAGGGTGCAGGAAGTGAGCGAGCTAAGGCAGTACTGCCTAGCACAGACCACTCATATCACACTTTCCAGACAGGAACTAACTTTTTCCCAAAGAGCTAAAAAATTCATAGACCTGTATGAGCTAAGGTGTTTTTACAGGGCAGGCCACTGCCTGTTTCATCGTGAGATCGTCCTTGGGCAACAAACCTTTCCTCTTGATATGTACGGTTGAAGCATTCTGATGAACGGTCTGAAGTCATATGTAGTGCTGTGCTTTTGCCTACTGGTAAAACTCTGCATCTCTCAGGTAATGTACCGTACGTACATACCCCAACCAGAAGCCATGGATTACAGGCAACATCCGCAGTGAGCTAAAGGGTAGAGCTGCCACTTTCAAGGAGCGGGACTCTAACCCGGACGCTTATAAGAAATCCCGCTATGCCCTCCGACCAACCATCAAACAAGCAAAGAGTCAATACAGGACTAAGATTGAATCGTACTACACCGGCTCTGACGCTCGTCGGATGTGACAGGGCTTGAAAACTATTACACACTACAAAGGGAAGCACAGCCGCGAGCTGCCCAGTGACACAAGCCTACCAGACGAGTTAAACCACTTCTATGCTCGCTTCGAGGCAAGCAACACGGAAGCATGCATGAGAGCACCAGCTGTTCCGGAAGACTATGTGATCACGCTCTCCATAGCCGATGTGAGTAAGACTTTTAAGCAGGTCAACATTCATAAGGCCGCAGGGCCAGACGGATTACCAGGACGTGTACTCCGAGCATGTGCTGACCAACTGGCAAGTGTCTTCACCGACATTTTCAACATGTCCCTGACTGAGTCTGTAATACCAACATGTTTCAAGCAGACCACCATAGTCCCCGTGCCCAAGGACACTAAGATAACCTGCCTAAATGACTACCGACCCGTAGCACTGACGTATGTAGCCATGAAGTGCTTTGAAAGGCTGGTCATGGCTCACGTCAACACCATTATCCCAGAAACCCTAGACCCACTCCAATTTGCATACCGCCCCAACAGATCCACAGATGATGCAATCTCTATTGCACTCCACACTGCCCTTTCCCACCTGGACAAGAGGAACACCTACGTGAGAATGCTATTCATTGACTACAGCTCAGCGTTCAACACCATAGTGCCCTCAAAGCTCATCACTAAGCTAAGGATCCTGGGACTAAACACCTCCCTCTGCAACTGGATCCTGGACTTCCTGAGGGGCCGCCCCCAGGTGGTAAGGGTAGGTAACAACACATCTGGCACGCTGATCCTAAACACGGGGGCCCCTCAGGGGTGCGTGCTCAGTCCCCTCCTGTACTCCCTGTTCACCCATGACTGCATGGCCAGGCATGACTCCAACACATTTACATTTTAGTCAATTAGCAGACACTCTTATCCAGAGCGACTTACAGTTAGTGAGTGCATACAATATTTTTTAATTTTTCATACCCACCGTGGCAATCGAACCCACAACCCTGGCGTTGCAAACGCCATGCTCTACCAACTGAGCTACATCCCTGCCGGCCATTCCCTCACCTACCCTGGACGACGCTGGTCGCGGCCGGCTACGGCAGAGCCTGGATTCGAACCAGGATCTCTAGTGGCACAGCTATCACTGCAATGGAGTGCCGTAGACCACTGCGGCACTCACCATCATTAAGTTTGCCAACGACACAACAGTGGTAGGCCTGATCACCGACAACAATGAGACAGCCTATAGGGAGGAGGTCAGACACCTGGCCGTGTGGTGCCAGGATAACAACCTCTTCCTCAACGTTACCAAGACAAAGGAGATGATTGTGGACTACAGGAAAAAAAAGAGGACTGAGCACGCCCCCATTCTCATCGACGGGCTGTAGTGGAACAGGTTGAGAGCTTCAAGTTCCTTGGTGTCCACATCACCAACGAACTATCATGGTCCAAACACACCAAGACAGTCGCGAAGAGGGCATGACAAAGCCTATTCCCCCTCAGGAGACTGAAAAGATTTGGCATGGGTCCTCAGATCCTCAAAAGGTTCTACAGCTGCACCATCGAGAGCATCCTGACTGGTTGCATCACCGCCTGGTATGGCAACTGCTCGGCCTCCGACCGCAAGGCACTACAGAGGGTAGTGCGTACGGCCCAGTACATCACTGGGGCCAAGCTTCCTGCCATCCAGGACCTCTATACCAGGCGGTGTCAGAGAAAGGACCTCAAAACTGTCAAAGACTCCAGCCACCCTAGTCATAGACTGTTCTCTCTGCTACCGCACGGCAAGCGTTACCGGAGCGCCAAGTCTAGGTCCAAAAGGCTTCTTAACAGCTTCTACACCCAAGCCATAAGACTCCTGAACAGCTAATCATGGCTACCCGGACTATTTGCACCCCCACCCCATCTTTTTACGCTGCTGCTACTCTGTTAATTATACTGCTCAAAAAAATAAAGGGAACACTTAAACAACACAATGTAACTCCAAGTCAATCACATTTCTGTGAAATCAAACTGTCCACTTAGGAAGCAACACTGATTGACAATACATTTCACATGATGTTGTGCAAATGGAATAGACAACAGGTGGAAATTATAGGCAATTAGCAAGACACCCCCAATAATGGACTGGTTTTGCAGGTGGAGACCACAGACCACTTCTCAGCTCCTATGCTTCCTGGCTGATGTTTTGGTCACTTTTGAATGCTGGCGGTGCTTTCACTCTAGTGGTAGCATGAGACGGAGTCTACAACCCACACAAGTGGCTCAGGTAGTGCAGCTCATCCAGGATGGCACATCAATGCGAGCTGTGGCAAGAAGGTTTGCTGTGTCTGTCAGCGTAGTGTCCAGAGCATGGAGGCGCTACCAGGAGACAGGCCAGTACATCAGGAGACGTGGAGGAGGCCATAGGAGGGCAACAACCCAGCAGCAGGACTGCTACCTCCGCCTTTGTGCAAGGAGGAGCAGGAGGAGCACTGCCAGAGCCCTGCAAAATGACCTCCAGCAGGCCACAGATGTGCATGTGTCTGCTCAAACGGTCAGAAACAGACTCCATGAGGGTGGTATGAGGGCCCGACGTCCACAGGTGGGGGTTGTGCTTACAGCCCAACACCGTGCAGGACGTTTGGCATTTGCCAGAGAACACCAGATTGGCAAATTCGCCACTGGCGCCCTGTGCTCTTCACAGATGAAAGCAGGTTCACACTGAGCACATGTGACAGACGTGACAGAGTCTGGAGACGCCGTGGAGAACGTTCTGCTGCCTGCAACATCCTCCAGCATGACTGGTTTGGCGGTGGGTCAGTCATGGTGTGGGGTGACATTTCTTTGGGGGGCCGCACAGCCCTCCATGTGCTCGCCAGAGGTAGCCTGACTGCCATTAGGTACCGAGATGAGATCCTCAGACCCCTTGTGAGACCATACGCTGGTGCGGTTGGCCCTGGTTCCTCCTAATGCAAGACAATGCTAGACCTCATGTGGCTGGAGTGTGTCAGCAGTTCCTGCAAGAGGAAGGCATTGATGCTATGGACTGGCCCGTCCGTTCCCCAGACCTGAATCCAATTGAGCACATCTGGGACATCATGTCTCGCTCCATCCATCAACGCCACGTTGCACCACAGACTGTCCAGGAGTTGGCGGATGCTTTAGTCCAGGTCTGGGAGGAGATCCCTCAGGAGACCATCCGCCACCTCATCAGGAGCATGCCCAGGCGTTGTAGGGAGGTCATACAGGCACGTGGAGGCCACACACACTACTGAGCCTCATTTTGACTTGTTTTAAGGACATTACATCAAAGTTGGATCAGCCTGTAGTGTGGTTTCCCACTTAAATTTTGAGGGTGACTCCAAATCCAGACCTCCATGGGTTGATACATTTGATTTCCATTGATCATTTTTGTGTGATTTTGTTGTCAGCACATTCAACTATGTAAAGAAAAAAGTATTTAATACGATTATTTCATTAATTCAGATCTAGGATGTGTTATTTTAGTGTTCCCTTTATTTTTTTGAGCAGTGTATTTATGCATAGTCACTTTAACTCTACCCACATGTACATAATACCTAAACTACCTCAACTTGCCGGTGCCCCCGCACATTGACTCTGCACCGGTACCCCCCTGTATATAGCCTCCCTACTGTTATTTAATTTTACTTCTACTCTTTTTTTCTCAACACTTTTTTTTTGTTGTTGTTTTATTTTACTTTTTTATTAAGAACTAAATGCATTGTTGGTTAAGGGCTGTAAGTAAGCATTTCACGGTAATGTCTACACCTGTTGTATTCGGCGCATGTGGCAAATAACATTTGATTTTATTTGATTTAATTGTTAAATGTCTGTCACTGGCCAGTCTTGACAGTCCCTTTTAGGTTGCATTCTAGTTCACCCAGCAGCACTAGCTCACTTAATAGCAGCATTTAATTACAGAGGAATCAACTACACCACAATCAACAGTCCTCAGCAAAACATCTACAAACTATAAGAAGTACAATCTCCTCTTGTAGGGTGGGGGCGGGTGTGATGGAATGTAAGCATTAAACACTTTTATGCCATTTTCAGCAGTTCAAGGGTTTTCAGTGAATAACATTATCTCATAGCCTTCACTAAGCTTTGACCACCTTGGGCCTACCTGCCTATCCTATTGTGTGCCTCAGCAGACCAGAAGGATGAGAACGAGAGAGAGAAAGAAGGGGGGTGTATTTGAGGCGTGTATTCGTATTCTGTGCTCTAGTTGCACCCACTTCCTCTATGGTAACAGCTGTCAAAACTTTTCTGGATTACAGCACACCGCAGAGCTACGGCTCGTATTAGAGCCTGGTACTAGGCAGGAAGTATTGAGGGGTGGGGCTGAGTGGGGAATATTCAGGCCACACTGTTCCTCAGGGCAAGGTGAGTAGGACCCTGGGGAGGCATATCTAACACCAGGGCCCTCCTGCTTGTAACTTTAGTGGCTGGGTAATACAACTACACGTGTTGAGGATATCTCTGGGCTTTTCCAGTGATGTTTGAGGTATTAGAACAGATACACTCCCTGTGATTTAGTTTTTTTTTTTTTCACTGACACAGATGCAGGGACTCAAGGTCTCTTTCTTTTGGATTAGGTCAGGGCTTCCAGGCATGTGCACATTGAGCCATGAGAAGCTTCGTTCACGAAGGTGGTTGAGAAAGAAAATTCCCTTAATGCTTTACACATCTGGTAGGGGAATTGAGTTTGTTTAAATAACACTAGTTCAACGGGGGAGATTGTATCAGTTTTGGCAAATGTGTCCCGTACTGTCTAAACCAAAATATAGTGAAATGTTTATATTGATATCCTATATTAATGAGCTACAAAATAAACGTGTTTGACTTTCTGGTAAGCGGACACCATGACAGATTGAAATGTATACTGTACGATAAAAGAATATGGTCGTAGGGATTGATAATCGATTTAAAATGCTACCCTTGGGTTCGATGGAAGACATTTGAAATGTCATAGCAAATAGTGGGTGAGTCTCCATGATGTATATGGTAATCCAACAGGAGTCGGTATCAGATTCTAACAAACACTTATCTCAACAAGACATAACACGTCGCAGACATGACCTTCCTTGTCTGTGACATCACTCCACAACAGGGGATGTACAGCAATTTTCCAACTGAGAGTGGCTCTAATAGTCGAATGTACTTGTCTTTAATTTGATGACGGAGGTGTGTACCTCTCCGTCTCTTTAGTTTCACTACTCTCAACCCCTTAAGTCTCCAAAACTCTGAACAGCTTGGAAATGCTATCGCATAGCATATTGAAACCTATATCAACAAGTTGCTTTGAGTTATGGGTAGAAGGAAATTTGGATTATTAGTGGTATATAACTTTTACTGTTTGCTTGCTTAGACTTGGACCAAGCTCCTCTTAGCAATGACTATATAACCACTGGGTATGAATGAGACCAAACATTCAAATCATTTAAAAATTCATTTATTATTTCAGGTTTTCTTGCCTTTGTTATACAAAGATGTTAAATAACTTAAATACATTCTTACCAGTCATTCGTGATCTGTTTATACCTACAAGCTATACACATGAGGTAGAGGACAATAATTTAGGTTCCCATAAGCCATGAATAAGTGAACATGGACAAAGCTTTGCTGGTTTAGTATTATCACAAAGGGAAAAACATGTTTGTTTTGTTTATTGGCAAGCACAGCACAAATCCTAACACAAATGTACACGGTGAATGTGACCCTCTCATCAGAGCATACCAAAAGTTGAATGAGTTCACACCAATACCACTGGTCAGTATGTTTATCTGCACAGATGGCTATGTTACGGGGTACAGACAGAACCCATATACCTCTCACCAACCCCTTAAACAAACTGATCATGCTACAAATCGGAATGCTCAAAAAAAAAAAGCTGATTATGATCCATTTAATTGCCTTTAGATGTGTTGTATATGTGTTCTATATAACAGTTGAAAAAGGGAATAGAAGTATTTAGTTACTACATTTGTAAGGATTTGTTTTGTGCTTGGGAACTGCAAATGTTATGAGTTATCTATAAAAATAATTATGCTGACTTTATAGAATACACTGCCTCTTGAAGCCTCCACCCCAAAGAAGCAAAACACCCATACAAAACTAAAGAAAAAAACAGAGTAAAAAATACAGGTATTTAAAATCAGTTTTGACTTTACGTTCTTTACATTAAACACATGCTCATAAAATATTTCAAAATAATTTATCTTTCTTTTATTTTCATTTTTCCTACAAAATAGATTTTTATACATGATCCACTGACAACTACACAGTGCAGAGCTATGAGTTCAAAAATAGAATATGAAGGACTAAGACAATGACATTGAAAAACAACCGTTATATCATGCCGTCCTTTGTCTTGAAAATCGTGTGTATATGTACAATATAAAACATACAAAATACATGCAATGTGCATACTGTATTCCTCTCAACATGACTCTGTTGACCTTTTGTATACGTTCAATAAATTACCACTGTAGAGAACCAGTCTTGTGCAGAGGAGTGTGTGTAGAATACACTCACCAGAAGCTGTGGGAAGCAGGCATTTATGCTCAGGCTCTCAGCATAGCCATTATGGTTTCCATGTAGCGTGTAAAGTTCTATGTATATGTTTTGACCATTCTTTATTTGGCATGTTTGGAATTCAGCTCTAGAGGATGAACCAACCAACCTTCGCTAGGCTAGACTCACTTCTCAGAGCATGCTGCTTTTCCTTGATCAATCATGGTGTGTTGAATCAGATATAAATCCTGTGAGTGTCACCGCTTCTATCTAACATAGCATGCCAATGCCCTCAAAGATAGCTTGGACCACAGCTATCTACTAATGTTTTTCACTTACTGATGATCACTTACAATCAAGTTTTCAGCAGCAATGCACTCCATATTCATGATTTAGCTGTAGCCTTATGCATCAACTTATATTTTACCACTTGCCTTTCCAGCATCACATGTCTTGTTCCTAACCTCCTTATTGCTACCAACTTCCTCTTTACTTGCCTGTGAGATTTTACCATGTGCCTCACTCTTGTCTCTATACCACAGGAGAATAAACCATTGTTATTTACAATAAACAAAAGGAAAATAAAAACATCTGCACTGTATATATTCATAAATACAGGATCTTTAAATACTTTAAAGGGAAATTATAAAGGGCTTCTGGGGCTTCAGTGCGTGAATGGGGCTATCTTACAATGTTGGGTTCCTCACTCAGTAGTTCATTCTCACCCACATAAAACAGGCAAAGGCTGTATATCTAAAGGGAATCTAAAGATGACTTTGTATCTCATGAGTTATTGTAGGTGTTTTAGAGGGTTAGCTCTGCCTTTTCCACCAGTAATCTGAAGCATCAAACATCCAATATTACATTTTAGTCATGTACAACATAACAGTAACCTGCCTGAAAAAGAATTACTGTCAAAACAACACAAAAGGAGATTGTACCTTTGCAGTCGTGGAGTTGTGGTAGCCATGCCCAAAATAATGGATAGACAATGCATAGGCATACAGCTAGAGCATACATTTGCTTTGTAGTTGCAAACACATTTTGTCACCTTATTATTGTGAGCTTCAGGACTATATCTAAAATACCAAATTTGCCTCAGGGTGTTAATGTTTAAGCCATTTTTCCATTGGACCATACTGTTCATTTTCAACCTCAACCATTCATCTTTTTCAATCAAATGGTGGGTGTAGAGAGAGGAAGGAAGGATATGAGAGAGTAGGTACGGGGGTTACATTTCTCCTGTTCCCCACAGTTTACTGTTTCTTTACAACTTTATAGTAGTATTACTAGCAAGATTTGCTTTTCTTTTTTTAAATAGAGGGCTAACTAAGTACCAAGAAGCTGTTATAGTTAGAGCACTATTCAGCTGATTAGAAGATGCATTCTCCACTGGTCAGGTGGTCTCCTGTTGTCACGGTGACAGTAATAGACACTAAACTCAGAAAAGCAAGGTCATTCTCTCATTGAACTTTCATTACATACAGTTTTTCTTTTTTTTCTTTTTACCGTAAGTCCAAATAGGTATAGTGGTTTCAGTTATTCCCTGAACATTAGTTGAGTTCGCTCAAGGCCAAGAGTAGCCTAAAATGACTGGCAAAATGTATTCACCAACAATTTCACTCTAGTGTAAAAGAATCAAAGACAAATGAATGTGTTTTCTCTCTTCGTGAAGGAGTAGTCCCAAAGGGTCCATAAATTATCCACAGAGCGAGACAAAGGACACAAATGTGCTGCTTTCCAAAAGGCCTTGTCAAAAAACAAAATAAAAAGCAAAAGAGAGCGAGAACACACAAACAACAAAACATTTGTGTGGTTAGTGGTTTGTTTAAACATATTCAGATAAGTAGCAAGTGTATATAATATCATTATAATACAATTTAATTTATTTACATATGCATACACACAATGCTGTGTGCATGTAAATATGTGTGTGTAGAACAAATCTTACACCCTGTCTTCTTAACAGTTTCTGAATATGGTTACCATGATTGCCATATGAGTTGTAATTCCCCCCCCCCCCCGTACCCTCACTCGCCAACACACACACACACATTTCTACATTGGGCAAGGCCCAAAAGCCAGTCTTTTACTATTACGGTCATTGTATTGGATCCTCATTAACAGCATGCTCACCAGAGACAGCTGCCAAGTGCTGCTTTTTCTCACCGACAGATCTGACTGGATGTTGAATAGGTGAGGTAGCCTTTCTCCAAAGCTCCAACTCTGCAACCAGAAAACATTAGACCCATGTTGACCCTGTTGTCAGACAAGGCCAATCTCCTCCTGCAACCCCAATCCCCATTGGCTGGGGCCACAGGGCATTAAAACAAAACCCACAGAATAGAAAATCCCTCAAAGTGCTTTTAAAGGCTCTCCATCTCCATCGTCTTGCTCTCTCCTCTGCCGCAGAACTCTCTCTCTCTTTCTGACAGCAACAAGGGGCGAGCAGGAAGCTACGAGTGGGCTAACCTTTACAGGTGTAGACCTCCTCTCTCTGTGTACACTGCTTGCATTCGACGTAGCAGCACCAGCGCACCTGACACTGGCATGGCCGGGTCACCACGCGGCTCTGGGTGTTGTGGCCCCTGCCGCAGCATATGGCGTCGCAGTTCTTGTCCTTGTAGCATTTCCTGGCCGAGGTGCCCGGCGAGTACTTGCTGTGCCGGCAGAAACTGGGTGAGTCCTCAATGTGGAGCAGGTCCATGGTGCGTGGGATCGCGTCATTGCTGGGGCCCGGTGGGGGCTGCTCCTGTTGGGGCCGGGCCTGGGAGATTTCCCCCTCCCCCGTGGCCTCGTTGGTGGAGCTGCCCACCTTCAGAGAGGTCTCATAGCGCTGTTTCAGCTGCTTGCCGATCTCGTGGAACGGTGAGAGCTGCCTCCAGCACGTCTGGACGGTGCAGGAGCCTGAGACGCCATGGCATTTGCAGGTAGTCTCCACCCCGGCTTTGATCACCTGATGGTGGGAGAGGAGAGGAACATACTGACAGTCAGCCACCACAGGGCATGAAAGGGACTGCCTGAAACGACAAAATATTAACTTTGGCCCACTTTGTACTTTGTATGGTAAGCAAGGTTTCAAAGAACCTAGACTCCCCTATAATTTCTGCAGCACAATGGGTCTATGTAATGTCCTAATATCATAAGAAATTCCTCCAATATGAAGTCTTTACATACACAGGACATATTAAAATGCGATGAGAACAGAGGCCATAATTATATTTTCTGTTTATACTCATACATACCACAGAGTTAGATTATCTAGATCCTCTACTTATTGCTGATAAACTGTAATTAACATAATAAAACATTACATGACAACAATGTCACATTGTTGTCACTTCCCAACCAAAGACTCTTAATAGAAAATGTTGTACACTATAAGCAAAAGTTGAAAAGATCATCTTTGTGGGTGGGAAGGGACGATACGGACTGTTATGATAACTTTCGGTAATAGAGTTTGATTAAAGCCATCATGGTTATTACTAATAGCAAGTTGAGGATACTCTGAGAGGCACTTTTCCTGAAGAAAAGATCCATTGAGTTCCTCGGCTATGGGAAAGAAGGAGACAGAATACTCAGAACCTGGCCCCTGTTCTTGGTTTGTTTTAAGGTATGTGGAAGACAAAAAACCCAAGGTAAATCTCTTTCACCAGGCCAACTTCATAACACTACAGTTTTGATTCAGTAGGGGGGAAACCTTAGGCTAGCAACTGTAACGCTAAACTAATCAATTTTACGTAAAATATGTTGAGGCCTGAAGATTTCTCATAATGCATATAACGGGATCTACTCAACAGATGACATGGAATATGGACTCAGTTGAACTTGAGAGAACACCTCTGACCATTAATGTTCGACAACTTTTAACTTTGGGGGGTGAATGGGTGCGTTTAAGGCTCCTTGAATAGTACACGTTGCGACATTGCTTGAACTGTCTGTGGCAGGCAATGGTTCATTTGTGTACAGCTCAGTCAGCAGCAACCGACCACAACGTTAAAAGGTTTTGTGTTAAAATCCATAACGCATATTCTCCAGAGGAGGCATGGAGTGGACAGACAGTCTCTCTCCGGTTCTGTTCTCACACACTGGGAAACAGATCGTGGAATAAGAAAGAAGTGCTGCATATTCATCACACTTGCAGTTTAGTTCAGGAAAATGTCAGCTTTAAAATGTTCTAGGGATGCAGAGGCTGGCACATTCCAAGATTTGTGCTCCATATGGGACGTGGTACACCTCACTAAATCTGCAAATAAGAAAAAACCTGGACGAAAACAGTGTTGTAAATCTTTTATCACAAATAAAATAACCTGAGAGAATGGATTTGGAGAGCCAAGCTGAAAAGGAAGAGCACACCACGGGTCTTCGGGGAGAGGTTTGTGTCTGCTAACATTTGGGGAAGTGTGCTTCTGCTATGATTTATATTCATACTAAAATGAAAATGGCTACAATATGAACAAATCTGAGTAAAGGTAGCAGATCAAATCAAATCAAATTGTATTTGTCACATGCGCCGTATACAACAGGTGTAGACCTTACAGTGAAATGTTTACAAGCCTTTAACCAACAATGCAGTTTTAAGAAAGAATACCAAAAAAAATCACACAAAAAAATACATTATAAAAGAATACGAAATAAAAGTAACAAATAATTAAAGATCAGCAGTAAAAATAACAATAGCGAGATTGTTTTGTCGTGCTGTCTTCACGACTGTCTTGGTGTGCTTGGACCATGTTAGTTTGTTGGTGATGTGGACACCAAGGAACTTGAAGCTCTCTGAGTTTGCTTTGGCTTGACAGTTTAAGAGCATTCTCTTTTCTTTTAAAATCACGTCCAAGCTGAAAAAAACACCCTCACTCCCTCACCACAAACAAATGTTGAATCTCGCTAAGGCACAAAAAAAGGCAATTAACTCTCTAATTTTAGAGGGAAAACCAAAGGTTGATTGATGTGTGGCCTCTGATTTGATTGAATGAAGCAGTCAATTTAAGTGATTTAGGCTGGTTTTTTATCTGACCATTAAGTGGGATGCTTGAGGATCTATATTATTTGTTTAATAACCACAGCATGTGGGTAAACGATTCTCTGTCGACCATGGGGAATGTAGCTGTAAAAATTATGTTATTGTTATTCCTCTCATGGTCACATTAAATTCCTCTCCGGTCATTTTCACTGGTTCTGGTCATTTTGCTGTGTCTTTAGACAGGTACATTTAGATAACAATATTTTACCAACCTTAAATTATATAGTTGTCTGTAGGAGATTCAGAGTATATTCACCCTAGAATACACCCACGGAGCTTAACCATCTCAAGAGAGGACAACATAGGCCTACATACTTAAAGGCCTACATACTTAAAGGCCTACATACTTAGCTGTACAGGGCCCAGGTATAGCAAACTACACTGTCAGTCAATCAATCAATCAACCAGCCAACCCCAAAATATTCATAGTTATTTTTACAGCAAAAGTTGTGACAAAGGTCTAATTATTAGTGTATCCCATGAATCAACAAGATTAAATGTACTGCGTCATCCAACATGGCTCCACTCCACACTCACCTTCATGCCCACGTTAGTGTTGTGCATGTCCACGCGGGCACGCAGGTCCTTGTTGGAGCGTTTGCCAAGGAAGTCCTTGACAAACTTGTTGCTGTACTTGAGGTTGTCACCACAGCCGCCCCACTGCCAGGCCTTACGGTTCTCCAGGTCTGGGGCTTCATCGCAGGTGCAACGCTCCATCCGCCCGGCGCTGCATGCCTTGGCCATGGCATGAGTCAGGCCTGCTGAGGAGACAGCATACAGGAAGGCTGTCTCCTTAAAACCTAGAGAGCGATGTGGAGCAAGAGGAAGGATCAGATATAAGCTACCAGCTTCCTACTAGACACTCAAAATGAGCAATTGAAAGTTGTCATTATTGGGAAAATACCCTACAACTTTCTACTGTGCCATCTACTATGGCCTCTCTCTACTGTACTATCTCCTATGGAATTACAAAAATGTATTTCCACCTCCAACCATGAAAGTCAGAAACCAGTTATCTGTCAGTTGAAAACATATTACTTCTATATGAAGTTCGGATGCTTTTCTTTCCCTACCTCTCTTTAAAATGTTGGCTCTGTAGCGTCCCTCTAAGGTGCAGTTCCACCTCTCAAAGCGGAACTGGTACTGGCACTCCAGGGCGCTCATGCTTATGGCCTCCATGAGGGTCTCGGCCACGCCCGGGTCTCGTCGACACATCCGCCGCTGCTTCTTCTCCAGTTTGAGCCGGTCACACAGCTTGTAGTGGGCCCTTCCCACGTTCTCCTCAGGTTGAGAGCTCAGCGGTAGGATGGACAGGGGTTCATTACCTGTCAATCTGGGGAGAGAGAAATAGACACCCCTTAGATACTGTCAGGTGCTGCTGCTGTGCTCCTTCCAGCAACATTTCGACCCAAAGGTCTTCCTAAGGCTTATTACAGGCATTACCTGTCAATCTGGGGCTGAGAGAGGGAGATGTTGTACTGTAACACACTGTTTGGAGGGTTCGGAGAATGAAAAATAATTTATGGGAACACTCAGTCAGTACAGTGGACTGGAAATATGAGGAAGTGGTATGCTAAGTCCCAAATATAGAATGCTGACCTTTATGGTCTAAGTCAGAGCTGGTTAATATTCAAGGGAATTTGGCTGCAATTGTTTGAAGGTTGCAATTGACTTAATGGTTAATGTGCAGTTGAATGCAACGCTTTCTAGAGATTGAGATCAACAATCCCCATCGGATAGGCGTGTTTGGGCCTCCCGAGTGGCGCAGCGGTCTAAGGCACTGCATCGCAGTGCTTGAGGCGTCACTACAGACCAGGCTGTGTCACAGCCAGCCGTGACAGGGAGACCCATGAGGTGGTACACAATTGGCCCAGCGTTGTCTGGGTTAGGGGAGGGTTTGACCGGCAGGGATTTACTTGTCCCATCATGCTCTAGCGATGCCTTGTGGCGGGCCGGGCTTTCCTCCGACACATTGGTGTGGCTGGTTAAGCGAGCAGTGTGTCAAGAAGCAGTGCGACTTGGCAGGGTTGTGTTTCGGAGGACGCATGGCTCTCGACCTTCGCCTCTCCTGAGTCCATAGGGGAGTTGCAGCGATGGGACAAGACTGTAACTACCAATTGGATATAACGTAAAAGTAAAAAAAATAAATAAAGGATATGCTGTGTATATAGCACATTCTCAGCAGCTGAAGAGCATTCTGTGCTGATTTGTCTCTTTTAGGGTAGCTACCAATAAGGTTGCTCGTCATAGCATCACTGGCTAGCCATCTAGCTAGATTGACGCAGGTTGGTTATAGGACATTAAGGGTGCGTTTGTAAATTCACTCAGGAGTGTAAATTCAGAATGTTGTCAGATTGTCCGTTAGTAAATTCAGCGCGTTTCGCTCTCAGAGTGTTCAGAGCGCACACTGGACGCTCTGGCGGAGTAGGGTTGAGATTGAAAACAATGGTCCCACACATTCAATTTGACCGTCACACCACAGGAATGCTAAATAGTAGCCAACCAACAGATACATTGCTTAATATTGATATATCCCGGGGACTAGTGACTGTCCCTCACGGAGACCAGCGGTGTATAGATTTAAACATGATCACACATCGGGCTTTACACTCGTTGTAGAATCCCCATACAAACTTCCAGTATTCAGGACCCTAAAGCTGCAATTCATTTGAAATATAATGAGTCTAAGCTTAGTTTCTAAACACGGTATAGGAGAACATGTGGTAGAGTTGACTCCTTTTGTCAGCTTATTTAAAGGAAGCATATATAAAACACACAAGCTAGCCCCGGGTCTGCCACATAGCTGGCAAAACCCTCCCTGACCGACTAGCGTTCTGAGGTTGCGATGGATTGGGAAAGCAGAAGCATTACTTTCTCAAAAACACGCAGGGGACATGACTGTCAGCCTGTGACCATTTTGGTCACACCATCTGACAGGATTGGCAGAGTAGTTGTTCATTATGTGCAATTTCAGGGCCTCTTTTACACTGTTAAAGTAAAAGAGAAGAATAAATGGATTTACAGAAGAACTCACAAACACATTCCTGCAACGGGCCCGGGCACATAATGCCATTACTGAAAGAGTTTGATGCCTTTTAAATGTCAACGTTTCCCTGCTAATATTAACACCTGCTAATACTTGACAACAATCTGAGGTTGTCCTGACAACATTTACATTTTAGTCATTTAGCAGACGCTCTTATCCAGAGCGACTTACAGTTAGTGAGTGCATACATTTTCATACAACAACCATAAACAAGGGATAAACATATTAGATTTATTCTGGAGGTGATAACGATTGGTTGTTTCTTCTTCTCTCCTCAATATAACTTAACTGCTCTGCTCAGTGCCACACTGTGACCTGTCTCTGGCCTCTGCCATCAACATCTTGACATTTATGCTGTTGAGCTTTAGTGAACTTCCCGTCCATCAATCTTAATAAAACAGCAGAGGTTTATTTTGTCTAATTGCTTTAGCATGTTACCAGACAAAAATCTGAGGAGAGGATCCTATTTTAGTTTAATTGTCATATCCAAGTGAATCTGGTGTGTCTCATTCACAAAACAATGCACTGATTATGCCATGTACAATGAGAGGCCCATGCAGACATCACCAATCACATGGGCAGAAGGTAAGGAGGTGCCGTTCCCCTCACAGCTCCGTAGGCAAGCACCATGGTCTTGTAGTAGATGCGAGCCTCAACTGGAAGCCAGTGGAGTGTGCGGAGGAGCGGGGTGACATGAGAGAACTTGGGAAGGTCGAACACCAGACGGGCTGCAGCGTTCTGGATAAGTTGTAGGGGTTTAATGGCACAGGCAGGGAGCCCAGCCAACAGCGAGTACTTCTCCAGTCAATGGTGCTACATGTTCACTTTTACCTAATTTGTCTTCTGTCACCATTCAGATCCAAATGGCCTCAATGAAGAGGTCACAGAGGTCATGTTACAGAGAGAGAAATGTTTCAGAACTGATAATAACTGATTGTGAAGTGTTTCCCCTGATCTCAGATGGCAGCGTACCAGGGAGATATTGTGTGAATTCGGTCAATTCGGGAAAAGTTGGATATTTACATTTATTTTCACACATCGTATAGCCGGAAATGACTGGTAAGGCATTCCGGATTATAGATTTGTCTTCGGTGAAGGGAAAAGTTTCTCGGAAATAGGTAATCCAGAGGGCTGGTAGATATGTTTTCGGGGTACATCGCCATCAGCGAGGGAAGATCAATGTGTAACATTACAGGTCTCCCGGAGTCTCCTAACTTGTCTGACCACTATGGATTTTTTAAAATGGAAACCTGGCAAGCTGTGTCTTGACAGAAATGGTTCTCCTTGCTGGCTTTAGGGAGGAAAAGAGCTAAAGTACGTAGTAGGGTACTCTGGCCTGACTGTGTCCCATTCTGCACTGTATGTATAGAGATACTCCAAACATACAAATGCTATATATATCCATCTTAATTGTTATTCCTTTTGATACTATGTGTATCCACTATGTCTACAACACCGTGAGGAGAAAAATAAGGAACTCAAGAGCAAATTGTACCAGTTGACAAACTGTTGTAATCGTGATTGACAACATTTCCACAACATTTCTGCTGTGGGCTGAGGCTCAATATTTGAATGATTGAAACACCATTTAGAGTACCTGGCTAATTCATTTCTACATGTCATCAGGAGAGCCAAGAGAATGTAAACTCCAGCCATCACTCAACAAGTCATATGATATCTGCCGGAAATGTAATAATATACAAACTTTACTGAACTTAGATATCACTGGAGAAATGAAATCAGCAATGTTACCCAGGATATGCAAAGTGGAACAGATTATTCATGAAGCTTGGCAGCCACAGTAAATTAAGCATCAGTTTTTTTTTTGTTGATTTTACAATTTCTAGAGATTTTACAGTTTTATGCATCATGCTTCTGAAGTATGTAAGAGTAAAAGAAACAGCAACCGGGTGCTGATAAATAGCCTATGTAATGTATAGTAGACAGTAATTAAATTATTATTATGTTAGGTACAATGGTTGCTAATGGCATAACTCTAGAATGTTTACTACCTGATGCACTAAATATACATGGGTGTGCCATTATTATTAATAACAACAGTGGTGCAACTCCACAGACAAAAAGGTTGTCTTAATTTTCAGAATCCTATCACCATGACGTGTTACATTCCTCAACCATTACTGTCACTATCACAGTCTCCTTAGTGTTATATCTCCATAGAGCACAGATGGCTGCCTGCCTGCCTGCCTGGCCCTCGAAAACAAGAGTAAAATAAAATGCCATTTCCCAAAAGCGTCTTTGTGCTGTGACATCTGTCTGTCTGAGACAAAAATATACTCTGAAGCTGGAGGGAGGCCAGAGACAACACAAATCCTTTGGACTACTGATCTGCCTGCCTAGCTGTTACTGACTTCCACACAAAGGCATATTTTTTGCCAGTTACCAAGAAGGCTGGGGGGCAAAGTGTGGATGGGAGGAGAAATTTGAGAGAATGGAGAAACACTTCTTCAGGTCTCGGGAGAAGAAGCTAATGTGGCTCCACTCTTGTGCATGTTTCCACTCTGTGGCAGACCTAGTGTATAGTCAAATGGTATCACAGATGTGCTTTAATTTCAGTTTCCCCGTCTTCTAAAGGATTTCTTATATCTAGCTGAAGGGAGGCTGTATTTTTTTGGTTTTAAAACACTGATGGAAATTGATTTTTTACTTCTTAAAACTATCCTAAACATGCACAATGGTGGTTATAGTGCTTTCATGAATTGTGCTCCTGCATATTTCCTAACAAGCACATTGTGTTAGACGAAGAAGGTGAACACAAAACCATACAGGTAAACTAGCTAGCTGGTACTGGGTCCCTAAAGATCAGCTTACCTCCATAATGTGACCCAAAAGAAACCCAACGTCACACCCACTCAGACAATGCTGAGCAGAACCAAGTGTCACACACTCAATAGGAGCACTGCTGGCTTCTGCAGAGCGAACTAATTAAACTCACTTAAAGCAGATGATGGAGTCAAAAGGAGAGTACAGTGCACATCTTTGGTCAAAAAGCCTTTATTCTAAATCCTTTTTTGGACACAGGACCTCATAGCTTCTGAGGAGGAATAATGGAAAGCCTAACCACAATGCCTTAATCTCTATGGTCCTGAAACATGTACAAACTACAGTGTGTACATGTTGACAATGTAAGGCATATGAACTAAAGGGAGTATAGGTTGCAGTGTAGGGAGCAAATTAGAATGTAAGAGCATGTAGACCTGTGTTTTTCTATCATGAACCGTTTTCGGAGGTTGTTTTTGTTTGAGGTGTTGGCACAGCAACACACATGGAACATAACACCAACAGAGACATAATAAAGTTCACTATTATCCTACATGAGGTAGGATTCTTACTGCTGTTTGCTCAGCTTTGCTTTTTAAACTCACTCACTCACACACTCACACACTCCTCACTCACGCACAGACATCATCGACCGAGACTTCAAACGAGAATAATCTCACTCATTACCTTGCCTTTTCCCTCCCTGCATGCACCTTTCACTGGGTAAACGAATGGTGGAGTTTGTTTAGGCATTTCTCGCCACCTGTCAACACTTCCCATTGCCCGGGACATTTACTTTATATAAATGTTTCAATGCACAGGATGGCTGAGTGTAAACGACTCAAATCATCAAATCAAATAAAAGCTTATTGGTCGCGTACACAGATTTGCAGACGTTATCGCAGGTGCAGTGGAATGCTCCAATAGTGTAGTAATAATACCTAGCAATACAAAACAATACGTACATTATCAAGAAATTCAGAAATATCAGAAAGAGCAATGTCAGAGTCCGGAATTCAAATATACATACACCAGATATACAAAAGTATGCACACCGCCATTGCAATCTCCATAGACAAACATTGGCAGTAGAATGGCCTTACTGAAGAGCACAGTGACTTTCAACTTGCCACTGTCATTAGAATGCCACCTTTCCAACAAGTCAGTTTGTCAAATGTATGCCCTGCTAGAGCTGCCCCAGTCAACTGTAAGTGCTGTTATTGTGAAGTGGAAACTTCTAGGAGCAACAACAGCTCAGCCGCGAAGTGGTAGATACACAATCTCACAGAACGGGACCGCCGAGTGCTGAAGCGCGTACCGCTTAAAAATCGTCTGTCCTCGGTTGCAACACACTACCGAGTTCCAAACTGCCTCTGGAATCAACGTCAGCACAATAACTGTTCGTCGGGAGCTTCATGAAATGGGTTTCCATGGCCGAGCAGCCACACACAAGCCTAAGCTCACCATGCACAATGCCAAGAGTGTGCAAAGCTGTCATCAAGGCAAAGGGTGGATATTTGAAGATTCTCAAATATAAAATATACTATGATTTGTTTAACACTTTTTTGTTTACTACATGATTCCATATGTGTTATTTAATAGCTTTGATGTCTTCACTATTATTCTACAATGTAAAACATTGTATAAAGAAAGGAAAACCTTGAATGAGTGGGTGTGTCCAAACTTTTGACTGGTAGTGTATATATAGATATACAGTTGAAGTCGGAAGTTTACATACACTTAGGTTGGAGTCATTAAAAATCATTTTTCAACCACTCCACAAATGACTTGCCAAACTATAGTTTTGGCAAGTCGGTTAGGACATATACTTTGTGAATGACACAAGGAATTTTCCAACAATTGTTTACAGACAGATTATTTCACTTATAATTCACTGTATCACAATTCCACTGGGTCAGAAGTTTACATACACTAAGTTGACTGTGCCTTTAAACAGCTTGGAAAATTCCAGAAAATGATGTCATGGATTTAGAAGCTTCTGATAGGCTAATTGACATCATTTGAGTCAATTGGAGGTGTACCTGTGGATGTATTTCAAGGCCTACCTTCAAACTCAGTGCATCTTTGCTTGACATCATGGGAAAATCAAAAGAAATCAGCCAAGACCTAAAAAAAATGTGTAGACCTCTACAAGTCTTGTTCATCCTTGTGAGTAATTTCCAAAAGCCTGAAGGTACCACGTTCATCTGTACAAACAATAGTACGCAAGTATAAACACCATGGGACCACGCAGCCGTCATTCCGCTCAGGAAGGAGACGTGTTCTGTCTACTAGAGATGAACGTACTTTGATGCGAAAAGTGCAAATCCACCCCAGAACAACAGCAAAGAACCTTGTGAAGATGCTGGAGGAAACAGGTACAAACGTATCTATATCCACAGTAAAATGAGTCCTATATCGCATAACCTGAAAGGCCGCTCAGCAAGGAAGAAGCCACTGCTCCAAAACCGCCATAAAAAAGCCAGACTACAGTTTGCAACTGCACATGGGGACAAAGATCATACTTTTTGGAGAAATGTCCTCTGGTCTGATAAAACAAAAATAGAACTGTTTGGCCATAATGCCAATTGTTATGTTTGGAGAAAAAAGGGGGTACCTTGCAAGCCGCAGAACACCATCCCAACCGTGAAGCACGGGGGTGGCAGCATCATGCTGTGGGGGTGCTTTGCTGCAGGAGGTTCTGGTGCACTTCACAAAATAGATGGCATCATGAGGAAGGAAAAATATGTGGATATATTGAAGCAACATCTCAAGACATCAGTCAGGAAGTTAAAGCTTGGTCGCAAATGGGTCTTCCAAATGGACAATGACCCCAAGCATACTTCCAAAGTTGTGGCAAAATGGCTTAAGGACAACAAAGTCAAGGTATTGGAATGGCCATCACAAAGCCCTGACCTCAATCCTATAGAACATTTGTGGGTAGGACTGAAAAAGTGTGTGCGAGCAAGGAGGCCTACAAACCTGACTCAGTTACACCAGCTCTGTCAGGAGGAATGGGCCAAAATTCACCCAACTTATTGTGGGAAGCTTGTGGATGGCTACCCGAAACGTTTGACCCAAGTTAAACAACTTAAAGGCAATGCTACCAAATACTAATTGAGTGTATGTAAACTTCTGACCCACTGGGAATATGATTAAAGAAATAAAAGCTGAAATAAATAATTCTCTCTACTATTATTCTGACATTTCACATTTTTAAAATAAAGTGGTGATCCTAACTGACCTAAGACAGGGAATTATTACTAGGATTAAATGTCAGGAATTGTGAAAAACTGAGTTTAAATGTATTTGGCTAAGGTGTATGTAAATCTCCGACTGCAACTGTATATTGAGTATACCAAACATCAGGAACACCTTCCTAATATTGAGTTGCACTCCCCCTGCCCCATTTGCCCTCAGAACAGCCTCAATTCGTCGGGGCATGGACTCTACAAGATAACAAAAGCTTTCGAAGAAGGATGCTTGCCCATTTTGACTCCTATGCTTCCCACAGTTGTGTCAAGTTGGTTGGATGTCCTTTGGGTGGTGGACCAAATTAATACACACAGGGAACTATTGAGCGTAAAAAACCCAGCAACGTTGTAGTTCTTCACACAAACTGGTGCACCTGGCACCTACAACCATACCCTGTTCAAAAGGACTTACATATTTTGTCTTGCCCATTTACCTTCTGAATGGCACGCATACACAATCTATGTCTCAATTAAAAATCCTTCTTTAACCTGTCTCCTCCCCATCTACACTGATTTAAGTGGATTTAACAAGTGACATCAATAAGGGATCATAGCTTTCACCTAGATTCACCTGTTCAGTGTATGTCATGGAAAAGCCAGGTGTTCTTAATATTTTGTATACTCAGTGTGTATATGTACAGTATATACACTGAACAAAAATATAAACACAACATGTGAAGTGTTGGTCCCATGTTTCATGACCTGAAATAAAAATCCCAGACATTTTGCATACACACAAAAAGCGTATTTCTCTCAAATGTTGTGCACCTGACACCTGATAGGTGTGGCATATCAAAAAGCTAATTAAACAGCATGATCATTACACAGGGAGGGCGGGGGTGCTGAGGAGTTTTCCAGTCTGTAATAAAGCGCTTTTGTGTAGGAAAAATCATTCTTATTGGCTGGACATGGCTCCCCAGTGGGTGGACCTGGTTGCCAAGTGGGTGGGCCTATGCACCCCTGCCCAGTCATTTGAAATCCATATATTATCGCCTAATTAATGTATTTCAATTGACTGATTTTCTTATATGAACTGTAACTCAGTCAAATCTTTTAAATTGTTGCATGTTGCGTTTATATTTTTGTTCAGTATACAGTGTATATAGTATATATAAATAAATGGTGTGCCTTGTATGGACAGTATATGAAAATAAAAGGTGTGTACAGCAGTAGTTATATAGCATGAGCCATGACTAGAATACAGTATATACATATAAAGTGGGTAAACAGTACGTAAACTTTATTAAAGTGACCAGTGTTCAATGACTATGTACATAAGATAAAGCAGTGTCTAACGTGCAGGGTAGCGTACCGGGTGGTAGCCAGCTAGTAACAGTGACTAAGGTTCAGGGCAGGGTACTTGGCGGAGGCCGGCTATTGGTGACTGTTTAACAGTCTGATGGCCTTGAGATAGAAGCTGTTTATCAGTCTCTCGGTCCCAGCTTTGATGCACCTGTACCGTCTCCTCCTTCTAGATGGTATCGGGGTGAACAGGCCGTGGCTCGGATGGCTGAGGTCCTTGATGATCTTCTTGGCCTTCCTTTGACACCGGGTGCTGTAGATGTCCTGGAGGGCAGGCAGTGATGCCACCCTCTGGAGAGCCCTGTGGTTGCGGACGGTGCAATTGCCGTACCAGGCGGTGATACGGCCCGACAAGATGCTCTTAATGGTGCATCTGAAGAAATTTGTGAGGGTCTTAAGGGCCAAGCAACATTTCTTCAGCCTCCTGAGGTTGAAGAGGTGCTGTTGCGCCTTCTTCACCACACTGTCTGCATGAAGGAACCATTTCAGGTTGTCAGTGATGTGCACACCCAGGAACTTGAAGCTTTTGACCCTCTCCATTGCGGCCCTGTCGATGTGGATGGGGTCGTGCTCTCTCTACTGTAGTCCATGATCAGCTCCTTCATTTAGTTAATGTTAAGGGAGAGGTTATTTTCCTGGCACCACTCCGCCAGGGCTCTCACCTCCTCCCTGTAGGTTGTCTCATCATTGTTGGTAATCAGGCCTACCACTGTTTTGTCGCTTGGGGGGCACTATGGTGTTGAAGGCTGAGCTGTAGTCGATGAACCGCATTCTTACATCGGTATTTCTCTTGTCCAGGTGGGATAGAGCAGTGTTCAGTCCAATGGCGATTGCACTGTCCATGGATCTGTTGGGGCGGTATGCAAATTGTAGTGGGTCTAGGTGTTACATTTTAGTCAGTTAGCAGACGCTCTTATCCAGAGTGACTTATAGTTAGTGAGTGCATACTGGCCCCCCGTGGGAATCGAACCCACAACCCTGGCGTTGCAAGCGCCATGCTCTACCAACTGAGCTACACGGGGCCCACAGGTAAGGTGGAAGTGATATGGTCCTTAACTAGCCTCTTAAAGCACTTCATGATGACAGACGTGAGAACTACGGGGCGATAGTCATTTAGTTCACTTACCTTCGCTATTTTGGGGTAGAGGAACAATGATGGGCATCTTGAAGCAAGTGGGAACAACAGACTGGGATATGGAGAGATTTAATATGTCCGTAAACATTCCAGCCAGCTGGTCTGCACATGCTCTGAAGACGTGGCTTGGGATGGCGTCTGTGCCGGCAGCCTTGCGAGGGTTAACACACTTAAATGACTCACGTCGGCCACAGAGAAATAACGCACACAGTTCTGGTGTGTGGAGGGGGCCCACGTCGGAGGCTCGTGTGTGGAGGGGGCCCACGTCGGAGGCTCGATGTAGTTTTCCTCGAAGCGGGCAAAGAAGGTGTTTAGTTTATCCGGGAGCGAGGCGTCGGTGTCCGCGACGTGGCTGGCTTTCCCTTTATAATCCATGATTGTCTGGAGTCCCTGCCACGTACAGAACGTCTCTGTACGCCTTTTAATTGTGACTTCACTTTGTCCCTGTACTGTCGTTTTGCCTCTTTGATTGCCATACGGAGGTCTGTTTGTACATGTCCATGTTCCCAGTCACCTTGCCACGGGTAAATGCGGTGGTTTGCGCTTTCAGTTTGGCGCAAATGATGCCATCTATCCACGGTTTTTGGTTTGGATAAGTTCTAATCGTCACTGTGGGAACAACATCCTCTAAGCACTTTCTGATGAACCCAGTCACCAAGTCAGTGTATACGTCCATAGAGTCAGTTATTTTTTCCTATAGTTACTCATTTAGAATGCCTGAAGCTTTAACAGTACTTAAAACGGTGTGTGTGTGTGTGTGTGTGTGTGTGTGTGTGTGTGTGTGTGTGAGAGAGAGAGAGAGAGAGAGAGAACGCGACAGAGAGAGAGTATGTGTGTGTGTGTGTGTGTGTGTGTGTGTGTGTGTGTGTGTGTGTGTGTGTGTGTGTGTGTGTGTGTGTGTGTGTGTGTGTGTGTGTGTGTGTGTGTGTGTGAGTGAGTGAGTGAGTGAGTGAGTGAGTGAGTGAGTGAGTGAGTGAGTGAGTGAGTGAGTGAGTGAGTGAGTGAGTGAGTGAGTGAGTGAGTGAGTGAGTGAGTGAGTGAGTGAGTGAGTGAGTGAGTGAGTGAGTGTTCTGTGCGCAAGTGTTAAACTTCAAGAACATTGATAAGAGGGAGTAGGCCTACTTAAACATTGGGAGCATTAATAGCTGTATGTTGCAGTGACTTTTGTGTCGTTCATGGTGAAAACGCTATTAAAACATTCTAATATGGATACTTTTGTGTTTCCGTCCCTTACAATCAAAGTATGCCTGTAACTCAATGCACTGCTTTTTAAATGGAAAAATCTTTCTTTAGAGCCAAAATTAATTATCGCAATTATTTTTTTAAATTATTTGACAGCCCTAGTAATCACTCATTCATTATAAACATATGCAAACTCATGCATAGATTTTGGCTTGTCATTCACACTTCACAACATCAGCATGTCAAAAGGGCAGCTCAGTGCAAATTCTGACACAGTCACACGGGACTAACAAAAAACACATGCTGTGACAGAGAGAGCTGCTGTGCAACAAACTGATTGCTCTGTAACAAATATGCTCTTTCTGTTGTGAACTACATGATGACTGATGAACGTGAGACAATAACAATGACTATTGCTATTTAGATCTCCAGATTGTTCAGTATCAGTGTCAGGCTTTGTTGGCTTTGATTGGCATACAATGATGCTGAGAGACAAACATGATAACTGACCCCCCTACTCCAATCAGATCAGTGCTTTTCTAGACTGCACACTATTCGTTGTTTTGAGAGTTCCAATAGAGATTGGAACAAGGGATTACAAATTACACTTGACTGTAAAATTAGGCTACATGCATGGTTATTCTGGTTGCACTGGTTGGTCAGCAACATTGGTTGAATGTTTTGTAACAAAGCTGACATGTCAGACCATACAATAAACACATTTCTACATGTACGTGTGTGGGAGTTCGTTTTGTGAGGAGCACAATAGCAAATATGAACTGGGGCATATACTGTATGTTAAAGGTTTGTTCTTAATCATTGTGCTTATCTTTTGTACTTTGATACTCCACTGCTTTTCATAGTTGAGGTCAGGCTCACAACAGCTTCTATATATCAAACATAGGCTACTGAATGTTTGACAAATGTGCAGCTAGTGTGTACCCTTTCACCATCTCCACCCCACTTGACCAACAGGTGCTGGGTGTGTGTGTGTGTGCGTGTGCGTGTGTGTGTGTGTGTGTGTGTGTGTGTGTGTGTGTGTGTGTGTGTGTGTGTGTGTGTGTGTGTGTGTGTGTGTGTGTGTGTGTGTGTACATGTGAGTGCATGTCTGTGTTTGTATGTGTATGTGTGCGCCACGCATGTGTGCAGCAATTGTACATTTGTCTGCATTTTGTGTGTCTGTGTCGGTGTGGGTGCATGTGCTGCTACCTAAAGTCAATACCAATAAGTCAAGATTCAACCCTAGTGGAACCCACCCAATCAGCAAAATCAAGAAACAGTTTCTCAATCGTTATCCAGATTTTCATACTGTCATACCGTTTCTGTACCATACCGAGGTATACGGTATTACAGAATGTGCACACAAGGGGTGTTATTTCTAAAAAAGATATACACTGCTCAAAAAAATTAAGGGAACACTAAAAAAACACATCCTAGATCTGAATGAATGAAATAATCTTATTAAATACTTTTTTCTTTACATAGTTGAATGTGCTGACAACAAAATCACACAAAAATTATCAATGGAAATCAAATGTATCAACCCATGGAGGTCTGGATTTGGAGTCACCCTCAAAATTAAAGTGGAAAACCACACTACAGGCTGATCCAACTTTGATGTAAGTCAAAATGAGGCTCAGTAGTGTGTGTGGCCTCCACGTGCCTGTATGACCTCCATACAACGCCTGGGCATGCTCCTGATGAGGTGGCGGATGGTCTCCTGAGGGATCTCCTCCCAGACCTGGACTAAAGCATTCGCCAACTCCTGGACAGTCTGTGGTGCAACGTGGCATTGGTGGATGGAGGGAGACATGACGTCCCAGATGTGCTCAATTGGATTCAGGTCTGGGGAACGGGCGGGCCAGTCCATAGCATCAATGCCTTCCTCTTGCAGGAATTGCTGACACACTCCAGCCACATGAGGTCTAGCATTGTCTTGCATTAGGAGGAACCCAGGGCCAACCGCACCAGCATATGGTCTCACAAGGGGTCTGAGGATCTCATCTCGGTACCTAATGGCAGTCAGGCTACCTCTGGCGAGCACATGGAGGATTGTGCGGCCCCCCAAAGAAATGCCACCCCACACCATGACTGACCCAACGCCAAACCGGTCATGCTGGAGGATGTTGCAGGCAGCAGAACGTTCTCCACTGCATCTCCAGACTCTGTCACGTCTGTCACGTGCTCAGTGTGAACCTGCTTTCATCTGTGAAGAGCACAGGGCGCCAGTGGCGAATTTGCCAATCTTGGTGTTCTCTGGCAAATGCCAAACGTCCTGCACGGTGTCGGGCCCTCATACCACCCTCATGGAGTCTGTTTCTGACCGTTTGAGCAGACACATGCACATTTGTGGCCTGCTGGAGGTCATTTTGCAGGGCTTTGGCAGTGCTCCTCCTGCACCTCCTTGCATAAAGGCGGAGGTAGCAGTCCTGCTGCTGGGTTGTTGCTCTCCTACGGCCTCCTCCACGTCTCCTGATGTACTGGTCTGTCTCCTAGTAGCGCCTCCATGCTCTGGACACTACGCTGACAGACACAGCAAACCTTCTTGCCACAGCTCGCATTGATGTGCCATCCTGGATGAGCTGCACTACCTGAGCCACTTGTGTGGGTTGTAGACTCAGTCTCATGCTACCACTAGAGTGAAAGCACCACCAGCATTCAAAAGTGACCAAAACATCAGCCAGGAAGCATAGGAACTGAGAAGTGGTCTGTGGTCACCACCTGCAAAACTGTCCTTTATTGGGGGTGTCTTGCTAATTGCCTATAATTTCCACCTGTTGTCTATTCCATTTGCACAACAGCATGTGAAATTTATTGTCAATCAGTGTTGCTTCCTACGTGGACAGTTTGATTTCACAGAAGTGTGATTGACTTGGAGTTACATTGTGTTGTTTAAGTGTTCCCTTTATTTTTTTGAGCAGTGTATATTAGTTTTTTGTTTTTTGGGGGGGTAGGGGGCTTATAAAACAATTTAGGCAACAGGGACGTTGATCCAGGAGGGGATTAAATGTTTCTGCTTTAACCAAGAAGCTTGATCTTGACATCTAGCCATATAGCTAGCAAGTTAGCAAACCAAATGCAGAGATGGAGCCCTGAGCTGGATATAATTTATTTGACACATCTTAGATTTCTTATTGTTATACGTCACTTATAGCTATAAGCAGTGGCGTAGCACGCACTCCCACGCAGCGGTGGTGCCCCCAACTATTTTTTTTCAAAATACCCTGGTACACGGTATAAACGGTATACCGCCCAAGCCTAGTCTCAACTTGCTGGTGTCTCTAAGGTCAACTCCCTCCCCCCTCTCTCCCTCCCTGTCTCCCTCTCCTTCACTACCCCCCTAACCCTCCTATCTCCCCCCTTCTCTCTTTCACTCTGCGTCCCCCTCTGCTCTCCCATCTCCTTCCTTCCCCTATCACCCTCCCCCCACGGAGCTGCCTGCCCCCTCCTCCTCCCCTCCTCCTCCCTACCTACCCCCACAGGCCAATTTACTCTAAACAAATGCCAATCATTCCCTCCAGCTGTTGACTCAAAACAAAGCCTGTTCCCAGACAAAGCGAACTACCCAGCTGTCTAACTAAAGGTAACCCAAAACAACGGCAGCCAGCCAGACAGACGTGTGAAAAGTGTGCAAGGCTAGCAGACACAACCAGGGCCCGTATTTAAGCACTCCCCCTGTCCATATAATCTTATTCAATATGATCAAAAAGGCCAAACTGATCCTATATCAGCACTCCTCTTTGTAAATACAAGTCTTGGGTTAGTTTACCTTTCTCCCCTGTCTGTTAGGGACAAACCACCATGCTCACCTCAGAAACGTTGAAATGTTGTCAAACCCTATGGTGGTAGCCAGGCTATTGCAAAGATATAAGGGGTTTTGCAAAGAAAATCTGGGCTGGGTGTGACCTTGCCCTGATCCATGTGTGTGCCTGTTTTTTCCTTCCCTTCCTCCCTCCTTCCCTCCTACCATTCCCCTGCTTGGTTTTCCTTTCCCTCCTCCACAGTACGCTCTAGCTAAATGCTCCCTACAGGAAAAAAGTGTCCTCCTCTCCTCAGAAAGAAGGTTTTGGATTTACTTCAGACCACCCTGCCCAAGCCCTCGTCCCATCTGGTGTCTCACAGGCCCTGCCAGAGGTAGTAGGAATGTCAGCGTGGTATACTCCCTCTGGCCCAGCCTGAAGCCAAGGCTGCTGCCTAGGCTATGTACTACTACTGACTGAACTGAAGCTTGAGTAATAGCGGGAAAAACCTACGTTTTGACTGTGGCATCCAGGTCATTGAAAATGTTTAGGTCCACATTTGATCTGTACTGGTGGAGATTAACTACACATGGTTCGTTACAACTTTACCAACTCCACCAATTAACATTACTTTGTAATTGTTGTCATCATACTTTGCCTCATTATGTCCAAGTTGAGTCACAGTTCTGACATGTCCCATTAAGGAAAGTGACCAGAGGGTCAGAGATGACATCATGCTTGGTCACATCCTTTATGGGTCAGCTGTTGAAGATAGGGGACTTCCACCCCAAGATTGTGTAGTGTTAACAGACTATGCATCATACAGTATCTTCCCCATTCGGGAAGTTTCATTACTCAAACGATAATGACTTACTGAAATGTAAAAGTTATATTGGTCTGTTTTGGCACAGAGAGGATCTGTCATGTGTCCTGTAAGTGTACAGTATCAATCTCAGGCTATAACCATATCACTCAATCCTCTCTCAACCAATGGCTAATCTTAGCTTTACCTTCACAATAACCATTTACTCTTTCCCCCATTTCTGGCTGAAATTATATGTGAAATGGAAACAGTGTCACTAAGGTTGGCGAAAGAAGGCCATATATCTCCATTCTCAACAGGGCGTAGCACTGCACTGCACTGGCCTTCCCATCCCTCTATACAGATGTAGGATCTGTTTAGATCACTCTTTTTGATCACTCTTTTAATGCTGAAAATTATTCCGCACGGCAGCAAATGCAAACTTGCAGTGTATTCAAGGTTTAAAAAGGCTTCTAAAGTTTGTAATTTCCACTTTAAAATGTCAGACTTTATTTACCCTGACGGAAAATTTATCAACACCTAAAAACAAATGCTAATTCATTATAATCCCCATAATAATTCACACTTCCTGTTGCTGCAGGATTATTTTCCTGCTGTAGCAAACTGGCTCAAATGAAGATCATACATCTGTACAGCAGTCAGGACACTCCCCCCTACCAGAGAGTCATTAAGAACCAAAACTATACTTTTTAATCCAGCAAATTAAATACATCACCTTTTTCTAGACATCAGCAGAGTATTCTTTCCCAAACATTTATTCAAAATGCTACCCTGATCTGAAATGTTGGCTCTGTTCAACGTGCAATGCTGAGTGCTGACTGCACTGTAGACCCTAGCCATTGAGCGGTCGGTACTGTACGAATAAAGGGTTGGTTGGGGAATGGGAGCATGGAGCTTGGTAAGAGGTTTAACTACAATGTGAGAACTCAAGTCTCCTAGGGTCAGCGGCTCAGTTGTAGTCACTGTGTGACTGGCACAGATTGGGCGCGCCGCAACAGTGTCCACATGACTCCCCTGTTCTAGCCTACGCCATGGCACAGAGCAGCGCAGAGCACCCCTGTACCAGCACACCGACTGACCGACCGATGCACCAAACACGTTCAGCCACGGCACACATTCATACACACCCACCCCATTCAGACACACACACCCCATTCAGACACACACACCCCAGTCACACAAACACGCGCACACACACACGAGCCATGAGAATCAGACCACCGCTATTTGGTAAGAAAGAAAGGGAACCCGTGTATTTTAAAAGTGTACTTTAAAAGTGTACTTACATACTCTGAACAACAATAAATTGGTTATGGTAGATTTTAGATTTGTAACGCACACATTTATTAATTTACTCTTATTGTACAGTGAGCACTTCCCAGGGGTAATCCAAGCACTTAAAGTCAAACCACTATCAAAAAAACAGTAGCTGTTTTCAACCATGCATTAGTAACTGCAAGTGGCTAAGTTTAGTCATATTATTAATGGTTATTTACAGTTGCTACTGAAAGATTACAAGGTTTCCTTTCTTCTCTCACTCGGCGAATTCAAATTAGAATGGCTGAAAAGACAGCAGAAGGGAAAATCAATACTCAAGCTGTAACGCCACCAAGGGTGGTAGTGGTACAGTATATTATTTGCACTGCAAATAATAGTCTTAGTAGAAACATGAATGAATGAATTAAGGTGATAAACTACCATCATGTAGCTACACACTGGGTATAACATCAAGGTAGTAACTCTTGGTTACACCTGGAAGAGATGTAATTTTGGCTCACCTTACATACATCCGCCTGCATTCAATCTAGTCATAATGAGATTCTTATGGTGTTCCATATGGGTAAGAATCATCACACACCCAATAAAATATAAATTTCCTCTGTGCTGTCTGCCTGCATGGCAAGACTTCATGTATCACACACACACACACACACACACCAGCATGCTCCCACAGACTAGGGTAAAGGAGGAAATTGGCCTACGGTTAAGGACGGACAACATATGACATGGCAAACACACTAATTAATAATATAATAATATGCCATTTAGCAGACGCTTTTATCCAAAGCGACTTACAGTCATGCATGCATACATTTTTGTGTATAGGTGGTCCCGGGGATCGAACCCACTACCCTGGCGTTACAAGCGCCGTGCTCTACCAGCTGAGCAATCTCAGACCAATGAAAGTATTATGATTCTATATTGGCTTTCCTGTTTTACAAATTATCCTTGTCGAGGCAATGTCCCAAGTCCCATCTGTAAAGAACATCATGTGTCTAACTCTGTATACCTTCTCTTACCAATGATCATTTATTTCCGTTCCATATCTGCGGACTACCCAGCCATGAAGTACACAGCTGACTGGTAAGGGCTGGATAGGAGCAGGAGCCGCTCCCTCCTTTTAAAAGCCAATATTTCTTAACTGTGGTCGGTCTCGACATGCTGACGATACCAGAACCTTAAGCCCTTCGGATGTGAGTGGGCCAACACACATTTTAAAGACCTTCCCAAATGCAATAACAATGTAATCTTCAACATATACAGTGGAACCATATCATTATACTGCACAGTGTGTATCCAGACTATCCACCACACAAGCCACTGCAGACACCATCCATTAAAACCTTCACAACAAAGGTGTGTGGGTATATAAACCTCCAAATTAATCATCTCTAAAAATACCAGTCAAAAGTTTGGACACACCTACTCATTCAAGGGTTTTTCTTAATTTTTACTATTTTTTACATTGTAGAATGATAGTGAAGACATCTATGAAATAACACATATAGAATCATGTAGTAACCAAAAAACCCATGTTGGCAATCACAGAGATCAGACGTTTCTTGTCATTGGCCACCAGGTTTGCACACATCTCAGGAGGGATTTTGTCCCACTGCTCTTTGCAGATCTTCTCCAAGTCATTAAGGTTTCGAGGCTGACGTTTGGCAACTCGAACCTTCAGCTCCCTCCACAGATGTTCTATGGGATTAAGGTCTGGAGACTGGCTAGGCCACTCCAGGACCTTAATGTGCTTCTTCTTGAGCCACTCCTTTGTTGCCATGGCTGAGTGTTTTGGGTCATTGTCATGCTGGAATACCCATCCACGACAAGATTTGACGGTACATGGCCCCGTCCATCGTCCCTTTGATGCTTTGAAGTTGTCCTGTCCCCTTAGCAGAAAAACACCCCCAAAGCATAATGTTTCCACCTCCATGTTTGACGGTGAGGATGGTGTTCTTGGGGTCATAGGCAACATTCCTCCTCCTCCAAACACAGCGAGTTGAGATAATGCCAAAGAGCTCGATTTTGGTCTCATCTGACCACAACACTTTCACCCAGTTCTCCTCTGAATCATTCAGATGTTCATTGACTTCAGACGGGCCTGTATATGTGCTTTCTTGAGCAGGGGGACCTTGCGGGCGCTGCAGGATTTCAGTCCTTCATGGCGTAGTGTGTTACCAATTGTTTTCTTGGTGACTATGGTTCCAGCTGCCTTGAGATCATGGACAAGATCCTCCCGCGTAGTTCTGGGCTGATTCCTCACCGTTCTCATGATCATTGCAACTCCACGAGGTGAGATCTTGCATGGAGCCCCAGGCCGAGGGATATTGACAGTTCTTTTGTGTTTCTTCCATTTGCGAATAATCGCACCAACTGTTGTCACCTTCTCACCAAGCTGCTTGGCGATGGTCTTGTAGCCCATTCCAGCCTTGTGTAGGTCTACAATCTTTCCCCTGACATCCTTGGAGAGCTCTTTGGTCTTGGCCATGGTGGAGAGTTTGGAATCTGATTGATTGATTGCTTCTTTGGACAGGTGTCTTTTATACAGGTAACAAACTGAAATTAGGAGCACTCCCTTTAAGAGTTTGCTCCTAATCTCAGCTCGTTACCTGTATAAAAGACACCTGGGAGCCAGAAATCTTTCTGATTGAGGGGGGGGTCAAATACTTATTTCCCTCATTAAAATGCAAATCAATTTATACGATTTTTGACATGCGTTTTTCTGGATTCTTTTGTTGTTATTCTGTCTCGCACTGTTCAAATAAACCTACCATTAAAATTATAGACTGATCATTTCTTTGTCAGGAGGCAAACGTACAAAATCAGCAGGGAAACAAATACTTTTTTTCCCTCACTGTATATAATCTCACTCCAACAGGCAACATTTGGTAGAGGAACCATTTCCATGGCAAACTGCCTTAACCTGCTATTCAAGGAGAAATCGTGGAGTGAAATGAATTATTCCTTTCACAGCACAATACAGCAAAGCCCTTCTATGAGTGCGCTTCTATGAAAGCCCTTCTAAGACATCGGACATCGAAGTGGATCAAATAATGCATTTTGACCACAACTAAGCATACACAAAAATACAATTTTTTCCTGAATTTGTATTTGCACATTGTCCGGTGCCTTTAGATTTGGCTGTTTTCACATCTCATTTCCCACTCTCCTAAGGTTACACAGAGCGGTTATAAAGTGCTGATTGAGACCCATCCTGGGCTCCACAAAGAGGCTGCACCACCTTGTGGCAGCTACCATTCCTTTCACCAGATGCTGCCTGAGAGGACAAAGACCTAACACTACACAGTGCAAACTCTAACTCATAAGACAAGCTTGAAACAATACTGTGCCAAATATATCAGGACGGACAGAAACACAAAGATAACAAAGCTCCCTCTCTCTGTATTCACAAAGGGCATAACACAAAGGCTTTTAGCTAAGCCTCCAGCAGGTTTTGAGGGGTGTGATCTCACCACCAGCCAGACTCCATGTGATCACAGCTAACCCCAGGCAGCCAGCGGTGAGAGAGAATCCTATCTTCTTGGCTCACAGTAAAGTGATACCCTTTGAGGTGTGGCTGCAGCCACAGGATATCCTCTGATGTTGGGAAATCCCTCTATCCCCGGCAGGGAGCCGCTCCCCACCCTGCCTGCCTGCGCCCTGCCTGTGAGCTAGCCTAGCGTCAGGGCTAATCAGTGCTTAAGGCATCTGTAATGAGAAGCCCGCCACCACTGTCTGCCAGCCCCACGCCAACGCCAGCCCTGAGCCCACACTCACTCTTAATTACTGGTAATCACCCGACATCTCTCCATAAAGCACTGGGATACTAGCAGCAGCACACACATTAACCATCATCCTGGGGTGGGAGCAGGCGGGAAATGTTTAAATGGAGACTGGCTGTTGAGTAGCCTATAACCTCTTGTTTCATCTCCATACAACACTTAAAACCGACCCTACTAGGGTTTGAACCCGGGTCTTCCGCCCACCACAACTGTGTTAGCGCGCTGAGCTAAAGCCTAGGAATGAACACTGGAGACTGTAGAGAAGCAGCACAGTGAATCTATTGCAGGCTATGAATGAATCTGTTTTATCACATTGTATTAGGCATATTACCACTGTCTTAATACTGACGGTGAAAACTATAGGTGGACATGACCTTTTGTAGCTTGAACTGAGGGCAGGGCACATGAAGTTGTTGCAGAAATAAACAACACTATTAACACTAGTTTTGATGCCATAGTGATTGGTGATTCACCATACATAGCATAGCTGTAGGTAGGATTCCTGTATATGCCGCAGCATGTGAACTAAATAAAAGCAATGTCTGTTTTAGTCAGATTAAGGCTTGCATTGAATGCAGTTAACAAGACCACAAAATGCCTTTACAGTGGGGGAAAAAAATATTTAGTCAGCCACCAATTGTGCAAGTTCTCCCACTTAAAAAGATGAGAGAGGCCTGTAATTTTCATCATAGGTACAAGTCAACTATGACAGACAAATTGAGAAAAAAAATTCCAGATAATCACATTGTAGGATTTTTTATGAATTTATTTGCAAATTATGGTGGAAAATAAGTATTTGGTCACCTACAAACAAGCAAGATTTCTGGCTCTCACAGACCTGTAACTTCTTCTTTAAGAGGCTCCTCTGTCCTCCACTCGTTACCTGTATTAATGGCACCTGTTTGAACTTGTTATCAGTATAAAAGACACCTGTCCACAACCTCAAACAGTCACACTCCAAACTCCACTATGGCCAAGACCAAAGAGCTGTCAAAGGACACCAGAAACAAAATTGTAGACCTGCACCAGGCTGGGAAGACTGAATCTGCAATAGGTAAGCAGCTTGGTTTGAAGAAATCAACTGTGGGAGCAATTATTAGGAAATGGAAGACATACAAGACCACTGATAATCTCCCTCGATCTGGGGCTCCACGCAAGATTTCACCCCGTGGGGTCAAAATGATCACAAGAACGGTGAGCAAAAATCCCAGAACCACACAGGGGGACCTAGTGAATGACCTGCAGAGAGCTGGGACCAAAGTAACAAAGCCTACCATCAGTAACACACTATGCCGCCAGGGACTCAAATCCTGCAGTGCCAGACGTGTCCCCCTGCTTAAGCCAGTACATGTCCAGGCCCGTCTGAAGTTTGCTAGAGTGCATTTGGATGATCCAGAAGAGGATTGGGAGAATGTCATATGGTCAGATGAAACCAAAATAGAACTTTTTGGTAAAAACTCAACTTGTCATGTTTGGAGAACAAAGAATGCTGAGTTGCATCCAAAGAACACCATACCTACTGTGAAGCATGGGGGTGGAAACATCATGCTTTGGGGCTGTTTTTCTGCAAAGGGACCAGGACGACTGATCCGTGTAAAGGAAAGAATGAATGGGGCCATGTATCGTGAGATTTTGAGTGAAAACCTCCTTCCATCAGCAAGGGCATTGAAGATGAAACGTGGCTGGGTCTTTCAGCATGACAATGATCCCAAACACACCGCCCGGGCAACGAAGGAGTGGCTTCGTAAGAAGCATTTCAAGGTCCTGGAGTGGCCTAGCCAGTCTCCAGATCTCAACCCCATAGAAAATCTTTGGAGGGAGTTGAAAGTCCGTGTTGCCCAGCGACAGCCCCAAAACATCACTGCTCTAGAGGAGATCTGCATGGAGGAATGGGCCAAAATACCAGCAACAGTGTGTGAAAACCTTGTGAAGACTTACAGAAAACGTTTGACCTGTGTCATTGCCAACAAAGGGTATATAACAAAGTATTGAGAAACTTTTGTTATTGACCAAATACTTATTTTCCACCATAATTTGCAAATAAATTCATAAAAAATCCTACAATGTGATTTTCTGGATTTTATTTTCTCATTTTGTCTGTCATAGTTGACGTGTACCTATGATGAAAATTACAGGCCTCTCTCATCTTTTTAATTGGGAGAACTTCCACAATTGGTGGCTGACTAAATACTTTTTTCCCCCACTGTATATGGGCCAAAAGTAGCATATAAATGAATGGAGTTCGCTTGTTTAACAGCATCTTGCTGAAACTCCTTAACTTGAACCCTTCAGTCGGGGTCAGCTAAGTGAACAATCTCACTCTTTCCCTTCCTTCTTGAAAATACCACCCAACAAAGAATATTCCCTCAAGTTACAGTTTTGTCAAAGCCTGAGAATGAAACTGCAGCAAACTTCCCAATGGTAAGCCTAATGATACTGGGTTGTGAGTGAGAAGCAGCACCTGCCACAACAGGCTAAACAGGGGAAAGTAAATGAGTGCTCACATTCTTGTGGCAAAGGATGACAATTTGAGCGGGTGCTTGACTACACTAGGAATCCCGCCCCGCCTTCTGCCGCTGCAGACTACGGGCAACAGAGACGGTGTTTATGTTACACTTACGCTCCACCGCACTCTGGAAATTGGGTATGCAACATCGACCATCTATTCTGAGTAAATCAGTACCCAGGAAGAGGGCCGGAGGATGTGCTGTCCTCGTGCTCATGGCAGATATTTATTTGAACAAGTGTGTGTTAGTATGTATACTTCACTCAATGTCAGCCAGCCCAGGGCTGCGTGTGTGGTGTGTGTGTGTGTGTGTGTGTGTGTGTGTGTGTGTGTGTGTGTGTGTGTGTGTGTGTGTGTGTATGTGTTTGTGTGTGTGTGTGTGTTGCACTGTGTCAATGGTGTCCGGTTTCTGGCTTTGGGGAAGTATCAGCATTTTGCATGTATCTATGTGACCTGGGCCGGGTCTCTCTGTTTGTCTCATGATCTTTGGCTTAAAGGGCTAAATCATTCACTGACACTCATCTCCATCATATTCTCCCTCTGTCCTCAGGACATAACTCTGGACTTGTATCCTCATACCAGATGACCCTTTGCACTTCAAAGGCCACAGACACAGATCAGATTGATTAGAAGGAATTGGAAAGCACTAACTGAATAAGTAGATATGCTTTAAACGGAGTGCCAGTTTTGGACTTCTTAATTGTATGCAACTGGTTAGTTATTGAAGGCCAATGGTAATGTTGCTGGATGGTTATGATCTACCACTATCACTATGTCTCTAAAGATGAGAGAGAGAGAGAGAGAGAGAGAGAGAGAGAGAGAGAGAGAGAGAGAGAGAGAGAGAGAGAGAGAGAGAGAGAGAGAGAGAGAGAGAGAGAGAGAGAGAGAGAGGAGAGAGAGAGAGAGGGGGGAGAGAGGAGAGAGAGAGAGAGAGAGAGAGAGAGAGAGAGAGAGAGAGAGAGAGAGAGAGAGAGGCTCCAGAATAACGTGTGACTTAGAGATGATGGGGTTTCTATGGTACTGGGCTGCTGAACCACTCTCATATCATTTTCACGCATCAAAACAGCATAACAGTCCAGATCCTTCAGTCAAAACTAGAATAGGTCTGAACACTACAGTGAAAAGTAAAAACACTAAGTAATGACAGTTACCCTAAAATTAAGAGGTGACTTATGTTTATTATCTGTAATAACATGTCTGATTTATGGTGACAATAACTTCCTCTAACAACATACTGTACCTGTCAGGGGACATAACTTTTGAGAAGTGACACATTAGGACTAAATGGACATTCCTATCATATCACACAATTTCTGGCAACTCAAACCATTAACGTTATCCAAAAAGTAATTATTTCCAAATAGCACTATTCCTTCCACCCAAGTCCGTTTTGTCCAGTCCTCCCTAATTTATTGGTTTCCTTATATGAGATCTGAGAGAAGGCTAGATCCAATTCAGCTGCCCCGGAGGCCTATCAAACCAGTTTACAGCTTCATAATGTCCAACAGGTCCTGGGGGGCCCCTCCCGTCCCTGTATTCCCCCACTGGTTCACAACTAAATGATGTCCTTATCGCCTAATACCCATGGAACTACTGCATCACTCACTCCCATCACTCTACAATTAAAGCAGCTACAATATTTCAGTGCTGCCAGTAGTCCAAATGTGTTTGTGTGCTTGACTCACCTCAACTTCATAACAAGTATTGTTTGCAACACAAGGGGGTATCGATTACTTCCGGCATCAACAATCTATTGTCTGCATACTGTATGACAGAATGTGGGAATGATATCTGTGTTCATGGTAGAATAAAGGATCCCTAAAAAGAATATCAAGATTCTGACTGAACTCTCTCATAGTTGCTGTGAGATTGCAGGTGCCACTGAAAAGAGAACACAACCTGGGAAGGAGACTTCTGTTATAACATCTCGAAGCTATAACATGCCTGCTGTAGGCTACTTGTATCCTTCACACAAGAGCTTTGAAGGTCCTGTTGATGTTGCATTAATTAGAGCAATCTTTTGACAGGTTAGTAGTCTTCCAAAGAAGTCTGAATCATAATGAATGGAATTCATCAGAAAGGACAAAGGCTGCCAGTAGCCTCGATATATTGAGATGCAGGCTACACCTAAAAAAACAAGGTGTTCCGTGGGAATAATGTTTTTAACTGCTCATTAAATGAATAAAAAACTGTCCTTGATATGACATTATCTCATAAGATTTGGAAACAAACTGTACATTCTGGACACATTCTTTCACGTGTGTTTTAAACTGTTTTTAAACTTAGTGGGTGTGTGAACCCTACACCAGAATTCTCTCTATCCCGATGTTTATGCTGGATGGGGAATTTTCTCTGCAAGCTGAAGAGACGTTTCAGCCACCGGTTGAGCTGCATTGCTTTATTGTTACCAGCTGTTGCGACTGAAGCCTACACTCACCTTTCGCTCCATGTCTGTTTTCAGAGCCGACTTACAATAGTATTACAAGTGTTTCAACCAAATATTCACACAGATGTCTGCTACCAGTCATTTAAATATGCCTGGTATCAATGTCTGAGCGTACCTGTCACTCTCGCTTTCGGGATCACCTTTCTGTTGAACAACACTTAGGGCCTAAATGGGTTGTCAAAACTAGCCTCGAGGAACCCCTCTGAAAAGGGTCTTCGAGGAACCCCTGTGTAAAGGTTCAAACCGGAACCTTTTTGTGATGGGTGGGGTTCAATTTTGAACCTTTTTAATAATATATTGTAGAGGTGGCAGCCTATCAGAAGATTGGAACCATGGCTTATTTGAGGTGTGGCTTTCAGATAGTTATTCTTGGCCATCCATTAGAGTGAATGTAATTC
The DNA here is from genome assembly GCF_020615455.1 of Coregonus clupeaformis. Classification (NCBI taxonomy): domain Eukaryota; kingdom Metazoa; phylum Chordata; class Actinopteri; order Salmoniformes; family Salmonidae; genus Coregonus; species Coregonus clupeaformis. The sequence goes on from NC_059205.1 coordinate 29,224,895, forward strand.
CTGTTCATCATGTTAAGTTTGTACATTGCAAATTTAAATGTTCCTTGAATATTAATGCATATGACATATTCTAATATAATATTAACAATGCTGATTACATAGTAATAAAGTATTAACCATTCCAACTTTGGGATTTGCATAGGAACTCATACACCTCTGTAAGCATCATGTTGAAGATACAAAACTGTCAGTGTTCAACATCAACATGTAATGACATATACCTCTGTAAGCATCATGTTGAAGCTACAAAACCGTCAGTGTTCAACATTAACATGTAATGACAATACAACAGAACAGGAATGACATTTACTCTAACAGGTGGCCAAAATAGATCTATCTGAAAGCCACACCCCTACTAAGGCACGCATCCAGTCCAGGGTTCCTCCAGGAACACCCTTTGCTACATTAAAACATTAAAGGTTCCTCCAAGAACCCCTCAACTAATCGAAGATGCAAATATGAACCACTGACTAGCTATTGTTCCTTAAGGAACTCCAGGGGTGCCTTGAGGATCTCCAGGGTTCCTCCAGCCACCACTAATTCTAAGAGTGTAGAGAACCCCTAACCCCTCCCTATCCTCTTAAAAATCTGCTTCAGCATATAACCCAAAGACAAGAAAAAAAAACTTTCGGTAGCCTGACCTATTACACTGGTCAGTCAAATCAACCACTTCAACGCGACGGAATCATCTCACGTCAACCTGCTCTCACCACCGGTTGTGACAGACTACCGCGCTACACAACTGCCGCTGAACTGACAGTTCTCTGCAACAATGTTGCAGCTACTTGAAACAAATCACAATATAGCTACAAGGACACCAGTATCTCATTCATTTGCACCGCATTGATATTAGAGAAAACATCAACAGTGATGAACGTGAGAGCCATTGGCTATTTATTATTTTCTGCCATATTTAGGACTACGCGATACGAAAGTTGAAACATTTGAATGAACGGTAGGCTAATATGAGTAACGTAATTTATCCACTCTATCAAAGTTGATCTAAAATCGCGTGACATATCTCGTAACAAACTAAAATCAATGACAGTGTCATGAACATGTGCATGGATCTAGTGCCTACCCGAAATACGCTGTGGTCGGTCCCGGCAAGTTGAAAAGGTACACTATAACTGTGAACGATAACCATCCCAGGAGTAGGTGTCCATCCAGCATTTTGCTGCGGCTCCAAGGCAGATCATTTCGTTTCTACTGAGTAGCTGTGTAAAATCCCTTGTTGTACGTTCGGCACTTCTTATACAGAGAGGAATTTTGCGCTCCTCCCATTAGCAGAGAGCAAGTCTGAGTGAGGGAGAGAGAGTGGGAAAGAGAGCGATACAGAGAAAGAGAGAGCAAGAGAAAGAGCGCTTGTTTTCTGAAGCTGATTGTTAGAGATTATAAATATACATTATTTTCAATATTCAATATTTGACATTATGAAATATTTTATATTAATGATGTTGTCAAATGTTGCCAAATGCGCGCAGGCACGAGTGCGCACACACAAACACAGCCTTACTTTACAGTCTGACAATAGACCTGCTAATTTAAAAGTATTTATTATAACCCAACAATATTATTTTTATGGAGTAATTTCCTTGCAGAAAGACAGTAGGGCCTAATGAACTCTGTGAAACTGGGTGATCTTGTCAAGAGCATGTTTAGGACATTTGAAGTATAGGCTAGTGAAGTCACCTGATTTTGACATTTATGAGCTGTCCCTCTGTGTTGGAAGGTGTCCAGTAGTCGTTGTGCAGCATGCTAACTGAGGTCAGCTGAGCAGAGGTGTCAGCCTGCTATATCCTTTGTTTTTACTGCCAATTGGTCAATGACATGTCATTTCTGGAATGGCAAGCTAGCCTTTAGGGGCTAGGGGTTGTGCAATAGTTGCATGTAGCCTACACTACTAAATGGCTTGGCTTGGAAAAGTTTATGCATTACCTATTTTTCACTGAATCATCACTTCTATTGCTACAGTATTCTGTGTAGCAGTGACTACACTGAGGATACCAAACATTAGGAACACCTTCTTGATACACACGGGAAACTGTTGAGCGTGAAAAAACCAGCAGCGCTGCAGTTCTTGACACAAACTGGAGCGCCTGGCACCTACTACCATACCCCGTTCAAAGGCACTTAAATCTTTGTCTTGCCCATTCACCCTCTGAATGGAACACATACACAATCCATGTCTCAATTGTCTCAAGGCTTAAAGATCCTTCTTTAACCTGTCTCCTCCCCTTCATCTACACTGATTGAAGTGGATTTAACAAGTGACATCAAACAAGGGATCATAGCTTTCACCTGGATTCACCTGGTCAGTCTATGTCATGGAAAGAGCAGGTGTTCTTAATGTTTTGTATACTCAGTTGGCACTATATGCTCATCCAAAATGTGTTCTGGTGCTGGGAAAATCTGTCAAAAAGACATTATGGACAAAAATAATCCCCCATGTTGCTCTGCTCCCAAAAGTGAATGTATTGTCTACATGGAGAGAAACACTGTTTCGATCACCTCAGCTGGCCTGCATATGTATAGCGAAAACATAATATATCACAGACAGTGTAACCATTATTCATTAATTTCGGTTAAATATATGTCAAAGATCAGTGTATGTGCCTATAGCATTTGTGGGATATCCTTTTCAGTATTTCTCACAAGAGAAAACTGAACTAAGTACGAACTGAACTAAGTACGGTTCATTTGGAGTTCACAACTGCATGTGCGAAGCATATTTATTTAGGCTAATATTTTGCAAGAGCTGAAGATGGAACCTTTTATTAGTAAGCACAAATTCATACTCAAAGCCATAAATCAATAGGATTTTGGCAAGCCTGCTTAGGAAAAGATTGTCTATGCTTGTTCTGGTACTACTATTCTGATCTATAGTATTCAGTTGCATAATATAAACATTTATGGTCATAATTTTACACATATAATCTATACATTACATGATTTTCAGACACATTAAGATAATTTTTGAATTTTTAACAGTAACCTCCTACCTGACATCTTGTGCTCGCACACCTTACTCTATGAAGCATTGAGTAAAAGATAGATATGGATCTGGACTTGGGAAGGATCGAGCTTTCTTCTCATAGCCTACACCTGGGGAGAACTCATGCCAGAACCAAAGATGAAGTCTATTCATCCCCCATATTAAACAATAAATCCCCATTCATCACAAAGATCACAGCAACATTCACACATGTACCAGGAACAGCCAAGCTTCTGCCAAGTTTCTGTTTACCGAATGGCCAGTTCTGCTAGATAGACAGCATCACAAATAGGGGATAAGAGTGAATGAGAAAAGGAATTACCAAAGATCAGCATCATGCTGAAGACAGGAGTTCCGCATCATCCATGTGATCTAGAGGCCTACTGTATGTGACTGTGCTTCATAAATCATTATGTAGTGACTGAGGGTTGCCCAATGTGACATGAGATCATTTGTGCTGTGTTCACCTGAGAGATGGAATAGATTACTGTGAGGCTCAAAGGCTGTACAGTACTGTACATGTGTAAGAATTGGTCACCATTTTAGTTGTTGCACATTTGTCAGACAACAAACATAAATTAGTCCACGGAAGTGTTTGGTATGATGCTTGGTATGATTACATTTGTTGAATCCCATCCCTCATATATGGTAAAGTACTGTGCACCTTTTATAATGAAGCACATCATTATTCCAGGATATTAAAAACGAATCTCCATACAGGTGTCCACTTGCATCCCACTTTAGAGGAATTCATTTTACAGTGTTACAGTGAATATACACTTCAGTTCTGAATCTGCACCCCAGTAAGAGAGAGGTCCCTGGTCTGCTTCTTATTAACACCTGGTTTAAAGGAGATCAGCTGGAGGGTTTGTCAGCTACATGACAAGAATGAACAGTAATCCTGGCAGGCATACCCACTGGTCCTGCATGTCTGGTGAGTGGGGTAATTGATTCCCACACCCTGCTTAAGTTAAACGCTCACCCTTCTCATTACACCAGGCTGAGAAACCAGGAAAACAGTCATTCTCTGGTGTGTGTTCATGTGTGTGTGTCAGTACCTTTCCCTTAAACGTGTTGCTACTACCCTACCCTACTCCTCTGTTCTTTTCTCTTCTTGACTTTATTCTCTCTCACACACACACACACACACACCTCTGATATGGCGGATATGATGCCTGACTGAATTTTTTCATCAATTTGTTATGCCTAGTATGTGAATAATATATAAATGATTTTGTATGTCGAAATATCAAATATCACGTGAAAGGTATCCGTAACTAAATGCGGGTGTATCTGTCTTTTCTTGTGAAAAAGCCAACCTGGTCTCAACTCATAGCGTGACTACAATACTCAGACAGGATTAGGAGCTAGCCTGCAGTGTTGCATTTCTTTGCAATTACAATGAGTTTCCTCTGGGCATTGAGGTTAGGAGCACTTCTGAGCACAGACTGTTCAAATGAGCTGGAATGTGCAGTAGGATGTTGATGAAGTTCTAGGTATTTCCGTCAGCACAAGCTAAACCTAAACCCAATGGCCAATGTATGTATGGTCCCAGATATCTTAACATGTATAGACTACATGCACCTTTGTAGACATAATTGATGCCCACAGTAGATGCCCTCAACAGTTTGTCCTTTGTCAGTCCTGTGACTGAAACAGTGAGCTCAGGACACGCCAGAGAAGTTCTAACATAGAGTCCTAGTACTACTACAGTACTTCCAGTCTTTTGCGTATTAGCCTTGCTCTGACCTTGTCTTGATACCGTATCCGTCCAATCCGGCTCTGCTACCACTGCCACCAACCTCCTATCTTGCTCTCACCACCCCTACTCTGCCCGGCCGACCCATATTATATTTTCCATGCCCCAGGCATAATTTGTGGCTTGGGATGGAGGCTGACGGTGCGTCTGTGCTCACTGCTCTGCTGTTTCAGGCATCGGGTTGTTCGGGTCGCACCATTTGCACTGTGCAGTTCTCAGGACCAGCCAGCCAGTCACTCCTCCTTCGGAACGGGAGAAGTAACTGTTGTTTTTGAAACGGCAATACATGCACTGTCAATCCCTGGATTGTTTTGATTGTGTCCCTGGGTACACTCTAAATGACATAACTCACCTACTTACCCAACACTGCTAACTGAGCAGAAGTGAGGTAACTATGTCGGGGAGGGGAGATACCCTCATAAACTCTGTTAATTACACATTATTTAACCACAGACCTGCAGACTTGATTGAATATCATAACAAATACTGTAATCAATCTAGGTGGCCTGGATTTGGAGTAGTGCAGCCAGGCAACAGGTATTTAGTTCTGTTGTTAATTAGTGAAATCACCAGGATCTCCCACATGCAACTTCACCTCATCATCTCAACTCCCCAATGATGTACTTATTCACAGTACAGGTTTCTGGCATGTATTACATCATGAAATAAAGGTAAAAAGGAAATCTTACAATAACAAATACTGGAAATAATGTCAGAGCTGTAGCTCACTATACATGTAGTATACTGAGTATGCTGAGGTCTTTGTTGATATTTTTCAAAAAGGGACAGTACTGTATCATCTGTATATTAATCAAATTCTATCACATTTATTTTATATAGCCCTTTTTACATCAGCAGTTGTCACAAAGTGCTTATATATATATGGAATTTGTTGTGGACACTCCCTTTAAATTAGTGGATTTGGCTATTTCAGCCACACCCATTGTTGACATGTGTATAAAATCGAGCACAAAGCCATGCAACCTCCATAGACAAACATTGGCAGTAGAATGGCCTTACTGAAGAGCTCAGTGACTTTCAACGTGCCACCGTCATAGGATGTCACCTTTCCAACAAGTCAGTTCGTTAAATTTCTGCCTTGATAGAGCTGCCCCGGTCAAGTGTAAGTGCTGTTATTGTAAAGTGGAAACGTCTAGGAGCAACAACGGCTCAGCCGCGAAGTGGTAGGCCACAGAAGCTCACAGAACGGGACCGCCTAGTGCTGAAGCACGTAGCGTGTAAATATCGTCTGTCCTCGTTTGCAACACTCACTACCGAGTTCCAAACTGCCTCTGGAAGCAACGTCAGCACAATAACTGTTCGTCGGGAGCTTCATGAAATGGGCTTTCCATGGCCTAGCAGCTGCACACAAGCCTAAGATCACCATGACCAATGCCAAGCATTGGCTGGAGTGGTCTAAAGCTTGCCATCATTGGACTCTGGAGCAGTGGAAACGCGTTCTCTGGAGTAATGAATCACCATCTGGCAGTCCGACGGACTTATCTGGGTTTGGCGGATGCCAGGAGAACGCTACCTGCTCCAATGCATAGTGCCAACTGTAAAGTTGGTGGAGGAGGAATAATGGTCTGGGGCTGTTTTTCATGGTTCGGGCTAGGCCCCTTAGTTCCAGTCAAGGGAAATCTTAACGCTACAGCATACAATGACATTCTAGATGATTCTGTGCTTCCAACTTTGTGGCAACAGTTTGGGGAAGGCCCTTTCCTGTTTCAGCATGACAATGGCCCCGTGCACAAAGCAAGGTCCATACAGAAATAGTTTGTTGACATTGGTGTGGAAGAACTTGACTGGCCTGCACAGAACTCTGACCTCAACCCCATCTAACACATTTGGGATGAATTGGAACGCCGACTGCGAGCCAGGCCTAATCACCCAACATCAGTGCCCGACTTTACTAATGCTCTTGTGGCTGAATGGAAGCAAGTCCCTGCAGCAATGTTCCAACATCTAGTGGAAAGCCTTCCCAGAAGAGTGGAGGCTATTATAGCAGCAAAGGGGGGACCAACTCCAAATTAATGTCCATGATATTGGAATTAGATTTTTGATGAGCAAGTGTCCACATACTTCTGGTCATGTAGTATATATATATACTAAACAAAAATATAAATGCAACATGTAAAGTGTTGGTCCCATGTTTCATGAGCTGAAATAAAAGATCCCTAATTCATTTCAATTGACTGGTTTCCTTGTATGAACTGTATATCTTTGAAATTGTTGAATGTTGCAATAATATTTTTGTTCAGTGTGTATATAAATATATATATAGTATATAGATTGTCTATAGATTTTAAGATAATACAGTAGGTTATATGGCAGCATAAAGTGGGAGCTCTCCAGTCCCAAAGAATACCTTAGTAGAACTTAATCCCAAGACTTCATTTGTGACATGTAATTTATGGTCCATGCACATTTTCTAGTGAAATGTTATGACATACTTGAGCCAAATTGTAAGTGCATGTAGTGGCATGTCCATTCTCGAAAATCTATGTTTAAATGACACTTTGCTATGGAGTCTTCACTAATGGAGTACTGCAATGTTGTTGAGTGAGGGTTGAGTTCAACTGAAAGTGCTTGCCTTTCTTTGCCTTGTAATTCTTCCAAGGCAAATAATAAGAAAATCAACATTAAAAGATTAAACATTTCCTCATGATAGTAAAGTTTGATCTTAGTTCAACAAATTCCATATTTCTGTACATTATCGTAGACAATAGAGAATTACACTGTATGCGGGTTAGCCTAGGAAGCACAACCACAAGGTATATTTGACAAGTTGATCTCAGATTTCAAAGGTCTATTTATTAACAAAACACTATATCTCAATGTTTGTCTTTGTTTAAATGGACAATTCACTCAATTGACTACCTTCAGTTTCAAGCAGGTGTTACTCTTTGTGCATTATAAACCCACAACGTGCAGTATGTCATTTGCATTGACCCCCAGCAGACTTAGATATGATTCAATTATGCACCAAAACCACAAGATATGATCAGTCCAGTGGTTGCCAAGCAAACAGTGAACACTCAGGGTAAACCATGTATACAGTGTGACAAATCTTCAGGATCCGCTATTTGCCTTTACTACTTGAGCACCCAAGTACATTTTTAAACAGGAAAAAGCATTGAACATTACGGGATGTTAAACAGTAAGTCATTTTATTTTATTTTATAGAGTTAATGTGTATCCATTGGAATGGGTTATGGTGTTGACATGATGATGTTTTATTTTTCCTTTTTGGATAACAAAAGTAAGATCTGCTAACAGCTGTGGTCATTGGTGTGTCTCTCTTAGTCAGAAATTATGACTTGGGATGACCCGGAGATAGTGTCATTGTCTGCAGGGAGAGAGGGAGAGAGGGAGAGAGGGAGAGAGGGAGAGAGAGAGAGAGAGAGAGAGAGAGAGAGAGAGAGAGAGAGAGAGAGAGAGAGAGAGAGAGAGAGAGAGAGAGAGAGAGAGAGAGAGAGAGAGAGAGATGGAGGTAGAATATGTGAAGGAGAGATCCCTGTGTCCCTGCTCCCTGTCTCCATCCTGCCAAGCTGCAGTTGATGAAAGCCATTCTGTCCTGAGTTGACAGGGAGGGTGTTCCTGTAATGTCAAAACTTCCACTGACTGACTCTCCTGTTCAGACACTCCACTGCTTTAACTGTGACCTCAGCTCTGACACAACTGTCCAAGTGCCTTGGAGGAAGAGCCCAGTGATCAAAGGCCAGGGCTAAGGCGACACATGCAGATAAAGGGCATAGCGATGGGTTAAGGCCAGTTGCAGCGGAAGGGCACAGCAATGGGTTGAGTGAGGCTATACAGGATACCTAGAGCTTCTCTCCCTTCCCACCCATCTGGATCATAGCTCATCCTGACACATACACACATGCATGCGCACACACACACACCTGCCTGTCAATTTGTGTCCTTAGTCCTCAGAAACTGGAAGTACAATGGCCACAACCTTGTCCATCCATCTTGACATAGCATGATGTCATACACACCCAGTCCACAGATGTTGGTGACTCCACTGTCCTAGAGACTGTCCAGAGAGGATGTGTCCAGAGTGGAGGTCACCTTCAATGATGTGTCATTAATATTATGTCAGTCACTGACAGTCACTCAATTAGGCCTTGTCAGCTAAAAAAAAATGTAGATTAGTAAATGAGTCTACCCAGCTATCTAAACTTTAATTATGGCCGAATTACCGACCGGGCATGAAGGGCACGTACCCAGAGGCCCTGACCTCCAGGGGCCACCCATTGATTTTATTAGTCAATCTCACTCAGATATCATTGTTAACATGGCATAAGTCATGGCAAAATGTGTAGAATTGCCTAAAATTAGTTATAAAATTGCACCATTTTCTCTCGGCCCCATGGCAAAATGTGTAGACTTGCCGAACACTTGCTTTACAACTGCAACATTTTCTCTACGCCCCATAGCAAAATGTTTCTCTCCTCCATTAAGAGGGTAGCCACTAAAATGTTTTGCCCGCAAGGTAGAGGGGCCCCCCAACCAAATCTCGCCTAGGACCCCCAAAAGGCTAGGGCCGGCCCTCAGAGGGAGACATAGTGGTGTCAACACCAATGGCAGTGCCTATCCTGCGATAAGGAACAGCGTTTCCCATGTCTTCAAATTCTATTGGAGCTGTGAAAGGGAAGGGGAAATTGATGGGTAGTTTCCAGGTGTGAGCTGAGCTTCTCCTGGGGTATGTCCTGACTTAGACTGACACTTATCAAGGCACAGCTAACTCCCTCCTCTCTTTTCATAGGGAACTTTGTAATGTAAACAGAGCAGCAGCGCTGGAGGAATAGCTGGCTGTGTTTAATCAATAGGTTGTGTCTCCCTGGCCTGGCCCGCTGCTATGTGTTGCTGTTGACTGCATTTGAACTCACTCATAGTCAGGACACAGTGGGATTGTGTTCCAGACAAGAAACATTTGACCGTGCCGATACAGGTCAGATGGGACTCTGTAATGCACAGTACCACATCTTGGTCAATTGCTGTTGTAGTTTTCAATGTTATTGTTTGAATGCTGATTTTGAATAAGCATGGTTTTGTAACTGAACCTGAAACATATTTTTGGGAGTTGGTGATTGACATGGAGTTTGGCTAGACTTGTAGCTTGACCTTTTGTTTTGTAATCTTGTCTGTAAAATAAATATACTTTATTATCACTTTCTTAGAGAAAACATACTCTTTCAGGAAATTAGCAAATAATGAATTAGCCACTATTGATTGTCAGATCTGTTTGTTTTATGTGTGATAATTGTTGACAGTAATCTAAGCATAGTCTATATAACCTGAGACAAGAAAACACAACAGAACAATTGTCAATGACAAGTAAAACTATAATTTCATTACACAATGCTGACATCTAGTGGTTGACATACTTGCGCAATTAATCTTATTCAAGCACACTACAAAAATACCCAGATCGCCCACCCAGCTATTGGGTTATTTTCTCTGGATAGCAAGTAAAGCAGATATTCCAGTCTATGAGTCAATGTAGACTAAAACATTAAAATTATTAGACCGTCAAACTGCAAAGAGAAATGAAAACCGGGAAAAGAAAGAAAAATGTCCTCACTGCAATGATTTTAAATTTGTACACTTTGAGTTATAGTTAAATAACAGTGGAATGTCACTGTTCTGTAAATGCATAACTGAATGACTGTAGGCACTCTGAATGAATGCAAAGAATCATGTTGTTAGAATAAACCAATGATGTATATAAACATATGTACAGTATGTCATTGGAATCAACTAACACACGTCTAACTCTCCATTAGTAATGAAAATAAAAAGTATGATTGATTAGATTTTTCGAAAGTCATGTCATTATAGTGTGCGCTGCTGTCTTTTGTCAACGAGAGGCTGAATGAGGCATGTGCAACCAGGGATACATACAGGGCTGGCTGGCCAGGGTCACTCACTGCTCTGGACCTGGCTTTAACATCATGCTGGATGACATCATCATGGCAGTGAGGTCACCCTGGCCACATACAGTGAGGGAAAATAGTATTTGATCCCCTGCTGATTTTGTACATTTGCCCACTGACAAAGAAATGATCAGTCTATAATTTGGTAGGTTTATTTGAACAGTGAGAGACAGAATAACAACAACAAAAAATCCAGAAAAACGCATGTCAAAAATTTTATAAATTGATTTGCATTTGAATGAAGGAAATAAGTATTTGACCCCCTCAATCAGAAAGATTTCTGGCTCCCAGGTGTCTTTTTTACAGGTAACGAGCTGAGATTAGGAGCACACTCTTAAAGGGAGTGCTCCTAATCTCAGCTTGTTACCTGTATAAAAGACACCTGTCCACAGAAGCAATCAATCAATCAGATTCCAAACTCTCCACCATGGCCAAGACCAAAGGCTCTCCAAGGATGTCAGGGACAAGATTGTAGACCTACACAAGGCTGGAATGGGCTACAAGACCATCGCCAAGCAGCTTGGTGAGAAGGTGACAACAGTTGGTGCGATTATTCGCAAATCGAAGAAACACAAAAGAACTGTCAATCTCCCTCAGAGAAAAAACATGCGTTTTTCTGGATTTTTTTGTTGTTATTCTGTCTCTCACTGTTCAAATAAACCTACCATTAAAATTATAGACTGATAATTTCTTTGTCAGTGGGCAAACGTACAAAATCAGCAGGGGATCAAATACATTTTTCCCTCACTGTAGAGGTGCCATAATGGCCAACTGACACAATGTCCCTCTGTTCCTCTCTGAGGAAAAACTGAATGGGCTAACACTGCTGCTGCCGGAGAAGTAGCCGCAAAGACGGACGTAACACCCTCGGAAGAGAGGACAGGGTCACACTTTCAAACAACTTGCACAGATACTGTTTATGTATATTTGTGTGTATTGGTGTAATTAAAAAGTAACTACATAGTAGCTAACTATACTAAGAACTACCAGTAATCTGAAACATGATTTGATCTGTTATTTCAACTCAGGAAACAATCATCTTTCTTTAGTAAAGCTGAGAGGCAGCTAGGACTTGAAGGGTTCAACACTTCAACCATGACATCAATCTGACATTTAGCTGTGCTTGTATGCAAGCCGATTCTTAAAGATGAATAATGGCCAAATCATATCACACAGACTTCATGAACAGAAATGGTGTGATCGTCACCTCCTGGCTGGGCATAAACACTGCACAGACATTCACATGTCATGCCATACTATTACTGTAAACTGAGCAGACATGTGTTTTCCTCACCACCCCCGACTTTGCCCGCATGCCAATGCTGACGGCAGTTGGAAAAAAGGCATTGTTCACACTTCCTCCCTGCCAGTACCCATTGACATATGGTCAGTACCCCCTTCCTTCTGCCTGTTTCCAGATTATACTAGGCAGTTCTGGCACCTGGTTCTCTCCGCACCTGTAGCCCTCTCTAGCTGCAGCTGCTGAACACCTTGGCTCCAATCCACATTTCCAGAGTTAGACTATTTATAGATGTATTGCAAAGTATTAAGTCAGAAATCTAGTGTTTGATCACGTATTTTTATTTAAATATAACTCGCCAAGAACAAGAACGACACTTTTCAACATTAATTATATTGTCTTGATACATAGTAGTAAAGGAAGGAATGACTTTCCTGTGAATAAATTGTGGCCTATTGTCTTGTCTATCAACAAGACCCCATTGCCTCATCAGAACTGAACAACAAAGCATTCTATGTCAATCAAGTGGACAACTGTAGTGTCCTGGATAAAGACAGTTTAGGATCCATACAAGAGCAATCATTGAGAAGACAAAGGTTTATGCAGCCCGTTCTAAGCAGTGTATGTCTGGAGGTCCTACTACAGTGACATTATCTTCCTGATAGAAGATGTTGATCCATTTGGTCCCCTGTATGTCTGCTGAGTGGTTGTGCCCCTCCTGCTGCTTATAAAAAAGCGCTGAGTTCATAGCACGCTCAATGTCCACAAGATGGCGATAGAATCAAACGTTTCACGCGGAGAATGTAACGTAGCTGGGGGCAGTGCTTCTTCAGTCCACTCTCATCCTACTTATGATGGCTAGGGCTTTAGGGGCTTTTGAAATCATAATGAAATAATTTTGTGAGTGAGGGGTGGAGTTAATGAATTCATGAATCAACTGATTGATGAATGTGATTGGGTATCACATTACATTAACCTACATACATGTTTATAATGCAATACATCCATAAAAAACTATATTGATGAACAAGAATAAAGTCCGTCATTTAAGTCATTCATGTTGGATTCACAAAAAAAATGTTGTTTCTTATAGGGGTTTCAAAAATGTCAGAGTGTTTATTGGGTATAGAAAATGTGTAAAACGGTATAAAACTGCTGCAGGAAATATGTCATTTAAATGGGTGACATTGGACTTGAGTTTAATCTATTTGCTTGGCATCTTAGCCAGCTGTAGCCTACTACAACTTGGTTTCCCTTTCTCGATAATGCAAAGCTTATTTCAGTGTGAATTTACTTTAACATGACAGTCCGTGCAACTATAGATCGATGGTAGGCTATTAATTTAAACAATCACCGCAAGAATATAGTTAGAACGAAGATATGCAACAGTGAGTGCATATCAATCGAGAGTGAGGACTTGTCCACTTCCTATTAGATCACATATCAACAGCCACTTGACATTGAGAGAGAGGAAATACAACACCATGCCATTTAAGCTAGGGACGGGTAACCATATGTACTTCATGTTGCAAAGACATTAAGTACATAGATAGCCCGGCATGAGCGTATGGACAGTTCATTAAAAAAATAGTTAATTTTGTAAAATCATATTATAATCTGTCAAGTGAACAATATTCGATTCCAGATTAGATTTTTCCTCATTTGCAGATATTTTATGATAGTATTTGTACACCTGGCATGAATTTCTCTCTTGTAGGCCTATACTTTTGTCATTATAAATTAGATAAATTATGTGAAAGTGAATCAATAAGAACCAAATTCTTTCAAGCAAACCTTACATCGTAATTTCAACATATATCACAATGTAAAAAGTAAGCATGTTGTCAAATGCAGCAGAAAATGACATATCAAATGGATCATTGATGGATATAATTACATATTCCATCTTTCAAAAATAACCCAAATTCGTTACATTATTTTTTCTATAACCTAGGCTATCTGAATGGGTATAATATTATCAGGAACATTATAAGGATAATGCAAATATGCTTTGGGCTACTAAATTAGGAGTAATGATATAACTACATCTGCAAGTTAAAGTTCCACGTTTTTACTACTCAGCTCATCACTTACAAAACAACTTCTCAGGTGTATGTAGATGCATTCATAATGACATACAGGGGACAAATGAAGGATTAGAAAACTGAATAGCGGGGCTCAAGCAATTCACACATATTTATTTCTGCATTTTAGCAGCTTCAAACCAGGGAGTGAAATCCGGACAGGTTGTTATAGCTACCCAATCCACGGGGGTTCCGATGTCTATTTAAAAGACCTCGGACCCTCCCTCTTCTCCTTTAAACAACATTATATATCACACACAGCATGCCAATGCGACCAAGTCTTAATGAGCACTAAAACATTATCTTCTTAAAATGGGCTCATTCTTGTGTTTGCGTTCAGCCTAACTGACTCAGCCGTAGAGCGCGCGCAAGGGAACGAACAGCTATCACCAGAATTTCCCCTTTGGCAATACCTGCTGATTGGGTCCTAAAAGCAAGCTGGTTTTAACTTTTAATATTTGGCTCCTGTGTTCTGCCATGACTAGTCGCAAAATACTGTTTCTCTAGCCTATCACTAGTTTTAGGACAAGGTGAGACGTTTTGGTAAGCAGCGCAGATTGTTTAGTTTTTCTCTCATTGAAAAACGAGTGTGCGCGTATGAGCGCGCGTGTATCTGGTGAAGATGTTTAGCGAAACTTTTTTAAGGATGATATACCTTGGATGTTTCCTGTTTCTTTGTGGGCTTACGCATGCCATACCAAGTTACCCTATCTGGTGGTAAGTTTACTTTTCACTCAACTTTTAACTTAAACAAATTCTGCAATATCATATGATAGTTATGCCTACCTATTATTTCAACAATATACAGTACTTTATGTTAATTTATTGTTGCTTTCAGTTCGTTTGTTTGAAAGGATAGGCTAATATCAGCATGTGGTTTCCAATGCTTGGCACCCTGGCAATTAAGTTGTAGCCTATCATATCGGTCTAATTGACCCTGTCAACGGACAGTTGATATCGACGTTAACCAACTGAGACCGAATCGTGAAGATGGGTTACAAAGCTAGTCAAGTGAAATTGTATGAAGAAAAAAAATAGCACGTGAGTCAATGACACTATTGATTTCAAAATGCGTACAGTGCGGAAACAAGGGTATAATACCGACACAGACTGGTTATGCAAAAAAAAACATTTGAAGAGATTTTTGTGTAAACTAGTTTCAGCTTGATTTGATTACCTTAAAAAGAGGTCATGCTGCATTCTGCTTGATGAAATATTCGATGATAGACATAGGCCTAATGGCAGGTGCAGAATACATTCGTTTATGAGAGAGGCACTGGGAAAAGGGAACGGTACATTTTTGGCAATCAAAATGAATTAGGTTATTATTTTAATCAGACTAATATCAAATAATATAATAATGTGGAATCATCATTCAATAAAATACGTGCAGTTTACTTTCCTTCCCATTATAATATGTGCAGTTTACTTTCCTTCCCATTAATCAGAAAATGTCAACCCAAAATGTAAATTACCTAGTAATCTCAACGATTTATTCGATATCATGTAATGAATCCTTTATACACAAATTTAATAAACGGATTTCACTATTAAGAATATAGATTATTTCCCAATTATTCAATTGAAATTGGCCTATCAGTTATGTTATCCAATGCAGTTGTGTAACCCCATGAGATAGGCTACACTACAATAATTTGGATATAGCCTCAGCCACTGATTCATCCACTTTCAACGATGCTTCATAAACTACAGCCTAGCATAAGTTGTTTGGTGGTCTCCATAGCCACATAACCAAAGGTAATTTATTAGTCTTCTTATAGCACTGTTGTTGATAATTTCCCAAACAGTCCAATTCCCTTTGAAATCTTATTGTGTTAAACAGTAGGCCTAAGGAGAATGAGGGATGACTTTAAGCCTTGAGTTGGGGGTCAGTTGAAAAATGAATGAAACCCAATTGCCCATTCACAGACAGTGGAAATTAGGGTGGAAGATTTTCAACTGGAATTTGATTGTAAATAATCCATAATTGACCGAATGTCTTATTTTAAAGGTAAGAGCTGTCTGGTGTCATCTCTTGACAAAATATTAACTGTTTTCTGAGTTATTGAGTAGGCCTATTGCATGCTATAATATTATCATGATTGAAGTGACATTTTGAATTGAATTAGATGGACTGACTTAGGCCATGAGAGGAGCTTTAATTTATAAATTATTGATTTCTGTTGGGGAAAAAAAGGGAAAAATTGATGAAAGAAAAGAGTGGGATTTGAGCCAATTGGGCATTGGGTGGACTGTTTGAGTCAGCTGATCAAACTGAGAAAGAATAAATAATGGAAGGGTGCAGTTGGAGAGGAATTAATGAGTGGCAGTGGGTTGAAAAAGGATGGAAAATTGAATGAATATGAATTCCATTCATTCATCTTTCGGATGGATTTCGTAGAAAGGCTTGTGGAACCCTCTTGTAGAACAACTGATCTTCCCTTGAGAGGGCAGACATTTGTCAAATTCTGCAGCTCAGAGGCATTATAGCCAGAGGATAGGGGATGCTACAGTATGGACACAGTCCTAGATCAGAGATCCTCGGCCCCAAGAAATTCACTACAGATTTACATTTCACCAATCACACACCGCATCCTTCAACAAATCAATGTTTTCCTATGAAATATTAAATATGCTGTGTCCTGCACTTAATTCAGCTAATAGGTCTCCTGGTGGTAATACTGATGAGAATCTAATTACATGCTCAGCTGGACAAAAATCCATCATAAACAGTGCAGGCTCTCTAGTCCTAGATCAGCACTCCTACTCTTAGACCCAGGGCTGGGAAAGACTGGCCAAAATCAGGATGGGTTCATTCTGTGGGGAGAAACCTAATGTTCTACTTCTGTGTTTCGCAAACCTCTCTTTGAGTATCCCCCAGACGTTCCCCTATTTGATCTATACCAGTACTAGTACCCAATTCAACTGGTGATAATCATCAAGCCATTGATCGGTTGAATCAAGGTGGCCTAGTAGAATAGACCAATTAAAGGTCCAATGCAGCCGTTTTTGTCTCAATGTCAAATCATTTCTGGGTAACAATTAAGTTCTGTATAGTGATCGTTTTCAATTAAAATTGTCAAAAATAAACAAAAATAGCTTTTTAGCAAATGGCAATTTCTCAAACAAGATTTTTGATAGGATTGTCTGGGAGTGGTCTGAGTGGGGAGGGGAAAACTGAAAATTAGCTGTTATTGGCAGTGAGGTTTGGAAATACCTTTCTTATTGGTCTATTAACTAATTTACCACATAGTGATGTCACCATGGAAGGCCAAAACACCATCCCACCAAAACAGGGGGAAATTTCAGGCTGTCCTTTCAAACAGCTCTTACACTAAAAGGGCATTATCATAATTTTCACAATTCCACAGTATTATTCCAACCTCATAGTGTGGAAATATATATAAAACACAGGAAAGTCTAGTTTTTGACTGCACTGGACCTTTACTGTGCCTTCAGAAAGTAATCATACCACTTGACTTATTCCATATTTTGTTGTGTTACAGCCTGAATTAAAAATGGATTAAATTGTTGTTGTTTGTTCTCACTCATCTACACACAATAATGACAAAGTGAAAACATATTTTTAGAAATGTTTGCACATTTATTTAAAATACAATACAGAAATATCTAAATTGCATAAGTATTCACACCCCTGAGTCAATACTTTGTAGAAGCACCTTTGGCAGCGCTTACAGCTATGATTCTTTCTGGGTAAGTCTCTAAGAGCTTTCCACACCTGGATTGTGCAACATTTGCCCATTATTCTTTTCAAAATTCTTCAAGCTGGTTGAAGATCATTGCTAGAGAACCATTTTCAGGTCTTGCCAAATATTTTAAAGTAGATTTAAGTCAAAACTGTAACTCAGCCACTCAGGAACATTCACTGTCTCTTGGTAAGGAACACCAGGGTCGATTTGGCCTTGTGTTTTAGGTTATTGTCCTGCTGAAAGGTGAATTCATCTCCCAGTGTTTGGTGGAAAGCAGACTGAACCAGGTTTTCCTCTAGGATTTTGCCTTTGCTTAGCTCCATTGCATTTCATTTTTATCCTCAAAAGATTACAAGCATACCCATAACATGATGCAGCCACACTTATGCTTGAAAATATGAAGAGTGGTACTCATTAATGTGTTGTATTGGATTTGCCCCAAACATAATACTTTCTATTCAGGACAAAAAGTAAATTGCTTTGCCACATTTTTTGCAGTATCACTTTAATGCCTTGTTGCAAAAAGGACACATGTTTTGGAATATTTTTTATTCTGTACAGGCTTCCTTCTTTTCACTCTGTGAATTAGGTTAGTATTGTGGAGTAACTACAATGTTGTTGATCCATCCTCAGTTTTCTCTTATCACAGCCATGAAACTCTGCAACTGTTTTTAAAGTCACCATTGGCCTCATGGTGAAATCCCTGAGTGGGTTCCTTCCTCTCTGGCAACTCTTAGGAAGGACGCCTGTATCTTTGTAGTGACTGGGTGTACTGATACATAATCCAAAGTGTAATTAATAACTTCACCATACTCAAAGGGATATTCAATGCCTGCTTTGTTCTATAGGTGCCCTTTGCGAGGCATTGGAATACCTCCCTGGTCTTTGTGGTTGAATCTGTGTTTGAAATTCACTGCTCGACAGAGGGACCTTACAGATAATGAATTGTATGTGTGGGGTACACAGATGAGGTAGTCATTTAAAAATCATATTAAACAATATTATGAACTTATTTAGGCTTGCCATAACAAAGGGGCCGAATCCTTTTTGACTCCAGACATTTCAGCTTCCCAATTATTTTTCATTTGTAAACATTTAGAAAAACATATCCACTTTAACATTATGGGGTATCGTGTGTAGGCCAGTGACAAAACATCTCAATTGAATCCATTTTAAATTGAGGCTGTAACACAACAAAATGTGGAAAAAGTTAAGAGGTGTGAATATTTTCTGAAGGCACTGTAAGTAAAACTGGCTGTGGCTACTTAAGGAGAGGTTTGCACTGGTCTAATACAATGCTGACAGAGAGGGTTGTTCCCTGAGTTCCATCAGAATCAAAGTGACAGAGTTATGTACAACCCACAGTACATAATCATTCACCCTCTCTTTTTGGATCATAAAAGAGCTGTCTTTTAAGTTTCTTTTTTGTGGGGCCAAGATTGTATCAAAACACCAGAACCAGTCATGATGACTGACATAGAAGATGGCAGGCTTCCATTTGGTCACAGCAACCAGCCTCTGGCACCGAAATAAAGTCATCAACTTGTGTGTTTATGATTTGCTATTGGTGGGTGGGTCAGAGCACTGATTCAATCTGGGCATGAGTGCAATGACAGAAGCAAAACAGATGCGAGCGAGTCCAAAGACGCCGCTGAGCTTTCTCTGGGCTTATTGTGTCACCCCTACCAATACAAACAAAGCTCAACTGAAGCTGCAGTACCAGGCTATAAGAAGCTGAAGTGAAGTCACTACTGAACTCTGTGTACTTTACGTAGTATTGAGTTTGATTCTTACTGGCTTAATGGAAACTAGATACCTCACTAAAGAGTGAGATAAGAAGCTAAAATAGAACTTGTGTTTCATGGTACTGTAACTTCACCCAATTTTTAAAATAACACCTTGCTGTTGAACAATAAGCGCCTTTTAACTCCTCTCACTAAACGTGTCTTTACTTTTGCAAATAACTGTCAATCATCCAAGAACTGACATATGCTGAAAAGTGGCTTTGTGGAGTTTTGTTGACAGAAGCTGGTGCCTGAACGCTGCTTGAAGTTAGAATGGCCACCAGAGGTATTTCGACTTTAACTTCTGTACAATGGTGGAGGATTGGTTGAGGATATGGATCTCGACCAAGACAGGTTCATGTCTTTCTAACTTCTCGACCTGTCATGGCTCAACCTGGCTGCCCCCCCCACACACACACACCACACCCCACCCCGCCTTAAAAGATAAATACCTGGAGGTGAAAGCTTGCCGCACATTCCTTTTC